>NC_086160.1:72056687-72706437 GCF_035149785.1 Candoia aspera
CTGTCTTCTCATTATTTGGCCAAAGTATTTCAGTTTGGCCTTTAATATCATTCCCTCAAGTGAGCAGTCTGGCTTTATTTCCTGGAGGATGGACTGGTTTGATCTTCTGGCAGTCCGAGGCACTCTCAGAATTTTCCTCCAACACCACAGTTCAAAAGCATCTATTTTCCTTCTCTCAGCCTTCCTTATGGTCCAGCTCTCGCAGCCATATGTTACTACAGGGAACACCATTGCTTTAACTATGTGGGCCTTTGTTGTCAGTGTGATATCTCTGCTCTTAACTATTTTATCGAGATTTGTCATTGCTCTTCTCCCAAGGATTAAGCGTCTTCTGATTTCCTGACTGCAGTCAGCACCTGCAGTAATCTTCGCACCTAGAAATACAAAGTCTTTCACTGCTTCTACATTTTCTCCCTCTATTTGCCAGTTATCAATCAAGCTGGTTGCCATAATCTTGGTTTTTTTGAGGTTTAGTTGCAAGCCAGCTTTTGCACTTTCTTCTTTCACCTTCATCATAAGGCTCCTCAGTTCCTCTTCACTTTCAGCCATCAAAGTGGTATCATCTGCGTAACTGAGATTGTTAATGTTTCTTCCAGCGATTTTAACTCCAGCCTTGGATTCCTCAAGCCCAGCATGTCGCATGATGTGTTCTGCATACAAGTTGAATAGGTAGGGTGAGAGTATACAGCCCTGCCGTACTCCTTTCCCAATCTTAAACCAGTCCATTGTTCCCTGGTCTGTTCTTACTGTTGCTACTTGGTCGTTATACAGAGTCTTCAGGAGGCAGACAAGATGACTTGGTATCCCCATACCACTAAGAACTTGCCACAATTTGTTATGGTCCACACAGTCAAAGGCTTTAGAATAGTCAATAAAACAGAAATAGATGTTTTTCTGAAACTCCCTGGCTTTTTCCATTATCCAGCGGATATTGGCAATTTGGTCCCTAGTTCCTCTGCCTTTTCTAAACCCAGCTTGTACATCTGGCAATTCTCGCTCCATGAATTGCTGGAGTCTACCTTGCAGGACCTTCAGCATTACCTTACTGGCATGTGAAATGAGTGCCACTGTTCGATAGTTTGAACATTCTTTAGTGTTTCCCTTTTTTGGTATGGGGATGTAAGTTGATTTTTTCCAATCTGATGGCCATTCCTGTGTTTTCCAAATTTGCTGGCATATTGAATGCATTACCTTGACAGCATCATCTCGCAAGATTTTGAACAGTTCTTCTGGGATGCTGTCATCTCCTGCTGCCTTGTTATTAGCAATGCTTCTTAAGGCCCATTCAACCTCAATCTTCAGGATGTCTGGCTCTAGTTCACTGACCACACCGTCAAAGCTATCCCCGATATTGTTATCCTTCCTATACAGGTCTTCTGTATATTCTTGCCACCTTTTCTTGATCTCCTCTTCTGTTAGGTCCTTGCCATCTTTGGTTTTGATCATACCCATTTTGGCCTGGAATTTATCTCCGATGTTTCTAATTTTCTGGAAGAGGTCTCTTGTCCTTCCTATTCTATTGTCTTCTTCCACTTCCGCGCATTGCTTGTTTAAAAATAATTCCTTATCTCTTCTGGCTAACCTCTGGAATTTTGCATTTAATTGGGCATATCTCCCCCTATCACTGTTGCCTTTTGCTTTCCTTCTTTCTTGGGCTACTTCTAGTGTCTCAGCAGACAGCCATTTTGCCTTTTTGGTTTTCTCTTTCTTTGGGATGTATTTTGTTGCCGCCTCCTGAACAATGTTGCGAACCTCTGTCCAGAGTTCTTCTGGGACCCTATCTACTAGTCCAGTCCCTTAAATCTATTCTTCACCTCCACTGCATATTCCTGAGGGATATTAGTGAGCTCATATCTAGCTGATCTGTGGGTCTTCCCTATTCTCTTTAGTCTGATCCTAAATTGTGCAAGAAGAAGTTCGTGATCAGAACTACAGTCAGCTCCAGGTCTTGTTTTTACCGACTATATAGATGACCACCACCTTTGGCTGCAAAGGATGTAGTCAATCTGATTTCGGTGTTGTCCATCTGGGGAAGTCCATGTATAAAGCCATCTCTTAGGTTGTTGGAAGAAAGTGTTTGTTATGCAGAGTGAGTTGTCTTGACAAAATTCTATCAGCCTGTGTCCTGCTTTGTTTTGTTCTCCCAGGCCATGCTTACCTGTAATTCCAGGTGTCATTTGACTGCCCACCTTAGCATTCCAGTCTCCCGTGATGAAAATAACATCTCTTTTAGGCGTGTTGTCCAGTAGGTGCTGCAGATCCTCATAGAACTGCTCTACTTCAGCTTCTTCAGCTTTTAACTACATTAAACTTGTCAGTTTATCTTGACATCCCATTTCCAGCTGCCTCTTAATTTCTTCTGCCTTCCCAAATGAAATGTTTTCCTCAAGACTTTTCTCTATCTTCTTTCTTTCATTCCATATTTTTCTGAGCTTGCATTTTTTTATTGGCTAATAAATATCTCTTGATATACTTCAACTCTAATCTCACACAGCTGCTGCATACTTCACAATCCTTGTGATATTTTGCAAATAACAGCGATTTGGAATTCCTTCACTGTGGATTGGATGAGTTATACAGTATATCCTTGGAATTTATTAGTGGCTGACAATGCAGATCTTTCAATAATTTCTTGCCTGACTAATACATTAAAGATTTTTCTGGAAACTTAGTGCTTTTCTGTAGAGTAATTTCTTTTCATTCTAGCATATCAGTAGCATAATTTTGAGTTAAATGTAACAGATATGTAAAAAAAAAAGAGTTCATTTAGGCAAACTTAGAACGCATTTAAACACACCTTATGGACTTTTTGCTGAAAAAAAAGAAAAAAAATGAACTGATGATTTATGGATTTGATTATTAGAAAGGGCAGAAAGAAGGAAATTTTGATGTAGCTTGGAGACAGAGGGTAAAATATAAATGTATATATAACTGCTGTTAAGATCAGAAGCCACTTCTTTATTACTATTTCTTTATTTCTTTTTCACTTTTCTATTACTTTTCTCTATTTCCCTTATCTGTAACTTAAAATTCCTATTGTTTCTACTCCATGGAAAAACTTCTTTAATAAAAATTATATGTATGCATGCATAGAATGCATTTAAACAAAGCTTAAGCATGGGAAGAACAGGTAAGTTTTGCCTAGCCTGGTTCAGTCAATAAATTGGAAAGTAAAGGTGTGCTGCAGAGTTTAGTCATGATTTTGCATCTTGCCATAGAGGAACTTTGTTAGAAGCCAAGATTTCAGATGTTCTAATTTATAGTAAGAACATGTGTATTACTTAATTCTTTAGTCTCTCAAGTACCTACACATAAGACAACACGCACATACACATAAAATGTTTGCAGCTCGGTTAACCCATTAGATTAATTTTAAAAATCAAACCTAATAATGAATTATTAGGACCATCAAAATAGACTTTCTAGAACTTTTCTTCAGGCTTCATTTACATTCAATAATAAGAGAAGTATGTGTTGCATCAATGTATGCAGAGCCATGGCAGAAAAAAACAAGGTCTCTTGTGGATCATGATAAAATTTCAGAAGGTAAGAAACGGCCATTTCAAGCTTGCAATTTTAGTTTTACAACTCATACAATAGTGTCATGTATGTGTATGTGTAAGCAGTCTTACACATTTATAGTGGATCAAAAAATTAGATGCTGTACATTTCAGGAAGTTCATTTGAAAGTCAGAAGTATATAGTCTATACCCTTATTTTCCTATCTTGTTCTTCAAAAGTCAAGATTAAGGGATCCTGACTCTCCAGAAGATCTTCATTCTTCAAGACTTCATTAGGCATTTGAAGTCTTCCCATTATTTTAGCAGAATTTCACCCAACCAACATTCAGAGAAGAATCATAGTACCAGCTGAAGTGAACGGGATGAAACTCACAATAACAGATGCACCAGACTTGCATTGCAACTTGTTTATTTCATGCTGCAAACACCTTAGGGGAGCTGACGGACACAGAAATATGCTTTCTCATAGTGGGCTTTAACTCTAAAAGAGAGTAGGAAGATACTGTGACAATGAAAGCAAAGATGGAAGGAACAAACTGGGCTTACATCTGGAGATGACGATGATTTCAAGGTTATGGGCAAAGACTACGTTTTGGGGAAGATATGCTATGCAGGAAGGCTGAACTTATCTCTTTCTTCTGACTTTGGCAGAAGGTATGTGGGAAGCACTATGTCAAAAAAAAATCACCTCTTTGTAAATGTCTGGAATGGATATTGGAGATCTTTCCAAATATCTTTATCTACTTTTCATGTTGTCTTTAATAGGTGGAAGTATAAGGGAAAGGACAGGCATTCAGTGTAAGTAGGAAGAGATGCCCATGGCAAAGGTCATTTTTCCTACCACTATGACTTACATATATTTGATTTTCAACTATTTCATCCCTATAGTAATGGCTACACTCAAAATAAAAAAATTGACTATGTCTGGACGGGTAGTAGAAATGGATTTTATCAACCCTCCCATCCATCAGGTAATATAACAACGGACATGTGGAGTTTCTGACCCATCCATAGAAGGCAAGAAGTAATTAAATATGTGACCGAGTCCAAGTTTCAACTCTTGTGTTTTATAGCTGATGTATACTGTCTTTTGGAAACCTTTTGTTTAGAAGTGAATTAAAAGTCTGAATTAAGATCCAGAAGATGCCACTTGTGTGAAGAAATGAGACACAGTTGGAAAATAATGATTCACTAGTTAGACTTATAAGAGTCACCTCTCCCCTCCTTTCGTTTAAAGAAGCTGCAGAGATCTATTTTGTGCTCTGTTGCTGATTTTAACGTTTCCAGTAAGTGGCGATTTGAAAAGTAGTCAAAGGAGCCTTCTTCTAAGTGTTATGTCTTTTGCAACTTTATAGCCCTCCAATGGATTATTCTTCTTAAGCCACTCTGCAGCAAA
The DNA here is from genome assembly GCF_035149785.1 of Candoia aspera. Taxonomy (NCBI): domain Eukaryota; kingdom Metazoa; phylum Chordata; class Lepidosauria; order Squamata; family Candoiidae; genus Candoia; species Candoia aspera. Next base: position 72,061,605 of record NC_086160.1, read on the forward strand.
AGGAACTGATGGTTATGTCCTTTATTGCTGCATAAGCAATAGGTTTGAGACGAATTTTCCCAACCCCATCCCAGCCCGTCTTCCCTGTGTTCTGTTCTGGTAAGGATTATCCAGTATCTTACACATGCTTTGTTCCACCCTTTTGAGCCGAAGTCATTGGGAACTGGATTTGGAGCTTCATGTGTTATAAGTGTATATCATATAACTGTGCTACAGATCCACTCCAGTCAAGTGCTTATACTCTTTTTAATGTCCAATCTGTGGTTACGTGTGGTTGATTGAAAGAGAAAGATTCTTCTCAGCCACTGCACCAAGACTGCGAAATATTTTATCCAATTAAAGTTGTTTGGTGTGTCCTCTCTTCTGGGTTCCCACCATTCCCTGTCGGGCTACATATCTTATCAGGAAGCCGATTTAGAGGTACTGAACCTTTGTTTTAGAATATTGACTCCCTGCTAAACCATTTTTTTTTTCTTTTATTCACTTCTAATTTTTCATATTAGTAACATATGGCTGCGAGAGCTGGACCATAAGGAAGGCTGAGCGAAGGAAGATCGATGCTTTGGAACTGTGGTGTTGGAGGAAAATCCTGAGAGTGCCTTGGACTGCGAGAAGATCAAACCAGTCCATCCTCCAGGAAATAAAGCCAGACTGCTCACTTGAGGGAATGATATTAAAGGCAAAACTGAAATACTTTGGCCACATAATGAGAAGACAGGACACCCTGGAGAAGATGCTGATGCTAGGGAGAGTGGAAGGCAAAAGGAAGAGGGGCCGACCAAGGGCAAGATGGATGGATGATATTCTAGAGGTGATGGACTCGTCCCTGGTGGAGCTGGGGGTGCTGACGACCGACAGGAAGCTCTGGCGTGGGCTGGTCCATGAAGTCACGAAGAGTCGGAAGCGACTAAACGAATAAACAACAACAAACAAATTTTTCATATATGGGAATTTTGTTTTTAATTGTTAGAAGTTGCCTAAAAACATGCAAACCATACAAAGAGGTGCTGTTAAGTTCTAAGATTTTGGAATTAAAATCACAACAATCAAAAGCCACAGAGTTGAGCATCTTAACAAGTAGCTACTTTTAAGGGAAGGTGCTGAATGGCATCACTACAGATGGCTGTTCAACAAAATATTCACATGCATACAAACACACACACACATGTATTGATGTGCATGTGTGCCATAATAATCATTTCTTCATTGAAAATTGTGCATTTTCCCCCCATCCTTTTTCAAGCACTTATTGCTTGAATTGGAAAAATCACAGATGCTTAAAAGTAAAGTAAAGTTGCAATCAGCAGGGTCCTCAGGATCTCAATGTTTTCATCAGAATGATGAAAGCAGCATTGAGACATTCTGATGGAAGTTCCATCTCGGGGGGGGGGGGAGATGTCACGATGTATCCCAAAAAGGGGCAATCCTTGTATTGAAATGATGTAATGCTGATTTCCATCACTTTGACCTCCTCCTGCCTTCCCCTGTGGGAAAACCAACATCCCATCTCCTTGCCAAACTCCAAAGTTGTCTCTATACAAAATAGGGAAAATCCAATGTTCACAAGCTTTGGGGTTAGTCAGAGGGACCCAACTCCAGAACCATATCTTCAAATGTAGGTAACACTTAGAAGTGCCTTAGCATTTCTCTGAATAAATTCCTTCCCAGTAAATTGTAGGACATGGACATTTTGAAACAAACTCACCAGAAAGGAGACAGAAAAAAATTAAGCATTCTTACTTTCACCTTGCCAATCTGATGCCAGGAAAGGCTGTTTTATATATCCCTTCCAACTGACAGAAACATGAAGAATGTCACTGGGGTCATGCATTGCTACTTGTGACTGTGGCAGTTCAGTATTTCTCTATCTGCTTTCTCATTTTCTGACTTTACCACCAGACAGGAGAGAGTAGGAGGTTTGAACTAAGGCTGGCAAATATATACTATCTTATTTGTAGTAGGAGTGTTGGGGAGAAAGAATGAACCCTTGATACCCCTAAGAATAATTCCAATTCCTCTATTTTCTTGGGGTTCTTAGCTCTTCCATTCCTAGTGCTTTTTTCCCCCCTATTGTTGCCAAGAGACTGCCTTTGATTCAAAATGTCACTCAAACGACCTGGTTTGAAGCAAAGGAGACATTCTAATTACCATGCCTCCATCGCATTTCAGGCTCAAATGTCACTGGGCATAGTGCTTGCTTTTATGTGTGAAGAGCATCTCCGTGCCTGTGGCTTCATTTTCACTGACAGATTAGCGCTGGTGTTGTTCTTGGGCCTTTTGTTCAAAGTGCTGGAGAGATGAGAGTCTTAGCACCCTGTGCAGGGACTTTGGCAGAACTTCTCAAGTTCTCTGAAGTTCAACATCACCCTGGAATAAATGGGAAGCATAGGGTAAAACCACCCTTCAAACTTGAATGGAGACAAAAGCAAAGATTCTCTTCCCAATTGTACAATGGCCAGGTGCCATGAGGATACTTGAGAATAACTTTGGGAACATCTCAGGGCAGAATTGTCCTTCAGTATATTTATGGGTGACTACTGTATGACCCAATTTCATCACACTGTCTACTTCAATAGCTCTTCCCTGTTTTACTAGAAAAGATTACAGGTAGTCCTCGCTTAACAACCACAATTGGGACTGGTCATTAAGTGAATCTGACCCAATTTTATGACCTTTTTTGCAGTGATCATCAAGCAAATCACTGCAGGTGTTAAATGAACCATGTGGCTGTTAAGGGAATCACATGATTCCCCATTGATTTTGCTTGCCAGAAGCCAGCTGGGAAGGTCAAAAATGGCGATCATGTGACCACAGGACACTGCAATGGACATAAATGCAAACAGGTTGCCAAGCGCACATATTGTAATCATGGCACTGCGGGGACACTGTGATGGTCGTAAGTGTGAGGACCAGTCATAGGTCAGTTTTTTCAGCACTGTTATAAGTCTGAACCATCACTAAACAAATGGTTGTTAAGCAAGGACTGACTGTACACACCACTGGAAATTACCTCTTCTATGCCATTTAAATTATTTAAAATCATTTAATTAAGCTTTGAGCCCTTAAGTCCAGGGCAATATTAGAAGTCACGGTCACTCATTAAAACCAAATGCAGGGAGATTTAGGCTCAGAAGGAAATACTTTTTCACACTGTTTCTTGTTAGAGAATATTTGCCAGTTAGCTGAAATGGTAATGGAAGCCATTTGGATGGCAACTGGACAATTCATGGGAATTCAGATCTTCAGTGGCTAACGATGGCTGTTGACTATCTCCTGAATCAGTGGGAGCATGTCTTAAATGCTGGCTGCTGGAAAGCAAAAATGGAATGGGATTCTCACTCTTCAGTCCAGGTTTATGAGCTTCCCAAATGCATCCAGCTGGCCACTGGGTGACACAGAGTGCTGGGCTAGATGGATCTAGAGCCTGATCCAGCCTCAGAATACTTACCTTTTTTTTTCAAGGTTTTTAAATAGGTAATTAATTTCAATACTGCTTTCCCATATCAGAAAATTGGTATATTTTTATACAGTGTGAAAAAAGTATTCCACCCCTTTCAGTTTTTCTGAAGTTTTGCATATCTTGGCTACTGAATGTTATCAGAACTTCTGATACACGCAGGCCTTCCTGAGTCTGAATAAACAAAGAACACTAAACTTTTCTGATTGTTTCATTTCTTTCATGAAAAGTCATCCAACGTGCAATGTGTCACTGTGAAAAAGTAATTGCCTCCTTAGATTCATTAACTAGGTACACCACCTTTAGCTATAATAAATCAAAGTCTTCCTGCAATTGGTGATCAGTCAGTCATGCAGCTGTGTAGGAATTCGGGCCCATTCCTCCATGATGAACTGCTTTGTGGACCTGCTCTTTTGGAGGCAGTGCTACTGACTCAAGAGATAACTTCAGATCAGTTAAAGCAGCTCAGCTGTCTGGGATTCAGCTTCCAGCCTTGATCCATTCAGTCCTTGACAGCCTCCAGACAATGGGTCAGGAAATCCACTATTTCTCCTGTTCAGTTCAGAGTAGAGCTGTATAACTGGCCATCATCAAAATATTGATGATACCAACTCAGGACTGATGGATGATCTCTACCAGCAGTGTCATGTAGATGTTAAGTAAGATGGGGAGAGAACCCATCTTCACCCACCCAGGTCTCAGTAATACATGCCAGATCCATGCATTCTTCCATTATTAAGGAGTAGATACGTGAGGTCTTATTATAGATGGACATGCATTCAGCATAGCACCTGAGGCCAAGGTTTCCAGCATTCCAACATCTTGGCTTTGGGTAGGATCCACTGGATTGGAAACTCTCCCTTGCTCTGTGCTTCCTGGTTCATTGCCCCTAACATATTTCCTTCTTTCTATCACTACTGGAATCTGACTCCTCCATACCTCCATAGAGCATTCCTGACCCGGGCCATCAGAAAAATACATCTCTGCCTACACATCGCCTAGCCTTCTACCTCCAGCTAACTGATTCAACCAAATTTGCTAGATCCTACCCAAATTCATTTAAGATTTTAGATGGACTTTCACCACTCCTCCTCCCAGGAGCCAGCAGAATTGGGAATCCTCACCTACAACCTTATTACAAGTAAAAGCTGGGGAGGGCAGGGGCTCTGCAAATTTCCCGGGGAACTCCTCCCAAGATCCTTATTCCAATGAGACATGGTCCCAGATGGCCCCAAGATTTTCCAGCAGAACAGAAATATATGACATATTCCATGCCAAAAAGTTATCAGGAGATTGGGTCCCTTTCCATCTGTAACATATGGCTCTGAAAACTGGATCATTAGAAAGCTAAATGAAGAAGAATTTTTGTTGAGAGTATCTTGGACAGCAAGAACAAAATGAAGTAAAGCTAGACTGATCATGGGAAGCACTAATAATGGAGCTAAAGCTAACATATTTTAATGTGAAGGTATGAGTCATTGGAGATGACCCTGGTGCTCTGAAAAATGTAAAGCAATCAAGAAAGAGGCTGACAGACATCATGAAAGCTAGATGTTATCTCTGATGACACAAGGATGAGCTTTCAAGAATTCAAAGAAGCAGTTACTGACAGCCAGTTTTGGCAAAATATGTCCGTCAGGTGATCAAGTCAGAAGTGATTAACCAAACCACAAGTCACTTAACTTATTTTAGCCCAGGATATGAATCCAGTACCAATCTAGTTTATACTGGAAGGATAGAAATAGATATGAGAGGAGCCCCGAGAACAAACGAATGTTTTGCTCTAGATTTCTTTAAGGACCTGACAAAATGCTGCCAAGAAGCTTAACTGAATGTGGTCTTCAACACTGACAACAAGCTGAGAATTATAAAAAATCACTTAGGGAGCTTTATTTATTTTTTATTTATTCATCAAATTTCTCTGCTGCCCATCTTGTACACAATGACTCTGGGACAGCTTACAGATAATAAAATAACGATCAGTAAAAACAGCACAATATAAAATCAATACAGTATAAATATACATAAATACCAATAAAAATATAAAAATACCAGTTATAAAATATAAAATTCAAGATGGCAATAGTTTTGTTCTTGGCACCTTCACAGTACCAGCCAGCCCCAAGACTAGCTATCCCCCTTCTTCCCTAATACGTAAGCAAAACAAAAATAAATGAATAAATAAATAATCTGGAGAGCAATGTTTGGTAAAGTAATCATAATCAATCTGGATAGAAATAAAGCCTGAAGCATTTTAAACATTCTACCTTCACTCTCCCTTTTCCCACCTTTGATCTTTGTGGCAAGATTGCACCCCTTGCCAAGGAGCAGAATGTTTTATTATTTCAGATTTATTTACAACTTTTAGCTATCCAGTGGCATAGCCACTTCTAACAGGACCAACCCAGGATCTGGCCTAGGTCAAATGCAAAATGCAAAGAAATATTTTTGCAGTACAAAAAAAACCCTATTTTTTTTTTAGAAAAAGAACTCAAATCAACTTAATAGAATAAATTCAGCAAAACAGACTGTTCCTGAGAAAGGAACTAAAGAAGCAACTATAAGAAGAAAGACCCAAATGGCATCACATCTAAATATCAGCACAATTAGGGAGATAATCATAATGCCCGTACCACGTTAGATTGGACCAAAGATTATCCCAATGTATTTTTAACACACTGAATCTAATGAAAGCTTCCTGAACAAAATCCATTCATTCTCTCCTTTTCTATTTGTTGGGGTGGACTGTATTTGGATACATATAGATTTAGCCAACCTTAAGTTGACTCAACTATCTATTGGTAGTGTTTGGCTGCTTAGGCAACATGGAAGTAACAAGACAATAGAATGAAGGCTAGAAAGGAATATTTACGGATGGATGGATGGATGTACGTATGTATTTATTTATTAAATTTCGCCACCGCCCATCTCCCCCAAAAGAGGGACTCTGGGTGGTTTACAATAAAGCTAAGAAGATTAAAATACAATAAAAACAAAATATATTACATAACATATAAAGTATAAAATAGCATCCAAGATATATGTATTCTTGGTAGTATAGTCTCTTCTGATATTATTATGACCTACTTTGGGATTGGTTTAACATGGAAATATAACATAGCTTGATTAGGGATATGCAAAACATACAATTTCAGAGAATCCAAGACTCTTCCAAACCACAATAGTTGCTTCATGTTCTGAAAGGTGTATTACATGACACATGTATGAGACATTTCCAGTTTACTAGGAGATTTTCTACCAGAAACCTTCAGATGATTTTGGAATAGCTTTAGATGCATGGTTCAGGAGAATAAAGAACCTTCTGGGATTCCTGGAACATTGTTTTCTTAGTTTAGTCATATCTAGAAATAGCGATAATGGCATGCATGAAGACAGAAGTGAGCTAAAGAAAAAGTAGTATTGGCCAGGCATGCTCTAAAGGGAAAATATTGATTTTACAGTATTGTGATTCAACAACCTAATAGCTAGGATAAGATCAGATGAACATGGGGTAGATTAAACAGTATTTTTTCCAGCTCATTTCAAACTAGTTATCACCTGTGACTCCGGTCTCTCACCTTGAGAATTTACCTTTTCTTCCAGACTATCCGAAGAAAGTTAAAAACCTGAAACCAAGCCAAACAATTTATGTCTATTAAGAATTTTACATACAGTAAAAGTCAAATCTAAAGAAAAAGATAGAAAAGAAAAAAAGAAAGAAAACGGTGCAAGAAAAGAAAAAAAGGAAAGAAAGTAGCTAACATTATGAACTTCAGCAAAGGATCGTTACTGTCCTAACAGCCAGGAACCACGCTGAGACAAGGAATAGGTCTCTAGTGTTTATTTACTGCTACATAACAGAGAATCCTAACAAACTGAAGAAGCATGGGAAAACCCAGACATATAAACCCCAAAGACTAAGACGGGCCCAATCTGTGTCTCTTTGAATGGCCACCTAATTCCTCAGTACTACGCATGCGCTTTACAGCCTGGATGGGAGCCCCCTGCTCGCCATCCTCACTCATGACAGTTACCTTGTTGTGGTGCTGAAGCTTGAGCACCTCAGTGATGCCATGAGCTAAACCGTGAAGGGCCACCCAAGACGGGAAGGTCATGACAGAGAGGTCAGACTAAATGCGATGCCTGGGGAAGGTAATGGCAACCCACCTCAGTATTCTTGCCGTGAAAACTAAATGGATCAGTACAACCAGAGATATGTCGGTATACCATCAGAAGATGAGACCCCCAGGACAGAAGATGGTCAAAATGCTACTGGGGAGGAACAGAGGATGAGCTCAACTACCCCAGACGTGATGACGCAGCTAGCTCAAAGCTGAAAGGACGGCTAGCGGCCGACGGTGCTGGTGGTGAATGGCGAATCCGATGTTCTAAGGATCAACACACCATTGGAACCTGGAATGTAAGATCTATGAGCCAGGGCAAATTGGATGTGGTTATTGGTGAGATGTCAAGATCAAAGATAGACATTTTGGGCATCAGTGAACTGAAATGGACTGGAATGGGCCACTTCACATCAAATGACCACCAGATCTACTACTGTGGACAAGAGGACCACAGAAGAAATGGAGTAGCCTTCATAATTAATAGTAAAGTGGCTAAAGCAGTGCTTGGATACAATCCAAAAAAATGACAGAATGATCTCAATTTGAATTCAGGGCAAACCATCTAACATCACAGTGATCCAAATATAGGCCCCAACCACAGATGCTGAAGAAGCTGAAGTAGAGCAGATCTATGAGGATCTGCAGCACCTACTGGACAATACGCCTAAAAGAGACGTTATTTTCATCACAGGAGACTGGAATGCTAAGGTGGGCAGTCAAATGACACCTGGAATTACAGGTAAGCATGGCCTGGGAGAACAAAATGAAGCAGGACATAGGCTGATAGAATTTTGCCAAGACAACTCACTCTGCATAACAAACACTCTCTTCCAACAACCTAAGAGACGGCTTTATACATGGACTTCACCAGATGGACAACACTGAAATCAGATTGACTACATCCTTTGCAGCCAAAGGTGGCGGACATCTATACAGTCAGTAAAAACAAGACCTGGAGCTGACTGTAGTTCAGATCATGAACTTCTTATTGCACAATTTAGGATCAGACTAAAGAGATTAGGGAAGACCCACAGATCAGCTAGATATGAGCTCACTAATATCCCTCAGGAATATGCAGTGGAGGTGAAGAATAGATTTAAGGGACTGGACTTAGTAGATAGGGTCCCGGAAGAACTCTGGACAGAGGTTCACAACATTGTTCAGGAGGCGGCAACAAAATACATCCCAAAGAAAGAGAAAACCAAGAAGGCAAAATGGCTGTCTGCTGAGACACTAGAAGTAGCCCAAGAAAGAAGGAAAGCAAAAGGCAACAGCGATAGCGGGAGATATGCCCAATTAAATACAAAATTCCAGAGGTTAGCCAGAAGAGATAAGGAATTATTTTTAAACAAGCAATGCATGGAAGTGGAAGAAGACAATAGAATAGGAAGGACAAGAGACCTCTTCCAGAAAATTAGAAACATCGGAGGTAAATTCCAGGCCAAAATGGGTATGATCAAAAACAAAGCTGGCAAGGACCTAACAGAAGAAGAAGAGATCAAGAAAAGGTGGCAAGAATATACAGAAGACCTGTATAGGAAGGATAACAATATTGGGGATAGCTTTGGCGGTGTGGTGAGTGAGCTAGAGCCAGACATCCTGAAGAGTGAGGTTGAGTGGGCCTTAAGAAGCATTGCTAATAACAAGGCAGCAGGAGATGACGGCATCCCAGCTGAACTGTTCAAAATCTTGCAAGATGATGCTGTCAAGCTAACGCATGCTATATGCCAGCAAATTTGGAAAACACAAGAATGGCCATCAGACTGGAAAAAATCAACTTATATCCCCATACCAAAAAAGGGGAACACTAAAGAATGTTCAAACTATCGAACAGTGGCACGCATTTCACATGCCAGTAAGGTAATGCTCAAGATCCTGCAAGGTAGACTTCAGCAGTTCATGGAGCGAGAATTGCCAGATGTACAAGCTGGGTTTAGAAAAGGCAGAGGAACTAGAGACCAAATTGCCAATATCCGCTGGATAATGGAAAAAGCCAGGGAGTTTCAGAAAAACATCTATTTCTGTTTTATTGACTATTCTAAAGCCTTTGACTGTGTGGACCATAACAAATTGTGGCAAGTTCTTAGTGGTATGGGGATACCAAGTCATCTTGTCTGCCTCCTGAAGAATCTGTATAACGACCAAGTAGCAACAGTAAGAACAGACCAGGGAACAACGGACTGGTTTAAGATTGGGAAAGGAGTACAGCAGGGCTGTATACTCTCACCCTACCTATTCAACTTGTACGCAGAACACATCATGCGACATGCTGGGCTTGAGGAATCCAAGGCTGGAGTTAAGATCGCTGGAAGAAACATTCACAATCTCAGATATGCAGATGATACCACTTTGATGGCTGAAAGCGAAGAGGAACTGAGGAGCCTTATGATGAAGGTGAAAGAAGAAAGTGCAAAAGCTGGCTTGCAGCTAAACCTCAAAAAAACCAAGATTATGGCAACCAGCTTGATTGATAACTGGCAAATAGAGGGAGAAAATGTAGAAGCAGTGAAAGACTTTGTATTCCTAGGTGCAAAGATTACTGCGGATGCTGACTGCAGTCAGGAAATCAGAAGACGCTTAATCCTTGGGAGAAGAGCAATGACAAATCTCGATAAAATAGTTAAGAGCAGAGACATCACACTGACAACAAAGGTCCGCATAGTTAAAGCAATGGTGTTCCCTGTAGTAACATCTGGCTGTGAGAGCTGGACCATAAGGAAGGCTGAGAGAAGGAAGATCGATGCTTTTGAACTGTGGTGTTGGAGGAAAATTCTGAGAGTGCCTTGGACTGCCAGAAGATCAAACCAGTCCATCCTCCAGGAAATCAAGCCAGACTGCTCACTTGAGGGAATGATATTCAAGGCCAAACTGAAATACTTTGGCCACATAATGAGAAGACAGGACACCCTGGAGAAGATGCTGATGCTAGGGAGAGTGGAAGGCAAAAGGAAGAGGGGCCGACCAAGGGCAAGATGGATGGATGACATTCTAGAGGTGACGGACTCATCCCTGGGGGAGCTGGGGGTGTTGACAACTGACAGGAAGCTCTGGCGTGGGCTGGTCCATGAAGTCACGAAGAGTCGGAAGCGACTAAACGAATAAACAACAACCCCTTTTGTAGGTATATTGATGTCACACACTTGTACAAAGGGGTAAGTCTTCCAGCACACTGCCACAACAGCCAGCTTGTCTGCTTTGATTCCCCCACCCCCAAATGTATTAAATAATTTTGTTGTTTCTGATTACCTTTGGTCTTGCTGGAACTCCAAAAAGATTCTGTGTATCTAATAAAGGGGACAGATTTCATTTTAAAAGAAGAAACAGATGTCTGCATTCTCTTTTTTTCAAGGATGAGCTCTGTACAAAGTCATATCTAAATAATCTACAGCTCCCCTGGACTGGCTTGGAGTTATGAAACTTCCTTAGATCTATCATATCACCACAGTCTGTTAAAGCAGAATAAATTGTTTGATTTTCTGCATTGTACTGAGATGAAGAACTCTGATCAAAGCTTCTACATCACAGAACTTGTCCTCATCATACTAAAGTGATTGAAAATATCTTTTGATATGTGCTCCAACTACACCACCAACTGTTGTATCCGCCTAGAACTGGACTTATGAATCTATGCTGTTCTGTTTTCAATCGAATCTGATGGCCATATTATGAAAAGTGAAGCAAAAAATATTACATGGTTAATACCTTCAAAATCTCCCATGGGAAATTCTTTTCCTAATGAAATAGTCTTCAGCAAAGGATCGTTACCTTGTCGTGGTGCTGGAGCTTGAGCACCTCAATGATGCCATGAGCTAAACCGTGAAGGGCCACCCAAGACGGGAAGGTCATGACAGAGAGGTCAGACTAAATGCGATCCCTGGGGAAGGTAATGGCAACCCACCTCAGTATTCTTGCCGTGAAAACTAAATGGATCTATACGCCCCAACCACAAATGCTGAAGAAGCTGAAGTAGAGCAGTTCTATGAGGATCTGCAGCACCTACTGGACAACACGCCTAAAAGAGATGTTATTTTCATCACAGGAGACTGGAATGCTAAGGTGGGCAGTCAAATGACACCTCGAATTACAGGTAAGTATGGCCTGGGAGAACAAAACGAAGCAGGACACAGGCTGATAGAATTTTGCCAAGACAATTCACTCTGCATAACAAACACTCTCTTCCAACAACCTAAGAGACGGCTTTATACATGGACTTCACCAGATGGACAACACCGAAATCAGATTGATTACATCCTTTGCAGCCAAAGGTGGCGGACATCTGTACAGTCGGTAAAAACAAGGCCTGGAGCTGACTGTAGTTCAGATCACGAATTACTTCTTGCACAATTTAGGATCAGACTAAAGAGTTTAGGGAAGACCCACAGATCAGCTAGATATGAGCTCACTAATATTCCTAAGGAATATGCAGTGGAGGTGAAGAATAGATTTAAGGGACTGGACTTAGTAGATAGGGTCCCGGAAGAACTCTGGACAGAAGTTGGCAGCATTGTTCAGGAGGCAGCAACAAAATACATCCCAAAGAAAGAGAAAACCAAGAAGGCAAAATGGCTGTCTGCTGAGACACTAGAAGTAGCCCAAGAAAGAAGGAAAGCAAAAGGCAACAGTGATAGGGGGAGATATGCCCAATTAAATGCAAAATTCCAGAGGTTAGCCAGAAGAGATAAGGAATTATTTTTAAACAAGCAATGCGCGGAAGTGGAAGAAGACAATAGAATAGGAAGGACAAGAGACCTCTTCCAGAAAATTAGAAACATTGGAGGTAAATTCCAGGCAAAAATGGGTATGATCAAAAACAAAGATGGCAAGGACCTAACAGAAGAAGAAGAGATCAAGAAAAGGTGGCAAGAATATACAGAAAACCTGTATAGGAAGGATAACAATATCGGGGATAGCTTTGACAGTGTGGTCGGTGAGCTAGAGCCAGACATCCTGAAGAGTGAGGTTGAGTGGGCCTTAAGAAGCATTGCTAATAACAAGGCAACAGGAGACGACGGCATCCCAGCTGAACTGTTCAAAATCTTGCAAGATGATGCTGTCAAGGTAATGCATGCTATATGCCAGCAAATTTGGAAAACACAAGAATGGCCATCAGACTGGAAAAAATCAATTTATATCCCCATACCAAAAAAGGGAAACACTAAAGAATGTTCAAACTATCGAACAGTGGCACTCATTTCACATGCCAGTAAGGTAATGCTCAAGATCCTGCAAGGTAGACTTCAGCAGTTCATGGAGCGAGAATTGCCAGATGTACAAGCTGGGTTTAGAAAAGGCAGAGGAACTAGAGACCAAATTGCCAATATCCGCTGGATAATGGAAAAAGCCAGAGAGTTTCAGAAAAACATCTATTTCTGTTTTATTGACTATTCTAAAGCCTTTGACTGTGTGGACCATAACAAATTGTGGCAAGTTCTTAGTGGTATGGGGATACCAAGTCATCTTGTATGCCTCCTGAAGAATCTGTATAACGACCAAGTAGCAACAGTAAGAACAGACCACGGAACAACAGACTGGTTTAAGATTGGGAAAGGAGTACGGCAGGGCTGTATACTCTCACCCTACCTATTCAACTTGTATGCAGAACACATCATGCGACAAGCTGGCCTTGAGGAATCCAAGGCTGGAGTTAAAATCTTTGGAAGAAACATTAACAATCTCAGATATGCAGATGATACCACTTTGATGGCTGAAAGTGAAGAGGAACTGAGGAGCCTTATGATGAAGGTGAAAGAAGAAAGTGCAAAAGCTGGTTTGCAGCTAAACCTCAAAAAAACCAAGATTATGGCAACCAGCTTGATTGATAACTGGCAAATAGAGGGAGAAAATGTAGAAGCAGTGAAAGACTTTGTATTCCTAGGTGCAAAGATTACTGCAGATGCTGACTGCAGTCAGGAAATCAGAAGACGCTTAATCCTTGGAAGAAGAGCAATGACAAATCTCGATAAAATAGTTAAGAGCAGAGACATCACACTGACAACAAAGGCCCGCATAGTTAAAGCAATGGTGTTCCCTGTAGTAACATATGGCTGCGAGAGCTGGACCATAAGGAAGGCTGAGCGAAGGAAGATCGATGCTTTTGAACTGTGGTGTTGGAGGAAAATTCTGAGAGTGCCTTGGACTGCAAGAAGATCCAACCAGTCCATCCTCCAGGAAATAAAGCCAGACTGCTCACTTGAGGGAATGATATTAAAGGCAAAACTGAAATACTTTGGCCACATAATGAGAAGACAGGACACCCTGGAGAAGATGCTGATGCTAGGGAGAGTGGAAGGCAAAAGGAAGAGGGGCCGACCAAGGGCAAGATGGATGGATGATATTCTAGAGGTGACGGACTCGTCCCTGGGGGAGCTGGGTGTGTTGACGACCGACAGGAAGCTCTGGCGTGGGCTGGTCCATGAAGTCACGAAGAGTCGGAAGCGACTAAACGAATAAACAACAACAACAATGAAATAGTACATAGATTCCACCTTTGATAAAAATGTTCCCAAATTTGTCTTTCCCAGAGGCAGTCAGTAGGAAGAATTTTTCTTTGGAATTAAGAATTCTGTGATCTATCTGTACTAATTATATCAAAGTCCATGTGTTTTTGTTAAACCATTATAAACAATGTACACTATTATAACTCTAATAAATAAAGAGGTGTGTATAAATTTTAAATTAACTGTTTAAACTACTGAAAAAGGAAGATAACATGGGTGATGATAAGTTATGCTTCAGAATTTTACATAAAAATATTGTAATAATATTTTACAATATTATTACGTACTAATACAATGTTTGACTTTCAATCCATTTGGAAGATGACAGAAATGTCATTTTCAAGGACGAAAGTCTCAAAAAACTATTGGGTGCAATTCAGTAAATATTCCTTTTGACTTTAGCCACTGAAAACAATGCGGTTGCCTTTCCTATTTATACATAAAATATATATTAAGTAATGTGATTCTAAACTACTATATACTTAAGCCATTTTCTCATTGATACTAATTAAATTGTAGTGTACCCATGTTGTAGATATGTCATCAATAATGTTCTGTAAAATAGTTTTCAAAACTTAGTTAAAATTAAAAGCTATATTTATTGTATTGTGGGGGGGAGAGAAAGAAGGGAGGGAGGGAGGGAGGGAGAATCAATCCATTGCAGCAACAGGATGAAGACCTCTTTCATCAAATGTTATGGACTGTAACCTTTCATGCTGCTTGCCCGGTGCAAGTTGGTGGAATGGTGTCTTTTTTTTTTTAATTTGGGCTGAGAGAGATGAACTGGCCCAAAGTCACCAACCCATCACCCATGCCTAAGGGGGGTTCTAGAACCTAGGTCTCCCCTCTCCTAGTCAAACAACATAATCAACATACCACATTGACTCTTGAGCTAAGAGAGGGAGACTGGCCAAAGTTTCCCAGGGTCTCCCGTCTCCTAGTCTACCATCATAATCACTATCCCACAATGGCTTTGACAGAGAGAAAGAGAGAGACAGAGAGATGGAGGAGGAGGAGGAGGAGGAGGAGGAGGAGGAGGAGGAGGAGGAGGAGGAAAAGAAGAAGATAGACAGATAGACAGATAGATGGATGGATGGATGGATAGAGGGATAGAGGGATAGAGGGATAGGGATAGGGATAGGGAGATGATAGGTAGGTAGGTAGGTAGGTAGGTAGGTAGATAGAGGTAGAGGTAGAAGTAGAGGTAGAGAGATAGAAAGATAGGCAGATAGATAGATAGAGACAGAGAGAGAGAGATGATAGATGATAGATATAGAGAGATGATGAGAGAGAGAGAGATGTAGAGGGGAAGGACTTCTTAAAAGTGTAAACTGTTGTTCTCAGTCAACAAATATATATTTCCACAAACATATGTAAACTTATATGGGCAGGGAAAAAAATGATTAGCAGTGGAGCCAAAAATCCACAAAAGGCAAAAAGCAAGTACTGATGTTCAGCTCAGTTGTATATCAGCACTTCTACACCATCCAGGGGGAAGAGGCCCAGAGATGGGGCAGCAAGGAGAGAGGGCCCTGTGATCTCCTCACCCAGCTCCCAGCGTCAAGCAGGGAAAAGGGAATTGCCAGAGCCTTGGCAGTTCTGACCAGCAACATGTCCAAGCAACAACTCCAACTGAAATCCCAGAGGCTGCCCTACCACACAAGCTGGCCATGGCAAAGATGGTGGGCCAGGCTGGCTGGATTAGGACCCACAAGAAATGGTAAGAAAGAAGTCGTAAGGCACAGTAAAGACAGAGCTAAGATAGATAAAAGAAGTTGTAAAGCATAGTAATATAGGTTTAAGTAATCCCTTAAATAGAGAGCCAGTTTGGTGTAGTGGTTAAGATACCAGGCTAGAAACCAGGAGACCATGAGTTCTAGTTCCACTTGGGCCAGTCACTCTCTCTCGGCCTTAGGAAAGAGGCAATGGCAAACCACTTCTGAAAAAACCTTGCCAAGAAAACTTCAGGGACTTGTCCAGGCAGTCTCCAAGAATCAGACACAACTAAAGAGATTAAAAAGAAATCCTTTAAATAAGAAATGGACTTGTTTCACAGTATATAGAGGGAAAATGTAATTATTGAACCTGTAGAAACTGGAACCTCAGTTACATGTCAGTAACTTTTGTGCCTTTTATAATTTTAAACTTTTAAAATAATAATAACATTAATACTTGTTTGTATATTGTTTTTAGTTTTGTTGTACGCCACCCAGAGCCCCTTGTTTGTGAGATGGGCAGCCATAAAAATATGATGAAGCAATCAAGCAATAAACTTTATTTTTTAAAACTTTTTTTCAATGTACGACCCTGGTCATAGGCACTGCCTCCCCTCCTGCCTGAGTCAGCCACCCCACCTGCAGTTTGAATCTATGACTGCCTCTCCCCAGAATCAAGAGGTGGGATGCTGATCTTCAGAAAAAGCCAGTGGTGGCTACAGGGCCCTCCTTAGCACTGGGATAGGAGAAGCAGGGGAAACCAATAGGTGGTGAAGTTGTATTCCCCACTGTAGATGAGATCACAACTGGGAAGGCCTGCCTGGTATGCTACCTAACATTCTTTATAAATAATTGCATTATAAATAAATTACGGTGCATAACTGGTGTTGGTCCTCAGTAGCACTGCTTCTTCTTGCCACCCTTCCCACCTTAACATCTGGATAACTTGGGGTTCAGTTGATGTGATATACCCATACAACCAGATTTTTTTTATTTACTTGATCAACAGGATATGACTGAAAAGCAATAGCTCTCCAATTAATCATTATAAAGCACTAAAGATAAAAGGCCCAGTGGGAAGGTTAAAAACATAAAAGATGACCAAAAGAAATTAATGTTGTCATGTAACTTAAGCAATAAAGGAGGAGCACATAAAATGTAATCAGTTCAATATGACATTTGGAGAAGATTAATGAGACCTTGTGGGAGAGGTATCATTAATATTTAAAAGGGTATACAAAATAGTACAGACCAGGAGTGGGGAAACCTGGGACTTTCCAGATGTTGATGCGCTACATCTGCCACAGTCTCAACTGGCACGTCAAATGATGCTGGGAGAATAATGCAGCAACATCTTGTAAAAATGTCCACCTGCTGGAAGATACCAGGTTTAATTTGACCTCTAGGAGAGATAAAACTACGTCAGTTAAAAAAAGGCTTTCTGATGGTCACTCATTCTCCAGAATCCTTCCATTTAGATTTTGGCAAGGAATCTGGAGCTACCTTTGAAAACAGTTTGTTCATAATGCCTGTTGAATGTGACATAGAGCTTCAAGTCTGTTTTTTCCCATTTCTCATGGATATGTATAGTTATTTTAAAGTTGTGCATACATTGATTTACTTGCTCCCATCCAAAGTGAAATACGGTATGAACACCTGTGAACAGTGACTTAATCTAACAATATGGGAGTCTATAACTCACCTGATTCTTGGGCTTCAGTTTTCAGGTGTGGATGTGTATCCTGTTTTAATAGGCAAAAGCAGATATAACTGTTCATGCTAAAGGGTAAATTGTGAATGGAAATTTAAACCATTCTTCATTCTTGACTTCTCCAGAGTCATAATCATTCAATTGTCATTGTGCTAAAGAAGTTATGTAATCATACTTGGTATGGAGGATGAATTTGGTAAAATCAAAATGATCAAGCTTTGATTAATAATTGAGCAACTTGTTAATTTTGGAATGCATATTGGAATCTACTTTTGCAACAGAACATAAATCTGCCGGGCACTTTAATTGGATCTCACTTCATTGCTTTCCAATTTATCTCCCTCTTCTGTCACTGATGTTATTTATATCCTGGAAGCAGAAGCTCCCAAATTTCTATGTCATGCATGTCAACATGAAACACCATTATAGCCCTCAATAAACCCCATCACAAATGTTCTCCAGGGCTAGAATGCCAGAGCAGCAAAGAATATAAGCTTAAGGATTCCTGGTTCAGATCTCATTCCAATAATTATCGCACTAGGACAACCTTCCCCACACTGATGGGTTTCAGAACATATCAGAACCATAGATTTGGGAGATGTCATTTAGGCCAATGAGTCCAATCGCCCTGCTCAGTACAGGAATCCAAATCAACTTGAGGAGGGTTTAACTTCCACCTGCTGGGTCTTTAGCCTCTGTTCAAACACATGAGATAGGAGAACCCCCCACCTCTCTGAGTAAGTGGTTCTATTGTCAAAATGCTTATACTGTTGGTCAAAAATAATGACACAATCTTTATTATAGCATAATTCTGTGTCCTGCACTCTGGAATAAGAGTGAACAGGTCTTGATCTACTTCTGTGACTGAACTACAACAATAATTGATTCTTTGGGCTCAGTAGGTTTCAAACTCTGCTCTAGGGAATCCCCAAATCCTTCAAGAGGTCAGTGAGTGAGACTGTAAATGAAAGGCAGATTCATATCCCTGGCAGACTTGTTTGGTTATCTTTTCTTTCCAATCTGTAGTGTAAACTATGAGGACAATCAGAGTACACCAATGTGGAGACAGATGTTTCCCTGGGCAAAACAGAACAAGTGGTTTTCCTCAGCTCTAACTCATTCTGAAAAATCCAGGAGAAGGCAGTTTATTTTTAGCCAGATGGAGCAGACAAGATAAGAGTAAGGGTAAAGAAATGAGTTATTTAAGCCTAACCTGCCCAATGACCAACTTCTCAACTACTCAATAGCTACTCAATAGCCCGTTCCTGCAGAGGGATGTAGAAAATAGTGGTCCTAGAAATATTTTCACCTGTAATCATGATTGATGGCTGGTTGCTAGGATTTCCATTTATTCTGAGCTGGCTCTGTATGAGACAGATGAATACTGTTCCATGCTAAATAGGTTGATCAGATGGTAAGGGAGAATGGTAGCATCAGGTTAAATGCCAGTGTGCAACCAGCACCACTTTAGAGTGAAAAGATTGTGAGATACAGAGATAAGAAACTCCTTAGAGGGTGCCCTGCAGTGAAAGATGAGGAGCAAGGATATACTACTTAATAAAAGGCACAGGCCAGAGTATTTGAGGACTGGCTCTCCCCAATCACATCTACCCATCTGCTCAGATCTGGCAGGAAGGGCATGTTGTGGGTCCAATCTACAAAGGAGTGTCATCGGCATCGGCATTTTCTGCTGGGGTGCCCACCCTTTGGAACATCATCCCCCCTGAGGTGAGACAGGCCCCAACCTTGTTGGCCTGGAAGAGCCTAAAGCCATGGCTTTGCCATCTTGCCTAGGGATCCAGAGCCATTGGTGGAGAGCCCACAAAATGGTTGTATGTGTAGGAAAATGAATGGTACTCTCCCTCTGATTGTGTTTTACTTTACTTTAATTTAATTTAACTCTTTAATGATTTTAATGATTTTGGGGGGCAGGGCAGTTGGTTGTTTTTGTACTGTTTTATGGATTTTTAACCTTGTAAGCCACCCAGAATCATGGTAGTGAGATGGGTGGCCATATACATTTAATAATAAATAAATAAATAAATAAATAAATAAATAAATAAATACTCGAGATACAGTTTGGTGTAGTAGTTAATGGCACTAGGCTAGAAACCCGGAGACTGTGAGTTCTAGTCCCACCTTCAGCATGAAACCAGCTGGGTGACCTTGGGCCAGTCACTCTCTCCCAGCCCTAGGAAGCAGGCAATGGCAAACCACTTCTGAAAAGTTTTCTTGCCAAGAAAACTGCAGTGTCTCATCCAGGCAGTCTCCAAGAATTGGACATGACTGAACAGATTATAAATAAATAAATAAATAAAAACCAACATGGTCTTCATGACTCTCTTAGTTTTTGAATGCATCCAGTAACTCTTGGCTTCTTCCAAGGGGCCCTGGTAATTCCATTCAACATCTCCATCCAGGATGATTAGGCAGGGCTAGCAACATTGGTATCAGACTTGTTTCTTGGCAAGACAATCTGCAATCTTCTGTAAATCATTAATGACTGAATGGAAATACCAACCTAATCTAGTCTTTTTCTTGTTTCTTTAAATGCATACATGCTCATAAATAAATTGCATGTTTATAAAGCCATTCCATTTGGAAAACTAAATGATTTATATGAAAACTAAATTCTAGTCAAATATGATGATAGCAAGTTAGAGAAAATAAATTAGACAGTTTTTATGGTATTGAAAAGTATCAGCAAAGACAAATGTGTGGAGTAGTTCAAAATAACAGGGCTATGTGAGATAAGCAGATAGCTTGGCTTCCAAATGTCAAGTGACAAATGAATTCATAAATGAATATTTAACTGACTTTTTCCTACTAACCAGAACTGAAGTGCATTATGCATTTTAACTATCAGTATCAAATCAAAGAACTGCATGATAAGAATAAAATTACTTGTAGGAGGGATTGTGTCATGTTACTTTTAAATATACTGAAATCAGAATGTGAAAAGGGAAAAAAGTATACTCCAGCAAATTATAAAAAGACTCCTTCGTTAATCTCATAGGAAGCAGCCTAAGAATGCAAAGCCATTGGCCATTAAAGTTGCACATAGTCATGATTGATACTAAAAAGTATCAGATTTCCTTTTTAACTTTCATTTCCTTTGTAACTTTCCACAACAGACTCCCCCAATATTCTTAATTTTTAACATTAATTGTTTCAGTCATATAGGCTAGCAGCTTATGTAATTTACTAGTTTCATTTTTATGTTGTTCTTCAATGCAGGCTTTTCAGGCATGCATTTCTTTTTATGCAGTGAATGGCCATTTTTAATATATAATTTTTAATATATAATCTTTTTAAAAGAAGCATCTTTTGCAAATTCATAGGTTTGTAGGTAGAGGTTGATTCTAATCAGAGAAAAACAGAAGCTATCAGACTCCATGCTCTGGTTTGCATAGTGGGAAGAGTCCGTTTTATGGATCTCTCAAATCCATGGCTATTGTAAACTGTGGCAGATTTCTTCTATATCCTTAGTTCTAATTAATCGGTTAGGCTTGCTTTAGCTCACATCAATCCTTACTAGTTCATCCCTATTGGGCTGAGCTCTCCAATCACTACAGTACAACTTTCTCTTGATGGAACCAATGAATGAAGCAGATCATTAAGTCCTAGGAGATAGATGAGATTATTAAGACACAGAGATTCATCTTACATGCATTAACTATTGAATGAGGGTATATGCTGTAGTTAGTTTTAGGAAGGTCAGTAAGATGAGGGAAGAAAATTCTGGACAACATCACAGGGTGTCTAAAGGTAGAAATTTATAGGACATGTATGTATTAGGACAGATGCTCAAGAAAATTTATTAGGGACACCAAAAGAGAAACAGCAAGAAAATAACAGAATGGTGATTGAGACGGGTAAACATCTTACAAGTTCCTTTTTATAGTTCTTTTATCTTTTAATTCCTTCCTTCCTTTCATTCTTTCTTTTTCTCTTTTTTAGTCTGGGCCCATTTCATTAACCCCTTAGTTAAAGACATTTTATTTCAGGTATTTTTATTTTAATGTTTGCTGATAATTTGGCTGGGCGTATAGTCTTATAACCTTGAAGCTCTCTCAGCCCCATGAATGTTACAGCGGGGGCTAGCTCTGTTAAGGGAGGAACAAAGAGGAGAAGGAAACTTCAAAACCTCAAAGACATGTTTAAATAACTGAAAATGCTTCTTCTGGATAAAACCCTGTACTGTATCTGATGTGACTTTTGTTTTATTTTATAACTGTATCCTAAAGATTTCAACTTCTTTTAGGATACTGCCCGTTATTTGCTACTTGAGTTATGCAAGACTTGAGAGAGAATATTTTTGAGAGTGGGAATCTAACTAGAAAAATTAGTAGTGAAGCAAGTTTTACAACTATATCAGACAGGAGGTTACAGGAAATGATTCCAGCAATGGGCAAAGCCTAGCACCAGCTTCATCCTACCAAGAGGAGAATCAAAGACCATGGGCGCCATGCATTTGTTCCAGATAAGGAACAAAGGAGTTGAAAGCCGATTAGCAAACTATTAGACAAAGAGCAAGCTGAGTGATAGACAAAGAGAAGACAAGAGTGAATAATTAATTCTGTGTCCATAAAGCTCACTTATGCAGGGAAAGAAGAGGAGTGGCTGTGATTTTTCATTCAGTCTGGACTCTTGTAAGCCCACCGTCCACTTGTGTCTTTGTCTATTACCACTTTTGAGGTAGTATCTAGTAATTCTTCCTGGCTTCTATTTACTGTTCCCCTCGGCCCATTTTATAATCTAGAAGAGTTTTGTATGTCCCTTTGTTCACTACTTTCACTCCACTGTCCTTCAAAGCTTTGTGGGCCTCTTAATACTCATATTGATTCTTCACTTCGAATACAGGACTTTTGTTCTATCCTTTCAATGTACGGTCTTTCTATTCTTTCCACTTCTCCCATGCCCATTAGTGGAGGCTTTAGATTTGATACTGTCTTCAGTGATACTCTCTGGACTTAGTTTTGTCCTCTGGGCTATTGAATACTTCCTTGGTTTTCTTCTCTCAGTCTTTGATGCCCCCTCAGCCTTCATCTAAGGGGTACTGTAAATGATCTGAAAATCAGAAGGGGTCTGGTGGCACCTTTTGCAACTAATACATTTTATTAAAAGGCATATGCTTTTCTGAGCTGCAGCTCCCTTCATTAGATGCAATAGAGTAACTTGAATTAATGTAGGATTTAAATTGGGATGAGGCAGGGGGAGGGAGAAGGCAGATTGGTTATGGACACGCAGGTCTCAAATGGAACTGAACTCTCTAATTTCATCCAGAATATTGCACCATTTGACCTCTGAGGTAAGCCTTGATCTTGACGCTAAGCCGTATTCCATGACCAGTCTTGAAAGACCATAAATAGAAAATTAAGTTCAGGCCAATTCTGGAAGAAAGGAGAACTTTGGAAAAGATATCTTTCTTTCCCCAAATTCATTTGTTCTTGAATTCCTTATATGCATCTTTTGGAAGCCACATTCAGCCAAAATTGTTTGCCTGGACAAACAATTGCTCTGAAGGCTTATTTACACAACCCATAGTTTCATAGGACTTTCAGTGTCGTCTTCCACATTTCTCCAAGGATATTTGTATCACAGCGCTTTGTAACACTGTTCCTTTGTCCTTGAATATTACCCACCCAGCCAAAATCCATACAGTCATGGATCATACAATTCTCCCAACACATTTCCAGAATGATGTGGAAAAGGCCAATAAAAATGCATAATGCCTGCATCCTTCTCTCAGCAATATTACCACTTTTTTTTCTTTTAGTGCAAAACATTTTGTGAATCAGCGGCCCCTTGAAACTAGTACAACAAACTCAACAATGGACTTCTCCAAGTGGTCCATCAATTCAAACTGACCTCTACCATTGACATTAAATAAGACAACATCGTTAACTTATTAAGTGGATGGCTGTACTGTCAATTCATCAGTCTCTTGCTGAACAAGTACTCCAGTGCATCTATAGCTGACCCAAATGAGTGGCTGATTATTCTGTCTAGAAGAGAGAAATGTTGTGCCTTTCTGCATTTCTCAGAGGTCATGTTTTATGGTAGAATAGCAGCTCTGCTGAGTTGAAGCAATTTTTCAACAGTTTTGCAGAGTTTGTATTCCATTAATGTACATATTGTTTTCAGAGGCACCAAAAGGCCATTTTCTAGCAATCTAAGCTGCAAATGTAATAAACTTTTTTTTAAAAAAACTAGGGAATGCTGTAAGCAGCAGAGAATCATATCCCATCCCACCTAGGGTTCTAATCCAGATTGGATCCCCTGCACTCATTCAAGAATACTAAAGAAAAAAAAAAGTTATAACTATTGGCCATCTTTATACAATGCATTATTTTGCTTGCCAGCATTCAGAAAGAATTTGGTAACATTTTTTTTTCAGACTATCAATATTATTTAAGGCATAAGCTTTCGTTTGCTGCAGTTCACATTGTCAGGTGCATCTTTTTGAATTTTCACTACCATGGACCAACAGGGCTCTCCTTCTACTCTGATTTGGCCTGGGGATTGCCAGGGTCAAAAAAGTATTACTGTACTTTATTAAGTTTTATATTATCATAGTCTAAATGGAAACAAAAGGGTAAGCTTGGTTTGCAAGTTTTGCTCCCAAGTTCCCAACTGTGTTTCTCTGAGGGTTGGCTATGACGTAACATTCCTACCTAAGCACTGAATCACCTTGGATTAGTTCTGTTGTTTCCATAATACTTTTTTTTTTCTTTTAGAATTACTGTAGATATTTGTTAGCTGTGTTATCACATCTTTTAAAAAACAAGCAAACTATAAATTGGAGTGTGGTTTTCAGTGTGGTTGTTAGAGAAACCTGGTGAGTTCAAGTAGGACTGACTTCCTGGTGAACCAACAGTAGGAGCTTAATTGCTGGTTGTTCTTGCATTCTGTCTACATCTTACTGGAGGATTATGGGACTTATGGGAGGTCTAACAAGTTGAAGACACAGCATTGAGTTCAGGAACCTGACCTCTTGGCACCATCAACTCCTATGGACTTATGACTGACAGGCAATAATTTCTCCTTGAATTTGTTTATGCGGGCTCACTTGGAGGGAGAAGGAGAGAAATCAAGAATGGAAGTGAAATTCTGCTGTCTTTTAAAATCTGATTTGCTTTTTCTGGTTCAATCCTCTATTTTTTCCCAAAGCCAACCCTTTTCATTCTTACTGTTCTTTAATCCTTAATTTCTTTGTTAAATCTCCTTGTTAAATCTCCATCCAGTCTGTGTTCTTTCATCCCCTTTTACTTTCCTCACAAAAAAAGTAAATAAAACCTGAGACCTCAGTTCTGTTATGTAAGCAGCAAAGAATTATATCCCATCCCACCTAGGATTCTAATCCAGATCAGATCCTCTGTGTTCATTCTAGAATACAAAAAAAAAAAAAAATGCAATTATTGGCCGTCTTTATGCAATAAATTATTTGGCTTGCCAACATTCAGAAAGAGTCTGGTAGCATCTTTTCAGACTAACAATTTCATTTAAGGCATAAACTTTCATTAGCTGCTGCTCACATCATTCGAATGTATCTGGACAGATTATTTTTATATCACAGGGTCTTATATACCCAACAGTGGAAGCAGACGCTAGAGATAAGCAAAACAAACTGATTCAAGAATGGAACATTCTGGAAAGCATTGGAAGTTCTGTTTCCCATCTGGACCATGCTGTTCTGAGAGGGCTTTTCCAATGCTCTCCATCAAACGGCTGCTTTATTGTGACAGAAGGGGGAAAATATCAAATACCTGGAGATTGACTGTAATAATTGATTAATTTAAGGTCTGTTGCATTTAAATAAAATGTAATATTTACCCTGGCCCCACTTACTTGTGGGAGTTGTATCCCCAGTATGTCACTCAAGACCTAGCATGGCCTTTGACCTAAAAAATGCCACACTCCAGTGACAAAAAGTTGTCTGAACTAGAACTAAGACTCTTTCTTATTTGGATGTTATATATAGTAGCTGAAGAGTTTATGCATTTTGGTGATGCAGTGCCATTTTTTCTGCATTTTTTGATGTTATTGCTTTCTCTTGATCAGATGAGTGAGCCTCATAATTCCCTCTGTTTTCAATGTTCACCTTGGGACTCCTTTGTAAATTGATGGGATTAGTTGGTTTGTGTCAGCCCTTCTAGGTAGATCAGGCTAGGAAACCAATGTCATATAGGTCATTACTACTTTTATTGTAAGCAATACTAACAGAATTTTACAAGTCTGAAAGCGGCTCCCCCCTCCCTCTTCTTATCTTCATATGTATTAGGGAGGGGCTTGGCTGAGATGTTTGCATATGTTACATTTTTGGCCCAGACTCAGACTTCTTTTATCTGGCCTTTGCCCTGGTATAGCAGCTCTTCCTCCTGTCCCTCAAGGCCACTCTCTCTTCCCTCTACAGTCTGGAGGCTTCTATTGTTAAAAAGAAAAAAAGAAAATTAGGGGTGGTGTAATGTAAGAAGGCCTCTCTCCTCACCAGACCAATTTATACTAAGCATGTTCGAAAGCCAGTATGATGCCAATTAGCCACTGTTAGGAGGAGGGGATGAATGGTAGAGCTTCAACACTGTGGCAATTCCCACTTGCATCTTCTCACCCAAAAAAGCTGGGGAACATGGATGTTGATGGGGGAAACAAAGGGGACAAGTGGCATCACATGTAGCATGACAACTTCATGCAAATGATACAATGTAATTTGCATGCAGGTGATCTGTGACATTTGCTTGATGATGTCATCACACGGTGGCATCATTATGGCTTCTACCAGATACATCTTCTGGGAAGACACACATCACATGTACAAAGGTGTAGGATCTTAACCCCACCAATGCTGCCATAATTCAGGATTGTCTTTAGCACTCCTAGAATGACTTTTTAATTTTATTTCTTCTTCCTCCATTACCTCAAACCAAGGAATGCATGGCTGCAGATCCAGATTCAAAATGGCATTTACCCAAAAGGAAGGATTATCCAGCCAGGTGTGAAAGGTGGGATTTATCAAAACAATATTACCTGTGAATATATGGCTGATTAAGTCTCTCTCTCTCCCGGCTGTTCTGATGAATCACTAACTAAGCTTCACACTTCAGTAACTAATCAGTAGCATCATGGTATCAAGTGGAAGAAATGAAAAGCAAAGGAAAACCTCCAAGCAGAGCCCTGCGTCTTGGTTTGCTAGAAGAATTACTTACTAGAGGAAGGACAAATTCTGAATGTCATAATATCAATGGTAGGTATTCTAATGCCATTGCAAAATGAAGTCAGCTATGTTATTCACAAAATGTGTATGAGGACATCATGATGTATGTGATGTCACTTGCCCTCCCATTCAGATACCAATGGTATCAATATTGTTGGTATATTGTTTTCTGCTACAGAAATTAATGTTACCATGGTAATTGAGTACTTCCTTAAGAATCGGCAGGGTGAAGAGGCCGAACTTAATTGTCCTCAGTTTGGGTGTGAAAAGGCGTGACCAAATAAGGAAATTGCCTGGAGGGCAGCTTGCCTGGACTTGTTTTAGTTTCAGTTTCCTTCTTTCTACACAGCCTCCCTTCCTGGTGCTCTCTGAGCACGTGTGAATGCACAGCTTGTAAAATATGTTTTTGTGCTTTCTGTAAATACATTTATTTTTATAGAAATGCCTGGTGTGTGTGATTTTTCTGATCTCTCAGGCCAAAAGCTTTCCAGCACACTCTGACAAATATATCCTCTAATAAAATATGCAAGTAAAAGATGTTCAAGGGAATTCAGGTAAAGGTTTCCCTTGACATTAAGTCCAGTCGTGTCCGACTCTAGGGGGCGGTGCTCATCTCCGTTTCAAAGCCGAAGAGCCGGCGTTTGTCCGTAGACACTTCCGTGGTCATGTGGCCGGCATGACTAAATGGAACACCGTTACCTGCCCGCCGAAGCAGTACCTATTAATCTACCCACATTGGCGTGTTTTCGAACTGCTAGGTTGGCAGGAGCTGGGACTAGCAACGGGAGCTCACCCCGTCACGTGGATTCGAACCGCTGACCTTCCGATCAGCAAGCTCAGCAGCTCAGCGGTTTAACCCGCAGCACCACCACATCCACAAGGGAATTCAAGGATAAGATAATTTAGACTGCTTTGCCATTGATAATGCAAGTTGCCTGTGTGTCTTTCTCACACAACAGGCGCACGCATTGGGTCCCCAGGGCTGCATTCAGGAAGCAGGTAATTTCTGAGTAATGGACTGGTAGCCATCCTCTCCCCACTCCCCAGACTAGCTGTCAGCTGTCATTAACAGGAAAAACAACCAGGTATGTTTAAGGTTGGACAATGCATATGTATCTACTGGTGCATTTGGACTGCCTGGCTTTCATGGGCAAAATTTCTGGTCCCAGCTCAACAGCAACCTATGATTTATCCCTAACTACCTGTGATCTCAAGTGATCACTGGTTGCAGAGGCCATCCCACAGATGAATCATTTCAGAGGTAATAGTTATGAAGCATGTCAGGGTAATCAGCATATCAGCCCCCAGTTCTCAGCAAGCAGATTCCTTCTTCCTCACAAGCTCTTTAGGAGCTGGCATTTAAGTTGCCTTGCCTGTGATTCAGGAGATAATAAAAAGCCATCTATACGATTAGCCATCAGTAACCCCGTCCTCCATAAACGTGTTCAGTCTCCTTTTAAAGCCATCTATAGGGTTGGCCATCAAGCCACTGATGTCAAGCAAAAGGCACAGTTTACCTCTATGTGGTGTAAAAAAAGTTTTTCCTTTGATCCATTCTGGAACTCTCAAACATTCCATTTCAACAGATGACACCGCTGTTGATGAGGGAGAAAAGAACTCCTTTCTTTTTTTCCCCTCTCTCTCCCCTCCCATGTTTTCCACTCCGTTCATGATTTTATATTCTTCCCTTCTTCCCTGCCTTTGCTTCATTTAAAAATCTCAGATGCCGTAGCCATTCCACAAAGAAGAACTACTATTGAGCCATCTGCTCAATAAATTGGGCTGCAGAAGGTGCAACCCAAATATATTTTTAAAGACATTGGGTCAAGATATTTACAGATAGACACCCGCAGTTTCTCTAGCCATACATCATGGATGAATTTGAATGAACACATTCCAAGAACAAGCTGGTCTGCTCGTTAATAAATGCACTTAAAATCCTTGTTTCCAAATTGGAACCTGCTTAACATCTGCTTACCTTATGGAATGTAATGGATAAGGCAACTGACATGGGGATCAAAGAAAATGACCAGTTTACAAATCTTCAGCAAGTAAGGTAGAGTCAATTTTTCACATTGGGAAGTTGCCCATTTGTATGGATATTAAGACCTCAGGAAAATAAGCTTTGCTAAGCTTTCTGGCACAAGCTGATGCACAAAGAAACAGGGCAGTTTCACTTTTGAATCCACATCATGTTCTCCTTTCGTGCTTGTCTAATTACACCAGAGGAGTGAAGATGTTTAATAAAGCATGTTTGAGTTGGGATGATTCAATTAGGCTAACTTTCTTTAATCTGTATGAGCTTTGGACAGAAGTTTTAGTCACTGCTCATTAAACATATTGGTTAAATAAGAAAAGCAGAGGTGTCTGCTTTGAAAACTCCATAAGTACTTTAGTGTTTGTTGTGAAATTTCTCCCCTCTCTCCTTGTCATCTCTAATGCACCAAATTAAAGGTCTTAGAAACCCTTATTACTTGCATTTGAGTTAAATTTTATAGAAGATGAACATTTGAGATCTCAGTGGTGTCTCTAAAAACTGATGTGGCCAAAGTAAAACCATGCCCATCACTATTTCTCCCCAGGTATTTCTATTCACAAAATCTAAAGCCAGAGATGAGTAGAAAGCAATACCATCTTGTTTGGTTAGTGTTATTAAAAGCCAGTTCAGTGTTTGCCAGAATGCATTAAGGTTTGAAACTGGGTTAAGGGTTCAATTAGGTTTGCAGTTCTACACCCCTTAGCCATATCCCCCATTGACAGACATCATTCTTGGCAGCTCCTTCCTCTCCTTGACTCCTTGTGATGTCTCAAGAAGTTGTGGGAAAGTAGGAATCTGTATTAACACAGAGAGCTTTTTTAGTGTTTTGTGTAATAGAAGTACAGCTTGCTTCAGGCATCTTCACTCACCCTGAAGGAGATGGGGAATGCCAAGGACAGGATGCTCTAGGCAAGGACAATGCATGTTGTTTTCCTCTAAGCATCAGATTAGTCTAATACTGATGTAGGTTTCTTCCTGGGTTCATTCACATACCTACATGGATGTGTTTTTCTCCTGTCTCTGAAGTATGTCTTTGTCTGGGGGGAGATGTCACTGCTGAAACTACGGTTTCTACAGCGGTCCTTTTATTGTAGGTCAGGAATGAGCCCAGTAGACTTGCTGCTCTCACACAAGTGAGGTGACATTTTGAGTCCCCAAAGTCTCTTTTCTGCTAAATAGGATTGGGCTGATTTCAGTGGCGTTCAAATCCACTTGGAATAGCAGCCAGCAAGGCAGAGGAATCTTATCACTGCAGAAATGAGATTTTTTAAAAGGTGAGAACATATTGATAAGAGGCTGAAGGTTACTGAGAATGGATGGCCCACTGCTCAGAGATGGACTTGAAGCTTCTCTGGCCAGATTCTGACCCCTTCCTTCTCTGGGGAGCAGTTGTTAATCCAGTTCTGACTGAGCCAACTTCATCAAAGGAAAGTGTATTCTTTGGCTTTGGAGCTAACGTCCCTTTCACTTCTGTTCACCTGACTTGCCCACTCCAGATAGCCATCTTTCCTTCTACTACCCTCAGCCAAATATTTTCAGTGATCCTCCAAGCTGTAGTCAGAGCTTTTGTGGGGGCAGACCATGCATGGGGGCTCTTGTGTGTGTGCTTATTTCCTGCTAATAAGAACAAAACCAGTGCCTTTCTTGGGGGCAGATTTTATTTTATTATTATTAGATTTTATCCCATCCCAAGGTCAAATCAAAGTGGCATACATTGTAGAGGGCAGAGGGAATGGCCTTGAGGGACAGGAGGAAAAGCCACTTCCAAGGCAGTGGTCAGATAAGAGGGGCCTGAGTTCATGGCAGGAATGTAATGTGAGTAAACGTCTCAGACAAGCCTCTCCCCACTTCTCACAACGATAAAGAGAGGGAGTAGGGAAATGCATTCCAACTTGCAAGATTCTGTTACTATAGCTTTACAATGAAAGTAGTCCTGACTGATATGGCATTGGTTTCCTAGTCTCATCTACCTTGAAGAACTGACAATACCAATAGCCTACTGTGGTTATGGATATTCCTCAGACTCCTCCTCCATGTGACACAGAAGGTACACATAGGAGTCTTCTTCTGTTTTCCAATGGAAACCACTTTGTTTCCCACTGGATCACTTTGATCCAGCTTCAGCAGTAACCTAGCAATGAGATGGAAGCTCCACTGTGGGGATACATCCTCTTCAAAAGGTAAAAGCCATGGCTAGGAGCCGTGGGAATGAATTACATCTGCTCACCAAAATGTGCATTGAGGAGGCAGAAGATGGCTTTCTTCCAAAGCAACTGAATAACCTTTAACAGCCAAATACTCGGGCAGCTCCTCATATTTCCTGTTACCCAACAATTGTGGGAGAAGGCCACCTTTCCATTCAAAGTATCTCAGAAATGTTTAGTTGCCACAGTTCCCTCCAGCCTACTGGCAATTTGGCAATTCGGACCAAGATCACAATAAAATCCCACTCTACTATGTTTTGCAACATTGAATAGAAGGAAATGACATTCCAGATATATGGGAGTAACTGAAGCTGTCCAAGTGGCTTCCATGCCTATAAACAACTGGCTTTTTTTCATATTGTTGGATTCGTGTGAAAGGGGTAAACTGCTAATGTGGTTGAACCCTTCCAAGAACGTGGTTGAATCCTTCCCATTCTTGGAAAAAGCTGTTTGTTCCCTCTTGACATATTTTTGGTACTTCTGACTCTTTTTTCTGATGCTTTAGCTAGCAGAGGGTGGGAAAGATACACCACCTTCTCCGCCTACAAGCTGTGGTATCTGCCTTCTTGCTTTCTACTTGTAGTATCATGCAGACATCATAATGAGTAGGCCTGCTGGTGATTCATTGATATAAACTGAATGTTTGCAAATGTGGGTATTAAGTGATGGTTAGCATTATCTGAAAAGGTCTTAAAATGCAATTATAGTCTCAAGATTAGCTCATTTGCTGTTGTGATGTGACAAGTATGAAAACACACTAACATGTTTCTGCAGATTGAAAGGTCTTTGCTTCAGTGTTATGGAGTCAAATATTTATGACTCATTTAGTTATATATTTGTGGGCTACCAATATAATGGGTTTTTTATCCCCCACTTCCCATCCACAGCCCATGATTTTTATCATCTAAGCTAAAGGAGACTTTTGCAGATCCTGAAAGTCTATTCACAATTTTATGAACCCTTCATTGACCCTATAATCATAACTGCAGGTTCAACTTTTCAAATTATGCTAACCACCGCTAAATACCGTAATTTGTAAACAGCCATTTTTCCATGGTTTTTCTTGATGCACTTACATGGGTGTCTTAAATTTATGTGTGCCTTGAAAAATATTGCATTTTCAATATCCAGAAAAGCACTTTTTAAAATGAAGGAAAAAAGCTTTCCTACCATTTAAAGATAAAACTTAACTTTGCAATGGGCAACTTCCAAAAAGTTATCTTTCAGTGTCTTTGTTAAAAGCCCAGCTTAACAGCTGAAGAATAATGCAAATTGTTCAACTTAGAATATAAACGCCTTTTTCTTTGTATTACTATATAACTTTTCCCATTTGTCATAGGTAAAGTATCTAAAAATGTAAAATAAATCCTTTTGGCCTCAACCAGAATCATCATCATCATCATCATCATCATCATCATCATCATCATCTTCACATTGCTGCAATCCCTTGGAAACTAGAAGTCCGTGCTAAAAATTTAATGGACATTCAACAGTGAGAAAGCGGGTAGCCAACAATTATTCTACTTTTATGTTTTTTCCAGGAGATGAAGATCAAATCAATTTCTATGAGAATTCACCAAGTCTGAATTCTGATATCTCATGTCTGCATCATAAACACTAGTCTAACCTGGGTTACGTAAATTAAAAATAGTATGCTTAAAAAAATATTGAATATCTTAAAAAAAACTCAGAAATCTGCTCTAGATTTGCCACCCACCTCTTCAGCATTTCAACCATATTCATTTTCATATTGCAAAATCTTACTGATAAGTGACTGGACAGGGAGCCTTCCTTAAAATTGTTTCAACACAAATAAGGTGATGATAGAAACATTAAAAATACATAAATAAGAACCCAACGAGATGAGATATGGCCATGTCACTGGGAAATCAGTTGAGACAAGTGTTTGTACAATGACAAAGAGGTAAGAGTTAAATCATCAGATGGGAAGAAGAGAAACTGCATTTGGTAGCCGAAGAAAATTAGCATTTTTTCTGAAACACGGATACAAATTTACCCAACTGGAATATGTAAGCGGAATAACTCTGTAGCTTGCTGACCTTGGCAATAAAGGAGAAACCCTTGTTAGTGTGCATCAACTGCTTCAGAATAACAAAATACAAAAAAAGAGATTACCCCAGCTAGTTCCAGTGGATGTTTGGACCTCAGGTAAGTTAGATGGTCCATTTTATTTTATTTTTTAAAAATGATGATTTTTGTGTTTGTGTGTGTGTGTATTATTTTGTTGGTTCCCATTAGACTCTGATTGGATTTGGGGTTAGTGATATAAAGAGTTCAATAAATCAATAAAACCAGGAGAATAGACTTTAAAAAGGTGCGCTTTAGATCACCTACAGGGCAGAACCAGAGAATTTCATCTGGCGGGGTCCAGGAGGTGGGCCTTCTCTGCAGTGGCACCTGCCCTGTGGAACATTCTACCCCCCGAGGTGAGCAGGCCCCTTTGCTCCCGACCTTCCAGAAGGGTTTGAAGACCTAGTTCTGCCGCATTGTCTCGGATGGGAAGGGCAACAGCTCTTCCTGGGGCTGGCTGGTGATGTAGAGTTCTCCCTACTGAATGGAAATCTCCCACTTGGATTCCATATTTATATTTATTTATTATTTTAGTATTGTAGCAGTTGACTTGGTGATTTTATGATGTTGAGGTTTTAAGGTGAATTTTATTGTAAACCGCCCAGAGTCCCCCTTTTAGGGGGAGATGGGCGGTGATAGAAATGTGAAGAATGAATGAATGAATGAATGAATGAATGAATGAATGAATGAATGAATGAAATAAACCAACCCAAAATATTTCTGAGAGCTGCCATATTGCAAAAGCCAAATGGTCCGCTCTGAACTCTTCTCCAGTCACTCTCTGGGTTCCAGACATAGCCACAGCTGGTGTTCAAGACCACAACATGCTAATGCCAAGCCTATCACCTTTTGAAAACAATACAATTTGGGTTGTGAGACAGTGAAGGTGGCTTTTAAGTCTCAAGAGAGATGAAACTAGGAGGGAAACTCAACCATATGGTTTGTTGTTGTTGTTGTTTAACTGTCATGTTCCCCATTTCAATGTGCATGGTACATCGTAACGTTTCGCATGTCATTTGGTTGATGCGTGTTTCGCTTGGGAGGGGAGGAGGACTCTGTCTCCCGGGATGTTATCTGTATTCAGCAGGATTGGAATGTGTTTGGGTTATTTCGTGTGTTCAAGGTTTTCTTCCCAGGACATCAGCAGAAATTGTTACCAGCACCTGCGGTGGGGAATTTGAAATGGTTGGGCGAGGGGAGGGATTATGTTTGTGCCGAGGGTTTTTAGTTTGTATTTGGCGCGCTTTTCCTCATTCTCAGCTTTCTTTGTATTTGCATACTATTCTTTAATAAATCAGATATCATTAAGCTTCTACTTGTGAGCCTGGTTCTGTTAGGGTAGGCAATCATTACATAAAGCTGAGAATCTTAAAAAAATTACCGTTAGTTCCTTTCCGGATTTATCTTGTGAGGGAGTAGTGCTAGCAATGACTGAACCAAAAGCCCAAACCGGGGAAAGCGAGGACACGAGCGATGGGGAACCCGACTCCATGGTGAGGAGAACGGAGAGGGTCCCTACTCGAGAATTATAGGAGATATAGAAGATGTTGTGTTCCAGTCCGGAAGAAGAGGAGGTTGGAGGAAAAGGAGCCTCTGAGCCTACCGAAGGATCACCGGGTGAGCTGATAACTTGGGATGAAGCATGGGGACCCCTACCAGGGACGTCCGAGATGTCTTGGAAACAGCGGTACCCGATGTCCCCAATTGTTGTGAGGCAAGACAGGGGAGGGAAAGAGGATTATCAAACCCCGGAAAGGATAAGACTATTGGAGGCCAAACTAGAGTCGATGGAATATATGTTAAAGAAACTGTAAATGGACTGGGGGCCTTGGGAGAGGGGGAGAGGAGAATCAAGCACCAGGTATTCGTCCCCTTCTCCTCCTCCTCGCTCAGTGGAAAGAGGCAGGAGAAGGCACCGGGCTGAGCCACAATCGCACAGCCCCAGGTATTCATCCCCTTCTTCCCCCCCTCGATCGGTGGAAGGAGAAAGGAGACGGCACAGGGCTGAGCCAAAATCTCACAGAGTGAGAATTCCGAGGTCCCCTCTTCGAGAGTGGAGATCCCCAGTACCCAAAAGAAAGTCAGACCGCCCAGACGGGGTGAGGGGCCCACCAGGAGTGGGGGTCAAAGACTTTACAGTCAAATTTGATGGGGATCCAACTAAGCTGTCATTCTTTCTTACCAATGCAAACAGTTATATGGATGAATTCGGACCGTATTTCCATTCTGAAAGGGCCAAGATCAATGCCATTGCCACCAAACTAAAGGGGCGGGCTGCTGACTGGTTTGTCCAGTTAAATGAGGCAGACGCTCCTGAGCTGGAGGACTTCGAAGAATTCCTCTGGGCATTAAAACTGCACTTTGTGGACCCGTTAGCCAAAGAAAGGCTGAAGAGGGCTCTTAAAGAGCTCAGCCAGGGGCAAAGATCTGATTATGCTCTGGAATTCAAGGCTTTGGCTGGAAAGGTTGAGGACTGGTCCCAGGTCACCTTAATAGAGTTGTTTAAGGATGGGCTGAACATGAAGGTCCTGCAGTGGTTGTTGGGTAGAGATGACCCAGATACTTTGTATGAATGGATACAGTTGGCAGGGAAGGCTGAACATGCCCATGAGACTTTCACACACATTAGGAAGGCATTGAGACACACAGCACTCAGCAAGGGATCCAGACCCACTACCACGACTGGAAAACCCAGGAAACGTGCCTGGGAGGAGGAGAGGGAGCGCTGTTATGCCAAAGGGCAGTGCCTTCGGTGCGGGAAGGAGGGCCACAGGGCAGCTGCTTGTCCAAAACCCAGGTCAGATGATCGGTCTGGAAAAGCGGCAGGCAAATCGCCCTCACTGCCCAGGAAAATGAAGGCAACCAAGGCGGAGACTGAAGTGGAGGAGGTTCCATACTTCGTGGGAGAGGAGGAACATGATCTAACAGAGCCAGCGGGAAATGCCAGCCACCTGCTCTAAAAAGCACCTGTGGGCAGGTGGTGGATGATGGGCGCGAAGATGTTTCGGTGAGTGCAAATTGTCCCATGCTGAATGTGAAAGTGAAGTTAGGCTCCCGCACTAAGACCGTTGAGGTTTGGGTGTTAATCGACTCGGGGTGTTCCAGATGTTTAGTGCACCCTGATGTGGTGGCTGCTTTGGATTTACCCAGCTTCCCATTGCAGCGGCCCATGATCTTCACCCAACTGGATGGTTCAACGGCGGGAGGGAAACCAGTGACTCATTTCACGGGAACGGTGGCGTTGCAATTGGGCAGCCACCGTGAGGGGTTACAATTTGTGGTAGCACTCGTGGGACATCCCCTTGTCATCTTGGGGATTCCCTGGTTAGTCCAGCAAACCCCCCACATAAATTGGGTCCACAGGACTTTGACTTTTTCTGATGGCTTTTACCAAGCTCCTGCAGCGGAACAAGTACCATCTGCTGAGGTGGGGAGGGCTGCGGCAGCAACCCAGTATTTCAATGTGACACCACTGGAGGGCTTGCCGGAGAGATACCAGGACTTTGCAGATGTGTTTGGTGAGATGGAAGCGGACCAACTCCCACCACATTGAAAAACTGATTGTGCCATTGAGTTGGTCCCCAACGCTCAGCTGTCCAAGCTGAAGATTTACGCCATGACTCAGAAGGAGCTTGCAGCATTGAGGGATTTTGTGGATAAGAACTTGGCCAGGGATTTCATCGAACCGGCAAATTCGCCGGTTGGTGCCCCCGTGTTGTTCCGGGGAAAAAAGGATGGGACTCTGAGACTCTGTACGGATTACCGCAGATTAAATGCGGTCTCCATATCAAACAAGTACCCTTTGCCGTTAATAAAAGACATGTTAGCACATCTGTCAAAGGGGAAAATCTTCTCCAAATTGGATCTGTGGGAAGCCCATTTTCGCATCCGCATACGGGAGGGGGATGAGTGGAAAACTGCTTTCAATTGTCCACTGGGTTCTTTCCAGTATAAGGTCTTACCTTTTGGATTGGTGGGGGCACCCGGGGTGTTTATGCAACTGATAAATGAAGTGTTACATGACCATTTGTTTAAAGGTGTGTTGGTGTATTTAGATAATGTGTTGTTTTATACGGAAACTGAAGAGGAGCACGAGAGCCTGGTAAAACAGGTGCTTAGCAAATTGAGAAACGCTGAACTGTTTGCTAAGCTTTCTAAGTGTGAATTTCATAAGACTCAACTTGACTACCTGGGGTATAGGATTTCCGACAAGGTCATTGAGATGGACCCTGGGAAGATTCAAGCCATTTTGGGGTGGGAGCACCCACGTACCTGAAGGCACCTCCAAAGTTTCCTTGGATTTGCTAATTATTACCGCCAGTTCATCCAGGGGTTCACTGAAATTGCATTGCCCCTTACTGATTTACTACGTACCAAGGGGTTGGGTGACACACGCAAGGTGAAAAACCCGGGGGTGGTACTCAATTGGACTCCTGAATGCCAGGTGGCATTTGACAAACTTAAAAGCCTTTTCACAGCTGAACCCATTTTGCAGCTCCCCAATCCCATATGACCCTTTGTGGTGCAGGTGGACGCTTCTGACTTTTCAGTTGGGGCGCTCCTGCTGC
Organism: Candoia aspera; assembly: GCF_035149785.1. Taxonomy (NCBI): domain Eukaryota; kingdom Metazoa; phylum Chordata; class Lepidosauria; order Squamata; family Candoiidae; genus Candoia; species Candoia aspera. The sequence continues at coordinate 72,099,224 of NC_086160.1, forward strand.
AGAGCGATTTTGACAATTGGTTGAAGCCTTGTGCTTATCTATCCAGGAAGTTTTCTGAAACTGAGCAGAGGTGGCACGTTTGGGAAAAGGAGGCTTTTGCAGTCAAAGCAGCTTTGGAAGCCTGGTGTCACCTCTTAGAGGGGGCTAAATGCCCTTTTGAGGTTTGGACTGACCATAAAAAATTTAGAAGCGCTCCGCATCCCTCGCAAACTCAGTCCTAAACAGATTTGTTGGGCTCAATTCTTTAGTCGTTTTGATTTTCAGCTGAAGTTTATTCCAGGCAAGAAAAACTTCCTGGCTGATGCTGTCTCGCTTACCCCAAGATTCAGTCCAAGCGGCTGAGATAGTGGGTACTGTGTGGATGGAGCCCCAGCTGGGGCTCCAAGCTGTCACTCGCAGCCAAGCCCGTGTGCAGCAGCCGACGGCTTCACCCTCGCCGGTGGGGAGGAGAATGTCAGTTCCCTCTCAATTGCAACAACAGTTTCTCCAGGAACTGAAATCCGATACTTGGTTACAGGCGAATAGAGACAATGTTACTTTTGACAAGGGGTTGGCTTGGAGGCAAAACCGACTCTATGTGCCTGAGAACTTGCAAAAGGAAATTCTGACCAGGTCTCACAATGATAAACTGGCTGGGCATTTTGGGTTTGTGAAAACGTTACATTTGGTGAGACGCCAGTTTTGGTGGCCTACTTTGAGGCGTGATGTAAAAGATTGTGTTGCTTCTTGCCCTGTTTGTGCCATGTCAAAGAGGAAGGGGGGTAGACCACAGGGGCTTTTGCAGCCTGTTGCAAGCCCTTCTCGTCCATGGGAGGAGGCTTCTATGGATTTTATTGTGGACCTCCCTCCTAGTCAGAAAAAGACTGTGATTTGGGTGGTCAAGGATTATTTTTCAAAGCAAGCCCATTTAATTCCGTGTGCTTCCATTCCTTCAGCCCCACAATTGGCACGTCTTTTCCTAATCCACATCTACTGGATTCACGGTAGCCCCTCCCGCTTGGTCACAGCCTGCGGGACACAGTTTACTTCCCAATTTTGGAGGGCAGTTTTAAAACTGGTTGGCACTAAACAGGCGCTGTCCACTGCATCGCATCCAGAGACTGATGGATCTACAGAGGTTTTAAATTTGACCCTTGAACAATTTTTAAGGTCGTTTGTAAACTATCAGCAGGACAATTGGGTTGATCTCCTGCCTTTTGCTGAAGTGGCGTACAACAATGCTGTCCATCAGAGCATGGGGCACACCCCTGTCCGTGTTGTTTTTGGAAGGGATTTTGTGCCTATACCTGAGTTGCCACAACCTTCTACCCAGCCCTGTTCTGCTTCGGATTCGTGGCCAGTGATTCAGCAGGCGTTGGCTGATGCTCAATTTGCCTATAAGCTGCATGCAGACAAATGGAGAGCCCTTCAGCCTGATTTTAAAATTGGGGACCAGGTCTACCTTTCCACCAAATTTATTAAGTCTCCACAACCATCCCGAAAGTTGGCTCCTAAGTTCGTGGGTCCTTTTCCCATTGTCGGGATTGTGAACCCTGTTACATTTAAATTGGATTTACCTCACAATCTGAAATGTTTGCATCCTGTGTTTCATTGCAGTTTGCTCAAGCCTGTCAGTCACTCGTCCCATTGGCATCCTCAGTCTTCACCTCCTGCTCCGATCATGATTGATGGGCAGCAGCATTTTGAGGTGAAGGAGATCCTTGATTCTCACAGGCTTTGTGGAACTTTACAGTACCTGATTCATTGGAAGCACTTCCCCCACCCTGAGTGGGTGTTTCCCCGTGATGTTAATTCTCCTGTTTTAGTTAGACACTTTCATCTGGCTTATCCTCTGAAACCTGCTCCCTGATGCTTTACTTATTTTTTTTTTGGGGGGGAGGGTATGTCATGTTCATCATTTCAATGTTAAAGGTGCATCGTAACGTTTTGCATGTCCTTTGGCTGATGTGTGTTTCGGTTGGGAGGGGAGGAGGACTCTGTCTCCTGGGATGTTATCTGTATTCAGCAGGATTGGAATGTGTTTGGGTTATTTTGTGTGTTCAAGGTTTTCTTCCCAGGACATCAGCAGAAATTGTTACTGGCACCTGGGGTGGGGAGTTTGAAACAGTTGGGTGAGGGGAGGGATTATGTTTGTGCCAAGGGTTTTTAGTTTGTATTTGGCGTGCTTTTCCTCATTCTCAGCTTTCTTTGTATTTGCATACTATTCTTTAATAAATCAGATATCATTAAGCTTCTACTTGTGAGTCTGGTTCTGTTAGGGTAGGCAATCATTACATTAACATGAGGAAGTAGAAGAAAAAAAAGAACCAGATGGAGAGAAAAATAGCTTAGGTAGGTGAGGGAGGAGTAGAAAAGTGTGTCACCCTATAATAATAAAAGAAGCTAAAACCATAAAATAAAACTAAGTAAAATTCTAAAACCCCTGCAAATGAGATAGAACACAGAAACATTATTCCCAGGGGAAGAAAACATTCCAAAATTAGGACAACTTTTATTACAGGATTGTACCCATTGATTTAGTGTTCTTGATTTCATTCATTTATTGCATTTCTTTTAATAGCCCAAGGCAACTTGGATGGGATTTTCCCATAACTCTGCCTTTGTGATAACAAATATGTGTGGTTGGGTCAGGCTGATGAAGATTGATAGCTTATGTGGTCTTGGTAGGAATCTGAAAATATTTTGACAGCTAAGGAGACCTTTCATGGTCGAAAGTGGGGAGATGGGCAGTGGCAAAATTTGATACTAAATAAATACATACATACACACATGCAGTATAATCCAAAGTATAGAATGTTGGACTTCAGCAAAGGAACGTTACCTTGTCGTAGTGCTGGAGCTTGAGCACCTCAATGATACCATGAGCTAAACCGTGAATGGCCACCCAAGACGGGAAGGTAATGACAGAGAGGTCAGACTAAATGCGATCCCTGGGGAAGGTAATGGCAACCCACCCCAGTATTCTTGCCGTGAAAACTAAATGGATAGGTACAACCAGAGATATGTCGGTATACCATTGGAAGATGAGACCCCCAGGTTGGAAGATGGTCAAAATGCTACTGGGGAGGAACAGAGGATGAGTTCAACTAGCCCCAGACGTGATGACGCAGCTAGCTCAAAGCCGAAAGGACGGCTAGCGGCCGACGGTGCTGGTGGTGAACGGTGAATCTGATGTTCTAAGGATCAACACACCATTGGAACCTGGAATGTAAGATCTATGAGCCAGGGCAAATTGGATGTGGTTATTGGTGAGATGTCAAGATTAAAGATAGGCATTTTGGGCATCAGTGAACTGAAATGGACTGGAATGGGCCACTTCACATCAAATGACCACCAGATCTACGACTGTGGACAAGAGGACCACAGAAGAAATGGAGTAGCCTTCATAATTAATAGCAAAGTGGCTAAAGTAGTGCTTGGATACAATCCAAAAAATGATAGAATGATCTCAGTTTGAATTCAGGGCAAGCCATCTAACATCACAGTGATCCAAATATACGCCCCAACCACAGATGCTGAAGAAGCTGAAGTAGAGCAGTTCTATGAGGATCTGCAGCACCTACTGGACAACACGCCTAAAAGAGATGTTATTTTCATCACAGCAGACTTGAATGCTAAGGTGGGCAGTCAAATGACACCTGGAATTACAGGTAAGCATGGCCTGGGAGAACAAAACGAATCAGGACTTAGGCTGATAGAATTTTGCCAAGACAACTCACTCTGCATAACAAACACTCTCTGCACAATTTAGGATCAGACTAAAAAGATTAGGGAAGACCAACAGATCAGCTAGATATGAGCTCACTAATATTCCTAAGGAATATGCAGTGGAGGTGAAGAATAGACTTAAGGGACTGGACTTAGTAGATAGGGTCCCAGAAGAACTATGGAGAGAAGTTCGCAACATTGTTCAGGAGGCAGCAACAAAATACATCCCAAAGAAAGAGAAAACCAAGAAGGCAAAATGGCTGTCTGCTGAGACACTAGAAGTAGCCCAAGAAAGAAGGAAAGCAAAAGGCAACAACGATAGGGGGAGATATGCCCAATTAAATGCAAAATTCCAGAGGTTAGCCAGAAGATAAGGAATTATTTTTAAACAAGCAATGCGCGGAAGTGGAAGAAGACAACAGAATAGGAAGGACAAGAGACCTGTTCCAGAAAATTAGAAACATTGGAGGTAAATTCCAGGCAAAAATGGGTATGATCAAAAACAAAGATGGCAAGGACCTAACAGAAGAAGAAGAGATCAAGAAAAGGTGGCAAGAATATACGGAAGACCTGTATAGGAAGGATAACAATATCAGGGATAGCTTTGACGGTGTGGTCAGTGAGCTAGAGCCAGACATCCTGAAGAGTGAGGTTGAAGGGGCCTTAAGAAACATCACTAATAAGAAGGCAGCAGGAGACGACGGCATCCCAGCTGAACTGTTCAAAATCTTGCAAGATGATGCTGTCAAGGTAATGCATGCTATATGCCAGCAAATTTGGAAAACACAAGAATGGCCATCAGACTGGAAAAAATCAACTTATATCCCCATACCAAAAAAGGGAAACACTAAAGAATGTTCAAACTATCAAACAGTGGCACTCATTTCACATGCCAGTAAGGCAATGCTCAAGATCCTGCAAGGTAGACTTCAGCAATTCATAGAGCGAGAATTGCCAGATGTACAAGCTGGGTTCAGAAAAGGCAGAGGAACTAGGGACCAAATTGCCAATATCCGCTGGATAATGGAAAAAGCCAGGGACTTTCAGAAAAACATCTATTTCTGCTTTATTGACTATTCTAAAGCCTTTGACTGTGTGGACCATAACAAATTGTGGCAAGTTCTTAGTGGTATGGGGATAACAAGTCATCTTGTCTGCCTCCTGAAGAATCTGTATAACGACCAAGTAGCAACAGTAAGAACAGACCATGGAAGAACGGTCTGGTTTAAGATTGGGAAAGGAGTACGGCAGGGCTGTATACTCTCCCGCTACCTATTCAACTTGTACACAGAACACATCATGCGACATGCTGGGCTTGAGGAATCCAAGGCTGGAGTTAAAATAGCTGGAAGAAGCATTAACAATCTCAGATACGCAGATGATACCACTTTGATGGCTGAAAGCAAAGAGGAACTGAGGAGCCTTATGATGAAGGTGAAAGAAGAAAGTGCAAAAGCTGGCTTGCAGCTAAACCTCAAAAAAACCAAGATTATGGCAACCAGCTTGACTGATAACTGGCAAATAGAGGGAGGAAATGTAGAAGCAGTGAAAGACTTTGTATTTCTAGGTGCGAAGATTACTGCAGATGCTGACTGCAGTCAGGAAATCAGAAGACACTTAATCCTTGGGAGAAGAACAATGACAAATCTCAATAAAATAGTTAAGAGCAGAGACATCACACTGACAACAAAGGTCCGCATAGTTAAAGCAATGGTGTTCCCCGTAGTAACATATGGCTGCAAGAGCTGGACCATAAGGAAGGCTGAGAGAAGGAGGATCGATGCTTTGGAACTGTGGTGTTGGAGGAAAATTCTGAGAGTGCCTTGGACTGCCAGAAGATCAAACCAGTCCATCCTCCAGGAAATAAAGCCAGACTGCTCACTTGAGGGAATGATATTAAAGGCAAAACTGAAATACTTTGGCCACATCATGAGAAGACAGGACACCCTGGAGAAGATGCTGATGCTAGGGAAAGTGGAGGGCAAAAGGAAGAGGGGCCGACCAAGGGCAAGGTGGATGGATGATATTCTAGAGGTGATGGACTCGTCCCTGGGGGAGCTGGGGCTGTTGACGACTGACAGGAAGCTTTGACGTGGGCTGGTCCATGAAGTCACGAAGAGTCGGAAGTGACTAAATGAATAAACAACAACATAGAATGTTGGAAGCATTTATTGGATGTCCTTGGTTCTTTGTATTGGAAAAGTGGGGTAGAAATTTTATAAACAACACAAAGACATTATTAAACAAAAGGGATTATACATATCATTCCCATGTCTTCTTCCTGGTCTTTTCAAATGTTTCAGGTTGGTGCCAAGATTTTGTTTTCACTATCCATGTGTTTCGATGTTGGCATGGAATCATTCTGGCTTCTCCTTAGCATGACAGAATGTGGCAAAACTTTCTTTCTCATAAGAACTTTGCTCAAGCAACAAGATCCATTTGAGTTCTAGCATGTTGTGGTGACTCCTTCAATTCTGAATCCTGGCTTCTGCTCTTGTTTTCTTTCCAAGATTGCCCTCTGGTCTCGATTACTCTTTGACACAGTCTCTTCTTCCTGACTCACAGCAGAATCTAGACTGTTGTTCAACACCAGACCTTGATGACTGGTCCCTGCACAATATTGATACAATCTTTCATTTAATTCAGCAGAGATATTCAAACATTTTTAAGGATCAATTGCAAGAGTGAAAATAACTGGACTATCTCTGAGGTTCTTGATACTAAAGTCCTTGAAGCTTCAATTTAAAGAGTGAAGTGAAAGGTGAATCAGTCCAACCCCTTGAAATCAAATCAGCATATCACCAACTCAATTTGATGTACTGAATTGAACCAGGTTCTTTCAGATTAGTTCATTTTGATGTACTTTTGTGTATGTGTGCACCCTTTCAGAAAATTGAATTAAGTCTTTCAGTTACAGCAATTCAGTTTGACAAGTTGAGCAGACAATTCAAATGGTACAACAAATTCAAATTGACTTGATGATTTGAAGAGAATCTTGGCTGATTTACATTGTCCCTCATATGTACCTTGATAGGGAAGCAGAGAATATTGATTGGATCTTGATGCAAGTTTGCATTTTAGCAGGCCAGTAGCATCACTGCTATCCTTTGGAAATCATAAAATGACTTTTCATTGCCAGAGCCATGCTATCATCTGTAAGCTACACCCTTAACATTATATATAGGAACAATTACTGGCACTGTAACCTTCGCCAAGGGTCCATATCTTCAAAACTATCATTAATAAATTAAATATTACAGAGACAACTGTTCCCCTGCCTATTCTGTCTGAAGTACCTTTAACAGATGAGCAATGATTTTGCTCCCAGTCAAGGAAAAGTACCTATAAACAAGCCAAGGAATACATCCTTATTCACTTTAAAGAAATAGTCACTGCCAAGTTGAAAGTGAGGTTGATGACACTTAAGGACATGAAGGAAAGTTCAGACTCTTTTCCCACTGTTGAGGAAAATGACAGAAACACCTCTTTCACCAAGCTGGTGATGGTTAATTGTTTCAATGGCAACTGAGTTTACTTTCTGATTTTGGTTTTAATGACACTGATAAGTTTTAGGGTGGGTCTTCCTAAATTATTTTAAGCTGCCTTAGAAGGCAGGATATAAAGTCATAATAGAAGGCAGGATATAAAGTTATAGAGCCAGTCATAATAGAAAGTCATAATAGAAGGCAGGATATAAAGTCATAGAACCAGTCTTGTCTAGTGTTTAAGGCAACAGGATAGTAACCAGGAGGCTGTGAGTTCTAGTCCCACCTTAGGCATGAAAGCCGGCTGAGTGATCTTGGGCAGTCACTCTCTCTCAGCCCAACGCACCTCACAGAGTTGTTGTTGTGGGGAAAATAAAAGGAGGAAGGAGTATTGGGTATGTTCACCACTTTGATTTATTTGTAAAAATAATAAAGGCTGGATAAAAATAAAAAATGAATGAATGAATGAATGAATGAATGAATGAATGAATGAATGAATGAATGAATGAATACTGGTCCTTCTTCACACATAATTATACAGTTTCTGAAAACAGGTCTGGTTAAAGTTTAGACTAGCCCTTTCATATCACCATGAGAGCTGATGGGGCTTGTAGACAGACAAAGATGGGGCTCTGCAGTTAGGAAGCAAGATTACACCTAAAAGTTGACAACAGGATGGGTTCACAAAGGTAACAGGTAGAGTTGTCCTCAAGTCAAGTTCAACTCATAACAAGTAGGACTTTTGTGGCAAACTCATAGAAGTGGATTGCAGTTGCCTTCTTATCAATTTTTAAAATTTTGTTCGTTTATTGCATACTAGACTAAGCTATCGTTAGGTATTCTTTAGTGCAGGGGTTTTCCTTTATTTATTTATTTATTTATTTCAGGCTGTAGAATGGGAAGAATATTCCCTGATCAAGAAGAGAAGCTCTAGTGATAAAAAATCAGCTCTGTCTGGGTTAACTTTTTTTTTTTTGCCTTTAGTCTCATTTGAAAATCACTGCTGTAATTGTTTTGCAAGGCCCATGTCCACTTAACTTCCAAGTCTGCAGCTATTGATTTATTTGCTTCGACTCTAGAGTAAATGTACTTGAGGGAGGCGCAGACCCACTTTTCACAGTCGCTTTTTCTGCCAAATTCTGTGCTCCTCCCTAAATATGATCAAAAATCCTTCCATCAACACCAGCAGAACTTTGCAGGAATTCCAAACCCAAATGCAGATACAAATTCACAATTAAATTCTATAGGATGTGGATAGGCAACCTACTGTTTTCCAGAATTTTGGATTACAACTTCCATCATCCATGAGCACTTAGCATGTTTACTGAAGGTGATGGGAGCTAGAGTCTAAAATATCCAGGGGTCCCCAGGTTGCCTATCTTGGTCTAGAGAATAGCTGATCTGAACTTATGCTGCTCATGCTTTTAAAATGTCTATTTTAAACAACTCCATAGCATGCAAAATAGCAAATACAAACTGCTAAATTATAATATATTATTGAAGGACTAAGAAGGTTGCCAGTTAATTATCCATAGATCAGATGCACAGATTTCTAGCTGACCTTGAAACTTCTTTAGAAATTTGTGGTCTAGGAGATAATGACTATGGGTGCTGTTACACTAACCAGCAACTTGGTATATGAGTCATCAGGTAGCTACTGGGGAAAAGATCTTTTTTGTGGTGGCTCCTTCATTATGTCATTTTCTTCCTGGAAAGGTTTGTTTTATTTATTTTATTTATTAAATTAGTATGGCGCCCAACTCCCAATGACATGGTTCTGATGCCATGTAATTAATGCTTTTAGCTAATCTATTTCATCTCAGACTATGTTTTTTATGATGAACTTTTAGAAGTCAGGTCCAACTTTACAGATGGTTTCTTTTGGAGTTGCTTTTTTCTTGATCTACTGTTGTTACTTTGTTTTCCTTGGCTTGCAAATGCTGCAATGACCTTGTTTGAAAGAATGTAAAGAAATGCTTGAACAAAGAAAAAGTGACCGGAAGTGTGTGCTTTTTACATCTAAATGCCATTTAAAGCAAGATTTCCAACTGGCTGGATTAACCCTCCAGGTTCCCTTGTATATAAAAGCCAAACATTTTGATCCACTGGTGGAGAGACCAGTGGATCAAACACCACAGGACCAGAATCAGCAGTTTACCTTCATCTAAAAGAAAAAGGACAGTCATTTAAGGACAACGATGTTCACATTTTGGACAGAGATGATAGGTGGTTTGAGAGAGGGGTTAAGGAATCCATTCATGCCAAAGTGGAAGATCCTTCCCTCAGTAGAGGCGGAGGCCTCAGGCACAACTTGTCCCCCATTTTTCATGCTGCTCTTTCATCAGTCCCCAGGAAGATTAAGACCACCAGGAAGGCCTCTTAACAAGCCACTTGGGGATGAACAAAGGATCTAGGATTAAGACAGCCCAAAGACATTCCACACCTCCATGGCACAATTAACAGCCATTCAGGTGTAGGGACAATGCAGCCACCCTGGAAGACATATATGGGGTCCCCTCACCAACCTTTGCCCAGACTGAAGAAGCTGCTTGGACAAGCAGCAAAATGTTTCTACCAAGAAAGAAAGAAATCCAGTTGCCATGACTCAACCTACAGACAATTCCACCTGGATGGCTGGGAATCTTCATCAACATACTGGTGGAGAGAATATTCTCAGCTGGAAATATGAGTTATCCTGGGACCTCAACATGTTTTCTAATAATCTCTCCAGGTATGCATCTCTTTGTATCCATTGCCATGCAGAGAAAATGGATTCTCAAAAGTTGTTTTTTTGTTTAGGTTGTGACTTGCTCTCATCCACAGTGGTTTTGTATGCCTACTACTTTATTGATTTTTTAAAATGTTGTCTATCACTTTGGGTTATTTAGTAGAAAGAAGATACGTGTATAAATTATGTAGTAACAATGAAAGCTTCAACACCTCTAAAAAAGGCTTGGACAAATTCACACGATAGAAACCTCTCATCAGTATGGAATCCACGGAATAGATGAAATCCTGGAATTGGCGCTTCTCAACAGCAATCTGCTATCATAAATAATAAGAATGAAAGATGAAATTCAGAATTCTCTTTGTTCTCTCAGAAGAGTGGCTATTTGATTCAAATGCTAGCTTGGTATTTGGGCTTCAGATCTGGAGGACAGCCTCATTTTGTTTCTTTTTCAAAGTTGGATGTCTTCTTTATATACAGTAGGGAAATCAACTATTATTGGAGTGGGTGGTCTTACATTAAATGAACTCTTCAAATATGTCCTAGCAGCACCTTGGCTGAGTTCAGCTTGGTTCAATATCTCGCCTAGCTAGGGCCTTAATCTCCCCACCACGGTAACCAGGGTCCATCCTGGTGAGTACTTGGTTGAGAAACTACCTTAAAGTTATAGCTAGACTGAAATATTGGAAAAAAAAAAATCCCAGAACAAGTAGTAGAAAATCACACCCATACTGTTGCAAAGATACATCAATTTGTGTATAAAGTCACCAGGAATGAAGCTGGCCTTGAAGGAGATCACTCTTAGCCTATCAGCAAGTGGCAGCATCTATCTGATCTTGGTTGACCTCTAAGGGTCTAAGCAGGATCGGACTGTTTAGACTTGAATGGGAGATTACCTGGGACGACCAAGGCTTTTGGCTACATTAGGAAGCAGAAAAGAACTCCAAGAACAGAGCAAACCATTTCTGTGTTATTGCCAAGAAAACTACATGGTTAAGTCTATATAGTTACAAGGAGTCAAGCTCATCTTGACCGTCATCTTTACCTTTACTTTCCTGGAGTCTTTTTTTTATGGGGCAGGAACAAGGGTGGCTGAAGGAGACATAGGAGCAGAATCTGCCATTTTCTTGAGCAAAACACCTTCTACAGAGTCAGATACAATAGAAGCAGGCATCCCAATGTGAGTTGAATAAACAAAGAACTGTTTTCTCCATTGTTAATATTAATTCATTAATAGTAAGATTAACACTCTCCTAAGATTGCTGTTATCCTCATGGTCCTGCCCTATATGGATGAAGTTATCATTTGTCCTAAGAGATATAAAATGGTTTGAAGAGAATATTAAGCACAGTGGGGCACTGATAAAGAGATGGAGATTAATCACTAAAAAGGAATCAGAAGTGCTAAGTCTTACAAAATGAAACAGGGTAGATTTTGAGCAGGTCCAAAGCTTTAAATATCTTTTTGTTTATTTGTTTGTTTTTTAAATTACTAAAATCCTTGTCCTAATATCATTATGGAGCCCAACATCAATCTTCCTTTTCTAGTCCCCCAGTGCACTGAAATACTGTAGTAAGACTTGAGGCTGGATTATTGGAGGCTGAGACAAGGGTTAAGAGGTAAATCTAGCCTCTTCTGGATTTGGTCCTTTAGTGCTAAGTGAGTCATACTCATTTCCATGGCCCTGCCATTTAGTAGTTAAATTCTACTCCTATGGCTTTTCACTGATATTATTTTGGCTTTAGAGCTTGATCCTGCTAAAGCAAGCATCAAAGCAAGGGGTTGTGCTATGGAGCACCAAACAGATATGAGCTTCGTTCCAAGCTAGTGACCAACCTGGACATATTAAGTCGCTTGCTTAAACTAATTAAAAATCCCTATAATTTAACAATTACACTGAAAAGAGCATACTCATTAGCAAGGTGAAATACCTTACCCTCTAAAATCCCATATGAAAAATATATGAAAATTCCATATGGGGAGAATCTGTCCTTGTAGTTTCAGAGCTGTTGACTCAATAGACCATGTGTTCTTAAACTGTGTGCAAGATATTGGCTAGCCCTTTAGTCAATCTGATAAAATATCTCCTTTTCAGACAGCAAAAAGGCATATCGAACTATAGATACTGTAGTAGAAAATATGGTGTTATGTAAGGCAAATAAATCACCCCTTCCCCAAGTGCGCTTTCCCAAGTAAATTAGGCCATTAGTTCAACTGTAAAACATTTAGACACAAAGGATGTTGACTAGGACATTAGGAGACAGTAATGCTGCTGAGAAGAAAGGCCACTAAGACGATAAGACTTAGAAAAGTAGCACATCAACAGTAACTTGTCTCAAAGGAGTCACCCTTTGTCAACTCAGTAAACTGTTGTTTGTAGTCCCTCCCTCACTGCCTCTTTGTCCTTAGCTCTTCAGCCTGCATATGCTATAGAACCAATCAAATAATTTGCTATACTGATTATGTGGATATTGCAATTGACATAAATCTATGTAATGGCATGGCAGCCTCATTCCTCCTTAGGTTAACCACAGCTGCCTCTGGTATCATTAATGGACAGTTTGGGCTTCAGTGAAAGGATAGGTCAGATCCCTGTTATTAAAGGACTCTTTAGATAGATTTCTCCTGCAATTTGGTATTTGAAATGGGATCATTTGCAAGGGGGAAGGTGGGTTGCGATTGGGAGTAAAGCCTACTGACTGATGTATTTTGCAAAGTGGTGCGACTGTTAATTGCTAGCCTTCCATCCAATTTCCTTCTGAAAAACTTTGGCAACCCAACCCTTAATTGGTAGGAATAGCAAAGGCAAAGTTGTATTGCCCCCTTCTTTTCCCCATTCTGGTTTGCGTTCATTCATTCAGTGGGACTGAATGGGTTGTGAAAACACTTTTTTTTCAAAATCATTGTTGACTGGCGACTGTCTGGACAAGTCCCTGCAGTTTTCTTGACCAGATTTTTGGAAGTACTGTAGATGGCCTTTGTCTTCTTCTTCCCAGGGCTGAGAGAGAGGGACTGGCCCAAGGTCACCCTTCATGCCTAAGGCAGGACTAGAACTCATAGTCTCCTGGTTTCTAGACTGATGCCTTAGTGACTACACCAAACTGGCTCAAACCACACTTTAAGACCTGATTATTCACAATTTGGGTAGAGGGAGGATGAACCTTGGGGAAAATTTTCAATCATGAAAGAAGCAAAGTGTTCCTTAAGATAGTGCACAAGACCAATCTCCTGAATCCCACTTGACTTAATTACACTTTTTTTCATAGTGCCATGCCTGCCAAGCTTCTATAAGCAACTTGGTCCAAGATGGATGCATGGCCAAATAACTCAACAGATCTCTACTTTTAGAAGAAATATATCTCTAAATGTCAGATTATGGGAACAAGCAATTGGGTGGTGGGGGGTCATTATAACTACATTAAAGGGATAGGCAAATCCCAGCTCCTAGCTAGCTACTTCCTAGCAGGAGGGGAGTTCAAGAGCATGTGTGCCTGCCTGGGAAGAAAGGCAGAAGGATGTGACATCATATGAGTAATATCATAGATGAAGAGCAGAGTGATAGAGAGGACACAGAGTAATGCTTTAACTATTTACATCCCTGATGCCCCCAATGGTCAGTGGATCATACAGTATTGAAAAGTCAGTGCCATCAAACGTGCACTTCCAACAGCTTTTACATTTTGCTTTGCTGGTTTGTATCACCAACAACTTAGAAATATCCTTGGATCTCAGAAGCATATTGCCAGTGTGTATATCTGTGAGTATGGAGTTTTCGTTTGAGAAAGAGATGTCCAAAGCCTTGCTGGATTCACGTAGAGAATGTTATTGACCTCATTTCCCAAATTCTCCCTTTGCTACAGTTGTCATCTCTGCTGCTTAAAAGAAAAAGAAAAAAAAGTTGCTATCTGCAGGGCTTCCTGATTAGCTCTCATCCATCCTGCCATGTGCACAAGCTACTTTTATCTTCTGTGTTCTCTCATGGCAAATGTAGTTAGTTTCAGATCTTGGCTTTCTGTAAGAACATTATTATCCCCAATGATTCAGGAGACTTTGTTTCTTCATCCAAGCAATAAATACAATAAAACACTGAAAGAGAGAAAATTTTCTACTCTACCTTAAAAAGAAAAAAACCACAACAATTAGCCAATCAAAGTAGAATATTCCAGTTCAATGAACCATGCTGCTGTTAATAGCAGTGCACTCCAAAAATGTTACACTTGAAAATTAAGCCCAGAGGAACTATTTGGTTGGATTCAATTAGTATATTAAACTCTAATCCTCCACATCTGATGTTTAACATCTTGGACACATCTGAATCTGAGCTTATCTACCAAATCAATAAAACAAGTTACCAGTGACAACTAATTTCAATAGATCTAGTCTATCCATATTCAAAATCTTGATTCATTCCTTTCCGATGCATTGAGAGAAGCGAGCTGGTAGAATTCTCAGATGAATTATCTCAAGAACTACAGAGTCTCTGTTTGAGTTTGAGGGCCTACATCAGCAACTTCAGTGTTTTATTTAGAATATTAAGAAAAACTTCCTTAATAAATCATACTTGTCTTTTTTCGACATACACTTTTAGCTATTCTTAGTAGGCTTGGTTCTCTACAACCATGAAGAGTTCTACACATTTTGAAGGCTTGCAATGATTGGAAAATTTCATAATAACGAGTACATCTTTGCGGATGTGTGATTCCCAGACTCGTTAGAAAGTCCACCATTTTCTCTTAAGAACTATTGGAACAGATTGAGGTGTTTCAACTCCGTTAAGATCACCCCTAAGCATTCATTATCCAAAATATGATCGCAACTGTGTAATTCTTTCCTTTTGCAAACACAAGGCCATCAAACGATTTGAACGTATAATATCTTAAATAATTTCATGTACACGTTCTGCAAAACAATCTCTAGAGGGTTGGTCATCTTCTTTATCAGCTAGTTCTGCCTCCATTTCCTTTCATGCCCTACATTCCCCAATTTCCCCCCAGAGAAAATACATATCACCCTTCAGAACAGAGGTCAGTAAGCACAGACTATAATTCTACTAACTTCGGCTTCTAATATGTCCATGTCTGAACTGGAAGTAGTAATTAAAAGATATGAACTGCTCCTCAGCTTTTAAGCTGCCAATGAGAAGAAGGTGATGGGCGGGAGAAGCAACAGCCGCAGCAGACAGCAGGAGTCAGCAATTTGAGTGGTCATGCAATATAACCCAGGAAGAAATGGAATAAAAATAAAGATTCAGCTTGAGATTCATAGTTTCTCTCAAAGTCTTTGTAGCAGGGATGTAGCAGAAAGTTCAGAACTGTTGCTGTAATAGGTTAAAGACTATATCTCAGCTTGCACTCTCTCATGCTGGGTATAACTCTCTCTCTGACCCTGATATGTGCATGCTTCATCAATCCTATAGTGAAAAATCAAGTCCTCAAATGAGCCTATATCAGTTTCTTAACGGTTGATGTAAACAGATTCATGAAATACATGGGGTTCCTTTCGTGGCACCCACAGACATTGCCCTTGGCACCTGCAAGTTTTCATGCCCCAGCTTTGAGTTTTTAACATAGTTATTTTCTCTCTCTCTCTCTCTCTCTGTTAATTAAAAAAAAAAGGGAAGCTGGTATGTTTCAAAGCAGAGTGACAGCTGGCAGCTTTGGCTTTACTTCCAAAAATGCCTCCCAGCCTCAGATATGCCCTTATGCTTTCTTAGAAAATAAAAATGACCAACAGCATCAGCCAAGGGCTTTGTTGAGCTGCCCTTCAGCCAAGAAAAAGGGCAAAGGAAATCAGCAAGAGTTGTGGGTGTCTTGTGGTTGGGGGACCTGGAATGGTGGCAGCATTCTGATCAAATGCTTTATAATGGATACATCTCCCATTTTTTGAAGCAGCAACCTTCCTCTGCAGCCATTTTACAAGGGCCAATAATACCCTTTTGAAATTCTCAGTGTCCCTACCATCTCTCCCCAAATGGGAATTCCTGCTGTATCCCCTGTATAGCGACATTGCGGAAGAGATTTGTCATTGCAAGGAAGTCTGATACCATCCACCAATCAGTACCTCTGTCCATAAAGCAGCAACATTCTGTACTCTCCATTCTCTTATCAGCTGCCTATCTTGTACGCCCCAGGGAAAATTCAGGCCAGATGCACTTCAAGGCCAGCCACCCCAAGAAAGCAGGGAAGATCTACTGTGCAAAGAGACTACTCTCTAGAGAAATGTTGCTGACTACCAATAAGTAAATCTCAACAATAGAAATACCTAAATGAATCATAGAATGGAATACATTAAACATCTGGGAACCTCAGGAAATACCAGACCTTTAGAAAGAGCTATGCACCAACTGAGAGCCAGTTTGGTGTAGTGGTTAAGGCACTTGGCTAGAAACCGGGAGACTCTGAGTTCTAGTCCTACCTTGGGCATGAAGCCCGTTGGGTGACCTTGGGCCAGTCACTTTCTCTCAGCTCTAGGAAGAAGGGAATGGCAAACCGCTTCTGAAAAACTTTGCCAAGAAAACTTCAGGGACTTGTCCAGGCAGTCTCCGAGAATCAGACACAACTGAACGGATTAAATAATAGCAATGCACCAACTGGTTTTAGAGGTCCATCTGCTGTTGCTTCTGTGAAGAAGAAGGCAGGTTCCCTACATCAGAATGGATGTAAGCTTTTGCTTTATTTTCCTTTAACACATTCCATTATTTTTTTTTCTCCCTTAGGCTTATTCATTGTTCTGTGGGTATATTGCCTCTGAATTTGAGAAGTTGCTGCCCACAATTTACTGTGACCAAACACCCTCATGATGGCCTGATTTGTACTGTTATGGTTATGATCATGTGTCATGAGTGCCGTTGAGCTAAAGTCATCAGCGCAATGGCACACATGACAATGACAAGGAAATAGGTGAAGGGGTACAAGTTAAGTAGCCATCAACCTACAACGACTAACGGCCAACAAACAATAGCCAAATGAATCACGGAGCCACCCAAACCATCAGCGGCAATACAACGGGGATCGCCCAGCTGAAAGCAATCAGCAGAGGAATGGAAACCTGATGATGGGCGATCCCGGAAACCCTCACCCACCGGCAGGGCAACGCATGGGACAAAAGGGGGGTGACGTGACCGTGAGCGAGGGGGCGCTGACCGGCGCGGGGTATTTAAACCCCGCACCGGCGCGCTCCTGTCACTCTCAGCTTTTTTCTACCAACGCTGTACCTGCCCTGTAATAAACCAGAGCCTGATTCGCAAACCAGTGTCTGAATGTTATTCAGAGGGAGGCAGCGCATGACATAAAGCTGAGAGTCATAAACTCAGCCTCGCCGAGCCCCACCGGACGACAACGAGCCGCGGGAGGAGTAGACGGCGAGAAGACCAGCAAGATGAGGCCGGAACGGCGCGGGCAAGGAGGGCGAGCCGCGTGGCAAGAGACAGAGGAGAACCGACCAAGGCCAGAGGCACCGCGGACTCCCGGAGCCATGGACGCCCACCCCACCCGACCCGAGCCTCAGCTCCAACCCCAAGGGGAGATGGCGACGGAGGCAACCCGACCGCGGGAGGGAGCAGCACGACTTCCGAAACCAGCGGAGGACCCCGCGCCCCACATCGCACCCCAGCAACGGGCGTGGAGCGACAGCCCCACGGCGCTCAACACGGAGGAGGACGACGGAGACACCCATCAGACGGCGGAGGAAGCGGACCCGCGGCAGAGGGACGATGAACCCCGCCGGCAACCCACCCCCGAGGACGCGCCAACGGAACCGGCCCCAGCGGCGGCGCGGGCTGTGGACGAGGAGGCACGAGCTGAACTCGCGGCCATGCGGGCTCAGCTGACGGAACTCCGGACCATGCTCCAGGCGCTTATGCCCCCCGCGCCACCCAACGACGTCCCCGCACAAGCCCACACCCCGAGCGAAGCATCGAACCCACACGGGCCAGCGGAGGGCCAGCAGACGGCACAGGCGGCCGACACCACACCCCGAGAAGCGAGAGGCGGGGCCGCACAAAACGCCCGGGCCCCAAAGGACTTCCCCATCTTCTTCGATGGGACCCCCACAAAACTCTCGTTTTTTGTGACCAACGCTAGGGAGTTCATGGGGAGGCACGGACACTCCTATGACTCCGAGGCCGACAAGATCGCCGCCGTGGCGATCAAACTCCAAGACAGGGCGGCGGACTGGTACGTCCAACTGTACGAGTCCAGCTCCCCCGCCCTCGCCACCTTCCCTGCTTTCATCAAAGAGATGAAAAACTACTTCGAAGACCCCCTAGCCAAAGTACGGGCGAAAAGCGCACTCCAAAGACTTAAACAGGGCACCCGCACGGTCCCTGACTACGCCCTGGAGTTCAAAGCCCTCGCGGGGAAGGTCAGCGACTGGTCCGAGACCACCCTGCTGGAAATCTTCAAAAGGGGGCTCAACCGCGACGTTCTCCAATGGGCCCTCTACCGCGACGACCCAGAAACGTTACACGGGTGGATCCACCTCGCGGGGAAAGCCGAACACGCGCACCGCACCTTCCTCATGACAACCACGGAAGACACAAACGATGCCGGGAAAAAGGTACCCGCACCACACGGGGGGATGGCCGGCCCCATATACCCTAAAAAGAAGTTCAACCGGGAGCCCTGCGGGAGGTGTGGCAAATTAGGGCACAAGACGGCGGATTGCTTCGCCAACCGACCGCCGACCAGCGCGCCCAAGCCCACCCCGAAAATTAGCCCCAAACCGCCCAACCCGGGGCCGCCGCCTCACCGCCGAATGACCGTGGCCACAGCGACACCGAAAGAGGGCTGGGACGCTTACTGGGGGGAAGAGGACAATACCGACCCCGACCAGCCGGCGGGAAATGCTCCCCGCCTGCTCTGAGACGCGTGGCGAGGCAGGCGGTGGGACAGCAACGCGGACCACCTCAACGAAACGACAAAAGCTCCGTAATATTGGCAGCAATTCAACTCTCTACCGGCAACGGAGCCACCACGGCCGCGGCACTAGTGGACTCGGGGTGCTCAAAAAACCTCATCCACCCCGACCTAGTCGCCAAACTCGACCTCCGCTGCTTCCCCCTCCCCACGCCGCTGGCATTCCACCAGCTGGACGGCTCTACAGCGGGAGGGAAACCAGCCACGCTACAAACCGAGCCGGTCACCCTGCAAATGGGCACTCACACCGAGCGCACATCGTTCGTAGTCACGCACATCGGACGGCCCATTGCAGTCCTGGGGATGCCATGGCTCGCGACAAACAACCCGCGGATCAACTGGGCGACCCGCACCTTCACATTCGGCGACGGCGAGTATCGAGCACCAGTTCCAGCTGGCAAAAGCAACCCCACGGTAGGACGAGCGGAGGCGACCACACAAGACAACGCCGCTACCACAGCAGACCTACCAGAACAATACGCCGACTTCTCCGAGGTCTTCGGAGAGGCAGAGGCTGACCAACTACCCCCCCACCGCAAGACGGATTGCCGGATCGACCTACTGCCCGACGTCCCCTTACCTCGACCAAAAATCTATTCATGACCCCGAAGGAGATGGCAACCCTCCGGGAGTTCATCGATAAAAACCTAGACAGGGGATTCATAGAGCCAGCATGCTCACCGGTCGGAGCCCCCGTCTTATTCCGGGAGAAGAAAGACGGGACCCTACGGCTCTGCACCGACTACCGGGGCCTAAACGCGGCTTCCCTGTCCAACAAATACCCCTTACCCCTGGTGAAGGACATGCTCGCCCACCTGTCCACGGGCAAAGTCTTTTCCAAATTGGACCTTCGCGAGGCGTACTATCGCATCCGAATCAGGGAGGGGGACGAATGGAAGACGGCGTTTAACTGCCCCCTAGGCGCTTTCCAGTACAAGGTACTGCCCTTCGGACTCGCGGGGGCCCCTGGGGTGTTCATGCAGCTCATCAATGAGGTACTGCATGAACATCTGTTTAAAGGGGTCCTGGTCTACATCGACGACGTCCTTATTTACACAAAAACACACGAGGAACACGTAACCTTAGTCAGGCAAGTCCTCGACAAGCTCAGAAGGGCGCAGCTCTATGCGAAGCCTACAAAGTGCGAGTTTCACAAAGAGCGCCTAGACTATTTGGGGTATCGAATCTCCGGGGACGGCATCGAAATGGACCCCGCAAAAGTCGAAGCGGTGCTAAACTGGGAGCGGCCCCGCAACAGACGGCAACTACAGAGCTTCCTGGGATTCGCGAATTTCTACAGGTCATTCGCCCGGGGGTTCGCTGAGATAGCCCTCCCCTTAACGGACCTCCTCAAAACCAAAGGGGTGGGGGACACCCGACGCGCCAAGAACCCAGGCACAGTGCTGAATTGGACTCCCGCGTGCCAGACCGCATTCGACAAGCTGAAAGCGCTGTTCACTACGGAGCCAATCCTCGCGCACCCGGACCCAGAACGGCCGTTCGTGGTCCAAGCCGACGCCTCAGACTTCTCCCTGGGAGCCATCCTGCTACAGAAAGACTCCACGGGGCTCCTGAAACCATGCGCCTACCTGTCAAGGAAGTTCTCCGAGACAGAGAGGCGATGGCACGTCTGGGAGAAAGAAGCCTTCGCGGTGAAATCGGCACTAGAGACATGGCGACACCTACTCGAGGGAGCCACCCAACCATTCGAGGTCTGGACGGACCACCGGAACCTCGAGGCCCTACGAACGCCTAGACGCCTTAGCCCAAAACAGGTCCGATGGGCCCAATTCTTCAGCCGCTTTGATTTCCAGCTGAAGTTCATGCCGGGCAAGAAGAACTTCCTGGCCGACGCCCTCTCCCGACTGCCCCAAGACGAAGAGCCCGCCCCAGACACCATTGGGACGGTCCTATCCGCCTCGCAACTGGGGATGGCCGTGACCACCCGAAGCGGGCACGGAGGCAGCTCGACGCTACGGCGCAGCCGACGGCGGGACAACCGGCGACGGAAAGAAGCCAACCGCAACTACCAGGGGGAATGCGCACGGACCTCGCCGCCGCCCTCAAAACCGACCCCTGGTTCCTGGCGAACCCCGACAAGGTAACAATGGCGCAAGACCTGGCATGGGGGGAAGGCAGAATCTACGTCCCGGACTCGCAACGCCAGGCGATCTTGCATAGGTCACACGACGCCAAGCAAGCGGGACACTTTGGGTTCCTCAAGACCCTACACCTAACACGGCGCCAATTCTGGTGGCCCGCGCTCAGGCGAGACGTAAAAACCTACGTGGCGTCCTGCCCAACGTGCGCTAGGGCCAAACGGGCACCAGGCAAACCCGCGGGGCTATTGCAACTGGTGGCAGAACCCTCCCGCCCATGGGAGGAAATCTCTATGGATTTTATAGTGGACCTCCCACCCAGCCAGAAGAAAACGGCCATTTGGGTGGTGAAGGACTACTTCTCAAAGCAGGCCCACTTCATCCCCTGAACGTCGGTCCCATCCTCACAACAGCTAGCCAAACTCTTCCTCATCCACGTGTACAGGCTACACGGATGTCCCGCACGTGTGGTGACCGACAGGGGCACACAGTTCACCTCCAAATTCTGGCGGGCCTTCCTGAAGCTGACGGGGACCCAACAGGCCCTATCTACGGCTTGGCATCCTCAGACGGACGGAGCCACTGAGGTTCTTAATGCCACCTTAGAGCAATTTATACGATCATATACGAACTACCACCAAGACGACTGGGCTGAACTGCTCCCGTTCGCCGAAGTCGCATACAACAACGCCGTCCACACGAGCACGGGGAAAACTCCGTTCGAAGTAGTCTCGGGGCGCGACTTCGTCCCCATACCGGAGCTACCTCAACCCCCGGAACCCCAGGTGGACGCCAGCGACTGGGGACGGAAGATCGCGGAAGCATGGCCAGTAATCACGGCGGCGCTGAAGGAGGCACAGGCTGCTTACAAAGAGCAGGCCGACAAGCACCGGCGCCAACAACCGACGTTCCAGGCGGGGGATATGGCCTATCTATCCACCAAGTTCCTAAAGTCAACCCAACCCTCGAAAAAACTGGGGCCTAAGTACATCGGGCCGTTCCGAGTCACGCAAATAGTGAACCCGGTAGCAATACGCCTGGACCTGCCACACAACCTCCGGAGACTCCACCCGGTGTTCCACACCAGCCTCCTAAAACCGGCAACCACCTCCCGATGGCACCCAAGCACGCCACAGCCCGCACCGCTAATGATCGACGGGCAACACCACTTCGAGATAAGGGACATCCTCGACTCCCGCAAGCAACGAGGAACTCTACACTATCTGGTCAGGTGGAAACACTTCCCCCACCCGGAATGGGTGGCGGCGCACAACGTTAACGCGCCTGACCTGACCAGAGCATTTCACCGGGCATACCCCGACAAACCGCAACCAAGGTCAGCAAAACCAAACCCCCCCCCGCAGGCCCCCCCCCCGCCTCCCGTGCCCCAAGGGAAAGGGCCCCCCCCCAAGCCCGCGACTTGGGTGGACCTTCCCCCCCCCGGGACTCACTCCCCCCGCCCCGGGCCCACGGGGTGGTGACAAACGATCGCCAGCACCCTCCCCCCGCCCCCCGGCCGCGGGGGAGTGGCAAGCAAGTCAACAGGGCAACCTGGGGGCAACGCCCAGGAGACACAACAAAGGCGACGCACTCTAAATAAGAAAAGAAGGGCCCTACCTGGAGCTGAGAAGCACCCGACCAGCCACGCCTCTCGCCTCGCCGAACTGAGCCAAACAAACAGGGTGTGGTTGGAGCATGCGCACGCCAGGTCAGAACCCGAGCATGCGCACCATGGACACACCCTGGGAAGGCACGTGGTAGAGGGAGGAGCAAAGGGAGGGGCGACAACTACTCCGGCGGGAACTTTGAAAAAAAAAAATAAATAAAATAAATGTGGCGTTTTGACAGCTCCACGGGGAAAACCCAGAAAACCGGGGGAGAACACTATTCGAAAAGGGGGCAGTATGTCATGAGTGCCGTTGAGCTAAAGTCATCAGCGCAATGGCACACATGACAATGACAAGGAAATAGGTGAAGGGGTACAAGTTAAGTAGCCATCAACCTACAACGACTAACGGCCAACAAACAATAGCCAAATGAATCACGGAGCCACCCAAACCATCAGCGGCAATACAACGGGGATCGCCCAGCTGAAAGCAATCAGCAGAGGAATGGAAACCTGATGATGGGCGATCCCGGAAACCCTCACCCACCGGCAGGGCAACGCATGGGACAAAAGGGGGGTGACGTGACCGTGAGCGAGGGGGCGCTGACCGGCGCGGGGTATTTAAACCCCGCACCGGCGCGCTCCTGTCACTCTCAGCTTTTTTCTACCAACGCTGTACCTGCCCTGTAATAAACCAGAGCCTGATTCGCAAACCAGTGTCTGAATGTTATTCAGAGGGAGGCAGCGCATGACATCATGAGATAATGAGATCTTGATTTCTACCTGGGGTTTCGGGGCCTTTGGTCACCATTCCTAGCATGAAAAATAAAATGTTCTGCTAGATAGTTATCTACTGTCTTTGTGGAAAGAGGGAGAAACAAAGGTGCTTTGCTAATAAAGAGGCCCACCATGATATTTTACCCTTCACTGAATGGACAGGACCACCTTAAATCACAGAGTACTGATAAAATGGATATCACCTTGAGTTAATTCTGAATGTGTTTTGCAAAGAGAACAAATTTCTTCTTTCTCTTTTTGTCCTTGGCAGGCCATAGCACCTCTACACAGTTAGAAAAGTTCTGAAGTAGGACATGTCATCAAAAAAGGATTGCATTGAGGTACGACACCTGAGCAAGCTTTTCTGAGAGCCAAGCAGTTTCACTGGTTGGTCTTCTGAAAATTCTCTTTGCCCACCCCATAACTGAGCTGTGATTTTACGTCTCTTGGAAAAAACAGCATTTTAACATACAGAAGTGGAACATAATATGGAGATATGTTATGTGGATTGCTGATTGAGCTAGGTTTTTAGGACTTTTAAGAGAAATTGCTGTAATTTCATTGTACTCACAAGTGTTATTGTTATTAAGCTTCAATGCCACATTGCTTCATTAAGTTTCCTTTTACAGTCCCACCCTTGCTCCAGCCAAGCTATCCATCCAATTTGGCTCCAATAATTAAACTTTACACTAAGGTATATTTATATTTAGATACTTTCCCCACCACACCATATATCCTGGGGCTTCCCCCCTCCATCTCAAATCCACACTCACCTTCAGAATTGTCTTAGGACTATGTCAATAGTTTATCTCTTTCTCTTGCAGCAATTTATTTTAGCCAACTGCAGAGAATTCAGAGCCTCCAGAGAAATGTTTTCTTCACTTTACATATTTTTCTTCAAATGCTTTGGCTTAGAAGGGAAACAGCTAAAAGCAAATGTGAAGATTGTTCATGCATGTTCCACCAAACAATTTCTACAATTTGGAGAGGTTTTATTAAAAAGACTTTGACTGCTCAAGCACCATTACTCTTACTTCTAGCTGAGTTCATAGCATTCAGGACATTAGGATCTGGCCAATGCTAATTGGCTGCAAAGCACTGTGACATCGTCTTATCCATTATGGCATGTGACCCCCATAGATTATGATTTATGACCAACATTAGTTACAATATCCTTCAGAAGAAAAATTGCAAAACAAGGCATAAACATTCAGCATCCTTGCTTTTTCTTAATCTTCACCAAGTCTTTAGAATTGCCAGATAACAAGAATGGCAGAATTTACCGAAGTTACCAAGAGTGGAATTCACCTGCCTATATTCTCCTTAAAGATGCAGAGAGCCTTTTAGGGTCCATCCGTGTTTTTTGGATTCTAGTCCTGATTTCCTGTTTTTCCAATCTCCCTTTATAAATTCCTAATCTCTCTACTGCTGTCCTTACCCTATTTTTTAAACCCACCACAATCTGTTTTGCCCCTTAGAGATTTTCACCTAGTATTGCCTTCATTATGCATCTTCAAATTGGCTCCATACTTGTTCATATTCCTCTCTCCATTTTGCATTTATTTATTTATTTATTCATTCATTCATTCATTCATTCATTCATTCATTCATCCATTCATTCATTTATTTATTTATATGTACTGTATATGTATATGTATTATGGCCACCCACTCCAGTAGACTCAGTAAGTTTAAGAAAACAGTAAGTTTACGAAATCCAAATGCACACATTAAAAACATAAAACAGAATGTGGCAGCCCAGACTAAAAACAACCATAACAAGAAAAACACAACATGGGCCCCAGAAATAGATTTAGATTAGATTAGATTAGATTAGATTAGATTAGATTAGATTAGATTAGATTCGATTCGATTAGATTAGATTAGATTAGATTCAATAGTGTTCACAATCAAAATGTTCCATCGATGAATTCCGTGAGTAAAATAGAGATTCTAAGCTGACTATGGTCTTCACAAGCAGTGAAATTAGTGTTGAGACAAAGAGGTTTGTCCCATTTCAGACTAGTGATTCTTAATACTGAAACACTATAAATGCCATCTTCCCCCAAACAACCTGAAGGTGTTCTGCAATTTTTTTTCTGTGCTTTTGGGTCCAATCAGTTTCAATAATCAGACAAGTTTCCTAAAAATGAAAGATGAGATTTTGGTAGATCTCTGCTAGGCATCATGTTGAAAGAGCATAGTGGGTGGGATAGAGATTAGGATCACTGGAAGAATTTTGGATGAAAATTCAGAGGACATGAACTTTTTAAATGAAAAGTACAGTATTGTGGTTCCTACCCTTTTTCCTTCAACGTATTTTGGATAAAAAAGATTTTTAGCACTTACAGGGACAACAAAACACTGAAATAGACTGATTATTACATTAAGTATAAGGCTTTAATAAATTTCACTCCAGATAGTGAGAAAATGTGCCATCATATGCAACCTCATACATCTCAGTATGATTTATAATTGATATAATATTTAAGAAAAATAAATGTAAGAAAAAATAAATATTATTAAAACATACTTCATTTCAGTACATTTCTTTTTTTCCTTTTTATTCTTTCCAACCCAACAGGATGTTGAAAAGGAATGATGAGAAAGGCCTTGGGATTTGCTCCATCTGTCTGTATCAGCAATAGAAATCAATAAAAACGGAAGAGAATGGGATCAAATTTGATGGGGGTGTGGGGGAGAAGCTGGCAGAAGAAGGACTGAGTAAGGAAATGGGATGGATTTGGCTACAGACAGGGGAAGAAAAATATTAAGAAAAGATTCCCATGGCACATCCTTATGGGAGATGCATTTGGTCAGTGGCTCAAAATTCTGAGCCTCTTCTCTCCTGGACACATGATCTTGGGCAGCGCATATGCAGCCTAACCTGTGATTTAATGGGATGTATGAGTTTGCATGTGATGGCACATACACACAAATACACACAGAAGCACCTCCTGAAAAGAGGAGAGCAAACACACACACACAAAAACACACAGACAGTTGCAGCTCTTGACATTGTTAGAAGGAAAAACAAATATCCTCTATGGCCATGCTGGTAAATACGTGGGAAAGAATTCCAGAAGCCATGGCCTGCATGCTTTCCCTAGCTAATTTAAATAAACAGTCTTAAAGTATGGTCTTAAAAAAAAAAAAAAGGAAACACTGCTTTAGACTGTACATGAAAATTCAAATGTAAGGTTTCCCATTCATTTTTTTTTAAAATTTTTATGACTAACACATCAGGAAAAAATATTGCGGCAAACTTCCTCCTCATTCTGCTAGCATCCAAGTCAGACAGCATTTTACGATGGAAATATTTAAAAAGAAAATGGTTCTCTGGATATAGCTTAAAAAGGTGCAGTCCATTCTATTTTCTCAGGTCTCTATCATTGCATTCAACCTTGTGTATAACTCAAATCTGAGTTAATCACTACAGGAACAGGGTGTCTGCACCTGATCATTCGAGCATTCACACAATCACAGTCAGGAGGCTGGGATTCTTTTAACTGTTTTCATGAAGCGTAATGAACGGTACAGAAGGCAAGCTGCGAATAAAGATTTCCCACTCAAACCTAACTTAAAAACTACATTCTCTTAGTTAGTTCCCTTTCCCATGAAACCATGTCACCCCTCCTCCCATCCAGATGGTATTCCTGGCATATCTCAACCCCGTGTCCTTGATGCCCTCCATAGCCATAATAAACCACTTCACACTCCAACTTCACACCCCCTCCCAGCTGGCAACATGGAGTCCATTCCTTGGAGAAGGAAATAATGGGAGATGCTCCGATAAGGGTTTCTGTGAAACCTTTGATCAGGGGGATCTGACACAGGCAACATTAGAATTGAAAACAGGCAATCAAAACCCCACTCCTTTTTATGTATATTGCCTTCACAACAGATGTAAAAAGGGGTGGGGCTTTGAATGCACAGTCACACCCACCATTTTTACTTTTTTGACCACCCCATCCCCCATGGATGTCCCTGGACCAAGATTTTGGAAGAAAGATGCATAGGGTTGGTCTACAGCAGTGGTCTATGAGCAGATGAACTGTACATTTAAGATTTCATAAACTAAGCCATCTAGATATAGATATATTGTTATGGAGATTGCAGGCAAGGAAGGAGGGGGCCCCTTCCAGGGGGAAAAATGCATGCACAGTGTAGAAAACCTTGGGTGCCTGGCCAAGAAGATCAGACAAGACCTGCCTTAGAGTTTCTGGAGGTTTTTCCTTAGAGCCTACTGGTTTTGCTCAGTTTGGCAAGATTCTGTTCTTTGATAGAAACAGTAAAGACTAGAGCTTCATTCCTGGCTCAGAGTTGTTTCTTCACCTTAACCCTGACATATATTGAATATTTTCCAGAAGATTTAGTGAGCCTTAGACCTGAAGCAACTAAGTCCAGGGGTTTCCATTACACATGCAAGGACAGCTCTGAATATATGGTAGTTTGGAAAATACAGTCTGCATGTGCCAAGAGGAACTTTTTTTAGGATAGCATTGGAACTCATTTATAGTTGCAGGGTTGAGTTCAAATTAAGCTCAGCAGCTGCATATTGTTAAACTTCCAGTTTAATCACTAGTTCATGAAAGATACCCAAAGTACATGCGTAATTGCCATCTCAGTCTCTGCCAAGAAAGATAATTATCTACCTGATCAGAAAGAAGAAGAGGAAGAGGAGGAAGAAGGGGAAGGAAGGGAGGGAGGGAGGAAAGAAGGAAGGAAGGAAATGATACCATAAATTGGCAAATAATTTATGAGGGTGTTCAACTAACAGGAAATAATAACTAAGAGATTAGAATGATGTAGAATGGCTAAATGCCACTTTACAAAATAAAAATGGGTACAAAGCAGCCAAAGCTTCCCAAATTAATAGAACAAATTATGTGTCACCATGTTTTTAAATCTTTGCTTTAGGCACAGCTGAATATTAAAACTGTGAGAAAATATTAAAACTACTGTTGTCAATGGAAAAGGCTAAAGTGGGGGATTGATGTCCAAGAGGGAATGGAATAGAGATCTTCTCAATGATATTAAGAAGAGAGCATGTCTGCATTTTTCAACCCAAGCATGGAACACAGAGCCAAGGGAAGTTAAGGCTCTGTGACAACAAACCTAGTTTGCTGGATGTAACCAAAGCAACTGATCTCAGCATAGGTGTGTTCTCTATCAGCATATCTATATAGCATACACCACTATATTAGGAATTAATTAATGTAAACTACTTATATTATTTTGGCTGCTATCTTTGCAAACTTTGTGGTTGATGACGCCTGGTCAATATTTCTTAGTTTGCTTGGGTTGTTGTGTTTTCTACTAACATTATTTATTACTCCCATTTCTTTCCTGTCACTCACTGGACATTTACTGCTTCATCAATCCTTTTAATCTCCCTAATTCCTCCCATGCATTTGTGTGTGTGTGTGTGAGAGAGAGAGAGAGAGAGAGAGTGAATGGGAGAAGCAGTAGGAGAAGAGATATTGTATCTACACCAAGGAAGTCACCAATACTTCCTGTCTCTATGATTGGAGGACAGAAGGGAATAACTTAAGTATCTGGATCTGAAGGAAGGAAGGAAGAACTGTACTTAAGGAAATATTTTTAACGCTTTCCTCAGATCCAGATAATATATTGGCCCTGAACACAAGTTAGTGTGCTGCACAAATCCTACCTACATAACACTTGTTAAAAGGACCAGTCTCAGTATGGCTTTCTCAGAAGGACTTTGTCCATGTTATCATCCAGCTGGTTTTCATCTTTCAGATTTACAGGTATAGCTTCAGGAAAAGGAGGTGAATATGGTGAGATTTTATTTCCTTTGCCAGGGAGAAACATGAGCCTATTGGTTTAAACTGTATGGCCTTCCTAACCTTTGCTGTGCTTTTCAACTGGGAGTTGGTGTGGACTTCAACTCCCAGACTTCTTATCAAGAATCCTGCTGGCTTGTGAAATTCTGGGAGTTGAAGTCCAAATCACTGGTAGTGCCCAACTTAGAGAAGGCTGAAATAAACTATGGATTCTCCTGGAGCCAAAGATATCTACAAAAGATAAGAGAAACCATGGGGGAGCAGAACAAACAAACATCAAGATAGGCTGAGCAAGACATTACAGTTTTTTTTTTTAAAGATGAGCAGCTTCTACAGCTTGAAAACTCACTCTATGGTAAGGTAGACCATTGGATAAGAATTTTGAGCTGAGAGTCTTGCTTGACATCTCGCTCTGAGCCAAATCTAAAAGCACTAAAACAAGAAAACAGCAGTGGGTAGTTGATCTAAGAGCACCTTTTCTGGAGCACTTGTGCACATGCATACGGTATGTGTGCACACCTGCCAGGGATGGGTTTGGAGCTACTTATGGTTCTGTCCATCTCTGCTCATCATAGAAAGAATCAAGTCTGCACAGAGTTTCAAAGTTACTTCCAGACTCAACTCGTCTCACGCAATAGCTACTGCAATGAATATTTATTCATTCAGTTGGCCACTGCATATTCTACTTGCATTGCAAATAACCTTCACAAAGAAAGACAACATCTATTTATCTGCTAAGTATGCAGATACATTTCAGCAAAAAGAAAGTTACAAATCCATAATGCAGTATTAGCCTGGGAAAACCACACTGATTGTCAAGCCATGTGCAACCAGAGATACTGAGTCTGATAGCGAATTTAGTTATATAATGCTTAATCTGTGTACTTCTTTTCAGGGAATCAGCTTAGGCTCTATAGTACTGCAGTGAGCTGGAGGGAGAACTCAAATGTTTATAAAAATGGATCTCATTAATGCACTAATCATCTCGTACAGAAAAGTCTTCAGGCAACAAGATAGAATCATGGAGACAATAGGTATTCTGGACATCTTCACCAAACTGGCACCTTCCAGCTGTGTTGGCTTACAATTGTATAATTCCCAGTTAACCATCTTACAAGTTAACATATTCAGTGCTGCATTATGACTCCACCTCATTGCTGAAATGCTCACTTTGCCTTGCCAGAATGAACCCAGGATGTCCACAGGCTCCAAAATTTAAGGCTGTGAAAATGAAAGTTCAGGTGTCCTTCAGTTCCTGGGGACACAACAGACATCTCTATGTATTTCCATGACAACTGCTTTCTCCAGGATGTCTTTATTTTTGATTTCCAAATTTACTTTACAGCCAGAGTATTTTCCAGTGGTCTCCCAACCCAATAGTAATTAGATCTGGTGCCACTTAGCTTTTCCAGGACAGTCAAAGGCAGCTAGGGCAAACTTTTTCATATGTGGACTTCAGCTTTCAGAACTCCATAGTCTGCATGGCCATTGCTGGGAATTCTGGGAGTCGAAGTCCACACATGTGGAAGTTGTCAAGGTTGGAAACTATTGACCTAGGAGCAATACTAGCAATGTCCAAAAATTAAAACTAGGATTGATTATTTGTTTCCTTTTTAGCACTGAAAGCATTAGCTTTTTGTCTCATTAAATCCCATCTATCACAGGAAAACATGTTCTTTTTTCCATCAAATAAAATATAAATAATAGGATATATTTTAAATATTGTAATGGGATGTGCAGTGCTGACTAAGTTTGGGAGTTAATTATTTGTAGAATAATGGTGCCATACTATCTCCAAAAAAATGAGAGGGGAGTAATATAGTTTTCAGTGTTTGTGTGGAGGGTGTTTTTTTTTTGCTGAGATTCAGCAAATATCAGCACAGTCTCTATAGTTACTGGTGTGTAACTCATGTAACAGTTAAATGAGTTCCAATCAATTCTCCCACAGAAGCTGCATGTACACATTTTAACTAGCAAATTAGAGCCATGACATCTAATGCCTCCCACAGGAGAGCAAAAATTCCCTGCTGAAGATGATCCTTTGCCAATTGTCTGAAGAAACATTCAGCTAATGCTGGTGGGGAGATCTTTTCTCCGCTTCCTTGTAAGTTGTGGCTAAGGAGTTATTGTCCCCAAAGCTGAACATTAATTATGAAACAAATGTAACCTTGGAGCAGTGCAAATTTCTGGATCAAAGGTGCGTTTCTCCTTAACGCTAATTTCTAACAGGGAGCGAAAGAGGAAAGGACAAGGATCCATATTTGGAGCTGTGAACTTCCCTGAGTGGATTATGATGCATGTGCCTTGTTTTCCTGTTTTGTTGCTTGGGGTGATTGCCTGATCTTTGATTGCAAAATATATATTTTGATATTTGGAGCAGATACTAGATGCCAATCAGTTGCTTTGTGCACACAGGCATTCACAAGAGGAATCAAGAGGGAGTGAGACCACAACAACTGCATTGCACCATCTTGGTGCAAATCCCATCATAATGTCACACAGATGTACAAAATGGGCAGACCTTGCATCGCAGCAGCATGATCCTGGTTTCACCATTTTGATAGAAGCACTGGATCCTGCATGTCTGTTTGTGCCTATGGGAGTAATGTGAAAGGAATTTTGCTTGAGAGTTGATCAGGTCTAAACTTTTGTTCTTGGTACTTCCAAGCACTTATTTCTAATACTGGGCCTAAATATCTTAGATGGGCCAGTTTTCAAACTTTCTCCTTAAGAAAGATATTCTCCAAGAATGTCTCAAGAGCAGGATTCTACATTAGCCGTGACAAGAGCATCACTCCCCCACTTTTTTTTCAAAAAAAGCCCCATTGAGACTGACCAGAAATATGGGAAGTACCTTATACTTTGAGGTTTTTTAATCAGATGGTTCTGGAGTGTGCAGCGTCAGGAAAATCTATTCCAAACTCCAGATTGATCGTTTCATGGAGTTTTGTGCCAAAGGAAAAGATAATCATCTTTGATATTGATATTGGGCATTGATGTCCCAACCCTTTTGGGTTGTGGTAGGTCTTCTTCATCAAGGAAGTCAGTTCTTGAGACTTTTTTTAAAATAAAAACAAGTGGTTTATTTAAGTCACATAATATGATCACTGCTCTAGATGAGCTGACTTAAGACGTTAAGAGTGAAGGAACCAATAGTGTACTGCTTAAAAAGGTCATGTTGATTTAGAGCACAGCAGCCAGTCTCTAAATCCGATATTCCCTCTCCCACCTTGCTTTTTTGTATGCACACACATATGCACACAGACACGCACACACACACACACACACACACACGAACCCATTTTGGTGGCTGCCTAGTCCCAGCCATTGCAATGTGCTGAAGGAACAGATAGGGAAGAAAATGTTTTAACTAGAACATAATAAAGTGTCAGCCCTCCAGGGTAAACCAGACAGGAAATATGACTAGATGAGCGACTTCTACTTTATTTAGGCTACATTAACAGAATCTTGCAAGTCTGAAAGTACAAATCTCCCGTCCTCCCTTTTTACCACCTGATCAGTTAGGGCAGATCCTTTCTAAGTCTCTTTCTCTGTCTGTTACTCAGTTGGGGGCTTCTCCCCCTTTTATCCCATCGTCCCCTAAGCAGAATCTCCCCACTCCCATCTTCCAAGGGCATTCTCACATTCCATTACATAAAGAGAACCATCTGCTCTGCCTGGGATACATTAAAAATCTGTGGCAACTCATTCCAGTTGGCAAAGATATGGCCTTCACCCACTTCTGTAGGTCATATGGCCTTTTCTTTGCTTCCCCCTAACCCTGGCAAAGATATGCCCCAGTAGTCTCAGTTTTCTGCCATGTGCTCATGACACTGCCTTGCCTCATCCTAAGCCTATCATGCATCAGTGGGCATTTGGCTGTTGACCCAGTCAGGAGTCAGGATCTGCCTAGTTCCTGTTTGCTATTGTATGTTGCTGTGGAGACAGCTGTCTCCCCTGTGGTAACTGGGAGCTCCTCCATGGCCATTCTGGGTTGGATGAGCATATGGACTCCTTGTAAACATGGGTTTAGAGCTCTTCTAAAAAAGCACTAGTCCTGTGCTGCCAAGAACATCAATTTAAACCAAGATTGACAGCTGGATTACCAGATATGTATCCAATATCACCACTGGATATATTACAGATCTTACAGTGCTTCTGCCAAGAAACAGTTTTATGGGGCCATTTAAACAACGACAGCAACTGTTTTTATTAATGCTGAGGACTTGTACAAGAGTGCCAGAACTCTGGCCCTGATAAATCAACCTTCCTAAGACTAGTCGCACCCAGGTCTTGCAGCTGTTTGTACAATGCACCATGCTTGCTTTAGTCACCTGTGGTGGTGGTGGTGGTGGTGGTGGTGGTAGGGGCAGCGATGTTGTTTTGCCAACACCACTCTGAGTTTTGTTGATGAGTGTTGCTATTATGAGTGAGCCTTCCTAACTATTATTCCAGAAGTCTGCTCTAATGTGTGTATTCCCCGTGACCTTCCACCTATTACTTCTATCTCTTGCTAGTCAAGAGATCAGCCCTGACTCATTAATCCCTTGCTGTCAGCACCACCATTCTTTTGCATTAGTTGGGAATTGAACTTTCTTGTTATTGATCAGTCCCTCCTACTTCAGTCCCTTTTCCACATCTTCATCCATCAACCAGGCTATTCTGAACTTGAGTTGGGTGCTCTTTCAGAACAAAGCCATATGCCTCGACTCAGTAATTTTAGGATTGGACATGAGTGGAAGGATCTAGGAAGATGGAAGGGATTCTATTTTCTCTCAGAACCATGCTAGAGTTTCAGTGTTTAGGTACGGAAGAATCCACATACTCAGTATTTTCCCTTCTGATCTCCCCACCCCAATAGAATTAATGTTGGGCAGCCACGACACTAATATAGAGAAGGCATATTGCAATAGATCACTGCAGTTTATGTTGTCCTATATCCTTTTGCATATAAGTGGGCTTCACTGTAAGCCAGTCACTCCTAGGATGAACTGTGAACTTCAGCAGGCATATTTCTCTAGAAGTGAGACTGTGTGGTGCCTCTGCCAGATAAAAGGGTGATTCAAAGCTTCACTTACCTTGATGATTTCATTTCACACTGTTAATAAACAGCATATGCTGTTGAGTGTGCCTCATTGACCTCCTGGTCCTTTTATTAATTCTCCAGATGAGCTAATAATTATAATTATTACATCAGTAGCGAAGCTCACTCTGGAACTTGATCCAGGTGACAGACCTGCTAGAGTTAAGCACTAGAAATCTTGCCCTTTGGTCTCACTTAGGTTTGCATAATTAGGAATGGGATTTTTTTTCTCTCCTCTCTCTCTCTCTTCTACATTTCCTAAGAATATCCCTGAAATTCCTATGAGATTTTAGTGCACAAGAATAGACATATCACTGCAAAGTTTCGTATGTATTCAGTCTGCTGTGTTATGTGCAATTTGTACAAATTGTACAGACGAATTGCATATGCCTTTTACACAATTTCCCTTAGAGGCTGAGAAGCAGAAATCCATGCATGTGTACTTTCCTGAGCCAAGAACTGCACCACCAACAACAATATACAATCCATCCCTTTTTTACATGCATGTAACATTGCATAAAATTAGAAAAGGAGTGGAGCTTATATCACCATGGCATGATGCTACTTTTACCATTTGGATAAAAACCTGCAATCCTGGAGACACCTCTGGAGGTTTCATTCCAAAATCAGGGGAAGTACTAATTCCCCTATATTCTGTTTGATCAGCCCTCCCTCAAGTACTAGGTCCAATTCTGGGCACCACGTCTTAGGGCAAATTGAAAAAGGCTGGAAGGGTGAGAAGAAGTAGAACTGCAGGGTAGAAACCAAAGTTTCTGAGGAGACCATGAGGAAACTGGGTATATGGTTAGCCTTGAGAAAAGGCAGCTATGTGGGCATGAGAACACTCTTCAGGTATCTGAAATTATATTGACAGAAGAAGGACAAGGCTTGCTTGTTATTGCACCAGAACCCAACACTGAGAAGAATGAGTTACAGGCAGGCAGATTTTGGCTGAATGCTTAGAAAAAGTTCTCAGAGTAAGAGCCGTTCAGAGGTGGGACCAATTACCAAAAGAAGTGGTGCATTCCGTATCACTGGAGGTCTTCAGGCAGAGGCTACCAGCCATCTGCTGGGGATGGCTTCATCTGGATTCTTGAACAGAGCAAAGGGGTGGACTTGACAGCCTCAAGGACCTCTTCCAGCTGGAGAGTATTGTGATGCTCTCACATAGCTGGGTTGTGTAACTGATTCATAACCCTCAAGCTATTTTCATTTTTCACATATGTAACACGGAGAGAATTATAACCCATGCACCAAATTCAATATTCATTCCATGCTTCTGGGAAGGCATCTAAATAATGGAAAACCTATAAAAGATTACAAAGTGGTAAAACATTCCACATCAGAGAACCCTTTCAGCTGAAGGGAGAAAGGATCTCGGCACCATAGCAGTCTTTGCCAAGCACTGAGATTCCTCTTAAGATAAAAGACTGTGCATAAATATCAGAAGATATCATCTGTGGGTTTCTAATTCGGTCCATAGACTTCAGTATATTATGACCTCAAATTACTTAGCAAAATCATTCCTGGAGATACTGTCATCCAGTTTTATTCAACATCAACCTCTACTTTGTATAGATTTCACCTTGTTCCTCATTTTTGGCTAGTTGCTGAGCCTATGCATGAAACTAAATACTATTATGGGAAGTTGGTCACCATAGTAAAGATTGTCTACCCTGATTGAAAACATTCTACAGGTAGTCCTTGACTCACGATCATTTGTTCAGTGACCGTTCGAAGTTACAACTGTGCTTAACGAAGGACTTACAACCAGTCCCTGAAGTTACAGCCATTGTGGTGCCCCCATGGTCATATGATCACAATCTGGTGCTTGGCAACCCATTTACACTTACAACTGGTTGCCAAGCACTCTGTGATCATGTGATCGCCATTTGCAACCTTCCCTGGCAGATTCCCCAAAAAGTCCATGCCCCACCTCTCAGCCCCTGACACCCTTCCTGACCCATATGGTCCCTCTCACTCACCCCCTTGCACCCCTCAAGCACCCTCTCTGTACCCCCTCACTCCCTCCCCCACCCCCATTTACCTGCCTGCTGGCCTGGGACTTGCAACTTCCTGCCGGCTTCCCCACTGACTTTGGTTCTGGGAAGCTGGCAGGAAGTTGCGTCACCTAATGACTGTGGGATTCAGTTAACGACAGCAACCAGGACTACAGGGATTCATGCTTTATGACCTCATTGCTTAGCAATGGAAATTTCCAGTGCCAATTGTCATCGTAAGTCAAGGACTACCTGTATGAATTTTGTGTCCACTTAATTCCATTCAGGAGTGCAAAATAGCTACCAGACTTCCTCACTTGCTTAGTCTTCTTATTTCTCTGTGCTTCACTGATGCAGAAGTAATCCAGAGCAAGAGCAGAGCACCCTGAGACTTTTTTACATTGCTTCACCCATCGTCCTTTCTGATAATATTTAAAGGTCTATCCCATCTATACCACAATATGGTTCATTTAATCTGAGTAATAAATCACAATGCATGAATGACAATTACATGAATTTTCACTGATGGGCAAAGACAGCACTGAATTTGAATAACTTACTCTCTTCTAATAAGAGGCAGTTTCAATGTGCAGCTGACATTCTCTACTTTTCATTCCCATCTATCTATTTGTCCTAGGGAGGCCATGGAATGCTAGAATTGGTTTCTGAGAAAATTCTTGGAATGATCAGGATAGAGGTATGGGTGGCCCCAGTGCTGCTGGACATCTGGAAGGCTGGGAGACCTGGCATTTCCCCTAGGCACTGGAGTTAGGATGTTAATGAAGTTCTGTAGATGTGGGCATGAAAGTAACACTAGGAATGGGATATTTTTTAGGAGTCTCAGCTTAGTTTTGATTATTATTATTATTATTATTATTATTATTATTATTATTATTATTATTATTATTTTGATAGTTTGTATGATAGCTTATCTCTATTTGCTGCCCAAAGTTCCTCTAGTAGATGGGGAGCCATATGTTTTGTTGTTTATTCGTTTAGTCGCTTCCGACTCTTCGTGACTTCATGGACCAGCCCACGCCAGAGCTTCCTGTCGGTCGTCAACACCCCCAGCTCCCCCAGGGACGAGTCTGTCACCTCTAGAATATCATCCATCCACCTTGCCCTTGGTCGGCCCCTCTTCCTTTTGCCTTCCACTCTCCGTAGCATCAGCATCTTCTCCAGGGTGTCCTGTCTTCTCATTATGTGGCCAAAGTATTTCACTTTTGCCTTTAATATCATTCCCTCAAGTGAGCAGTCTGGCTTTATTTCCTGGAGGATGGACTGGTTGGATCTTCTTGCAGTCCAAGGCACTCTCAGAATTTTCCTCCAACACCACAGTTCAAAAGCATCGATCTTCCTTCGCTCAGCCTTCCTTATGGTCCAGCTCTCGCAGCCATATGTTACTACAGGGAACACCATTGCTTTAACTATGCGGGCCTTTGTTGTCAGTGTGATGTCTCTGCTCTTAACTATTTTATCGAGATTTGTCATTGCTCTTCTTCCAAGGATTAAGCGTCTTCTGATTTCCTGACTGCAGTCAGCATCTGCAGTAATCTTTGCACCTAGGAATACAAAGTCTTTCACTGCTTCTACATTTTCTCCCTCTATTTGCCAGTTATCAATCAAGCTGGTTGCCATAATCTTGGTTTTTTTGAGGTTTAGCTGCAAACCAGCTTTTGCACTTTCTTCTTTCACCTTCATCATAAGGCTCCTCAGTTCCTCTTCACTTTCAGCCATCAAAGTGGTATCATCTGCATATCTGAGATTGTTAATGTTTCTTCCAAAGATTTTAACTCCAGCCTTGGATTCCTCAAGGCCAGCTTGTCGCATGATGTGTTCTGCATACAAGTTGAATAGGTAGGGTGAGAGTATACAGCCCTGCCGTACTCCTTTCCCAATCTTAAACCAGTCTGTTGTTCCGTGGTCTGTTCTTACTGTTGCTACTTGGTCATTATACAGATTCCTCAGGAGGCATACAAGATGACTTGGTATCCCCATACCACTAAGAACTTGCCACAATTTGTTACGGTCCACACAGTCAAAGGCTTTAGAATAGTCAATAAAACAGAAATAGATGTTTTTCTGAAACTCCCTGGCTTTTTCCATTATCCAGCGGATATTGGCAATTTGGTCTCTAGTTCCTCTGCCTTTTCTAAACCCAGCTTGTACATCTGGCAATTCTCGCTCCATGAACTGCTGAAGTCTACCTTGCAGGATCTTGAGCATTACCTTACTGGCATGTGAAATGAGTGCCACTGTTCAATAGTTTGAACATTCTTTAGTGTTTCCCTTTTTTGGTATGGGGATATAAGTTGATTTTTTCCAGTCTGTTGGCCATTCTTGTGTTTTCCAAATTTGCTGGCATATAGCATGCATTACCTTGACAGCATCATCTTGCAAGATTTTGAACAGTTCAGCTGGGATGCCGTCATCTCCTGTTGCCTTGTTATTAGCAGTGTTTCTTAAGGCCCACTCAACCTCACTCTTCAGGATGTCTGGCTCTAGCTCACCGACCACACCGTCAAAGCTATCCCCGATATTGTTATCCTTCCTATACAGGTTTTCTGTATATTCCTGCCACCTTTTCTTGATCTCTTCTTCTTCTGTTAGGTCCTTGCCATCTTTGTTTTTGATCAAACCCATTTTTGCCTGGAATTTACCTCCAATGTTTCTAATTTTCTGGAAGAGGTCTCTTGTCCTTCCTATTCTATTGTCTTCTTCCACTTCCGCGCATTGCTTGTTTAAAAATAATTCCTTATCTCTTCTGGCTAACCTCTGGAATTTTGCATTTAATTGGGCATATCTCCCCCTATCACTGTTGCCTTTTGCTTTCCTTCTTTCTTGGGCTACTTCTAGTGTCTCAGCAGACAGCCATTTTGCCTTCTTGGTTTTCTCTTTCTTTGGGATGTATTTTGTTGCCGCCTCCTGAACAATGCTGCCAACTTCTGTCCAGAGTTCTTCCGGGACCCTATCTACTAAGTCCAGTCCCTTAAATCTATTCTTCACCTCCACTGCATATTCCTTAGGAATATTAGTGAGCTCATATCTAGCTGATCTGTGGGTCTTCCCTAATCTCTTTAGTCTGATCCTAAATTGTGCAAGAAGAAGTTCGTGATCTGAACTACAGTCAGCTCCAGGCCTTGTTTTTACCAACTGTACAGATGTCCGCCACCTTTGGCTGCAAAGGATGTAATCAATCTGATTTCGGTGTTGTCCATCTGGTGAAGTCCATGTATAAAGCCGTCTCTTAGGTTGTTGGAAGAGAGTGTTTGTTATGCAGAGTGAATTGTCTTGGCAAAATTCTATCAGCCTGTGTCCTGCTTCGTTTTGTTCTCCCAGGCCATACTTACCTGTAATTCGAGGTGTCATTTGACTGCCCACCTTAGCATTCCAGTCTCCTGTGATGAAAATAACATCTCTTTTAGGCGTGTTGTCCAGTAGGTGCTGCAGATCCTCATAGAACTGCTCTACTTCAGCTTCTTCAGCATTTGTGGTTGGGGCGTATATTTGGATCACTGTGATGTTAGATGGCTTGCCCTGAATTCGAATTGAGATCATTCTGTCATTTTTTGGGTTGTATCCAAGCACTGCTTTAGCCACTTTACTATTAATTATGAAGGCTACTCCATTTCTTCTGTGGTCCTCTTGTCCGCAGTAGTAGATCTGGTGGTCATTTGATGTGAAGTGGCCCATTCCAGTCCATTTCAGTTCACTGATGCCCAGAATGTCTATCTTTAATCTTGACATCTCACCAATAACCACATCCAATTTGCCCTGGCTCATAGATCTTACATTCCAGGTTCCGATGGTGTGTTGATCCTTAGAACATCGGATTCGCCGTTCACCACCAGCACCGTCGGCCGCTAGCTGTCCTTTCGGCTTTGAGCTAGCTGCGTCATCACGTCTGGGGCTAGTTGAGCTCATCCTCTGTTCCTCCCCAGTAGCATTTTGACCATCTTCCGACCTGGGGGTCTCATCTTCCGATGGTATACCGACATATCTCTGGTTGTACTGATCCATTTAGTTTTCACGGCAAGAATACTGAGGTGGGTTGCCATTACCTTCCCCAGGGATCGCATTTAGTCTGACCTCTCTGTCATGACCTTCCCGTCTTGGGTGGCCCTTCACGGTTTAGCTCATGGCATCATTGAGGTGCTCAAGCTCCAGCACCACGACAAGGTAACGATCCTTTGCTGAAGGGGGAGCCATATAGATGCAATAAATAACTAAGACATAACCGAGACTAGATAAGGAGATACTGTGGGTAGGGAAACTTAATACACAGAAGGTATTACAGACATGGACACAACTTTCCAGAAGGATTAATGGTGCAGTTTGGAATTGTCCTGGAGTTGGTACTGAAAGGTAGAGTTCACCTGGTAAGAAGTGCCAAGATTGGTTTCCATCAGCACATACAGCTGTGAACTAACATGGAGAAGAAAGGCCTTGCTTCAATTATCCACACATTAGTGGCATCCTGGCTGGGTTACAGTAATGAACTCTATCTAGGCCTTCCATTAAGGGCAGAAGCATTCAGTAATGTTGATTGGTAGAAACTGTGCCAACCCCATAAAGAGAATTCAAGTCTCTTAATAGATTGCTTTCATCTACATCATCTTGCTCAAAATCTGAACTCCACAGTGGAGGCTCTGCTTCATCTTCAGCTAAATCACAGAGTGCTCCACCTATACAATTTGGAGTCCATTTAAGATATTTGATTAGGAAATCTGAATTTCTGCAGTTCCTATTGATTAATATTGGAAGTAAAAAAATCCATTGCGATAAGGGGACACACTGTGCCAGATGTCAGACAAATCCTTGCATGATTTTGCAGTGCCAGACAAACACTTTTATTTTTATTTATTTTTTTAAATGAGAACTACAGTTGCAATTTCATTCTGGATGTGATCCTTGACATATCAACTGCTAATGCTTAGAAGTGCTTAGATTTGTAAGCAGTCCCTACCATAACATATTAAATCATATATTAATATTATCTGGGCCTAAGGTGTAGTTATTAACAGTGTTTTTCAACCTCGGCAACTTTAAGATGTGTGGACTTCAACTCCCAGAATTCCCCAGCCAGCACAGCACTGAGTTACAGTCTGATGCATTCTCTCTCTCTCTCTTCATCATGTTTAGTAAAGAGTACAAAAAATACACTGATTTTTATTTTTTTTTCCTTTTTTTTCTTAAGTCTTTCCCTTAAGTGATATAATTATGCTACTGCACATGGTACAAATCTAACATTTGCACTTTGATACCTTCCCCTTCATTGTCCAGGCCGAGTCTGGAAGAAATCACTTACAGGGGGGAAAAAATGAAGAGCTGTCGCTAAGAAAGAAAACAACGCAGAAATGGAAAAACAATTATAATAAAAGCCTGGGAAAATAATTTGACTCAAAAAGTGAACATATGTATCATCCAAACAAGTTTATGTTTTCAGTGTGATTTTCTCCCTTCTAGAATCAAGAAGAAATCAGAAGACACCTGGTTTACCTTCTCTGGTGGCTTTTTGATCTGCTGAGCATCATTATTCTCCAGCCATTTTGTCCCTAATTCTTTGGATTGGTAAATATTTAGACAGACACAAAGCAACTCAACAAGGAGGGGGAGTACACACCTTGTGTTTTAATAACTCTTATGGAAGAGGATGGCTTAAGAGTCTAATCAGGTCTGATTGTGTTGTGTTTGGAACACATGCTTCATAATTCCAGCACTTCTTTGCATTATATTTCATTAACCAAAGGGGGAACAGATCAAGTGATATATTAGGTACATACATACTCATATTTCAGTTCCCTTTTGGAGTAAGCAACATTATGTCCAGGGTAGAAGAGGAATAAATGGTATCAAGTCAATGAAATCAAAGGCTAATAATAATAATAATAATAATGGGACAAAAATGCCAAATCCAGTCTAAACATCTGGCTGACTGTGCAACCAACAATAATAACATCACCATCAGTCAATTGCAAAAGGCAGCTGTACTTGGAACAGCTTACATCCTGAGACAATACTTTTAATATTATTAAACAACAACATCTGCCTGTCCCAGATCCTTGGGAAGGGCTCGCTAGGTGGACCGAAATGCCAAATGCAATTGAAACATCTGACTGACTGTATGACCAACCATAATAATAATAAATGGCAACCTAGTAAAAACTAGTTTATACCAATGGAATTCACGGTGCTTCTTCATGGCTTTCTTTCACAGAATCATGGAAGAATGTCAAGGAGAGACTGGATCTTTCCCCTCTGCACTTAGTTTGTTCTTTCAGTACCAGTAGTTAGTAGCTTAATATGAATCTTGCATTTTATGCCTTTATTTATTTGTTTGTCCATGTGCTTGTTTATCTATTGACATAGCATTTTAGTGTCATATGATTTAGGTGTTAATTTCATACTGTAGCTGGAACCCTGAATCTCAAGGTTAGCCATCTGGTGTAGGGAGTTAGACAAGCACAGCCAGGTGCATTTTCTTCATGTATCCATGTATATCTATAGAATGTACTGACATGTATACCAGCCCCTGGAAAAGATGTCTCTATTTAGGAGACTTTGAAAAAAGCCCTGTATTTTCTCAAAGCAACAGAAGAGATTAGTTTAAGAGGACAGGATTCTCTACATCTCCCCAAGAGACAAAGTTCTGTATAGACCGGAATCCTGGGAGACTGCTGTGTCAAGCCAACTTTGGGTTCCCCTGCTGTTATCTCTGGGAATTCTGGTAGCTGAAGGGACTTCAAGTGATTTTTTTATTCTGCCTGCCTTTAACATTATTCATAACTCTTACATTTGCAATGTATCTTTAACAGTGTGTTGTGTGTTCATTGTGTCCAATCCGCCTACCTGCTGTCTCACAGCAATTTTTTTTTCTGCCCCTCCAAGACATCCTTGCTTTGTCTTAACCCCAGTGCCACACATTGCCTTTTGTTCTTTAGACTTCTCACCTCTCTGTTTTTGAGCATCTTATAAACTCCATCCAACCACAACTTTCTCAGTCTTTCTTTGCTTCTGACCCATTCACTCCTCCTTTCTGTGTTCATTTTGCACTTCAGTTCTCATACGGTCTCTCTACATGACCAAGCCACATCAACATAGATGTCTTTTCTACTGGCTACTCAGTTTTAGACAGCCAGTTTGGTGTAGTGGTTAAGGCATCAGGCTAGAAACTGTGAGACCAGGAGATCTAGCTCTGCCTTAGGCATGAAGCCAGCTGGCTGACCTTGGGCCAGTCACTCTCTCTCAGAAGTAGGCAATGGCAAACCACTTCTGAAATCTTGCCAAGAAAACTGCAGGGACCAGTCCAG
Organism: Candoia aspera; assembly: GCF_035149785.1. NCBI lineage: Eukaryota > Metazoa > Chordata > Lepidosauria > Squamata > Candoiidae > Candoia > Candoia aspera. The sequence goes on from NC_086160.1 coordinate 72,142,744, forward strand.
GCAGTCACCATCAGTCAACACTGACTTGAAGACATGCAAACACTCAGTTTTATCTTCAGTCCACATTCATTCAGCACCCATCCATCTTTGATCCCTATCTCTTCTTGTTTTACCACAAACAACTCTTAAGTACCCCATGCCTATTGCACACAACTTGTTATTATGTTTCTCCTGACATACCACTCACTTTCACCTAATAAAACTGGCAGAAGCACACTTTTACACAGCCATGTTAACTTCTTTTAGAAACATTAACACACTACAGACTACCTACTATCTTTCTAACAGCATTTGCACATCTTAAAATTTCTCCATGCCTTTCCCCACCTTTAAAGAACATTCCACCAGACACGAAATTCATCTACTTGCTCAAGCTTTAGATCAAGTGCATAAAAACCTGCAATTGTTCAGTCTATTTTCTCTGTCCAGTACTAGTACCAGTAGCATCTATTGGGGGGAAGTCAAAATGAGCAAGGTGGCAGATGTGGTGTCACAGTGCAAGCCCTTGGTTGTTGATATATTAACTTTCAGACCTACATTTCTTGTTGCATCATACAATCTATCTAATACTTTCTGCAAACCTTTCAGGTTATCAACAACAACATGACATTGTCTGCATACAAAATATGTATATATTCCCATCCCCAACCAGCATACCTGTAATGTTACCTGAAACATAACTTATACATTAATCAATAAATACATTAAACAACCAAGCACGTGTTTATACAGTATCTCTGTTTTATACCCTGCTCAGGGCTGAACCATTTGCTAAGTGTTCCATTTATTTTCACACATGCTTTTCTTCCATCGTGTACCACTCTTAATCAACCATCAATCCCATATTTGCACAGAACATTCCTTAATTTATAGTACTGCAGACATTTCATACCAAAGTTCTAGTTAAAACATGTCTGTATTAAACTGTAAAAGTGGCTGATTAGCATAACTGAAATCAGAAAGAAAAAAATCTATGAATAATAAACAATACATTGGAGAAATACTGTAAATAATATATAGATTGTATGGCAGATTTAAATATGGACTTAGTATCCAAATTTAGGGTGCAGTACAATTCTTTGTGTAAAATTTCATCCAGAAAAGGTTTCCATATAAGATTGAATTGTAATCAGATTTACTTTTTAGTTACTGTAGATATCAAAGTATATTCCCATAATTTAAGGTAAAGGTAAAGGTTTCCCTTGACGTAAAGTCCAGTCGTGTCCGACTCTAGGGGGCAGTGCTCATCTCCGTTTCTAAGCCTTAGAGCCGGCGTTGTCCATAGGACACTTCCGGGTCATGTGGCCAGCATGACACACGGAACGCCGTTACCTTCCCGCCGAAGCGGTACCTATTGATCTACTCACATTTGCATGTTTTCGAACTGCTAGGTGAGCAGGAGCTGGGACTAGCAACGGGAGCTCACCCCGCCGCGCGGTTTCGAACCGCCGACCTTCCGATCGGCAGCTCAGCGGTTTAACCCGCAGTGCACAGGATAATGCATACTGACTGACTATACTGGTGAACAAATGACTGAGAGATGCTGTGAAGGTTGTGAATGCATGCCTTGGTTACAGACTTACTTTTTCAGCACCGTTGTAACTTCAAACGGTCGCTGCGCAAGGCAGTCGGTAAGCGAGGCCTACCCGTATTTGATTCAGTATATGATCATTTGAACTCGTGTTCAGCTCTCGTTAAAAACTATTACCTGACTGCCACTAATCATTTAATTTTAACTGTTTCTAAAAGTTTACTTTTGTGAGCTAACAAGGTACAGTGCTCTATTAGGATATCTGAGGCCGTAACAACGGGAGCTCACCCCGCCGCACGGTTTCGAACCGCCGACCTTCCGATCGACAGCTCAGCGGTTTAACCCACAGCGCCACCGCGTCCCATAATTTACTTAACCATTTTTCCCTAGAAGGGATGAGATATCTTTTCCAATGTAGAATGTGTAACATCCTTGCAGCTGTTATCATATATAATGCCAGTTCAGTGCCTTTTAAAGAAATATAATACATATCTCTCAGGTTGAAATGGAGTTATAACTTTCAAAATTTGTCCTATGCTACGATGAATTAATTTCTTGTATTTTTTGCAATAAACCCACCACCTGTGAAAGAAAGCCAATCTGTTCATTGCAGTTCCAGAATTTAGTGGGAAAGGAATTACGCATTTTAACAATAATGACTGGAGTTATATACCAGCAATAAAACATCTTATACTAGTTCTAAGTATAATGTTTGAGATAAACTTAATATCCTTTTTCCACTGAAATTCCCATTCTGTATCTATAACCGAATTCAAATCTTGCATCCATTTAATCATGCAATCTTTAACTTATTCAGGTTCTGAATAGTATTTCACTAATGGTATTTCACTAATGGTTAGAAATTGTGCCCAGTAAATGTTCAGTATTATGTATTACAAGATGTTCAGATTCAGTCAAAATTCTCAATATTGTTTCTGTAACTCTTGCTCCGGTGCTCCTTATTTGAGAGCAATGTGTAGCAAAAAACTTGAGAGATCTTAGAGCAGCTTTTCGCTTCAGTCTGCCCCATTAAGTACCTGAAAGGACATATTCAGACCTATTCTAGAAGAAATTTCTCTGCAAAGGAGAAAACATATAAATGGCTTTTATTGTTCAAACAACAGCTCAAGCCCCCATCTCGGCAGTCACAGAAAGGACAAGCCTGAGGCAGACAACTTTTCTCCTCTCCTATAATTCTCTGAGCTCTCAATTACTGAACAACACAAACAGCACTTCCTTCCATGCTTCCAGGAGACTTGCTAAAAAAATAACCCTGTTATTTAGGAGTCATAGGGAGGTCCCAGCAAGTAAACACTGTTCATGGAGGTTTAAACCTTGGAAAACACTGAAGTATTTCAAGAGCCATCTCATTTGATCTGCTATTTGTTGGCAAATTCAAGGACTTGAGGCAACATCAGATCTCCATCTTTGTATGTAAGAGGGTCTCCTCCCCCTCCTCCTCCCCTTGAGGTCAGGAAAAAAAACAAGAAGCAGGAAATGAGGCAAATTAGAAGCAGACAAAGAATGTGCAAGTATGCTGCTTGCCTGATAGAACTTATTTTCTGGATAGGACTACCAGATCCCAGGTGCAGAAATCTGCCCAGCCACCAGATGGCAGCAAAGAAAATGTCCTGTACTGCTTTGCTGCCATCTAGTGGTTGCTGGACTTTCTGCAGGCCCAAACTAATGGCTCTATGCCTGGGTACAGCTCAGTCTTGGGAAGAAGTCTTAGGCAGACCATTCAGTATGAGAAAAGGACCCCTTTGGATCCACACATTGAAGTGATAAAGCAGCCACTCATGGATGCAGGGCAACATTTTTTGCAGACTTTCCAATATTTGGTTGTACCCACACACATTCACACCCATAGGCCACTTCAATTCTTTTGTGCCATTGACAAGGGGATCCAGAGGAAACGTTTCATGCATTTTATGATCTGCACAAGCCAGGGTGGTGCAGTGGTCAAGCTGTTGGATGGAACAGGAGAGACCCAGGTTCAAGCCCATCTTCAGTCACCTTCAGCCATGAGGCCAATCACTCCCTTTCAGCCCCCCTGAAAAGAAGGATCTGCCTTTCACAGCCTGGAGAACAGTGGAATACGAAGCTAACAAATAAAATAAATAATAAATCAGGGTTAATTTTACACAAACAGCAAGAAACTTATCTTCCAGATGGTAAGGAATGGATATGGGTTTGTTATCAATTTTGGAAATGTCTTTAAATTCTGAAAACAAGATGATACAGCCATATGTGTCCCTGTTGTCCGGATTAGGATAGTATCGTAGTGACAGAAAATATAGTGGGTTCTCCATTAATCTAGGTTTTTTTCTTCTTTACTCTTTTGTCTTCTTTTATGTTTAGTTTATTCTAACCACTATATTTTAGGTAGGATTTTTTAAAAATATTGTACAGTCTGTAATGTATTTTATTGTTGTAGTTGCTTGTTTGTTGCATTTCACCAATTTTTTCAGAACCGTGTATCACTTTCCCCTTCGGGCATGTATCCTTCGCTGTAGTTTACGACACAGGTGTAGCGTCCTGGGTGCCCTCTGAGCTTGGTTGTTGGCTTGCAGATGTTTCTTTACCCGACTAGGGAACATCATCAGTGTGAGTGAGCATGGGATTTGCTACTGTATATAGACAGGGAGCAAACCCCACACTCACCAACACTGATGAGGTTACCTAGTTGGTTAATGAAACATCTGCAAGCCAACAACCAAGCTCAGAGGGCACCCAGGACATCACATTCGATTGGAGAGATATGGATCTTTCATTGACATGGGGACTGCACCAAGCTTTACACAACACCTTGTGAGGCACATGTCAAATGTTAGCAGGGCCAGGATCATCTAAAGGGGGCTTCAGAGGGTATAAGGGAAGAAATGACTCTCTTAAGCGTTGCAGCATTTGCTCCTCAATTCTGGATTTTGTGTGAGGACAATATATTTGGGGATGCAAAAGCAAGTCAAAGGCAGCCTTCAGTCTTTGGGGCCCAATTCTGGAATCCCTGGCTTAATATTACCTGTGAACTAACGCAAAGTAAGGGGATATTAGAAAGCTATTCTCTTTGCAAGCCTCCACAGACCTATTTCAAAACTGGTTAAAAGACAAGCTCTTTGGTGAAACTTACCACATTGGGTTCATTATTTAAAAATATTCTGCCTATTCTGCCATCTATCCCCAGACGGTATTTAGCTAAAATAACTTTCTCTACCATCAAACATTTAATTTAGTAAGTTAAATCAAGTTGCACTTAATACTTTATATTAATAAATATTAATAATGCATTAATAATTAGAATCCTTCTGGGTTTCTTTTATTTTTTTTTATTATGAATTTTATTAAGTTTGAAGAGAAAGATAAAAGCTACAAAAAAATCCCCCCCCCAAAAAACTACAAAAAAGAGAAGAACAACTTTAAAAAGTGGGAAAACACAAAAGAAAAAAAAAATCACAACACTGCAGAAAGATGATTAAAAGACTTCTGACTTTTAACAGCAAGGATATGTGGCAGAGTGCTGGAAGGTGTTTGGCCCAAGAGATCAGAAAAATCACACACCAGGCATTTCTATAAAAATAAATTTATTTGCAGAAAGCACAAAAACGTATTTACAAGCTCGTGCATTCACACACAGAGCTGAGAGTTGGACTGGGAGGAAGGCTGTGTAGAGATGAAACCAAAAATAACAAGCCCAGGCAAGCTGCCCTCCAGGCAAATCAGGAGCTTTACCTTATATGGTCATGCCTTTTCACACCCAAAACTAAGGATACTTAAGTTTGACCTTCTGACTCTGCCAGGGTGATTTGTTACCATAGTAACGTAATGGCTTGCTCCTTGCAAAAAACAAGGAAATGCCAACAGGATATACAAAAATTTTCCATAATCAATCTCTTATTCTATATTAAACCAAAATCACATTATTTCTACAAATCATTCCCCTTTAGCACATTATAAAAATGAGATCTTCTGGCTGCAAGCAGCCATCTAGAGGGCAGTTGGGGTGATTCCTGGTGTTTTCCTTTGTCTGGAGAACACTTCTGGGCTTCAGGAAAACCTGCCTGAGCCCCACAAAAACTGCTGTGTTGTCCCTTCTGCCCACAAAGCCTGCAGGCACAGCTGCTCAGTCTGCCATGTCCCCACCAGAAGTCTTAGAATCCTTCTGAGTTTAACAGGACATTGTAACAAATAATTTTCCAAAGATGGTTCATGGAGTTAGGGATAGATCATCATGGAGAAAATCTACCTTTGCGGTCACTAGGAGTCAAAAACAACTTGATGGCACATAAACAGTTTTCTAATTCATATTTCATATTAAACTCAGCTACAGGCCTCCATTACAAGCTACAATGACACCACAAGGATGACACCCATGTCATGATGCTGCTTCAGAAATGACGTAAGTAATTATAATGTTGTGTGAGAAAGACCTTGAGAGATGGGGCTGAGAGATGCTTTCTAAGGAATGGTCAGATAAGAGAGGGCATAGCCTGCAGCTGTGTAATGGCTCAGAAAGGACCCTCCCTATCTTCTCAGACTATAAAGGAGACAGTGGGAGATCTGCATTTTCAGACTTGCCAGATTCTGTTAATGTAGCCTTACAATAAAGTAGAATTAGCTCAACTGGCTGTGTTTGCTGTCTGGTCTACCTGGGAAGGCTGACAGTAATTGTATAACGATGCAGGAACCTAATTCATGTCATTTGCATGGTATCATGTTTCCTGTCTTATAATTCACCCCCTTTGTCCACTACCCACAATGCCATTTGTTATAGGGTAGAGTGGCCCTTTACTAAGAGTGTAAACCAACAGCAAGGCATACCATTCCCCCAACCCCCATCCTGGCTTCTTAGACATCAGATGAGCGGTGAGGGAAAAGAGTCACCAACTTATATTATCATCTGTCAGGCTACTGTCCAAGGGACCTTTTAAAATGAGGAGCCCAACCCTAAATTAGCAAAGCATTTCTTGCGCAGGGTTGCCTGCAGACATAAAGTATTAGCAATTCCAGCCAATGCTCTGTTGCTTCCCTTTGAGCCACACCCAGAAACATTCAAGAATAAAGATGAGCCAAAGAACCTGTTTCTAAACTTCACAGTAAATCTTACGCCTGGCAATCAGTTTGCAAGCTGGATCTGGCTCATTTCTGTCAGTGGAATACATTTGCATAAACATGATGTCAGCACCTTGTAGTTGAATTTATGTATGGCTTCTGGGCAAATGTGCCTATATAATTGTATACCGTTGAGGCCTAAGAGTAGGCATTGTTAACAATCTCGCACACTCAGTGTATAGAGGGTAAATTGGGTACACTTTGTGTGTGTGAGTAAGAGAGCAGGGGTGGGGGAGAGAAGAAGAGAAGAGAGTTAGCTTGCACAAGGCATGCACATTGAAGACATTCTTGCAAGAACATACAATGTCAGCCAGTCCTGGGTTGTAAAAATCCAGACACCACTGAATGGCAGCAAAAGAGTTGGCATTTTCTATGTTTCTTTGCTGCCATCTGGTGCCCTCCAGATTTTTGCAGTCTCGATCTGGTGCAATTCCAGGCAGAAAATGTGGCATCCTCTTGATATAAACAATGGGAAAACAGAATCACTTGAAAATGCAAAGGTACCCTTATTTTTTGTAAAAACCAGGGCACCTTGCATGGTGCCTGAACAACTCACTCTTCCTCTCCCAGAAGATGCCAGAGGAAACCCCAAAGTTAAGCCTTTCATCTTTCTTCCATGCTTCATCTTGAAGGAAGTCAATGATGTGATATATCACTTGTTTCCCTATAGCAGCTTGTCAGCCTTGTGAGGTAGTCCAGACAAGAAGCATACCCAGAAGTCCTAGCTCTAACTTTATTGTAAGGTTACATTAACAGAATCTTGCATGTCTGAAAGTACATCTCTTCCCCCTCGCTTTTACAGTCCAAGAATCTAGGGAGGGTCCCTTCTGAGATGTTTGTTGAGGTTTTCCTACTAATAGATTAAGACTGCTATTGTAACAAATCATTTTGGCCAGGTGAAGGGGTTGCATTTGATTGTTTCCTCTCACGTGCTTCATGCAAAATAGCCTGGGGGGAGGACCTGCCCGGACTTGTCTTCTCACTTCCTCTTTCTCTCACTGCCGATATGTAGCGAGTAAGGCTTGCTCCAAAGGGAGCTAAGTACTTTAAATGTTTTGCTTTTGTTTTTGCTTTCTGTAAATAAATTATTTTTATAGAAATGCTTGGTGTGTGACTTTTTTGACCTCTCCTGGGCTAAAGGCTTTCCCAGCATTCTGCAACAGGTTATGGGCCCAGTAAACAACGCAGTAAAACCCAGAGAGAAAAGAGAGATCAACTCCACACCTCATGCACAATTTAAAGGCAGGTAGCAAAGACCTGTGAAGATTTTCTTTGGAGCCACCTGGAGATTTTCCAGCAACTGCCGGTCTGCAGGACTTAGAAGCTAGCTGAGGTGACTTGCAAAAGAAGGAAGAAGCCATGGCTACCTCCCAGTCCTCAGCGATGCCTCTGGAGCGCCTATCAGAGACCAACTATTTGAATTGGGCCCTGAAGATGGAGATGTATCTTCGCAGAGAGAATCTTTGGCTGCCAATTGGTGAGCAAACCCCCCAAAATCCCAATGCTGAATGGCTGAGACAGGATGAGCGGGCTAGAGCCACCATTATCTTGGGAGTTGAGGACAATCAGCTAGTCCACGTGCGAGGCATGCAGTCTGCAAAGCAACTTTGGGACGCTTTGAGAGACTTATATGTAAAGGCAACAGCAGGGAGTAAAGTTACTCTGACGAAAAAGCTGTACAGAGCCTACCTTGCAGAAGGAGATAGCCTTCCTGAGCACCTGCATTATATTCAGCAGCTGTTTGTTGAGTTGCAGGAGAGAGGAATGGAATTTACACCTCTCACAAAATCCTATATCCTCCTGTCCTCACTAAATGCAACATGGGACACGCTGATTTGTACCCTGGAGGCTATGCCTGAAGCAGACCTCACCCCATCGTATGTTACACAGCGCTTACTCGCTGAATGGGAGAAGAGAGAGGAAAGATCCCCCCCCATCTCTTCTGGAAAGCTGCAAGACCAGAAAATGAGGGAAAAGAAGGGAAAGGAACCTGAGGCCACAGCACTAGCCAGCCAGAGATGCTTCACTTGTGGTTCAGCTGGACATTTGCAAAGAGACTGTGCCATGAGACCCAAGAGTAGAAAGACAGAGCAGAAGAACACAAGGGCAACACAGAAGAAGGCTCTTCAGACAACCCAAATTGCACAGGTTGCTGAGAAGGGTAATTCTGATGTATGGGTGTTAGATTCTGGGGCCAGTTGTCATTTATGTAATTGTAAAAGCTCTTTTGTGTCACTGTCTAAAACTGAAAGACAAAGTGTATCTTTGGCTGATGGGTCTGTGACCAAAATTATGGGACAAGGTGACTTGTATTTATCCTGCTTAGGAGAAACTGTAAAAGGTGTGTTGTATGTGCCAAATTTACAATCAAACCTTTTATCTGTGGCACAATTGCCTGCAACAGGGTATATCATAACATTTAAGAAAAATGGTTGTGAGATACGTAAAAATGGGAAATTGTGTGCTACTGGTATGTTAAAAGACTCCTTGTACATTGTGCAAAATGCAAGGAAGCCAAGCTGCAAGGCTGCAGTTGGCAACACACCATATCATGACCAATGTGTACACCTGATGCACAGGAGATTTGGTCATGCTAATATCAAGTATATAGCACAAATGCCACAGCTGTGTGCTGACCTAAAGATAAAACCCTGTGATAAATACTTAGATTGTGTAGTTTGCAAAGAATGCAAAACACTAAAAGCTCCTGTGAGTAAGCACAGTGACAGAGTTACAACTAGACCTTTGGAAATTGTACACTCTGATATTATTGGTCCTTTTGCTCCAAGTCTTGGACAAGCAAGGTATGCAATGACCATCATTGATGATTTCTCAAGATACACATTTATCTACATCTTAAAACATAAAGATGAGGCATTTGAGAAATTTAAAGGTTTTGTGACATGGGCAAATGGAAAATTCCCTAGGCCTGTATCTGCACTCCAATGTGATAGAGGAGGAGAATACCTTTCTCACAAATTCAGAAGGTTCCTAGTGGAAAAAGGGATAGAACAAATTCTTTCTAACCCGTACACCCCTCAGCAAAATGGTGTTGCTGAAAGAAAGGGCAGAACCTTGCAAAATGCGATGGAATGCATGTTAAAAGATTCACGGTTATGTTTTAAGTTCTGGGGAGAAGCTTTATCGACTGCTTGTTATGTTCAGAACAGGTTGTATAACTCTGTGATTCAGGACACTCCCTTCCATTTGTTTTATGGTGTGAAACCAAAGGTAAGCCATCTTAGAGTGTTTGGTAGCACTGCATGGGTTCACATTCCAAAACAGCAGAGAAGGAAAGGAGGCCCCACAACAAAGAAAGCCATCTTTGTTGGCTATGAACAAAGCCAGAGGAGCTACAGGTTCATAATGGGAGAGAAATTAATAATTAGCAAAAGCGCTTCTTTTGCTGAACAAAACTGGGGGAGATTAAATTCTAGCTCTCCAGTTGAACTGACCACCACAAGAGAACAGCAAGGACTTGCTGATGGTGATCTTTTGCCTGATGAGGACATTAAACCAGAAAAGCAAACTGAAGATCTGTCTGATGAGACAGATGCTTCTCAGGAAAGTGATAGGAGTCAAAATTTAAGCCCTGTATTACCTCGCAGATCTCAGAGGAGTAATAAAGGCGTTCCTCCATCACGTTTTCAGGCTGAAACAGTAAAGGCTTTTCACATATTCACAGAACCTGAGTCTTTAGAACAAGTGAATGCTTTACCACCTGAGATTGCACAAAATTGGCATTCTGCCATGCAACAGGAATTAGCATCCTTGAAAGAAAATAAAACATGGAAACTGGTAAATCTACCTCCCAATGAACGCTGTCTGGGTTGTAGGTGGGTTTTCAAACTGAAAAGGGATGCTGATGGCAAAATCCAAAAATATAAAGCAAGGTTGGTTGCAAAAGGGTTCACTCAAAGGAAAGATTTAGACTTTGACAAGACTTTTGCACCAGTTACTAAAGGTGAATCAATTAGATTACTGTTAAAAGTTGCTGCACTCAAGGGAATGTCAGTTAACCACTATGACATTCAAACTGCATTTCTCTATGGTGATTTAGACCACAGATTATACATGCAGCAACCCCCTGGCTATGAAAAAGGGGAGAATCTAGTCTGTGAACTGCAGAAGTCAATCTATGGGTTAAAACAAGCTGCTAGATCCTGGAACCAAAAAGTAGATGAAAAACTGCAGAATTTTGGTTTTGAAAAAGGAAAAGCAGATCCCTGTGTATATATGAAGAAGGACAAACAAGGCTGTATGTATCTGTGCATTTATGTTGATGATTTGCTGCTGTTCACATCAACAGAAAAACAAAGGCTTGATTTTGAAGCCTGCATGAAAAGCCATTTCATATTAAAAAGCCTTGGAGTTGTGACCAATTACCTAGGTTTGGAAGTACACAGAGACAAGGATGGTAACTTTCTGTTAAACCAAAGGGGAGATAATGGTAATGTGAATGGAAAGACATATAAAGGTGTCAGAGAAGATTGGTTATGCATCTTAATCTGTAGTGTAAAAAGGGGAGTGTTGAGGTTTTCCTACTAATAGATTAAGACTGCTATTGTAACAAATCATTTTGGCCAGGTGAAGGGGTTGCATTTGATTGTTTCCTCTCACGTGCTTCATGCAAAATAGCCTGGGGGGAGGACCTGCCCGGACTTGTCTTCTCACTTCCTCTTTCTCTCACTGCCGATATGTAGCGAGTAAGGCTTGCTCCAAAGGGAGCTAAGTACTTTAAATGTTTTGCTTTTGTTTTTGCTTTCTGTAAATAAATTATTTTTATAGAAATGCTTGGTGTGTGACTTTTTTGACCTCTCCTGGGCTAAAGGCTTTCCCAGCATTCTGCAACAATGTTTGCCATGTCTCCATTGCTTCTTTGGGCTCAGCTGCCTCTTATCTGACCATTGCCTAGTCTGCAGCTCTTCCTCCTGCTCCCAAGGTCATTCTCACATACCACTATTGTTGGGCTGGGAAGACTCACATTTGCTCAAATCCACCTGTGGGGAGAGAAGAGAAAACTTAATCCAGAACCACTGGTTTTTTTCAGCAATAGCTTTGAGTTTATCATCTCATTGACTTCCCTGTTTAACTGGTTATGTGGTCTAAATAATTAATGCTCACCAACCAAAGTAGACCTTCAGTAAGACCTGGGCCATCCTGAAGAAGGAGGAGCAAGCAAGCAAGCAACCTTTTTGGTTATTTGCAACATCCATTAATAATGGAAGAAATGCCTTGTGGAATAAGAGAGTTCTGTTAACTTACTGTTTTCTCCTTCAAAAGACTGAGAAGGGGAGTAGCACTCACCCTCGAAAGGCCATATTTTGTCATGCAACTCAGTGGCTGCTCTAACTTCATTCTTCAAACCTTTGAGTTTCTTATCTCTTCACAGAAAAAAAGTGTAGCTGAATCAACAAGAAAAAGCATTTTATTTCAGGTGGTCCCCTGACACTTGCCATCTTTTGCCATGACATTTTAAAAACAACACTACCTCTCTTCTGGAAACAACACCTTCACTACTTAATCCATGGGGAAGTAATTAAATTTAATAGAAGCCTTATCTTCCAAACAAAGACATCTCTCTTTCTCTCTTTTAAATCAAGGAACAGGGATGAAGCAAGGAAGGACAATAACTCTTTACACCACTTAAGAGGAGCCATATAATCTCCAAAGCATTCACACACCATCTGAACTACTTTCTTGTGATGGTTCATTCTGTGCCCTCAATTTTCTAATTATTTTAAGCAAAGCTTGCGGGTTAAACCGCTGAGCTGCTGAGCTTGCCGATCGGAAGGTCGGCAGTTCGAATCTGCGTGATGGAGTGAGCTCCCACTGCTAGTCCCAGCTCCTGCGGACCTAGCAGTTCGAAAACACTCCAATGTGAGTAGATTAATAGGTACCGCTTCAGCGGGCAGGTAACAGCGTTCCATGTAGTCATGCCGGCCACATGACCATGGAAGTGTCTACAGACAAACGCCAGCTCTTCGGCTTTGAAACAGAGATGAGCACTGCCCCCTAGAGTCAGACACGACTGGACTTAATGTCAAGGGAAACCTTGGAAAGTTAACAAAACAAGCAAGAATGGACAAGCCAAAATATCAGCATTTACTTAACAGTCCCTACCTACCCCCCCCCCCCAAATTAAAAGGATGTTCTGAAGGCTGATAAAATGATTTAGCCAAGGAAGGGCAAGTGCTAATTAGAGGGAAACATTTTATTAATAGGTTTTCGAGCAGGTGCAGAGTTTGGGTGGGAACTATTGGACACTATCAGATAAGGAACAAACCAGAAAAGTTTAGAGGTCCAATCTTGCAAGTCACAGTCCCAAAGGTCTCGATGTGGTTAATATATGCCCAGCTTCACTTAGGGGCTGTGTCCCACCACCTTCTGTGCAGCAGTAAATATAAGTTCAATTTATTTTCATTCACTATATTAAGAAGTTTTGAGGACATCCTTTACTTGGCAGTGGCATCCTCTCACAAACATTGACAAGTGTACACCCATAGGCCCTGCAGAATAAGTCAAGAGGGTCAAGATTGGGATGTTATCTAAATTAGATGACAACCTGCTGCTCAGCAGGTAAGAAATGGTACAACCCAAAGATCAAGAGGCAAGGATGTGGAACACACATACTGAAACATGGTCTCCTACAATGGTGGGGAGGTTGTTCCTTTTCCTGCTTAACTTTCCAGATGGGTGACCTGCCATGTATCATGTTGTTTGTCTTCTGAACTTGCATTGCAAGGCACCTTCATCAAGAAAGTGCTACTGCCCCTCTGCACTTCTAAGCATGCTCTCCTCCATGTCACACCAAAAAAATTGAGCAGGGAGATACCCATTCTGTCCTTTGAAGGGAAACAAAGGAACTGCTGAATGAGGTTGAGAGAGAGAGTGAAGGACAAAGTAAGAAACCTCCTTTACTTATTGAACTCAGATACTTTAAGGTGTACATACTGTACAACCTTCTTACACCCTTGAATCTTGCATTCCATTCTAAAAATGGCTGCCCCTTCAACTGAACTCACATAATTTCCAGAAGGAAATATTTGGGCAAAGCAAATAGCAGTGACTATGTTCTGTTTATCAAGGATGATGGAGCACCATAATCATTTTAGGAGTCTGTTCCATCTCCCTATCAACTTGTCATCAATATCTGCCTTGATCAAAAGGATGAGATGGGGTTTAGTGCTTGTAATGAATGCATAGGCACGTTTTCTGAAACTGAATCCCTTTATCACACTGCATGCTGAGAGCTAAATTTGGGTACCCACTCTTCTCACATGCACCAAGATAGCAAAGGATTCTATGCAGTTATGAAAAATATAGGAAATATTATTCTACTAACCTCAAACTTCTGATTTCTCTGTCTACTCTTTCTGTTCCATCTAGTCCAGCTTCTTAGAGACTTTGTAAGGATTTCTATATGCATTATACTGAAATCCACTGTCTCCTCTAAAATATTTGCTCCTCAAATGCTAGTTCAGATGTGTCCCCTCAAAGAAAGCACTTTGATTCAACTTTGGTAAAAGGTCCCTATTTTTCTTGGGCTCCTTTTCTCTTCACTTGTTCCTTAAGACCATCTTTCTAATCTGTGACACTTTTATTTACATTAGCAGTACAGTTGTTTCAAATTTGACAGATGAAGGGTTTAGAAGGCATCTGTAAAAGAAAAGGAAAAGAGAGCGGGCAAAGACTAAGATGGATTTCTCTGAGAGAAGAAAGAAAAAAAAAATCTATTGCAGAAGATAATGAATGGAAAATGCAGCAGCGAGAACAGGGTCTCTGCTTACACCATTAATTTTGTCATCTTGGCAAAGGAACCATGATGTGTGAACTTCTCATAATTGTTTCCTTTATTAGTGGCTTCCAAGGCCAAGTCTGCTAGGATAAAGATTGTTATTTCATCAGTTTAATTATTTGGCATGTCATCAGACAGGGAGAGAAAAGGACTACTGGCGGGGGGAGAGGCACAAATAAAGGAGTTGCTGAAATTACATCTTTTGCTTCACCAACGCAGTATCAGTAAAAATCTGTGGTTTGATGTGAGTAAATTGAAGCAGACTCTGAAACAAATTCTGGGACCTTAGCAACATGGTGTTGGTATGTATGATTCTTCTGGAACAATCTGGCCTTGATATCTACAAATAACTTAAAATTAAGCAGGGGTCAGCCTTATCTGGCAAGTTAAGACAGACTATTTCCAATGCCTTATATTCCCTCCTAAAAGTCCATCCATACCTTTCTTTCACTGGCAGTCATGCTTATGTTCTTGGTGCAACACTAATGCAATAGAACGAATCTGGAAGCAAAGTTTTTAATTCAGTATTACCTTTAAATCCAGCTATTCCTTTAGGACCAGGTGGTGGTCTCTCATTTTATCATTTCAACATGTCTGTGTAATACATTAAGTTGACATACAATGTGGCTGGTCCTAAGCCATCCAGAGAACTGTGGTGACTTCAACCTATGTCTCTTTGAGCCTAGTTGAATACCCTACCTTGTGTATCATACTAACTCCGTAATATTATTCCCACCATCCTCGTACCAAAGAGACCAAACAAGCAGCTATACATCACACGGAATTGTCCACTTCAGGGCTTGTGCCTGTGGATCAGCAAGGATGTGGCAGGAACCTGATATTATTTCTTAGTGTGTGACTCAGTGGGTTTGAAGTCGAAGAGCAACTCAAGTTCAATCTGCAAAATGATATTGAACAGGCTTGCTCAGGCATGCTGAGCAGGAAGACATTGTCTGAATCACTACGTTTTTGTTGATTTGATTACTTTATTAGTTTTACATCCTGCCTTTTGCCCAGGAGTTCAAGCCCTAACCCTAAGAACTCTAACCCTAACCTGTGATCATTCAGGAACTCTGATAAGTCTCCTAAGTTTAAAAAGGTTTGTTTGTTTGTTTGTCGGCATTTATATCCAGTCTTTCCTTCAGGCCCTCAAGGTGGCACATTGTATTGTAAGGCTGACAGACATATACTAATCTGTCTTCCCCCCCCCCCCCACCAAGCAATCCTGTGAGTTAGACTGAGAGAGAATGATTGGCCAACATTACCCAGGGAGCTTCCAAGTGTTAGTATAGACTAGAACTGATTACTTTCAACGCCATTTGAATGAATAGGCTACTTTAGCTGCCTTCCTCTCCTCTCCTCTCCTCTCCTCTCCTCTCCTCTCCTCTCCTCTCCCCCTCCCCTTGTCAGCCTTACCAAGTAGACCAGACAGGAAACACAACCAGATGAGCTAATTCTACTTTATTGTAAGGCTGCATTAACAGAATCTGGCAGGTCTGAAAGTACAAATCTCCCACACTCTCCTTTACAGTCTGAGAAACTAGGGAGGGTCCCTTCTGAGCCTCTTGCCCCGCCCACTATCCAGCTGCGAGCTGTGCCGTCTTGTATCTTACCATTCCCTTGGCAGCGCATTTCCCAAGGTCTTTTCCTCATACCATTACATCGCTCCCTTCTTATTCTCCCCTCCCCTCCCCTCCCCTCCCCTCCCCTCCCCCCTCCCTCCCTCCCCCCTTCCTTCCTTCCTTCCTTCCTTCCTTCCTTCCTTCCTTCCTTCCTTCCTTCCTTCCTTCCTTCCTTCCTTCCTTCCTTCCTTCCTTCCTTTTTCTTTATCCCTCCCTCCCTTCCTCTTTCCTTCCTGGAGAATTTGGCAGGGCACAAATCAGATCATTGGGAAAGAGCATCAGCCTCTAGAATGGAGGCTAAAGGCAAGACTCATATCTCTAATCACAGTGTACTGCCTCAAGGTACCAGTTCACCCCAGACAATAGTCTTCACAGAGCTTAAATAATGCATCCTGATGAAAGTTGGGACCAAACTTTTCTTGAGGGGGGAAAAAAATCAATAAAACACACACAGCGTCAAAAGAATTTTAAAATCGCTTTTACTGTTAAGGATTTCTTTGAATCTGAAAATACTGCTTTTTCCTATTTCCAGACTGTTCCACTCCCACTGAGAAGTCCTAAACTGAGGGAAGGGGGGAGTTTCAAGATACTCCCTCCTTCTATTTGCACACTGCAAACTTCTGAAGAAGGAGGCACGGATGTGGAAGCCGAACTGACAGGCAGCATATCTGCAGATAGTTAAAAGGGCTTCTTACAACATCTGACTTTTTACAATTTTAGAGTCCATTGGATTTGGGTGTCTAATGAATTCAAATACATCATCATCATCATCATCATCTCTATTTTATTTTTTAAAAAAAGATCCTTAGACCAAGAATTTTTTCCTAGAATAAAAAAAAAAAAATTAAAGTGATAGCCTAGCAGCCTAGCTGCAAGCATGGCCATCTGCCTAGAAAAAGGACCAAGGTAAGGACTGTGGTAGGAAACATCTTGAGTGGTGCATGCGTGTGCTTCAGAGAGTAACAGATAGCATTCTGATAAGACACTGTGAGAGGAGAGTTACGTTGGTCCATTGTGGCAAAAAAACAGAAGGAATCTGGTGACACCTTTTCCAACTAACAAATTTTAATAAAAAGCATAAGCTTTTGTGAACTGTGTTAGCCAGAAGAGATGCTACCAGACTGATTTTGACATTCTGATAAGATTCTGCTTTACCCCAGATTTGGTCTCTACTATTTTGTGAATGGGCAAGCCCTGCCAGCAAACATTTTATGAGTTCTCATTATTCCAAATGGGTTTGCCCAACTCCAAAAGGCAGAAGACCTCAGGACCATGACAATCTGTCATCTACAAAAGCAAAATATATAATGAGGATGCTGGATGGGTAATAATCTCACCCTTCAAATATTTAGAGAGTGCGGCTTTCGTTGGACAGGTGACTTGAGGGGGGATTTACCATGCATTCTTCTGCCATGCAGTTGCGAATTGCATGCTTATGAGGAAGGAGATATTGATGTGGGATGTAAGTGCTTACAGTCACTGATGCCCTAGTCACCTCCCGATTGGACTACTGTAATGTGCTTTACATGGGGCTTCCCTTGAAGAGTATCTGGAAGCTTCAACTGGTGCAGAATGCAGTGGTGTGGGCAGTTATGTTGGCTCCTAGAACAGCACATGTTACACCTCTGCTCTATGAGCTGCATTGGTTGCCAGTTTGCTTCTAGGTCCAATTCAAGGAGCCGGTTTTGACCTTTAAAGCCCTCCATGGCATGGCACTGGCTTATCTAAGGGACTGCGTCTTCCCAATTACATCTGCTCATCCCATCAGGTCCAGCAGAAGTGGTATGCTACGGGTCCCGTCTGCTAGGGAGCTACACTTGGCAGGACCCAGGAGGTGGGACGTTTCTGCCATGGCGCCCACCTTATGGAAGTGAGGCTGCGTCCATCCCTGTTGATTTCCAGAAGTCTCTGAAGACCTGGTTATGCCATCAGGCCTGGGGCCCTAGGGGACTGGTGAGGGATTGAGGTGGCTCCATTGTTCCTGACATCTGCTGCCCTCTCTTAGCCTTTTAATTGTGATTTTTAAAAATTTTCTGGATAATAATTTTTATATATTATTGTTTTATTGTACACTGCCCAGAGACTTTTTTTGTGACATGGACAGCCATATAATGTTGATGAATGAATGAATGAATGAAAGTTAAAGA
Organism: Candoia aspera; assembly: GCF_035149785.1. Classification (NCBI taxonomy): domain Eukaryota; kingdom Metazoa; phylum Chordata; class Lepidosauria; order Squamata; family Candoiidae; genus Candoia; species Candoia aspera. The sequence continues at coordinate 72,160,951 of NC_086160.1, forward strand.
AAGAAAGAAAGAAAGAAAGAAAGAAAGAAAGAAAGAAAGAAAGAAAGAAAGAAAGAAATCAAACTTACAGGCAGGCACTAAGGCCTCTGCAATGGGAGAGATGTCTTGGCACTTATCTAGGCAATTGCAATGTGACCAAAACAGCCACCTTACAGAGAACATGTGCCAAGACTTTCAAAATGTGCTGAAAAAAGGTTCTTACTTAGGGAAGTCAGCCAAAGAGAAAAACTGTTCCAGCAAAATCTCTGTAGTGTTTTCATTTGCCAAGATCAAAGTTGCTCAAAAACTACTGTTGAAGCTTTAGATTGGGGGAAAAAACAAAATAAAACCATGAATATCTGTGTTTGGGGGCTTATATTTGTCTACAAAGAGATTGCCATTAGAGACACCATGAAAAAGGGGGAAAGAATCTAAAAGAAATATTTTGGTTTCATGGTAATGGGATGTACAAATGCAGAGACCCCCTACGGAGTTTTGATGTAGTTGGTGTGCTATAAATCAGGAATATAGGAAGCAGCTCATTAAAGTCCCAATGTTGGTTTGGGAATTAATGACTTGTAGAAAAATATGGAAAAATCAAGACATAGCTGGGATCCTGCACATTTCAACCCTGATGAGAAATTGGGAGGATTGAAAAAAGAAAAATGTGTGGGGGTATGTAGGGATATCTTAAGAAACTATTTCATTCCACAGACTTATTTTTGTATAATTATGCAATACATATTCCCTCATTATACTCACTGGATGGTCTGCTGTTAGAAGCTTTTTCCCCCCTCCTGAAAAGAATTGTATACTATTAAAGCAGAGCTTGTTGTAAGGAAAAGCACATTTCCTTGATGAACTGAATAATTTACCATGCATGATTGTTCTGTGCCTTCTGCTTTCAAACTTGCTGAATTACTGACTTACTGTCACTTTTGAAAGCAATCATTTTTTTCAGACATCTTGATTTTGTTTACCCTTAGCCAAGACAGGAAAAAAAAAATCTTGGAAAGAAAGATTTATACCAAGTTCTACGTACTTGAGGAAGATGACATAAAGTTATGGATCAGCAATTACAGATATGTTAGAATAACATTTTCTATGGTTTCCAATTCTTCTGATGTATGGGAGATACCTTTTCTCAACCACTTAGAAAGGAGAAACATCAGAATATCTAGATACTGGAGGGAAGTATGATGGACAAGTCAAATGGGGTTCTTAAATTTTGGTGTAAAAGTAGGTAGATTCCCCACTCCCACCCCCAAATGCAGCCAATTTAATTGTGTGACTCTCTGAAGAACATTACTTTCATTGCGTGGATATTTCTTTAGAGTCCAGGGCACTTATGAGGATATCAAAAGAATGCTGACACGCCTGAAGAAAATCAGTGCACATATAACAGTTCTTTTCAGACATTAAGCAAAGGGGATCTATTTACAGTCAGAAGACTGGTGTCCTTGGTGTCATCCTTCACATATGGAGAGCAATTATGCACAGTAGAAAAAAATTGAGTTTCCACTAGCTATTGAGGCTCCCTGTATGATGGATCACAGATTAGATGGAGAACCATCAAGGGTAAAGGTGACTAAAATATTCATTCTCTATCATGGGAGGTGCAAAGGAGCATGGTTACATGTTTATTGCCACATACAGTACACTAACCATGGACAGACTGCATGATAACTGAAAAGGACTTACAGCCCTTCTTGTATTTCAAAGAACAATGTTGCCCCATAATAATGTTTAGAAAACATTTCAACCATAAATATCAGTCACTAAATAAGACAATGAACTCCCCAAAGTAATTGTGCAGATGAACATAAAATGGTAAAGTTGAGCTCAACTTGTCCAGTTTGGTTATACTGGTTTCCTATGGCAATTAAACTGGTTTCCTATGACAATTAAACACACCAAATGGTTAGTCATGCCATTTCAATGTTTCTGTCCTGCATTCTCTGCTACCCAACATGGTGTGCAGGCTAAGAAATCAGCGACCTAATTTCCAATCATGGGAGCAGTTAAAACAACAAATTGCAATCAAATTAAACATATTTTAAAAAAGAGGAAAAACCCCCAATGCCAAATATGTTTGGCCAGGTTGAAATACAATTTTTGATATTTCATTATCAAGTGCAATTTGTAACAGAGGCAAGTTCTGGATATCAGTCTGTGCGTGCTCTTCCCCCAGCTGAAGTAGTCACACTACCCTAAGAGGTTTAAGGACATGAAACTAAACAGGGAAGAGTACAGCGGTTGACATTATTGAGCAATTGCGGTGGATCGGTAGACCAGCTTTTTGCTTCATACAACGTACTATGGTTGGGCGTCCCACAAAATGCTGAATTGTAAACCACCCAATCTCGCTTTAGCTAAGCCCAGCCTGTTGCATGAACTTGGTTAGGATCTGCAAAGTTAGCATTTTCACAACTTTCTATTTAGGTATTGGTATTTGTGAAATTGGAGACAATTGGGAGTTGTGGTTTGAATTCACCTAGATGCCAGTAAAAGTATTCTGTCATCAAGTGTTCCAATCTAAGTTTGTTCTGCATCAGACATTGGGGCCAGGGGGAGGAGGAAGTGTTTATGTTGAACAAATGAGCCACACAGAGAATGCCAAGGTTAAATAAGTTTATTGAGTTAGCGGTTATGATGGTATATTGGATATCTTGCTGTAATCCAAAGCTACACCTACGTATTTGTTTCTAAATTCTGACAGGCGTCAGTTCCCATGTCTCTACACATTCCACCACCGGCTCTATTTCTAATAATATTAATAATTATAATAATTATAATAATACAAAAGGCAATGTCAACCACCATGTTGTGCTTCATACTCCACCAGAAGAAACTCAGTTTGAAAAATAAAACAAGTTGGAAAGAGAGAGAAAGGGATAGAGAGGGCAATGGCTCATGTTAGATGAGAATCATTGTCATAACACTATTAGAAACAAAAGAAAAAAAGGTGAGTTAAAAGGAAGTTCTATTTTTTTTTTAAATCACCATCTTGGTTAAAAATTCACATACCATAATGAAGATGACTCAAAGTTAAATCGCCTCATTATTCAGGCCACACATTCAAGCACATTGGCTAGTTATGTAATTGCACTGTAACAAAAGCAATACACACTGTTAGAGATTCCCATTGCACTTCCCAGGTTTCCCATCTGCAAATCTTCCTGCCAACTGAATGTTTCATGCATGGATGAACCCTTCCCTTTCCATCCCTTGGAGCTGATGTTCTCTCCTTCCTTATCCTGGTCTTCAGATGCATTTTTTAAAAGGCCTTTTAAGGAAATAAATACAATAAAATAAAATAAAACTTTTTTTTTTCTTTTGCTACTTTAGGAAAGAGGTCAGTGAGATGGGCCTCTAGTCAACGTAAGAAACACCGTGTGTCTTTTGGGAAGGAAAACTGTACGATGGCTTAATAGAGTCTCAGTTGCATGCAAATTGACACTGCTTTATTATCCTGCTTCTCCCCACCACCACCCCATGCCAGACACATACAAGTCGGCAGGAATGCATACAAAAACATGGAAGGAAATATAAAACCCCTTGTGGTGAAGCTTGGTGAATTAGAAGGAATCCATCGCTTTAAATTCACTTAGAGCTTGTACTGGAGAAATGTGTTTCTTTTGAGAACCTCTTCGTACTCTGGTCTGATATTCCTCCGGCTTTTCTCTCTTGACTAATGGTTTCTTTTCCGGGGCCTTCATCTTCCATGACACCACAGGCGAATTGACGGCAGCGGTGCCATAGACTTTCTGATATTTGGTTGAAGCCACATATGAAGCTTTTACAGTAAGGACCACGGCGTTCATCAGGTTTTTAGCTGCTTGAATGAGGGATGTCGCGCTGTCCAGCTAGAGGGAGGGAGCAGAAATAACAGGAGGATTAGCACAGGGCAGGGTTTGGAAGCCCACACTGATTATGGAGATGATCTAATGATCTTGCCAAAGAGGATACTGTGCAGAAAAAACTTCTGTACAGGCTCAGGTTGCTCTGTGTTAAACAGCATGTTTTTTCCCCCCAGCCTTTCAATATACCATAGGATAACGGCTTCAACATGTATTTGTGATATGTACTAAAGAGCGGTAACTCTTCTAGAAGAATATAAGCAGGAGAAAAGGTTGTACCCACACTGGAAGCTCAAGGCAAACTTTTCATTTCAGGACATGTTCCCCCACCCCACCCCAAATTTCCTTAAAAAACAACAGTGACAACAAGAAGTGTCAGTAATAGGAGAACAGAGATAATTTTGCCATAAACTACAATGTTCCCCTGCAAACAGCTGAGTAATTCTGCCCAGCAAATAGAATAATTGCATCCACGCTGTAAAGACCATGGCCATTGCCTTTACCTATAAGCCAGACTGCGACATGTGGGTGGATCATGTCATCCCTACATTTTCTTCGGAGGATCCAAGATGCAACTTTATTGCCATGCCTAATAATATTGCTATAGCTACTGACACCTTGGACTACCTCTATAGCTGAGTGATGGCTGCATGGCTTGAGGATAATCAGAAGAAAAAGCAGGACAGGGGAAGAGTCAACACCAAATAGAAAGCACACACACACATACAATTCTTTATGTTCCTCTTGTAATTGAACATTTCTGCACTGCAGAGGCTGCTTCAGTTGGAGAGATTTGGAGATCCAAAAATAAAGAAGGCACAAAAACATTTTAAAAAAGAAAAGACAAATCAGTTCCCTGTAGGTCATACATAAAAACAGTGTAGTACTAAGCCAGTGACAACAAACCAATTCAAGGGAAAAACCTGAAGATCCATCCATCCCACTGGTTGATCTAAGCATTTTTTGGGGTCCACAGAACAAACAAAACTAATAACGACCTCAGGGTTCAGCTTTTTTCCGAAGTTTTGCACGTGTTTTGCAATTCCTGCTGACTTAAGTGATATATCACTAAAAGGGATGAGACCATATTACCTCATTAATAAAACAGTACTGGTGGTTAAAACATCTTCAGATGGTGGCCTCAGGTTCAGCTGAATAAGCAGGATCAGAATTTGCTTCTACTGTAACTAGTTATACAAGTCATATCATTTTTGTTCATTTCTGAGTATTTTTGAATTTCTCATTCAAAAAATAGCAAAAATTATCTGGAAAGTGAGCAATTGAAACACGATTAGAACTTAATACAAATCTGTTCAGGTGAACAGGGCAACATGCACAACCGTGCTTTTTATACCAAAGACTGTTAAGACATCCCCTGGAGGAGAGAGGCATTTAGAATTTTCTGAGATATGATCGTCTAATGTAGACTGTTCTCAATAGCCCAACTTCCAATAGTTAAAACAAATGTATGGGGTTCTACATGAAGCACGTCACTCTGCCTGACAATCGGACATCTAGTGTCATCAAATCATCATTGTGCCAATATAACAGTAGTGACAGGACAGGTTTTATATCATCTTAGCTATGGCTGGAAGACTCTTAAAATGCTTTAAAAAGCACTGAGGCAAAGTGGTGTAAGAGATTGTGATGTAAAGTCATTCAGGGAGTTTCAGAGGCGAGCAGAAATTGAAATCTTGGCTGCACTGGGCAAGAGTTACCATACTAGATTGTCAAGGTTGTACAGAAGTCCAGAACTGCTCATGAAGAGTGATCCCAATGTGAACTGCTTTTAATAAGGTTAATATATCCTTTTAACTATATCTTATATTTATAGTTTGTTCCTCCTTGCAGTCCCTCTCCATGATGGATACCTGTCCTGAGCAGCCCTTTGATTTCTTGCAAGAGGCAGACATTTTAATTTGTCACAATATTGCCAATGTATTTGTCACTCCAGGGCATTTTGGTAAATTAAAATGCCATCTGCAGATCCCTGATCAGAGCATTGCTACACCATCAGTTAAACCCACAGATCCTGTCAGATACGAGGAGAGGAGGTCCAAGGGCCCAGACTTCTCCCAGTTTTGTTTCTAAAAGCTCCAAGCTTCCCCATTTTAAGTCAAGACAACAGGCATACATAATTTCAGTTTTCACTGGGAACCCTTTTTCATAACAGAGATTCATTGTGGGCTTGCCCATCTTCTTTCCTGTCTCAACTACAATCTCTCTGGTTGCTTAGATAAGAATTGTTTTTTCTGATGTTTGCCAGCGTCTCAGCCTTTTTGAAATATCTCCTGTTCCTGGGCACCCTTGAGATTTAAATGGAGAAAGTTTACTGAGCTGAACCTGTCTTGCTTCTAATTCAGCAGTATTTCCCTGTAACTGCTCCAGCTGAGTGGCTATCATAAAGCCAAGCTGATTATTAAATCTGGAGCCGACACTCCACAAGAAAACTCTGATGAGACTCAGACACTATAATGGTTGTGTGGGAATGACCTTGGGAGACAGGAGGAAGATCAGCAGACTAGACAACAGTCAGATAAGAGGCAGCTGAGCCCACAGCAGGAAAGGGGAGGTGGCAAACATCTCAGAAGGGACCCTCCCTAGTTTCTTGGACTGTAAAGGCAAAGGGGGAGAGATGCGTTTTCAGACTTGCAAGATTCTGTTGATGTAACCTTACAATAAAGTTAGAGCTAGGACTTCTGGGTGTGCTTCTTGCCTGGACTACCTCGCAAGGCTGACAGACGCTTCCTCAAGAAAATGAAGATCTAGCCCAGTGTTTTTCAACCCATGCTGGCCGGGGAATTCTGCAAGTTGAAGTTCACACATCTTAAAATTGCCAGGTTTGGAAAAGCACTGATCTAGCCTGTATTCAGGCATAACTGATTACAGGACATAGCACTCATACATTTTATTTTACCTATTATGTCAGAATGATTCATTTTGGATCTGACTACTCTCACTTTCCTGTCATTGAACGATCAGAAGGATTTATGTGGAGCTTCCAGCAGTCTTCAGAAATGTTTTTGATTTGGTCTGCATTCAACAACAATGAAAGGACGTATTCCTAAGCTATATTAACATTTAAAACAAAAAACAAAAAAAACCCTCCTTATATTGTTCTACTGTCACTCAGAGATGCACATGAACTAAGAGACCAACCTCATCCACATAGAGTACCAAGAATTATGAAGACCTCAGCTAATTCTTTGGCATGTGTTTTTCAACTGATAATTAATGTTTAATCTCCAGATTCAAGGTCACTTTTCCTCAACCCACCAAATAGGCATTTAACTTCCATCTTTTCACTTTGGAAAAAAATAATGAAGTTGAATATATACATTCGGACATTCTAACAGTAACAACATGCCGACTCAACAGAGGTCTGTGATCTATTGCCTGGCATAATGGTCTCATACCATTCTATTTCTTGATTTACAATGCAACTTGCATGTTAGTTAGCAAACAGCCAATCAGAGGCTATTAAATCAGGATATTCTTAAGTATCACCAAGGTTTGCCATCAAATATTGTACGATTCTGAATGGTTTATTCTCCATAGGCTCAAGATGTCATAAGAGGAAGGGAGGGACATCATATGATTTTTTAATGTTCTCTCAAGAGTCTGCCAGTTCCTAAAGAGGCAAAGCAATCATCTGAAAGAAAAGTGAAACCATCCAAGAATTATGACATTTATGCAGACTTTCCTCTTTTCCAAATATGTTATAAACTCTGAATTGGGGGAGGGCGGGGGAGAGAGATTGTTCAAGCTAGGTCCCACCTTACTTCTGTGCAAAAAAAGGGAGGCTGATTTCTGAAGGCCAATGGTTGCAGTGGAAGGGATGATGATACAAGGTATTTGTCTTGTTGGCAGTGATCCATCTAAAGATTTTCTGGAGACAGTGCACATGGGTGGGGTTGTACATTTTTTCCCCTGAATTTTGGGTAGAGTTTTGGATTTTTTTTAAAACCTAAAATACACATTATAGGGCTTACCTAGTTTGTCTGTGTTTCTTGCTTCAGAGTGATTTTTGGCACTCGCAGTCAAGGATAATCAATGGAAACTTATCTGTTTGGATTTGGAAATCAGCACATGGAAGGGAGACCTCACTAGTAGGAGAAGATGGTCTTCCAGCTAAATTAACAAAAGTCAATCTGGATTGTCTAAAGCTCTATTGGTTCTTGAGACTAATAGCATGTGTTCTAATATATTGTTCAATAATTGTTCAGTTTAAGTAATGTGGTAAGAACAAAGGGTGGGAATAAAATCTGGATCAGAATCTAAGTGTAGTTAGATGCCAGATTATATCAGCTTGTGGGCTTCCAGGGCCAGCATGGGGTAGAAGTGAAGGTATCAGACTAGGAGTGAGAAAATCTCAAATCTAGTCCACCCTTAGCCACAGAAGCCCACAGGATGATGTAGGGCCAATAACTCTTTCTAAGCCCAGTCTTCCTCACAGAGTTGTTGAGGTGGAGAAAAATAGGAAGAAATACTATGTCTGGCTCTTGAGCTCCTGAAGGAAAGGTGGAATATAAATTTAATAATAAACATCCCAAGCGGTGTAAAACAAAGGATGTGGCCTGTTATGAAAAAGGGACACATTCTTCCAAAGATATTGTAGACGGAGCACTAAAACTACCTTCCCCGGTTGGGCACACTCCAGTGTAGAGTTCATACGCCAGGATTCCCCAGCTAGAATAACCGTGCTGAGAATTCTGAGGACTGAACTCCATGCTTCTGGAGGACATCCCGGTTTGTGAAGCTGCTCTAACGAATATTGAGGAATTTGATGAAGAGATAACACGACTCAGCAATACCTTTAAAGAGTCTGTCTACTTTGGCACTCTCTCCAGAGAATCTTTAGATGGATCACTGCCAACAAGACAAATGGAAATAAGCTGCAGCAAGAGAAGTGTAATTTCTAAATTCCCAAAGTAATATTGTATCCTGTTCTTCATTGGTCAAATCTCATCCTGAGAACTGGGTCCAGCGTGGGCACCATAGGTTAAGAAAGACTCATACAAACCAAAATGGTCACAAGGAAGGGAGACTGGAATTGATCAGATAAACTTTTGATCTAAGTCTCAGGAACTAGAGTATTCAACTCTAAAAAAAAAAGTGACTGAGGGGGAACATGGTAGCCTTTTTCAAGTATTTGAAAACAGGTCAGGGCCAGTCCTTTGAAAGAAGAGTTTTGTAAGTGGACACAGCTGGGATCAGCTTCCAAAGGAGTTGCATGAGCTTGGAAATTTCACACTATGAGAAGAAGCACCTTTTATGCATCCCTGCATATTCCAAAGCACAATTTGGGAAGGATTTGCATAGCCCTACTTGAAAGCAAGTTGCATGGAAGAAGGTCAAGATGTGTTCCATATTAGAACAGAATGCAAAGCACGAAGCAATGATCTTAAATTACAGGATGGTATATTCCTTTGAAGGTTAGGGAAAACATCCTCGTGATAAACATAGTTTGACATCTGAAACAATTACATCTCCTTCACAGGATATGTTCATGCAAAGGCTGAACAGCCATCTGTTGCGGGTGCTTTAATTTGGATTCCTGCAGTGAGCATGGAATGCTCAAAGGGTTTTTATACTCTTTGGTCCTACTTATAACCATAATATAATTTTATTATAACCATATTCTTAGAATTATTACTGCAGTGCAATGTTATTATTATAATTATTATTACAATACACCATTATTACAATTTCAATTATTAAAATAATATTATAAAAATGTCCTTATTCTTTACAGTGGATTGAGTGTGGAGCTAGATAAAATAATAGAATCCCTTAGGACAACTCATAAACTCATAACAAAGATGCAACTCAGACTGAGGACTTCTTGGTTAAATTCAACTTTTGGACGCAGTGACTGATTTATCACTCTCTTACTGCTCTACCTGCCTCACAGGGTTAATGCTGTGGGGGGAAAAGAGGAGGAGGAAGAGAAACCTTCAGCTCATGAAGGTGAATATAAATCCAATCCAATCCAATCAATCAATCAATCATAAAACACTAGATGCATCATGGAGAAAGGTCTTAAACTCAACATTTGTTCTGCTGAGCTATTTTCCTATGTACAGGGAATTGTTTCACGAATCCCAGCACTAAAGAATGATATCCCTTCAAGATATCTACCACTGCATTCTCATTATATATTTAGGCTCTGCCTGAACTGCTGCATTAGACAAGAGGAGCATATATTGGAAGAATGTGCTCCTTCCACCCAAGGAACACAATAAAATAACTCCATTTAGGATATAGCCATGAACACAAAAGCACGGAAAGCTTTGAACTTGGGGGGGGGGGACCTTTTCTTCCTGTTCCTTTAGAAAGTGGGGAAAAAAGAGTCCTAATCACATTTAAAATAATTTACTTATCTGGACATCATGCACGTTTAATTCATTAAGGTAGATTGCTGGGTAATATAACTGGTCAATCCACAGCTTAGTTATACTCATTTGCATTTTTCCAATTATTAGTAAGAAAACTACTGGGACTCTGAGGCAAAATTAATTGTGTATTTAACCAATTTTGAATTTTAATGCAACCTACAAATGATATTTTTCTCCTAATAACATATAACAAACATACCAAGCACTATGGACAGCTGCTCACCAGAAATATTTTCCCTTCTGAAATGAGATATGAATGCCTTAAAATTGCTCAGCTATTAGCATCAGGGTGGAAAAAGAACAAAATAAATAAATAAAAGACAGCCCTGAGCACAGAGCATATATACATTTGCATTCAAAAAGATTTATTTCTTCAGTGGAATGATTTAATTGCTTCAGCCAATATAATTTTTAAACAATAAAATTTAAAAATGGAGTAGCATCTAATTTTGCATGCAAGGGATTCTCTTTTAATATAAAGAGATATTTAATTTATGATAACTGGGGGGAAAAACTAGGCAAAATGCAATCATAAAAGATAATTAAACATGCCTTAAAATTTCAGCTCAGTTTGTGAATTATCTAACCGAAGAACAAGACTTTGAAGAAGTAATAGATATTGTCCCACCTAAGTCTGCAGTATATAATAACCTGCTTTTAACAGATAATTCTAATTATATTCATTTTAAATAAGATTCGTAGACATATCAATGTGTATACATAAAACATGATGACGAGGAAACCACCTCATTTAGCATTTTTTTTCCCTCTCCAAACGATAAAGGAAAGAGGGAAAAATGCAGATGTGTAGAGTTTGATAGTATAAACCAGTGCTTCTCAACCTTGGGAATGCTAAGATGTGTGGACTTCAACTCCCAGAATTCCCCAGCCAGCAAGGAGTTGAAGTCCACACTTCTTAAAGTTCCCAAGGTTGAGAAACACCAGTGGTAAAAATAAGATGTTAACTACAGTGCCTAGTCCTTACTTCAGTCCTGGGTATAAATGGAACTCATCTGTGGTGACTGAGTTCTAGTGCACAACCATAACAATCACAGACAATGAGACACTGAAACTATGGAAGAGGGTTAATTTTACTTTTTTGGACAACCAGCAAAAATACCACCCCCATCCCCACCAGGAAATACCAAAAATAAGGCTATGTTATAAGGAGTAAAGAATACAGGATCAAAATCAGGAAGCAGTAGAATACTTCCCTTGACAGAATGTGGAAAAGTTCTGGAGTGGCTTTCTGATGACTCCACAAAACCTCGGCTGCTGACTTTTGAACGTGTCACTCTGCTCCATCCATGGGTCAAGTTCAACCATTTTGTCTGCCAAGACAGTCTATAGCTGCAGGTTTTCTGAAAAGTCCCCCTTCTTCCTAAGGGCAGCACTTTGCGCAAATATTTGCTATTCACAGAGCCCTCCAGTGGCTGCCTGCTCATTTTCACTGTGGAAGATGTAATGCGAAGCACAGATGGATGGATTCAGTAGGAAATTGTGAGGAGATGCCTGAATGTGTCCTTCGCGTAAGCACAAAATGGCAGATAGATAAGAACCATGTGCCAAAAATGCGGACATAAGAAATTGTTATCCATGCAAAATGAGTTCTGGTCTATATTTATTAACCACTGATACCTGAAACCTTGGAGAGCAAGATCAGGGATTATGAGGTCCACCTATGCTTAAAATGTGAAGCAGCTGTGGTCCATATACCTTTCTCTCTTAGGAGGGAATACGTGTAATTAAAACAACAATACCAAATGTAAATAAAGGTTTTGAATCAGCTCTCAACCACTCCAAACCTTCTCTGGATACTACACCATCTTAAACTGGGGCATGATTACAAGGTAATGCTACCTGATTTGGAGGGGGAGGGGCAAGGGAAGGGGCAGGGGGATTCCTGTTTGTGAATCTATTTCCTTTCTATGTAAGTTGTTACCATCTATCCATCAACTAAGAATGTTTCACACTAGACAAATTGTGAACAAAAGAAAAACACTAAAATAGTTTTAATATATTTATCAGATTTATATTCTGCTGCAGTCATGAAAGACTCTTGAAGACTCACAATAAGATCTAAGCACAATAATATCAGACACTATCTTACAGAATGTATTTTAAAAATCGCAACACAATATGTGGAGTCAGACCCCAACACCCCTTCAGAAAAGCTCTATTTTCATGTTTTTTTCCGGAAGGCAGATTATGTTGGAGAAAAACTAACTTCCAATAGGAAGCCATTCCAGAGGCCTGACCCATTATAGCCACCCTCAGCCCCTGAAAATGAGGAACAACCAGCTGCTTTTCATGGCATGATCAAAGTGGTTGGTCCAAGTCTAATGGGGAAATGGGATCCTGAAGGGGTTTTATAGGTTAAAACCAGCACTTTAAATTGTACCTAGAAGCCAAAAGGAAGCCCGTGCAGGGCCTGCAAAGGAGGTGTAATGTGCGCCTACTGGTAAGCACCTGTGAACACCGGGGCCACTGCATTTTGCACCAACTGAAGCTTCAGGGTGGCCTTTAGAGGCAGCCCCATGTAGAGCTGATTGCAGTAGTCTAATCAGGTGTTGATGAGGATGTAAACCAGAACTGGTGCACAAGCTGATGCTGAGCAAAAGACCCCACCTGCTGTTCCATCAGGAGCCACAAGTCCAGAAGGACCAAGTCACAGACCTGCTCCTTCAGAGGCAGTGCAAGCCCATTCAGAGACAAAACAACAACAACAACAACACAATTTCTTAAGCTCCACCTAATACTGTAATTAAGTGCAAATGTGGCTTGAATATCTGTGAGTACATCTATATGACATTTTTGGTTTATTTACCATTTGCCGGATGAAGAATTGTTAAAAATTCAGAAGCTTGCAGCTTGTTATGTGAATTTTACTAGTTTTAAAGAGAATATTGCCTCAGGATGGATTTTGGAGCTTCACTTTGAGGCCACCATTAATACCACAAATATGACAAAGGCAGCTCTAGCTGAGCACTTTAGTTTGGATGAGAATATTCATGAATTGTGTGTGTAAACAAAATCTCCAAACAAAAGCATTTGGCCAATAGAACAAAAAGAAAAAGCGAAAGCGTATTTGATTGAAAGTATCCTACACTCTTTGAAATGAGTAAGTCAGTTCCTTCTTATTGTTGAGCAAATGCTTTACAAGTAGTGACATGGGAAACATTTCATCATTTTATTTATATTTGGACTGTTTTTGAACCAGGCATGCAGTGAAAAAGGGCTGTTTGGATCTGAGCAAGGGACCAAGGAAGAGTTGTTTCAGGCAGAAGAGGCTTGGAGAAGGTGTGGGGGAAAAAAACTAAGGACATTGGCAATATCGGCTTAGAGGGAAGCAGGTAAGGGAGGACAAGGAGGAAAATGGGAAGGCTGGCCACATCAAGGAGGAAATGAGTGATACTATGGACCAGTTTTGCACTACTTCTCCAATCCAGATGTTTGTTTATTTATCATATTTATGTGCTATCCATCTCACAGCAACATGACACAAGGAACAATCCAAGATTCCCTTTGGTTCTTCCAAACCAAAGATGATCCAAAATGACATAGCAGAACTTCTGAAGCATAAGACTTTATTCCCGACCCAGAAAGAAAATTCATTACAAGCTTTGATATCAAAATGTACTGGTTATTTGATTGGATGAATGCTGTGCTCTCTTAAACTAGTGTCTGGATCTTTTAAGATGATTTCTGCCTGTTTGAACTTGTAATTGAGTTGTCTTTTAAGGGGAAAAAGGACACCGGGGACGTTTCCAATTCAAAATTCTCTGGTAATGGTTAAGTGAACGTCTTACCTAAAACGGAGAGATACAAGCAGATTTTTGAATAAAGAATATCCATTCACAGAAGCTTATCCCTAGCATCTAACTTGAGAGTAGAACATTTTAGGAAAGCTGTCAGCCACATAAAACTTGCCATGTTTCATTACATGTGAAAAAGACTGGTGAACCACATCTCTGTATCCTGCCGTGTATTAGATGTGTCTCCTGAAGGTATCTACTCTGGCTAAAGAACGTGAAGATAGTGTCTTCAGTTCAGGTGAAAAGGCCATTTAGGCATCAATATCTTTAACTGATCAATACCTCTTCAAGTTTTTACTGATAATCCCCTGAAGACCATGCAACAAAGCAAAAATTCTGACATTTTGAAATAGAAATGTACAATATGAATGGAGATCTATAAGGCTTTTTAGGCCAATATGATTATACAAGAGACATTATTTTACATTTTTAAGTGCAAAATCAAAATAGTACATCCATTACACAATGAAGCTAATATGCTTTCTCCAGCCGCTGAAAAACAATCACTGCCTTTTCTAGCTGACTTTCTGAAACCAACAAAGTGGCTGATGTTTTGTTAAAACATGCTAGACTGTTCTTCATATGCAACATTTCACATTATCCTCAACCCAGAAAATGTGTACTCTTCAATGGTTATTCCACAAACATGTCTGCCATATGAGAGAGAAGGAAAAAACCTATTTTGGAAGAGATGAAGGAAGAGGAAACATGAGGCTGCTAGGACTTCTGTTAATATAGCAGCAACATTATATCTGCAGTCATTCTAGCAGAGAATGTGACCTTTGTTTCTAAATGTCTTGAAGTAATTCACAAGGGATTTGGAAGAAACTGCTAAAAATGATGGGTCTGAAATTCTATGTGCAGATGAAGAAATGCTTCTCTGACAAGCAATATTGCCCCAATGAAATTCCTACACATTTTAGGACCATTACTAAACTTATCTCATCTTCTTTAACTTATTTAATAGATTGTGGGTATGCAGCACATTTGACAAAGTATTCCATGACATTGTAATTAATCAGTTAGTTAAGTGTGGGCTGGATGGTACCACCATTAAGAGGATATATAGTCAAGTTGAAAATGGTGCTCGAAGAGTGCTTAGCAGTGGTTCCTCATCAAGCTGGAGAGTAGTTTTAAGGGACATATTACAAAAATCAAGGAGTCCTCCACCTTGTCAGGCCTTGGGCAAAAAAGAGAAGGAAATGCTTATCAGATTTGCAAATGACACAAAATTGGATGGGATAGCCTTACAACACAGAAATAATTTGTGAAATGAAATTTCAATTTAACAGAGTCAATTGTAAATGTCTTCACTTAGGAAACAAACTTCAAATGCACAGGTACAGGATGGAAAATATGTTGCTTGGTAAACTACTTTTTAAAAAATATTGGAACATTTTTGGGGAGGGGTGCCTTCAAGTCCTGGCCTGGTCCTTGCGGTTTTCTTGGCAAGATTTCAGAAATGGTTTGCCATTGCTTCCTTCCTAGGGCTGAGAGAGAGGGACTGGCCCAAGATCACCCAGCTAGCTTTGTGCCTAAAGCGGGACTAGAACTCACAGACTCCTGGTTTCTAGCCTGGTGCCTTCACCACTACGCCAAGCTGGCTCTCATACTCTTGGAACAGTAGCTAACTGCAAACTGAACATGACTCAACAATTTAATGTAGCTCCCCAAAAGTAGTGAAGTGCAATGTTAGGCTGCATCAACCGATTCCTATATACCAAATCATGGGGAGCAATAATTCCATTTTATTCTGCTTTCATCAGAGTCCAGAGCTGGACATCACATTATGAAGGATGGGTTTAGGGAAGAGCGAGGAGGATGATCAAGTGACTAGAAACTAAAACTTATGAAGAAACAGTAAAAGAGCTGGAGATCTTTAGCCTTGAGAAAAGCCAGTTGAAGGGGGATATGAAAGCACTCTTCAAATACCTGAAAGGATGCCACAAAGGTAAAGGACAAGATCTGTTCTGTTTCATTCTACAGTACAAGATCTGAAGTAATGCATTTAAGTTACAGAAAGGCAGATTCCAGTTGAATGTTTTTGTTTTTCCCTGATCTGTTTGCCCCCAGCAACTGATGGACCCAGACAGGTTCCAGAGGGAACTGGGGGTTATTCCTGATAGTCTGTTGCATGGTCCGGCTGAGCCTCTAGTTGTCGCTTGGAACAAGAGGATGGCTGAGACCTGACTGTGCTCATGCAATCTCTCCCTGCCTGTGGATCCTGACATTCTCAACGGCTTATGGATGAGCTGAGGGAGATGAAATGGGCTAAGAGACAACTAGAGTGCCATTGGAGATCAATGAGGAGTCAACTCAACTGAACATGAGTGAGAGCATCTACTAAGGCCTACCGCATGGTGATTAAGGGCAGTGAAGCATCAATATTTTTCTGCCCTTATTGCATCCACAGATAGCTGACCAGCAGCCCTATTTAGGGTGACCTGGGCCCTACTGGGTAAGGGGGGGCCTGAGGTTCACCTTCAGGGACATGGCAAGGAATTTGCACAGCATCTGTCAGATAAAATCACCTGGATTCGCTCTCAGTTGGATGCCAGCATTTGTACAGATGCGGTGGAGATGCCTGGGGTGCAGTCTTGCCCTGTTATCTGGGAATGGTTTGAATCTGTTGGACTTGAGGAAGTGGACAGGGACCTTATGACTGTGAGCTCAGCCACCTGCTCTTTAGACCCATGCCCCTCCTGGCTGACCAAGGCTGCCCAGGAGGTGACATGTGGATGGGTTCTAGAGATGGTGAACTCATCCTTAAGGGAGAGGGTTGTCCCTGTGCCTTTCAAAGAGGCATTGGTTCACCCCCTCTGCAAGAAGCTATCACTGGTTCTCACCATCCAGAACAATTTTTGTACAGTGTGCAACCTTCCCTTTCTATGGAAGGTTGTGGAGAAGGTGGTTGTGCAGCAGCTTCAGAGGACCCTGGATAAAGTGGATTATCTGGACCCCTTTCAGTCAGGATTCAGGCCCAGATATAGGATGGAAACAGCATTGGTCACACTTTTTGATGATCTCTTGTAGGAGCGGCAGGGGGATAGTGCATCCATCCTTGCTCTGCTTGACCTCTCAGTGGGTTTTGTTATCATTGACCATGGTATCCTTCTGGACTGGCTTCAGGGGTTGGGAGTGGCTGGCACAGTATTGTGCTGGTTCTCTTCCTTCCCAGGAGGCCGGCTCCAGTCGGTGTTGACTGGGAGCGGGAGGTCCTGCTCTCGGCCCCACTATGTGGGGTGGCACAGCTTTCAGTACTCTCTTCGCTCCTGTTTAATAGATACGTGAAGCCGCTGGGTGAGACCAGACCAAGGGGTGAGGTATCATCAGTATGCTGATGACACCCAGTTGAATATCTCCACTCCTGGTAAACTAAGTAATGCTGTTGATGTCCTCTCTTGGTGCCTGGAGGCTGTGGGGGTCTGGATGGGGGTAACAGACTTCAGCTTAACCCTGGCAAGACTGAGTGGCTTTGGGTTTTAGGGCCTTCTGTATCTGGGGATTTATCAGCTTTAGTGCTGGATGGGGTCGCACTACCCCAAACAGACTCAGTGTGCAATCTGGGGGTTCTTCTAGACTCACAACTCCTGCTTGAAAAGCAGGTAGCACTATTCCCCCTGCCACTCCTACAAGAGATCATCAAAAAGTGTGACCAGTGCTGTTTACATCCTATATCTGGGCCTTTGCACAGCATTGTGTTATGTGCCAGTTGCACCTATTCCTGGATTGGGAGGCTCTATTGTCTGTCACTTATGCCCTAGTCACCTCCCAGATGGACTACTATAACACACTCTACACGGGGCTGCCCTTGAAGAGTATCTGGAAGCTCCAGCTGGTGCAAAATGCAGCAGCACAGGCAGTTATGTGTGCTCCAAGAAATGCAAGCTGCATTGGTTACCAGTTTGCATTCAGGTCCAATTCAAGCTGCTGGTTATGATCTTTAAAGCCTTATGGGGCCAGGTTATTTAAGGGACTGCCTCTCCCTGGTGACATCTACCCATCCCATCACGTCTGGCAGAAGAGGCATGCTTTGGTCCTTTCGGCTAGAGAGTTTCTTTGTGTGGGACCTAGGAGGAAAGCCTTTTCTGCCATAGGCCCTGCCCTGTGGAACATCATCTTCCCTGAGGTGAGGCTGGCCCCAACTTTGCTGACCTTCTGGAAGGCCCTCAAAACATGGTTTTGCCAATGAGCTTGAGGATCCCACGATACAGTGGTGACTGTTAGGCGGTTGTATGATGGTTAACTGATGCGTTCTCTGTATGCTTCCCGTCATTTTTATCCTTTTCCTTTTTAATCTTGCTTTTTTATTTTAATTTACATTGTGGTTTTACGCTTTTTATGTATTTGTTTATTTATTTATATTATATGCACTGCCCAGAGTCAGTACTCACATTTGAATGGATAGTTTGGATTCTTGAGGAGCAGAATTTTCATCCCTTTCGATCCTTATTCTCTTTTGATATTTTAACATTAACCCATGTATTGCAGGACAGGATCAAAAGCAGAGACAATCACAAGAGATAAATAAGCAAGCAAAAAATGTTACCCACCATGGAAGCAACGTTCTCACATGAGAATTTCCACAGACTTATTTTGTGCAAGAGTTTTGACCTTTTGACACTCAAGAGGCACAGCAAAAGGCTGAGAGAGAGCAAGGGAGAGACTGTCATGCCTTTATTTCAATACTGAAGGATGCAAGGCAGAAAGCAGTAGTAACAAGAAGGCCTGAAAACAAGGAGAAAAAGCCTGCAAGCTGCTTATGTTCAAAGTATAGCCAGCAGTGACAAGCATTAAAGGACAGGG
This sequence comes from Candoia aspera, assembly GCF_035149785.1. Lineage (NCBI taxonomy): Eukaryota > Metazoa > Chordata > Lepidosauria > Squamata > Candoiidae > Candoia > Candoia aspera. The sequence continues at coordinate 72,179,809 of NC_086160.1, forward strand.
AATTTCATCACCTATCATAGTCCAAATCTGAAGTAAAAGAGATGCTTGAAATCCCTGAATTATATCTGCATTTTATCAAAGTCACAATTGAAATGGTTAATGCATTTGTTCTCAATTTTCATTGTGTAAATATATATATAAATATATAAAATCAATATCCATCACTGAAACCAGAAATCTCACTTCCCTCCATTTAGATTTGTAACCTAAAGTGACCAACCATTGATTTACCTTCATAAGACACTTCCCCCAAAAAACCCTGTTTGCCATGTGTGTACTTGGGTTGCTGATTCCTGAGTGACCTATTCATATGCCTGCAGCAACAACCCAAACAACTGGATTTATGATCAAGCTGTGCAACTGAATGAACTTCCATCTTGCTAAGGATGAACATTCCTTAGCAATTAAGAGGGTACTTCTGAACTACTTTGATGCTTGGTTACCTTAATAAATCCACCCACTCTGACTTCCTCCAAATTAGTTAATGGACCTTGATGAGGTCCCCCTTATCTAGGCATGCACAATATAGAAATGTTCAGGGTTTCCTGCTTCTCCATCCCTTGATGGTTTCAGCAACTAGTAGCAGGCCTCAATGTGAATGTTAACTATCTACCCAACAGGGCTGTGCAGAACTCTGGCTTTGATTGAAGTGAAGCTTCCCTTCTGAACTATGAATGAACTGTAACTTTAATTGGTACAGTAAGGCTTGCTTAGACAAGCTGGTCTCTTCCTGTTTGCTTCCTGGAGCAGTGTGCTGCCTCTCTGCTTTGCGGGAGCAGCAAGATAACAAGCTCCTCACTCTGACCTCAATTAGCTAATTCTTTCCTGCTTTCACTTTAAGTAGGCACCTGCTCCCTGCTAACTGCTTAACAATATTGCCAGACCTCAGTAACATGGAATCTTCCCTTAGTGATTCCTAATATGTAACTTCCTGATTTATTTTCCTAAAGATTTAACAGTGTAAACTATGGAGCTATTTCCTCAATTATCTTCCCAAAGACAACATATATAATTCCTAAGGGTGGGGGAGGATGAAGAGCTATAAGATGTACTCAATAAAGTATCTTGTAGGTGGACCTCTCCCATCACTTGCCCCCACCACTGCATATTGGGAAAGGGGCTCTCCAATGTAAGCATATAGAATTAATCCATAAAGCTTTGCTAATTGTATTCATTCTGCTTTCTGTTGTCCATTCCTTCTTCAGAATCTGAACCTTGATTGCCTCACTTTCCAAGTGCCACAAGGGGTTGACCACATTGCTTTGATCCAGACATTAAAAGGGAGTGTCTGTACATGCACAGGTCTCTTTCTGGTGAAAACAAGACATTTGGCTAGTTCAGGTTTCCCTAGTTTGACTTGAGATGGTGCAACTAGGTTTTTTCACATCAAGACGCTGCAAGTAAAGACAGTGCAAGTCAGTGCCTCAAAGCATGAGCTGTGCTGTTCTATGCAGCCACGATCAATAGGGTTGGGATTTTGTTTTACTGTTTCACATGGTTTCTACCTTCTCTAGGGGCTTCTTCTGGACATAGTCATTTAAAGCCCATTTCATCAATGGACAATTGTCTTCCTCCTGATACTGGAAGCTTGATCTTTTTACAGCCAATTAAGGAGAAAGGCAACCTGATAATGGTACATTAACCACCTTAACAAATTTCTTCCCATCTTGCAAGTTAGAACCGATAGTTCCCTTTGTGCCCAGGACCTCAGGAATTTATCTGGTTTATCTAGCAACTTTGGACAAAGTTTTGATGTGTGCAACAGAGTGCATGGATTGATGATATTCTGTTTATATATTATAAACCAAGGAGCAGGAATTTTTGCCAGTAGCTACTGCAAAATTGGAAATCAGGGCTGTCTTGATTCTGATTGTGTTGTTCAAATCTCCTTAAAAGGGGCAAAAACCTACTGGTGCCTTTTCTGGAAATAAGCCTCACTTAAACCCAACAGGCTCACATTTGAATAAGCATGTATAGGATTGCACAGAGTAAATGGCAATTTACTCAAACATTCCCCGTAAAATACAACCTCCGTAAAGAGTTTTGTACTGCCGGCATGGGGTGGGCAGACGGGAAGGGATTGAAAGAACCTGCCGCAATGTCTATTTGCAGAGTGAGTTCATTGTTTAATTTTCTATAAGGAAGATGTGTTCGAACACACACTTGACTGGGAAGGAGCTGTAACGAACTGAGAGAGACTCACCTCCAATTCCATCTGCAGAGAGGCAGCATTTTGTTTTATTTTATTTATACCCTGCCTTTCTACTCTAGTGAGTACTCTAGGCAGTTAACAATATTTTTTTAAAAAAAGAAATTAAGCAGAATCCAAAGAATGGTAACAATGACAACAGATGCTAACATTGTTTTACTCTTGAACATTAAAAGCCTGTTGATAGAGATGCACCTTGACAGAAATTTGAACTGCTAAGAGAGCAGTAGCCGACGATGACGGCTGATGGAGTGCACCCACAGGCAGAAGAAGTAGAGACAGTGTCCTCTCCCACATGCCAAATTAATGACCTTTGGACCATGGGGGCATTTTCCAAACAGCCTCTTCTGTAGATTTTAACAACGGGAGAAACAGATAAGCCGCAAACTGAATGAGACTTTAAGACAACAGTATTAGTGCACACGCCAAGTCTTTCAGTGGCATTTGTCCAGGTATTTAAGCGATACCTAGAGTTTTTGCAGAATAGCTTCCCCTAGGCTAGTACCTTAGAGTTGGCTTGGCTGGATAGTTGTGTGTTGCCGATGTGCTGGGCATCAGACTGCGGAAAGCCGATAAAGATAACCATGTGTCCAATCTGGAAACAACCCAAACTTGGTCATGCTTCAGCCCCTTCAGCCTTTACCTTTCTCATTATCTGAAAATGATGATCTAATACCAACCCCTGAAGTTATTGCTTATTTTCAGATAGGCATGCAGGGGAAAGGTTGGCACCACCACAACTGAAATATGTAAGAGAACTCACTGAGGCTGAGAAAGAAAAGGGAGCATTCCAAAATGTAACAAACAAATCCACACATGGATATTTCGTACCAGGCTTATCTTGGTAAAGGGCAGTTAGCCCTTCAGGTTCACATTCTGGGAGAAAAAGAAGTTCAAGCAATTCTTTAAGAAACCGTCTTAATGAATTCAATCATAAATGGAGGTGGAGGCTTTGCCTCTTCTGTTTCCAAGGTTCTATATCCCAACTCCTTATTTCTTGACACTAAACCTGATTAATGAAACTTTGTGTGAATCTTGCCTACCTGGTTGTGCTCTGCTATTAGGGGCTTGACCAAAATATAGTTGGAGATGCTTATCCCAGAACTGGGCTGTAAAAGGTTTTCTAAGTACTGGACTGTAAATGTACTGAAGTAAACATAAGGAAATTATATGGATTTCTTGTTTAATTGGAGCTGCACAAAAGCTACTCTTTGGGGGCATGACAGACAGCATATGTGCCTGGATATCAGAAACCAGTTTTGTGCATTGTATTATTCAAAGCACACTAAAATAACCACCTCCATATTTCTGATTCTGACATGACGATAGGGATGACATAACAGGCAGCAGCAGCTGGCTGATTTTATCTGGTTTCAGATCCTAACCAGGGTCTGGTTTGGTTAATGTGTGGATGTGACAATTCCAAGGTTGTAGGTTACTCAGGAAAGTCTAAAAAACATTCCAGAAAAAGGCAATGGCAAACAATTTCCATACTGCAATCAAGAAAACTACATGGATGCATCCATGAAGTCATCAGGAACCTTCATGTGGCGTTTGTCCAGGTATTTAAGCGATACCTAGAGTTTGTGCAGAATAGCTTCCCCTAGGCTAGTACCTTAGAGTTGGCTTGGCTGGACAGTTGTGCATTGCTGATGTGCTGGGCATCAGACTGAGGAAAGCTGATAAAGATAACCATGTGTCCAATGTGGAAACAACCCAAATTCGGTCATGCTTCAGCCCCTTCAGCCTTTACCTTTCTCATTATCTGAAAACGATGATCTTGTCTGAAATGACATCTCTACTTTATTTATTTTACATATGATCTGGATGAAAAGTGATTCTTTGAAGGGTGGAGAATGGAGGAGATTTCCATGAACTATGGTCCTTGGGTCATTTCATTCCCATTCGTCCCTACTCATTAAGTAGCAGCTATTTATGCCGGATCTCACCATTTGCTTTTGAACCCTCCCCAAAAGGTTCAAGGGAACAACTTTGTTATTCAAAGTAATAGGGCATATTTTCAAGCACAGCCTCCAACGAAGCTGCACGCCCAGTTCCTAAGGCTGGCTCTGACCTGCAACATGCCTCAGGTTGGCATGAAGTGAAAGGAATAGTAAGGTAAGCCCTAACTTATCCCCTTCTTCTCCTGTGTTCCCTTTAGAAATTAATCCTTTCAATTTTTTCCAGTTTTCTTTTCAGTTCACAGCCTTTCCTCACACAAAAGAGGATCTAGTGAGACTAAAGCAACTTGGGGTTTAGCACTTTGTGTGAAGGAAGACTGTATATCAATTCTCTTTTGAATACGATTCATGTACAATGAAGTTGCTAACAGCTAAAGAGAAAGAACACTAAAACCTCCTTGTTTGCCACTTTCTCAAGGTACAGACTGAAAGGCAGGTATATTTACAGAAACAAACTAGACACACTAAACAGGGTGTTATTCAACTGACACATTTAAAAATATTTGCATTGTTTCTCAGTTGATCAACTAACTCAGGAGAGGTATTTGGGGCTCAGTTTTCCAGCTGAATGCAATTCCTTAGGGTGCATTTTGGCTAGAGGAAAGATTCCCTTCCTCTCCTCTTTGAATTTCTCTAGGCGTGAAATAGATGAATAGTTGCATTTAAAGGTGAAATGATTAATTAACTCTGCCCCCCCAGGGGGAATAAACATCTGAAACAATAAAAATAATTATACTAATAATAATTAGTATACTAATTATACTACTAATAAGTTGTCCTTGGTATGCAGTGCTGGTAGAAGGCAGGGGCAAAAGTATTGCAAGAACTCACCCCTCAAGTCTGCTAGAAAAAATAAGGTGGTTAAATGTAACTATGAGAGTCAGTTTGGTGTCAGGCTAGGAACCAGGAGACTGTGAGTTCTAGTCCTGCCTTAAGCACAGAAGCAGCTGGGTGACCCTGGGCCAGTCACTCTCTCTGAGCCCTAGGAAGGAGGCGGCAATGGCAAACCACTTCTGGGGGGGAAAAAAAATCTTGCCAAGAAAACTGCAGCGACCAGGCAGTCGCCAGGAGTAAAAAACGGATTCAAAGGCACAAGCACACATACATACACAAGAAGTAAGTACCCTATCCAATACCCAAAAAAGCAGCAACTTAGAAGCTCCTTAGCTTATCACTTCCACTAGAAGGGCATACTTGGTGCCACCTTCTAATTGCCCAACAGCAAGCATACACTGGTCTCATCCATTACTTGGCGGTATAAGGGCCCTGGCATTATGACAGATTTGTGTTTAAAGGGTTGGGGAGGTTATGTTATTACTATATGTAGCAAACCACCTTGAGAATCTTTTGTCTGAGAAGGGAGGTAGACAACTCCTCCTCCAAAGAAACATAATTAGTAAAATACATATGATTCCCATTGAACTGAAGTAGGATAAAAAATGCCCCACATCTTTCAAAGCAGTACCTCCAGATTTGGTTTACTTATGGTTTCATGAAACATCCTTTTTCACACAAGAACATGGATTACTGTAGTTGCTGGAAGCAATCATGAACTGGCATGGAGGAGGAAGCTTTCATTCCAGCAAAGCAATGTGTATGAGTAGCACCATGTGAACATTCCTGCAGTTATCATCTTAACTGCAGCTCCTGGAAAGATCAGTTTGTTTCTGGTGATCAACAGCATCATAACCATAATCAGTGATACTTACTAATCATACCATATTTGAAATGCATACATTTCAACAGGTGGACTTTGACCAAATCAGTAAGGCAGGTACGTCCTCTCTGATGATGGCTAACAGAATGCTAATGGACACAGTGCATTGTAATTGGCTTGGGTCAAGTCAAATGCACTCACATGACTAGGTGCAGATTTTGCCCATCCTCATGCATCTGGTTTATAGCCCAAATTAGGGGACAGAACTAACAGAAGAGACCAGTCTGAATAACTAAATTCAGTATAGCCTCTTACCTCTACAGCGTATGGATGGAAGTCTAAATACATGATGCATATAAAATACACCCACCATCAAAACATATTGCTTTCCTTTAAGTTTCTTCAAGCAAATGTTTGGCATGGTCAGGAGCAGCCTCTGGACATAAATTTAGATTCTTAATTTAGATGTTGAATTATTAACCTCTCCCCAGCCTGCCCTCAAGACAGTTTTCAGTTATTCACACCTTTTCTCTTTCAAATACTGAGGTTTTAACTGAACCACCATCCTCTGAAGATAGCCTGTAATGAGGAACTTATTGAATCACCTCGGGTAGCCAAGAGGTCCTGCAATAATCATCTCTCCACTCAATTTTCCACACTAATAATTCCTAGACTTAAGTTAAGTTTTAGTTAAGGTGACCAGCTGTGTGGAAACATGCTCCAATTATTAATTGTGACCTTTCTTCTATTATAATAATAATAATAATAATAATAATAATAATAATAATAATTCATACACAGAATTCCCCTGTCCCCACATGGAAGGACAAAGGTGTGAATTGCAGGAAAGCAGAAATGGAACTTTGCTTTTCCATAACCAAGCATGGACACTCTTCTAGGTTTAGGAGTAGAAAGGTGGGGTTTTGGAAATATATAATGAGCAAATGTATCCTTCCCTTCCTAAGGAGTTATACTGCTTTTGGACAGCCTGGAAGTGTTTGCAAAACAGCCTGCAAAACACTTCCAGCAGCCTGTTCGGAATGCCAGGCACCTGTTTCAAGTGCAAAACAGGTGTTTTGAACCCCAAGCAAGGCCCATCAGATTCACAGCAGTTTGAATTCAAAATGTATTGCCCACCCCTATTGATGTGACTATGTTCCTCCCCCTGGAAGAAAGCGCACCCCTGCAACCAAACCCATTCACGCTTGTATGGAAATGCATAGTTTAGAAACAAGGTTACTCACCATGGAAGAGTCCCCACCTCCGTTTGCAACCGTAGCTCCTTCAGCACAGGTGGGTAGGTGGGTAGAAAGTTGACTAGCCCTGCCCCCATCTATGACATCACACTCTACCTCATAAAGGGTAGTGAAAGTGCTCTGAACTCCGGTCTGATTTCCAAGAGATACAGAAAAGAAAGAGTGAGAGAGAAAGCGAGAGAAATATTGTGCCCTATTGCAGAAGGAAGTAGAACAGGCCTGGGGAGGGACGGGGAGGGGCGGGGAGGGGAGGGGAGGGGAGGGGGACGTGTGCTGAAAGAGCTAGCCTCCATAACGTATTCAGGGACTTCCATGGTGAGTTACCCTGCTTTAGCAATCCTCTCCCTTGCTCCCTGAGCACAGGCATACCAAGGTCAATATCACTTATGGGGAGGGTGAGTTATGGGAGGGATCGGCCAGGAAGCAAGATGGCGCTGCATTAAAGGCTGCTCTTGTGTGAATGGGATGTGACTGCTTTGGAACAGCCTTCAGTTTTACAATCCCGTGTTTAGTCCAAAATCTGAGTGTTCCTCTGGTTCATAGTACATATGGGTGTCTGCAAGGGAACAGGAGCAATGGAGGGCACGGCAACGTCGCTCTGCAAATGCCCCTTGCCCCAGACTTCATGATATCACGATACAATGGCAGCACTTGCTTGACACACGGCTGACCATTTCGGTGGTACTGCAGTTTGCTGCAGACACCGTTGATGCTGCATACTACAGTATATGCATCTAAAAGGACCACCGTTCTACATTAAAAATCATCTCTTTCCCCTAGCCTGGGAAGGTAAGTCAGACAAAACATGTCTGCCTCCTTCCATATTCTCAGTGAAGCAATGAATAGCATCTTCACACATCACCCAGCCATCAATGAAGTCACTTAAAGCTCGTCTGCGTCACCATGATTTTTGCTCAGAAAATATTACAGGTTCATAGGATGCAACTTTTCCCTGTTAAATCATTTGGGAAGGAAAAAGCTAATCTTCCTTTCTGGTACATATGGTATGAGATTTGGGTTGGTGAGATGTCTCAAGGTCCACTTAATCAGGAAAAAGGAAGATGCACCACCTAGGCTAAAGCTGAATTCATGGGGTATGGACTGTCCTAGTCTCTGGTCTCTTTTTCCCCCCCAACTTTGCAGATCTTGTACTAACAGGATGGCTTGGAATCCTGTACTCTCAGCATGATTTCTTTCCTTAACTTTAACTCTGCATTTAATGCTCATTTGTGTGCGCATGCATGCATGTGTGTTAGAACTAAATAGCATTTGTTGATGAGAGAGCAGGAGAAATGCTTTGACAATCAATCATTTTATGAAAACTGATTGCAGCAGGGGAAAGGAGAGAATCTTCCCCTCTCCAGTAGTGATGGGGTGTGCGATGCTCACCAAGAACCTTTCTAAAACTGATGTATGGATATTGCTAGGCTGTGCTGAGGGAGTAAGTGAACAGAATACACTGATTTACAAAGCACACTTGAAACATGAGATGTCAACAAAATGAGGCAGAGGTGATCACTCTTTTCAGCCTGCCAGTTAAGTCCAGTGACATCTTACCAGAATGAAAACAGGCTTTCACAAGAAATATACAGCCCTGATAAAGGCAAGCCAATTTAGCAAACATTTTGTTTGTAATTTCCTTCAGCCAAAATGAGATTACATATTTGCAGCTAGCTTCATTTTGGTTTTCTGGATAGCACCCGAATAAAGAGCAAATTTAACATTATTGGGGAGGGGAAAGGAGAGGAACAATGGCTTGGAGACATAATCCAGAAGTTCTGGTTTTCACCTGGTGGGTAGTGTTTAATTCATCTACTAGAATATTTAAGGTTGTTTCCATAGAAGCATTTCTTCTAGAGAATCCCTGAGTCAAAGAAGCCTTTGCTACAAAGAGATACATGTGAACTACTGGGACATAATGTTGGATAATATTCCACATGATTTCTGATTTTCTTGCATTGCTTTGTTATTTATACCTGCTCACCATGGTTTTGAAAATTTTCCTCTAACAAAGCTTGGTCTTTGCTTCTGATTGTAAGTCTGCATTTAGGACCTATTTTATTTTTAAGTATTGTGTTGCATTTAACAACTGTAGGAGCAATAATGACTAATAATAATTTATTAAATTTGTATGTCACCTAACTTTCAATGACTCTGGGCGGCTAACAATAACAACAGCAAGTAATATTTTGTGTGTGTTCATTGTGAAATTGCTTTAGGTTTCCTTTCTGAAAAGTACCGATAGGCAAATCACTTATTACAATCCATTTATGCCATCCTTAGCAAGGTAATAATTTTGGTCCATGATCCATATTCTCTAATAGACCATTTTTATTCTCTCAAGAGCACCCTAACCATAAGAGGTTGCATAATGAGCTGCTTATTCAATCAGACATTTTAACTGAATGAATGGAATAACATTTTAAAACTTGCATTGACTTATCTCCTCTACTACTAAACTGTTTTATCCCTTTTATTATGTCATTTGATTTTTATTGCTTATTTCATGAACTAGCCCAGATATAGTCAATTAATCAATGAATTAATGCATTTTTTTTCCAGTTTCTTTGCCTGGAATCTGTAGATATTCAGGAAATTCTAACGAACTGGGACTGTGTTGTTGTTTTAGTTTAGCAGATACTCTTTAATGACTGTAGAATTAATTTCCTTGTTAATACTAATTCCTATTTATATTTTCCTAATTATATAATATTTATATCTTAATATCAACCAAATTTAGCAGTTTTGCAGTACAGAATTTAGAAGATTACCTATGTAGAATAACATGTCACATACATTTAAATGTACTGATATAAATCTCTCTCAAGTCTTTGGAGTGGATTAATTATGCAGACACTGGGGGAAAAAAAAAAAACTTGGACAGGGAAAATGGCTTGGCAGCCATTCTGGTGGATTCTATATGATTAACTGGACTGATAGGTTAACATTTGGAACTGAAGGAATGCAACACAGGGGGGTGGGGAAACGAATGAGGAATACCATGGATTCAGATTTGCGAAACTGATCACTATTAGTCATTTAAATGACACAACAACTACGTTAACTACGTTAAAGGGAGCAGGTAAGATGACATCTCTGCCTGTGTGTAGAGTGTAGTCATCTATATGCAAAAAAGGCAAGGAGAGAAGGAAATGTATATTATGAGAAATTCTCAAGTGCAAGGGGGTGACTGGTCTTTTTAAAGGAATGTGGGCTTTCTGTTTTGTTTTGTTTTTTGCAATTTGATTTCAGTTGATCAGAAGTTGATATTTGCCCTAGACATTAAGGCATGTGGGATGCTTTTGTCATTAAAACATAATTTAGTGAGTTAAACAACAAAGGTTTTAACATATAAGCCATTCCTTGGACTACTGTCTGTTGGAGACAGAAAGGTTTCCAAAGCTGGAAGAGAGAAAGATCTGAAGTGCTGGCATGTTTCCTTCTTTCTTACCCATCACTCCTTGGGAGCCTTAAAATAAAGGCATTTCTTCAGCCGTGAAAGAACACTAAAATGTCAAAACCCTTGAGCAAAGATTCCATGCACAAGGAGAATTGGGAGATCTAGTTTAATGTTTGTTTTGAATTGGAAATGATGAATATTGATATTTCCGAACTAAGACTTTTTAAAAAAAAAATCACTAATTTGGCTAACAAAAACAAAAAACTTCTCAAGCAGCACCTCTCCTGCATTTTAATGTTGAGTGTACTTTTTGATGTAAAGGAATGTCAAGACACTATCCCAAAATTCCTTGAATAACTTGATACAATAAAGTACATCACTGGAAGATGAACAGAAAAGATCCAAAGTAGTTTCAGTACTAGTTAGTGTTGATAAAGCTGCATTTGACATTTTACTGAAGTATCTTGATATCACACAGATGTTTCTTAAGACTCAGGATAGGTTTCAAGCAATAAGAAGGGTAGAAAGTAAGATTTAGTGAATAAGGGATGTAGTCAATAATAGTCAAGTAGAAAGAGAAAGAGAAAAATAGAGAAAGAGGATTTGTATGATAACCTAATGTAAAACAAAATATATCAGAATATATACCAGAACACAGGGAACACCGCATAGAATTCTATCAATAAATAATCAGAGTAAATAAGCAAGAAACAGAAGTTTTATCAGAAAGATAGTAGATATAACAGAGATTCGTCCTTGATTTGCCAGAAATTTTAAGTTGAAATTATTAATAGAAATGATGAAGACCTGTAATTTAAAAGAAGGTTGATGTAACATAAACACATTCATATTTTTCTATCTAGAATGTCCAGTCATCACTGGTTCAGTTATGACCATACATGAAGTAACTTTTTGGTTGAGTAGAATTATTGGATAAATGCTAGAGGGCAAATCAGTGTTCATTTTGACAGTGGCATTTAAAGAGAACCATAATTGTATTAACTTTAAGTCCTTGAAGAAAGGAAAAAGGGATATTTTGATGTAAAAAAAACCCTAATGAATACATGAATGCATTTAAGGAAGGCAATGACTGAATGTGTTCAAGGAAGTTTGAAACACATCTTACTCTAAGGAAGCCAATGAAGATGTCTGGAACACAGAAAAAAAAACATTCCAATAAAACATGTATTTTTTTCTCCCCCAGGAAACTAGCATTTGTTCACAGATCTTATGGAAATCCCTATTTTTCACAATGAAAAGATAAACAAACCCTGGGAAAATATATAACATCAACCAAAATACTCAAAGGCTGTTGTCCTCAAAAAAGAAATTATAAAGTAGACATTCCAGATTAGGAGCAATCAGTTTATACTTACTCCATGCTGACCCCATTTTATGGGCTCTGTAAAAGAATCTACTGCTGAACAAAGCTGACATTGCTGTGATAAATGGACTTAGTAGAATCTGACTATTAGTATTGACTAATCTGACTACTACTATTACTGACTAATAATAGAATTTGCCTTCTACTATTATTATCCTACCCTTTTGTAACATAAACACACCTCTCCTGCTTCATCTTTGCCAGGGTTGTATCAATACATTGCCATGCCTAACAAGATTACTTTCACATCTGCCACAACCTCAAGATACCTAACTAAACTGCCACTAGTCATTTCTCGCATGCTCGTGATGATATCCACACAGTCCCAACAGTACTTTGGGATTTGTTCAGTTTTTAAAAAATTGACAGAGAACAAATTGTTCTCCAGGGTTATCTCAACACTTTTCTGCTTGGGGCAAAGGAACCCCATTCCAGTGTGAACTTGATTGGTGGTTGAAACTCATTTAACGGATAGCGTTTTCCTCTATAACAGAACACCTTCTTCTATATATCGTAGGCGTCTTGACAAGCCATTCTGCTCATCAACACTTTCCCACTAATTGTCATGACTGGGCTGGCCTCTCCTGTATAACAGTCAAGGCAACATAGACCTGAATTAATAGTTTGCGGGCACATAACTCTGCAAGTAAGTATCCCAAGGAGTTCAATCTTTGTGAGAATATGGGGAAAATGCTTGTGAAAGGCTCAAAAGTTGCCTCTGGCCTTTCTCCCTTTCCTAGTTCTAAAGGACAACAAAGGACCCCACCTTCAAGAGAAGTTAACACATTCAGTGCAGGGGGTTTGCTGTCAGAATTCATTGGAAATAATTCTGCATGATAAGTCATGTCACAATAACACCCACCTATTCCCATTTTTGCTTCATTCTTAAGAGGCTGTAATCTGCATGGGCTGAAAAGTCTAAGTGTCTAATATTGTTCTAAAGTAAATTGTTTAACAATAGAGGTAAAAAGTAGATTCTTGATAAATATACTCCACTTAGGTAAAGACACAACTACCTAGTTATAAATGGTCCAAAAAGACAACCATTAAATGTTATTTAAATCATGCATAGATAGGAGGCATGGGTTTCCTTACCAACTATTCAACATGTTTAAAAGGATATGATGGCTGCATGTTTTTAAACACAGGCAGATTTTTGAAAGAAAATCTTACTGTTGCCAAAGTATATTTTTAATCCATCCAGTAATGAATATTTTTAGTTTATTAAACATATATGGTCCTAGACCAAAGAACATTTTTTGGATATTTTTGAAACAAGTTTTATAGCTCTGTTGATTTGCTTTGGAAGTGGTCCATCCCCTTGAAGTTCTCAAGAACATTTCTGCTGTTTCATGCTCACAGTTGTATACATTACCCTTAATTCAAGAGGGGGTATCTCATAGTCCACATTCCTTTCTTTTCAGTCCATGCAATGTGATTTTTTAAGGGGGTTGTGTATGACAAAAATGGAGAAGAAAGCTACTGGGTCCAATTTTTTTTAATATACAAATAAAACCATACCTCTTGAATCCATGCCCAAATCCAGTGTCCTAAGAATGCTGTTTTGCAATCTTCTACTTTAAACTGGGCAGAAAACACTTAACAACACCTCAAAGAAATGGAGGAGAAAGTATGTCCCCAAAATGCATGACAATTAAGAAACGCTTGCCAAAATTTTACATTTTGGGGAAAATGCAATTATGCAGATACACAGAAAATGTAACCTGATTTTTATGCAGACTTATTTTCCACCCAAATCTGCAAAGTGATAAAGATACAGACCTAGCAAATATATGGTGAAGAAAATGAGAAACTGAAACTAAAATGAAAGGTTCTTTCATCTATAGATAGTTCCATGCCAGACAAATGTTTACATGAAATTTCAGTTACAAATACATTTCACCAAGTCCATCGAATCGCATAATTATCTAAATTATTGTGGCTTCCCAATATTGATGCGAGTACATGTAGCTTTGAAGATTGTTGAAGAAAAATGCCAGGAGAGGCCATGTTTCTATCTCACTGGTACTGGATCCTTAACAAAAGTCCTGAACAAATGGCAGAAAAATATGACTTTGCACCAACAACACATTGCTAAGTTCAGTACTCTAAGGGACACTGCAAATATCATATAATCTACAGATACTTTCAGCACAGAGTTGTCAGATGATAATGTACACTTTATCAGTTTTCACTGGTGAGTGTGTACCTTATCCCATCGGAGTCCATGGGTAGAGCTAGGGTCACACAACTGAATGTACAAGTTTTCCAGCTGTCAATAATTTGAAAGAAACCATGAGCACTGTACTGTATGCAAAGTCTGCTTTTTATTTTATGCAAATAAAATACAGTTTATTTGCAACTGGCTATCCAAGAGAGAATGATGAATAAGATGAAAGCATAAAATAGGCAAGAAAGCTACAGATGAAGTGAAGTTGGAATTCATATCACTGGATAGTCTTGGAGCATACAGTACCCAGCTCTTTGAAACAATACAGCAAAATCACAACTGCTAGAAAGGTATTATGAAGGAAGATCCTACACAAACATCAGAAAGATCAAGAGAAGCCGATACCAGGGGTCTTCTCTGAATGTGACTTTAGGTTTACAACACACAATGCCAATTATTTGCAAGTTGATGGTAGCACTGCTTCAGCTTATGGTTGAATGACGAGGGAAAAAAGCATAAAGATGGTGGTGATAAAGCAGTGGGTGCTAAAGACTACCAAATGGGGAATGAAGAAGTCAAACATTTTGTTGTATTTGGTTTCACTGCATGTAATGGTAAGCCAACAACAACATAGACAAGCTATTACAGCATCTGCCCAATGCTGGCTTCTACAGAAGATACAAGAGAAAAGACAGAAATGAGAGTTAAGCCCAGCAGCCAAGCTGATGCACAAGCAGGATTGAGGGACAGATCAGAGGTAGGTGGAAATGTTCAAAACCAATGAGAATGGGAAGCGGATCCAGTTATGCCAGCAAGTGAAAGAAGAATGATCTAAGCCTGTTACATGAGAGATGTAAGGACAAAGGAGACTTATTTCCTTTAACACATCTTTAAGAACATCAAGATTTTAAATTGACACTATTCTGCACATAGATCAAGAAACCTGCAGGATCAGGAGGATCCATTCCCAAAATGTTTCCCAAACAAAAATAAACTCTCATTTTGACTGGCAATCCCTTTTCTTCAGAAGTATGTATTACTAAAATACCTATCATTGGGAACATGGGCATGAGTGTCCCTGCGTGCATGTGGAGAGAAGACTGGTATTGTATAAGGACAGAAGGTGAACCATCTCTCAGACCACAGATCTACAGTTGAGGGAGACAGACATTGGTTACACTCACAATTTGCTATAGACCTGTGTTACTGAAAGCTGTACATGGAGTCAGCTTCCCTACCCACTCCTGAACTAACTTTGAATGAGATTTTTGACTATGCCAGGGTTTCTCAACCAGGGTTCCGTGGTACCCAAGGGTTCCATGAGAGGTCACTAGGGGTTCCTTGGGAGATCATAATTTCTTTAAAAATTCATTTCAAATTCGGGCAACTTCACATTAAAGAGGTAAGTTTCATTCTTTATTTTTAGTTTAAGAACACTGTTAATGTATATATACAGGCCTGCACATGAAATGAATATAATAATTTTGTAACTTATGGCCTATATTTGAGCCTGAATGTGCAGGGGTTCCCCAAGGCCTGAAAAATATTTTCAAGGGTTCCTCCAGGGTCAAAAGGTTGAGAAAGGTTGGTCTATGCAAAACACCACAGGAATATGGGGCAGATCGATTCCCTGCCCTGCCCTTGGGGCTCCAGTAGCTGTCAATTCAGACTGCTCCTAACTTTATATTTTCTGCCTCAGGTTCTCTACGTTAGTCATCCTGAAGGTCAACAGAGTGTTGTGAACAGAATTTGTATTGTGGGGGGAAAGCTGGGATATAAGGAACATGCATGTGATTAAAACATCACTAAATGTTGTTTTATTGCAATAGCTGGCTCCAGTTTGGAATGGCTGGGCAATCTTTAGGGAAGTAAAATGGTGGCTTTCTAAGAGGAGTTATTGTTTTACCTTTTATCTATATCATTGTTTGGATACATGCATGCTTTACTTAATTTTATCTGGTTCTCCTTTATTCTACCTGCTCCCTGCACATGTATTGTTCCTTTTAATTTCGCCTCTGACCATAAATAAAATAAAACTTTTTAAAAATTGAAGGATTAAAGGAGAATAACCTTTAACTGCAATGGGATGATGGCTACTGCCCAAGAAATATTAGGTGATAAAAGCTGTATGCCATGACAACAAATTATTTCTGGAAGAAGTACATGAATTCAAAAGAGTAGGTTTCATCAGTGGCCCAGCTGGAGCAACTTCATGTTAAATTTAGCCCATCTTTTGGTCCAACAGATTCTTTGCCCAACACTGGATCACTAGATCATGAGTGTTGGCAATTTTATGAACTTTCCTGCCATGACAATAATTGAGCCCTTGACACTAAGTGGTTACAGGATGAGGCCCAGAGGAGGGAAATAACTTATGATTCAGGAAAGGACTACACCCACACCAATGATCCTGCTCACAAGCGCCTCCCCTACAGCAGTGTTTCTCAACCTGGGCAGCTTTCAGATGTGTGGACTGCAACTCCCAGAATTCCCCAGCCAGCATCTGAAAGCTGCCCAGGTTGAGTAACACTGCTCTACAGTATTATCCCCCTTTTGTAGGAAGGTGAATGAGAAGTTTCCATGCTGATGTTCACCTGCATGGAGAGGATTAAGGATATCTCACTTCAGTGGAAGTGAAGTGCATAGAAAGGGCAGAACTCTCCTATCATCAGAGAAGGAAAGAACATTTAGCCATATAACCTTGCTAAATATAAAACCAAGTTCCTATTAATAATGAATTTAATATCGCATTTTATTATACTTTTAATGGGCATGAAGAGCAAAACCTCTGGGTGGATTACGTAGCAGTGAAGACAGGTTATTCAAACCGGAATAACATTGCCTTTTAAAGACCAAGACATATCTTGTATCTTCCAAAAGAATGGGGGCTGGGGTAGAATCACTAATTTAAAAATTAAGATACGCTAACAGTAAAATACAGGAGTTGGCTTACCCCGGAAACGATCAGTTCTCCTCCTAGGTTTTGGACCTCTGCTTTGACCTTGCTACAGATATTAAGCTGGTGACAGTAAAGGGCAATACGTTGAAGATATGCTAGTAGGTCTTGCTTACAGGCTGAATCAGGACACTGCAAATGAAAAGAGAGATGAGCAGGTTAAATTTGATTTACTGTGGTTCATATGCTGAATGTGCAAAAGAAAACCCGCTCACTTTGAGGACTTGGCTTCGCTTGATTGTTTGGTTATGTGTTTTGCAAAGATCTTTCTTTCACAGCACAGGAACCCAAGAGGGCCAAAGGCAAAGAGAGGAAAACCCAGCCCCACTGTTTGTCACTTACCCAATGAACTGCAGAGCAGACAGCAACATCATTGTTTCCATCTCCTTAGGATGTGGTTCAGGTTGCACATAAAGTTCTCCCGGTGTACAATATACTATCTTTACAGTACAGAACGAACCACATTTAAAGGAGAGCCTTCCAGCCCGGAAAGCATTAATAAGAGCGAAATGAAGCTACCTTGCCAAGTTACAAGCAGGAAATGGCATTTTTACTCCACCAGTGGAATGCCACCTGTGGCACTCTTTGGACGTACCTTACAAATCAAAATGACATGGGCCCAGTTCAGTTCAGTTAAACGGAGTCAGTATTAGGAAGGGTTTATAGTCACTGCAGCAGGTTGAAGCACAATTTATGGGGCAGCTCCAGAAAAGAGAGGAAGGCTAGTGATATAACTGAAGATACTCTTCTTTTAATCAACAATAAATAACCCTAAAGTATCACTGGCAGATCACCATGCAGTCTCTGACTGAATACCTGAGGTTGAAGGAGAACTCATCATTTCATGTGGCAGTCTGTTCCACTGGCCGACAACTCAAGAAGTCAGGAAGTTCCTCCTGTTATCTTGCCTGAACTATCCTTTCTTCCAGCTTTCCTCCACTCACATTTTATTCTTTCCAACCCAACAGGGTGTTAGAAAGAAAGTATGCAAAGGGGCTTGGGACTTTGGCCAGTGGTCTGTCTATCAGTAGGATAGCTCTTTAAAAACTGAAGAAAATGGGTCCAAATTTGGCGAGGAGGACGAAGCCAGGGAACCGGGTTCGAAAATGGGCTGAATCTGGCCTGGGGATGTGGGGAAAAATAAAATAAAATAATAAAAATAAAATAAAATAAAGTAAAGTATAAAATGTACCCCTATGGGAGAGGCAGCTGGAGAGCAACTGGGAATGTCACTGATTCCTCCATTCTTAAGCCTACCTGCTTCCTACTCATGTGACAGTATAGCAGTGTTTCTCAACCTTGGCAACTTGAAGGATTCTGGGAGTTGAAGTCCACACGTCCTCAAGTTGCCAAGACTGAGAAACGCTAGCATAGCGTATGTAGCTTGCTCTGTGCTTCCTAGTGAATGCATACACATACCCACAGGTGCAGCACAGGGGCAAGAAGACATATGCCCAGATGCATTAAGTTGCACGTTGCACGCAAAAATATACCGGTGCAGCTGCTGGTGAAGGGGGTGGATCAAATTCCAGAAGCCAGGCTCTGCAGCCATCCCCTGTCTCATTTTAACGAAGTCTTAGAGGAGAGGGCTATTCTAGAGGAAACCTTCCTGCTGCTTCAGTCATTTTTCATGCAAACAAGAGCAAGCTATTGCTCTAAACCATAGACCTTCTTATACAGAAACTTAATTAGCTCAAGGTTGGATTAGGACAAAGGAAGGAAATGAGGGCTGAAGAGAAAAACTAAGAGAATCCATTCAGGCTGAGCGATTCACTAGGTCAAGTAGAGGACCCCTGGTTCTGTGGCAAAGCCAGCTGGGCTCCGGCCCAGGCCCAGTGGGGCTCCACCACTGATGGGGACAACTGGAACATGGGACAATACTTTATGCCATCGGTCATTCCAGTTTAGAGCTCTTTGCCCCAACGGGCGGTAAGTTTGTAGGGTTTCAGATCTGGATTTTTCTCACTCCCACCAGGAGACATAAAGGGCTTAGAAGAAATCAGTGAGGAACTCCATGGCCCTTTGGCAGGACACAGGAAGAAGCGAAATTCAGGAGCCCCTAAAAGTGTGAGTAAAGAATGCACAGGCAGGCAGCCTCTACCATATATACACTACATATTCTTCTCTCTCCTAAATCAGACCCAAGAGAATTCCCTTGGGTAGTTAAGGCTCATCTCTTCTCCCATATTTATGATAATGCCATGAAAGTGTCTCCCTCCTTTTCTTTCAGAAGTTGCCACATCTTTCACGCGGGAATCCCAGAGGCCTTTTCCCACTTAGTTGCCATTTAGCACAGTCATATTTATTCGACTCTGGAGACCTTGTATCTGAAAGAAACTTTGAGATAAGCTCTCTGGAGAGATGACAAAGGGCTTAAACAGAAGTACCCAGAGCAAATTAAAACTTAGGATCTCGCTTTCTCTCTTTTCTCTGTCTTTCTCTTTAGCACCGTAATTAAAAATGTAACAGCCTATAAAAAGCTAACATTGCAAAGAGGTCTCAAAACTTCGATAAAATTTCCTCATTTCTGAGGCTCTGAGGAAGGACAAATAACCTTGGTGGCTTTAAAAAAAATAATGATGGCTTCAAAAGTTCTGTCTGTACTCCCATCTCTGCTGAACAGCTGCTCTGTTTTCATTTTAGATCACTGACAGGTAGTTATGGGTTCCCTTTGTAATTTGCTTGTTTTTTTTGTTTTTTTTTAATAAGCTTTTGGGAATATTCCTCCATGCCAACAAAGAAATTCTTTAAGAGCCCCTATAGTGCAGAGTGGAAAGCCTTCCTTACCCCTGTACTTGCTCAAACTCACTTTTAAAGGATAAATTAGTGTCAGCAGGTATGGAAGATTTGTTTTAAAGGCAGAGCTGTCAGTTTTCAAACCATAAAGTTGAGGTTTTTGCTGCTAGTGGAAACTTCCACATTATTTATACCCAGTTTCCACTGTCAGTCTGGGTTACAGGAAACCTAATGCTGGCAGCTCAGGAAACACAGCATATAAAAGCCATTCGCTTCATGGTTTACTGTGAGGTAAATAGAATGGGAAATAATGTGGGGGGGGGAGTCCTGAAAGATTGTCATTGTAGGAGCAAAAACTGCTGTAGGCAATCTTTGTTGTAGTCAAGGATTTTTAAAAAAATATCCTACAACTACAGGGGTGATATAGTGATGCAATGGTATCACTGGGGGGCAGAGCTGGAACTCTTGGGCTCCCCTCATTTTTCTGGAAGTTTGGGGAGGGGTCCCATAAAATAGCTTTTGTATGCCTAGGGGACCTATTTTACATGTAAGTTCTAGGTACCTCCATAAACACACAGATAGATAGATAGATAGATAGATAGATAGATAGATAGATAGATAGATAGATAGATAGATATTTCAGATTTTGTCACTGCCCCCTCCCTCAAAAAAGAGACTCTGGGTGGTTTACAATAAAACTAAACCTAAATACAGCTTGAAATTTAATAAAAATAGTACCTCTTAAATATAAAATATAATATAAATATAAAATTCAGCATGGCGATATTATAGTGCTGTTAATGGGTGGTTTGCCACCAATTTTGGCTATAAAATCTGGCTGGACTCTGGAGCACGCTTAAAAACAAAGGCAAGGAAAAAGGGAGCAACATTTTTCAATCTTGGTGACTTCCAGAGGTGTGGACTTCAACTCCCAGAATCTTCAGCAATGCCTATGTTGGCTGGGGAATTCTGGGTGTTGAAGTCCCCACCTCTGGAAGTTAAAGGATATCTATGAGCTACAGATCCATCCCCACTCACTGCACCCTGACAAAGATTCAGCTAATCCTTACAAGGTTCACTGTGCTACAAGTGTAGCTCCTCACCAAGAACAAATTCCACAAATACAATATATTACATAAGAAACTACAGTTAAATAATGCTATCTTGTATGATGCTTTAGAATAGAATGCGACCTCAATGATCTTCTGTTTCAATTACTAACAGAATCATTTCCCTGCAGCGATGGCTTATAGGCAGAATTCAATTTAAGCATGTGTTAGCTTTTCCCTTTTTAAAGAGCTGCTCAAAAGTTGGTTACATGTAAACAACTGGCATGACTCATGGAAACTGAGAAGGCCACAGAGGCTGCACCAGAAAACAGGAGAAATGGGGATGAGTGAAGAAACTAAGAACCTTCCTCCATTTTCATGGCCCTTCCTCAATCTGCTGCCATGCAGATGTGCAGGTACTACAACTACCAGAATTCTCAGAGCTAGCCTAGCCAATTATGATACTGAATGGGAATTCTGGGGGTTCTTCTTCTATTATATATGCATAGCACCTTGCCGAGGAAAGCTGCTTTATCTGAAAGACACACATTACAATTCCAGGCACGCAACCATGACTTTGGGCACAATGGTTCGCTCTGGTGCTCAAACTCATTTCAAGAGCAAATCTGGAATTACCTGATCAGCCACAGCACGAGCCAGTTTGTCCATTCTGGAACCGGCTTCTGCAATCTTCTTGGCAGCATTGATGACATCAGATGTATTCTTCAATGGCCCCTTGCCCCTGGAAAAGACAAGTGCGGTGCCATCAATGTAACTTTCGGAAACAAAGAAATGTACTCTCCTGGGTAACACTTTTGTTTTTCTTATTCTTCTACAGCTGTGACGTGACTGTTGCTCAATTTACCACAACATTGTCTTTATTTATTAGTGTATAGGCTAAGAGATTGGGGAGAAAAAAGGGGGTGAGGGAGGTATTGGATATCTACATATACTCCAGAAAGCTTTGCCGGCATTTTGGTCTGATTTTGCCTCCAAGCTCCTGAACTTAATTGTAGATGCATTTTAAAGTGTTCATTAAGATGGCATTCCTAGTGGAATGCAAAACAACAATGCCAAGCTTTCCTCTCTGCTCCCCAAGCAGGATTTAATGTTAAGGCTGCCAGATCCAATTCAGAAATAGGCCAGAGTTCAGTGGGGACACAGAGGAGGCAGCTTCACAGCTGCACTAAGTTGAATGCTGCCATGCCGTGCTGTTAAAATGTTGGTCTAGTTTCAGAACTTTTTTTGCAATTGCTTGTTGGGCTCTTTGGATATCACCTACAGGTGTGCACAGGGCACAGTCCAAAAAGTCAAGGTGATGATGCACATTAAAAAAAAGAAAGAAAGCAGGTGGAGCTTTGATCGTACCATCATAGTTGCCACATTGACTTTTTTTTTTCTCTGCCATATCCTGGCTTGCAGACCCCCTGATCTGTAGCGAGCCAAGATGACACCCAAATTGCAGAATAGGAGTCATGATGTCACACAAACAGTGCATTTCTGTAATGACATCATGATGTCTGCCGTAAATCAGTAAGTTGTGTCTTTTGCAGCATAACTTTGAATTTGAATTTGAATAAACTTATGAGTCATCATTTGATCCCCCTGGACCCCACACCCCAGATGCCCTTAGTAGCATCCCTGCACCATCCTTTCTCTCATGGTTAAGAAATACTACGATCAGCTCTGAATATTTTTTTTTTCTAATAGCATGCCAAATGTTCTCATCAAGAAATTTGAGGAGGAATTATGGGAGAGGGTTGACGGCTACCTGAAGTTTTTCCACCCTGCCAAGACTCCCATACGGTTAGTCCCTGCCTACACTGTCACTTTAGGCTGCGGCTGGGGCTAATAGGATCGTTCACACGAAACCATTGGGATGATAGCAACAATAAAGCACCCTTCCGAGAATCTTTCAAGTCATGGAAGAAGGCTTTGGATTAAGGATGCTGGCAAGTACACTTGTTTGGATTTTGCAAATGGATCTACCAAAGAAAATGCAAGCTGACTTTGACTTTGCTAGCATACGTGTTCTGTTTACATACAGAAGCTTAGTTTTTATTTACACAGTTTATCCACCACTATTTTGGGGGACTATTTTGTCAAAGACTGCTGAGGTTCAACAGGTCTCTCATCCTTTCTGAGCATCTCTAAGTCCTGCACTTTAAGAAGTTGCAGCTCAGGTTTCTAGGAGGTGACATATCCAGGCACTAACCAAAGCTTGGTCTATGAGCTTCAAGATGGAAACTGTGTCATGTATTCTGAAATCACTGTAGAAATGCTGACAAGTTCTTTTTTTGCAGCAAGCCTGGGGGCTAAAGGCCTGACAGCTTAAGCTGTCTTGAAAAGGGAATGAACCTCAATCAAGGTTGCATATATGCAATATGTCAGATTATGATGTTCCCCAGGGAATAAGGTCAGGATGACAGATGGTGGGAGATCCTTGAAAGATGGGGAAAGCCTGTTAGGTCCCTTTCTGTGACTTATATTAAACTGAAAAAAAAGAATACTGGTGGTACAGCTGCTGACATCTTTTTATGCTGGCAATTATGGGTTGAATTAGAGCCCAAACGGCAGTGTTATTTTCTGGTGGAGTTGGTATGGGATCTCATTCAGCCTCATTATCTGAAAAAAAAAATGGCCGGCATCACTGCATGGGTAACTTCTTCTTCATTTTAGAGCAAGCTTTCAAAAACAAAAAAAAAATTGACATCATTTTAAAGGTTTAGCCATGTAGGTTGGGAATTCTGGGATTTGTAGTCCCAACACACCCAGAAGGCATCTATGGTGGAAATCTAATATGGAAAAAAGCCTGGAAGAAGCAGCAGCTGTACTTTTCCACCAACAGAAACACTTCTGTCTTGGAGAACCAGATGGCTGCTCAAAGTCATCTTCCCTTAACCCAGTGAAATGCTACATGAGGTTTGGGCTGAATGTTTCTGCCTAGCCTAAATCATGTGAATTGTTTCCTTCTGAACTACCCTCACAAGGACCAACTTCACCGATGGACATACCTGGTGAAATCTGTCATCTCCATCATGATCATGCACATCTGCTTGGCCAAGACAATGATGTCATTGCCACTGTCATCCCATTTGGCCACTTCAGCATCCAGTTTGCTCTTTTCTTGGTGGAATATCTCCACCTGCTCAGCTATTTTCGCCTTCTCTTCCTGGGGAAGCTGGGCCATGATTGCCTGCATTAAACCATACAGAATCTTGTAATTTTAAGAAATGACCTTGTCAAGAACAAAAGCTTTGAGTTAGCTTCTCACCACTTTCCGTAAGTAGGAAAACCATAAAAAACATTATACATTCTGATCTTAATTTGAATCTAATCTGATTATTTATGCTGATGAGGAATCCATCTGCTGGATCCTTCTGCTGACGAGGAATCCCTCTAGATCACTGATGCCAACTAACCAGCTCATCGCCATCTTTCCAGAGCTGGACCAGTCAGTGCACACACTCTAGTTCATTTTTTCTGAACTTTGAAACAAACAAACAAAGAAGGAACAGTCTAGTGGCACCTTAAAAATGAAATATTTATTATCACTGAATCTTTCATGGGTCATGGACTACTTCATCAGCTATTAGAAAGGAGAAAACAGCTTCTCAAAAAGCCAGTATAATTATAATATAGTAACAGATGGCTCTAATATGGTTAGTGAGCTGGATTATAGTAGATGACAATCTGCACAGAACTGGATCATCAAGATATGCCACTGATATCATAGGAAAGCTCCTAAATTTCCAGTTTGTGATGGACTTTTGTGTGCTTCAGAATTCAAGCTTTGGAAGATAACTTTTCTAGAAGAACTTGAAAAGGTTTAAATGCAGATCACCATTTAACTGTCTCAGATATTAGCAATAAACATTTTATTCTAACTTTTTCAAGAAAGAAGCGACAATGCTACAACACAAAACAGCAAAATGGTAATAATTACTTTTGAAGATCAAATGGGAACGTTTCAGCAGTGATTTCTAGACTGAAAGTATGTTTGGCTCCAGGGTTATACCACACTGCATGGTACACTTAATGGGGTGTGACATAGATTTAAGTGTCATTACATTTTTTTCTTGTTTATGTCACTTTCAGTCAGCTATCGCTTCTCTCTACATATTCTTAAAATGCTCTTGGCTTTTTAAAAATTCATAACTGACCTTTTCTAGAACCAGAATTGCGGGGGGGGGGGGGAAGGTTATCTTGAATCAGGGGATTGGAAAAATGGAGAAAATGTGGAAGCTTATTAAATTAGAATCCAATTTCTGAGTTTTAATTAGGCCTTATCAATGTAACTCAGCAGCCTGAAATGTTAACGTGCAAAAAAATAAAAAAGCCGCTTCCCCCACAAAAAGGCATAGAAAGTGAGTCCCTTCTTTGCATCTGAAAGAAAACAATGGCCCTGTTTTATGCACCTAGTGCTTATTTGCATCCCTGAGATTATGCATATTCATTTGCATGTGTGCACAGTGTCACACAATGAGTCTTCTACTGATATGTGGGATGATTCCAACTTAGACTAACATTCTTAACTTTCATTATTATGCTTCTTCCAACACTGGCATTTTTTTACAGTGTTTTTCTCTTTTTCTTTCAGTGGGTTACGTAGTATGCAAATTCCAGCTTTATTTACTTCTAGTCCACAATAAACATGAAGTCATGAAACAACAAATCACTTCTGTGGAGTGGTGCTATCACCACATATACCTCCCAGTTCTACACAAGCAGAGATATTTTGTAGGCAAATACTCCTAGGATTCATAAGCAACATCTTGAACAGAAATGCAGATGTTGGATGAACTTCAACATTGGACAAGTAGAATTCTTCACCATCTCCATCCTTTTCAAAAGGATGTCTTCAATGCATCTTCAACATCTTCTCAGGAAAGTTGGGGACTGTTTGGGGCACATTTTGAGGATAAACAGGAACCATAGCTAGCTGATGGACTTCCAAATGTCCCATTGGATTTCACTTGGTAGTGTTGGAGAAAAAAATCTAGTTGCCTACCTGGGAATCTCAGGTTTCATAAAAAGGAAGGAAGAAAATGATAAAGAAATGTCTAGCTCTTGTGCAGCCTAAAACAATGGCTTCAATCATTTGTATTGTTCCTCTCATCTAAAAGTAGAATTAATGAAGGAAAGGGAAGCCATGTGTACAGTAAATAGCTTTCTTCTCCAAATCTTGATTTCTTGGTACAGAAATGAGTTGCCTGGCACATGTAGAAAACTATCAAGACAGACCTCTTGATTTAGCTGTTGGATATTATGTAAGACCGCCATTATAGCTTTCATTCCGCTGTTTCAAAAATTAAGCTATAGTTATTTTACTTATGTATATGCACATTGCCTCCGCAATTGGTGGCATTGACTTGACCATTCCTGAACTTGGAAGCTAAGTGGGTTGGACACCAGCTGACACGTGGTTGGGGAAACCAGCTGGGAATTCCAGGGCTGCTGGGTAAATGGAGAAATTGAAAACACATGTTGGAAGAAGGCAAGGGGAAACTGTTTCTGTGACACTGCTAAAAAACCCTGCATGGAGGATGCAGTATCCAGGAGTTGAGTGGCCCTTGACCTTTATTTTGTAGAGGTGACTAGCGTAATGCCTAAACCAGTATATACAGGGGTTTGGGAGGAGAAGAAGAGGAGCGAGTCCTCCCTAATGATCGGATGGTAGGACATTATTTGCTGGACTAGGCTGCACAGCTTCATAATGGCTTACACACCATGCATGTATATCTATGTGGATGTATGTATGAGTAGGGGGGAATCACTTGAATTCTCCCCTAATAACCAACATTAAGTGTGTGTGTGTGTGTGTGTGTGTGTCTGTGGGTGTAAAAAAATTGAAATTTTGAGTAAATCTCGCTTTGCACACCAGTTATCTCTTCATTCTGCTTTTTAAGGCAATCTCATCTCGTTTACGTTGCAGTATCAAGTTTGTAACAGTATGGGTATTATGGGAGTTGTTTAGATCTATTGAGTGTAATATTATTGGGTGGCTTTGATCAAGATATTGCTTCCCAACTGAGTTTCTCAGCAAAGTGTAGAAACCTAGCAAACGTATGATGGAGAAGCCACCTGAGATTAGCAAACCACTGTCCCTCAAAGATTTTG
The DNA here is from genome assembly GCF_035149785.1 of Candoia aspera. NCBI lineage: Eukaryota > Metazoa > Chordata > Lepidosauria > Squamata > Candoiidae > Candoia > Candoia aspera. The sequence continues at coordinate 72,206,707 of NC_086160.1, forward strand.
GACCAAGGTGAAAGATAAATAAAAATAAAGCTTTTAAATGTCTTAGGATTAATTCTGATCCTACTACTCTGTGTTAAAGGTAGCTTAAAGGTATTGTAAGGCCTTAAAGACATGGCTATGCCACCAGGCTTGGGGATCTGGGGGTGTAGCACAGCCTGTTCAATGACTATACTGAATGTTGCTGATAGTTTTTATAGAGTACCTCATTATATGGTTTTATATGGATTTCCATCTTTTTTTATATGGTTTTTATATTGTATTTTGTTTTTTGTCTAGTTTTTAATCATTTAAGCTACCTAGAGTCATGTATTTGAGATAGGTGGTACATAAATTGGAGACATACATACATACATACATACATACATACATACATACCTGGGACACAGGAATAACCACTGCAACTACTTTTTGTCCTCCTCATCTTTTGCTTAGAGCCCAGTTTATGTCATCTTACCTAGAAGTACTTCAAGATACACAGAAGATACTGATGTTTTCCTCACTCTTTTAGAGGTTATTAGTTACCCTGACCACCAGGAGACTTGACATTGCTAGTTTCATCTTTACGGGGAATTGTCAGGCATGGGTAGCCAGATGTTATTCTGTGGGGTTCAAACCCTCTGCTGGAATTGAACTCATGCTGCTTTGCACTTACGTGGCTATGTACTGTACAGGATACTAGCTTTAGGAGCTATCCAGGTCCTGGCACTCAGCAATTTGCAGTTAGGGATATATTTAGAGAGAATGGTACATACAGTCCACCTTCCCTTAGGTAACATCTGCATCTTTCTGCTCTGAAAGCTTAGGGGAAGGTGGACTGTATATACCATTCTCATAGTTTGGAAGATTATGTGAACAGGCGGCATAAGGAGAAAGACATGAAGCTCAAGGGATTGAATATGGGGTCCTGGTAGGGAATCAGCCTTGGCTAATTCCTGACACTTGGTCTTGGTTAGTGTAATGGTTTCTGCAACCAGCTATCTTCTCCTTTTACCGGACCACAGAATAATTTGAACCTTGAGCTGCTTAAAATGCATCTTTGGGAGATTATGGTTCAAAGTCATTGTCTGTCTTGCTCCCACAACAAAACTCTGGTAGAAATTCAGTTTCACAGGTTACTGGAGCATCCTACACAAAATGTATACAATCCTACAAGCAAATATATCACCTGGCTGGTTAAAATGGAAGAATAGGGAGGTTTACATTTATGGACAACTATCAAAAGTAGGTATTATGAAATGGCTCACAATGCCATTTCTGGGTGGTTGTGGTGATTTTGGAAACTGAAAATTCCATTCAGGTACTTTTTAATTTCAGATCTCTTAGGAAGCATTTGTATCAATTCAGTTGTGGTTTTGATAAGTATGAGAAGCTACATGCAAGGAAAGTGTTGCAGTCTTCCTTAGAATATTAAGAAAAACTTTCTACTATGCCTGGAGATTTTGACACCACTAATTAATATAGTGCAAGGCTCGTAATTATCTGCATGTGGAAATCAGGACACCATGATGTTGGGCTTTATCCAAAGCCTTCACCTCTAATGTTTTTTCTCCATAATCATAAGATTTAGAAACCTGATCTTTTAATAATTTTTCAACATGAAAGCTGGAATTCCTGGGACATTTGACAAATATATATTGGATTAGCAATTGAAGGATGTTTTTAAAATTTAATTCAATTACATTTTAAATCTTGGTTATGGGGAAAGGAACTACCAGTGGATCTTTTCTTTTGCAGCAAACTTCCCCAATCAACACCACTTGAATGTCAAATAAATTAACCCAGTTCCTGGGAACTCAAAATGAAACTTCATGCTCTGTAGCCATCTTAAGCTCTCTATTCTCCAAATCAGCTTGCAGAAGCACACAACTTGCTGTGAGATTTGAAGACGTATTAATGCACCGCTTAGACCGTAAACTCACCCTTGCACTTTGGCCAGCAATAAGCTGATCATCTTCAGTCTGAACACTTGTCCGGCTCCGAACATCATAATCTTCCTGTTCAAAATCAGAATCATCCTCTAGCTCTTCAGGAGTCTGGATTTTAGGGAGGGAAGGAAGGAAGGAAGGAAAAGAACAGATGGCAAACTTAGGAAGGATACAGATGAACTCCAGTGATTGCTATGTTCGTGTTTTATCAAGTACCTGCCCAGGAAATGTTGTTTCTTCTTCATTTTAAATTAACTTGTCTGCAAAGGCAGGCCCAAATTGAATTGTCCACAAAAAAATGAAGTTGTTCCAAACCTACTTTTCACAACCAGCATTAATCATCACCTTGCTGTGATTTCTCTTAAGTCTGTTAACAGGGAGAATGTACATTGTGCAAACTAACAGCCATGGGATGCATTTCCCCCTTGGAATGTGATATTTCAAAATAATTGTATTTCTTCTCTGGGAAAAGAAGACCAATAAAACAACATGCTGAACAGATTGCATCATCTTTCAAGAGATTACAGAAATACCTGCAAAAAAGGCATCTTGAGCTCAGGGATGAGAAGAAGAAAACCCCGCCTCTCTTTCTCTAACTGGAATTTAAATTGGACACAGTCTGAATTGTGATCTATGTATTTATCAGCAGACTGATCACAAGACTTGGCAATGGAAGGAGGCTGGATTGTGAGGTTGCCGAGAAGATTGCAACTCTCCATATCGATGCTTGCTAAAGAAAGGAGAACCTTCCTTGTGTTCATTTGCTCTTTTCACACGTTCATTCCTCCATATTCGCAAGACGTTTTTCAGGGTTCCAGAGCTGAGATGGTTAAACAAATGGCTGGATTATAGCAGAGAGAACATGGCAATAGCTCTTGTAATGGAATGTACTGTACAAATAAAGGCAAGGCACCAATTGTAAGAGAGGATGTTAGGAGCAACCATTAAACCAAGAAATCTCTCTTCCAGGGGAAAGGGGGTGTATGGCATGTCAAGATATCTTTGTGGGTGTTTTCAAAGTGCTCTGAAGGGCAAACAGTCTTTTTTCTCATGCGAGTCTATGCTTTGTTATTCCTCATTAACTCCCACTTGAAATCAGCAGGGGTTCTGTGCAAATAAGAAAATAGCCAAGGTAACCTTATCCGCCTTATCTTGACAAGCAGAAGGCATGGCTCTTAGATACGTTGGGGCGGTCCAACCCTGGCTACTGAAGACTAAAGGACTTCAAAATTCAAAACAGCTCCAAATCTCTTCCACTGAGCAATGCTTCCCCATCGTCTGCTAACTTTTTGTTCATCTTCTGCAGGCAGAGTGAACATCAAACCCCTCTGACAGAATAGCCAAAGGCTGCCCTCTTTGATATCCCAGCTGCAGCTGAACAACAATCAGAAGCAGCTACAGTGACTTTATCACAAGCGAGACAACGGACACTGAGACCCTGAGTATCTCCATTACTGTAACACAGGCTTCCTCTATCTGAGGTCCTCCAGATGTAGTGGAAGTACAACTGCTGGAATTCCCATTCAGTATGGTTAATCAACCTGAAGAGCACCGGGAGGAGCCTGTGGCGTATGTTGTGCTTGTATATGCTTTGCTTGGGAGAAAGAGGATAACATGGGATTTTTGAACAGTAGGTATAATGGAATTCTGACTGCATGCCATTGTTCCAGTGAACTGCATTCCCTGCATTGCTGTGATCAGATCTTAGAGAGGGACCACACCGCATCATCCAGCAGTGACTGGCCTTGCAGATAGACATTCCAACTTGGCTTTTCTTCCAAGCATCTCTCTAGGGGAAACCCCCGTTATTGTGACAACACATATGTACTAAGGTGCAGATAAAGCAATAGAAGATTGATGCAGTCTGGTCTACTCCTTTTTATTTAACTTTCAGCTCAAATCAGTTGCCTTTATATATGATATTTAAGGATGTTCTACTCCTTCCCTTATTTGTTTGTTTGTTTGTTTTCTATCCCACCTTTAACTCAAGGCAGCAAACATACCTTCCTCCTCCCTTTTTCCCCACAACAACAACCCTGTGAGGTGGGTAGGGCTGAGAGAGAGGGATTGGCCCAAGGTCACCCAGCCGGCTTTCATGCCTAAGGAGGGACTAGAACTCTCCTACTATGCCTGATTGGCTCTTGGGCTGAGAGAGAGGGATTGGCCCAAGGTCACCCAGCCGGCTTTCATGCCTAAAGCGGGACTAGAACTCTCCTACTACGCCTGATTGGCTCTTGGGCTGGGAGAGAGGGATTGGCCCAAGGTCACCCAGCCGGCTTTCATACCTAAGGCGGGACTAGAACTCTCCTACTACGCCTGATTGGCTCTTGGGCTGGGAGAGAGGGATTGGCCCAAGGTCACCCAGCCGGCTTTCATGCCTAAGGCGGGACTAGAACTCTCCTACTACGCCTGATTGGCTCTTGGGCTGGGAGAGAGGGATTGGCCCAAGGTCACCCAGCCAGCTTTCATGCCTAAGGCAGGACTAGAACTCTCCTACTACGCCTGATTGGCTCTTGGGCTGAGAGAGAGGGATTGGCCCAAGGTCACCCAGCCGGCTTTCATGCCTAAGGCGGGACTAGAACTCTCCTACTACGCCTGATTGGCTCTTGGGCTGGGAGAGAGGGATTGGCCCAAGGTCACCCAGCCGGCTTTCATACCTAAGGCGGGACTAGAACTCTCCTACTACGCCTGATTGGCTCTTGGGCTGGGAGAGAGGGATTGGCCCAAGGTCACCCAGCCGGCTTTCATGCCTAAGGCAGGACTAGAACTCTCCTACTACGCCTGATTGGCTCTTGGGCTGAGAGAGAGGGATTGGCCCAAGGTCACCCAGCCGGCTTTCATGCCTAAGGCGGGACCAGTTTCTAGCCCACTGCCTTAACCACTAGACCAAACTGGCTCTAGTTATACATATACACATTAAATAAATAAATAAATAAATAACATATACACATTAAAATAAATTACATATACATAATATATAAAGTAAGATATACATTTTAAAGGCAAAAGCAGGTCCAACATTGACTTTACCCAACTAATTCTCTTACGCAAAAGGAATAAAACTGCAGTAAAACTGAGACAAGATTTCTTTCCTTTGGTTTATTAAGGTAGGTGTCCTAACAGTCAGAGATCACACTGAGACGAGGAGTAGTTCTCTAGTGTTTATTACTGCTACATAAGACAGAATCCTAACAAACTGAAGAAGCGTGGGAAAACCCAGACAGATAAACCCCAAAAGTCAAGGTGGGTCTGATCTGTGCCTCTTTGAATGGCTGCTTAACTCCTCAGTACTATGCATGTGTTTTCCCCCCTGGATAGGGGCCCCCTCCTGCTCACCATCAGTGCTCATGACAGTAGGAAAGAAAACTCTTCATGTGTTAAAAAAACAAGGTGATTTCCTTGCCTGCACAGCCAGACAAATATCTAAGATAATTTCTTTGCTTTGTAACCTCTTCTCTGAACAGTTACTGGGGCATCACAAATGCCTCTGACTGACAGCTAACCTGATTAAAAATTGGTTTAATGTCCATGTTTGCAGAAAAGGTTTTCAACAGTCACAACAACAGGAAGAAACATGAAATTTGTTCAGAAATTGTGTGTGCTAAAGATTTCATTTCAGTCTGCTGACTTGCACCCACAAAGCTGACATACTACATTCTCTTCAACACAGGTGTGGAGGATTCAGAAGAAATCTTGTCATTTCCTCCAAGGTCACATCTTTGGACTTGAAAGAATCCCACCAATTGAGGCTGATTAGCAAGCTGGTGAGGGCAAGGCTAGAGAGCTCTATGCAAAATGACTCCCTCTGTTGTTGCGCTGTTTAGTTTATTAAGGAGGAAAAGATCCTGATAAAATGAAATCAATTGCTTACTCAAGGTTGAAATGACAGTTTCTTACCTGAATAAACACCAAAACCTCTCCCCTTGGAGATTCAGTGAAGCAGTTAGTTAATTTATTTATTCATTTAGATATTAAAAACACCTATCCTCTACTCTGAGTTCTATACATGCATTAAATCGATACAAGTGGTTCTAATCTTCTTGGCACAATTGAAAACCAGATACCCAAACACCTTGGGGAATGTGTAATTTCTTGGCAAAAGTATGCTGGGTGAAAAGGAAACAGTTTCCACATGATTGGTTTTTGAAAACTGATCTGTATTGAAACACTGATTATTAAAGGGCAGCCAGTCGACAATCTCCAGGCTTCTCTAATGTTGCTGCTTATATCCAAGTACAAAAACTAGCAATTAGCTTACCCAATTTGCTGTTGCTATGACATACAAGGGAAAAGAAGAGAATTCTCCCCCATTAGCATTTACAACAGTCCAAGTGAGGGAGATCAAGACTAAATTGTGTGGGGGCTTGGGGGTGGGTGTTACTGACAGATACGTCACAGGATTCATTCTCAGTCAAATAATGTATAGGAATGGCTAGGACACGCTAAGAAGAATCTTCCCTCCCTGAATGGGCTTGGAAATCCAAAGGGTTCACATTTGCCACCCTTCTAGAAAAAGAAAGATGGGAAGTACTAATCATTTAATATGCTGTTTTGAGTTGAAAGTGATTTACTATCTCAGATATAGTGGTCAGTTGGTTTCTGGCTGATATGTTGTATGAATATTCAGGTACTGCTTTCTTGGCACACCTCAACATGTAATCACAAATGGAGCCCACGCTGAACATAAAATATGGGCTTTTGCCAGCAAAATAACTATGGGAATCAGGCTAGAGTGATTAAGCATGCAACACTGGGGAAGACCAAGTTACTCTGATTTCTGGTAAGATACTTACATGTTTAAGCTTGAAGAGAGGATAATATCAGGTATTTACCCATTAGGGTGCCACCATTTTAGAAACAGCAGAGGAGATAAGGTCTTTCTGTAAATTGAAAACTGTACTGTGCTTTCCTATTTATTGTGGGAAATGCATCTGTGTTTTGGAGGTTCTAGCTTGTGCATTTCATCTTTTCCAATGAAGTATACAACTCTCCTTGACATGATCCTACTAAGATAAAAATTATCTTGGGGTGTCAGGATGGCTGACAAGGGTGATGGGCTTATAATACAGAAAACTCTACTATTTGTTGTTACTACTAATTCTCCTTGCTATTATTCATTTGAACACAGATGCAAAGGTAAAATATTAGATTAAACCTCTTAGCTGAATTTACCCTAAAAGTGGGCTTATAAAATTTAAATCAACAAATCTTACACCCAATCAATCATTACATTCCATGAATGAGCTTAGTGGAAGGAAAGAGGTTTTTCTTTCGTTAGCCCGTGATTCACTTATGTACACTAAGGTCTTGAGCCTTTTACCTACAACCCCACATAGGACTGGGTGATGAGCATGTCCTCCAAATTGGTTAGTCATTTCTTGTGGACAGTTAATGTACTTTGAATGAATAATGATGGCCCTGGCTCGTATTGTTTAGGTTGGGAAACTAAACCGGTTTAGGCCTGGTTAGTGCCTGGATGGGCAACTTTCACAGAATGTCAGAGCTGTGGGCTAGACTGGGAATCACAAACAAACAAACAAACAAAAACATAAGAAGGCAACAAGCAAATCATGTCCATATTTCTACCAAACAAACTACATGGACGTGTCCATGAAATCAGGAGGCTGAGCCTGACTGTAAGAGACTTTACCATTACAGTGGAATAGCCAGACTGTTGAGTTCGGCTCTGAGGAATATAATACAAAAGAAGAAGAAAAGGATTCCTGCATTGTTATGAATCTTGTTAGATGTTCTTAGGTAAAATATTTTTTGCCACGACCAGGTTAATGAAAAACTATTGGACACTGTATTAAAATATGGCTCTGGAAGGGATCTGAAGTTTTGGACCGGTGCTTGGAGGCTGGCCTGGAGAAGCTGTAGCCTGAAGCCCAATCCTGTTGATTGAACAATAGAAGGCCATGAGCCAGTGTTCAGAGAACCCCCAGCCAACCCAGAACGGCACCTTTTTTCCTTCCGTAGTGCTTCATAGTCGGAAGTCCAGGGACCTCAGTTGTAGGACTTGTGATTCCTGTTTTAAGACCAGCCATTTGTATTCCCTCTCAACTCAACCTACTTCACAGGGTCTGTGTAACTCAACCCCTAAAGTAAAGGAAAGACTGTATGCAAGTGTATACAATATGATTTTTAAAAGAGATTTTGCTGGCCACTCATCATCTGTTCTTGCTATATTTATGACACTTGATGCCAATAAATCTTACAGTTGACAACACAGTGCAAATGCCAAAGAGTTAATACATCCTTTCTCCCTTCTAGGATCTCCCCCCTTCATTTTCCTGGGTGTCTTACCCTTATCATCAGTACAGCTTTCCTGATGTCCCGAACACCATCATAAACCAAGCGAGAGGCGTCAATGAACTCATTCTCTTCAAACGGCTGTGGGACGTTTGCACTCAGGGCTTCAATAGCGACTTCCACTTGTTCAGCAAAACGCGGCATCACTAAATTAAACCAAAGGAAAGGCCATGAGAATGTAGGTTTCCAAGTGCTTCCCCTTGGGCATAAAAGACTTTCAAGCAGGTCTGGAACATGTGGTGCTGCAGCATCAGGATGTAGAAATGGGTAAATATGAAATTATCCAACCAGAAATAGTCCTATCATCTCAAGATTGTGTGGACAAAGAATTTAACAGTTAATGTAGGTGCAGTACATTGTGTAAAGTTATGAGATTTAAACCAACAGTTGTTTGGATCCCTCAGAATGCTTTTCAATTGCAACGGACTCCTCCATCATTGAGATTTCTCCTTACTCCAGAGTAGGAAGTGCAGGGAAGGACTGGAGAGGTCTGCAAGATCCTGTGTTTTCTAGCTGTACATCATGGAAGCAGGTTGCTACCAAATCCCTGAGAAAATCTGGCTCCTTCAAGCAATCCATTCAATACTGTGGGTTTCTTCCAGGCTGGGCACTATAATTTGTATGGACAGTGGTGGCTTGGAGATCTTGAAATGCAAGTGACTGCTTTGGGGAACATATCAACTGGCATGACTTGAATGGGGCAAGCTCAGGTAGGGTGCTGAGGACTGAAATGGGAGTTGCTGTACCTGAATGAAACTTGAAGTTTTAATTTCAAATTTGCCTACCCATTCCTAAAATCCTGCCTTAACTCTGATGTGGGCAAACATGACATGAGTACCATGAAATCTTATACATATTCTGGAAAGGGGATATCAACCTAAATTGGGCTCCCTTATAGATTTCTGGAAGAAAGGATTTCAATCTCTGAAAATTGTAGGATGAATTGATTTGAGTGTGCATTAGTTTTTAAGTTATCCACTTGCTTTCATAGTTTTAAAATATTCTGAGTCAGTTCTTGACTCACCAAATATATCATGATATATTTTTAAAAAGTGTGTTGGGGAGAAAAAGGATGTGTAGAAATGTGCACTTAAAATGTACTAAAATGCAAAATTTCCTACTGAATTTCTTTTTAATCTGTGGATCAGGAAGAAATGGGAACGGAAAGGGTCGTTGTCAAATACAAGCAGTTACATCACAGACCAGAAATTAACTGATGCATTCATCCCTATGTTACAGGATATCTGCCACATCATATGTATCCATAGCTAGAGTCACAGGCACAGCAAGGGTTTCAAAGCTCTTTTGATAAATCAAAATCAACACACCACCTCAAATCAGACTTCACCAACCAGTTCTAGCTTCTGTTGGAACTGAACTGAAGATTATCTTGGCTATTCCGGCACAGATCTGGAAGAAGACAACAAGCTATGGACATAATAGATTGAATTTGTGACAAAATAATTTATACAATCTAGGCACACTTTATTTATTTATTTGATTGATTGATATCCTATCTTTCTTTCAGAAGGCAGCTCACATAGCAGTCTTATGTGATTGGGCTGAGGGAGTGTGTCTGGACCAACATCACCTAGAGAAGCTTCTACCACTGAGGGCAGACAATAACCTGGGTCTTCCCAGTACTAGTCCAGCCCCTTAACCACAACACCACATTAGCTTTCTAAAATGTAGCTTTCATGCCTATTCATATCTCTATTTAAAAATCTGTATTTATAAATTTTCCCTACAATCTGTAAGATAGGTTGGTTTGAGAGACTGACCAACCCCAAATTTCCCAATGAGTCTCTGTGCCAGAGGGGGACTTAAAACAGTCATGTCTTCCCTTAAACCCTCTGAAGACCCTCATTTGAAGTGTGGCCCTCAATGTCTTACGTAAATTATGGTGTGGTCCTCATGGTGATAAAAGTACATACTGCTGTTGAATCTATTCTTCACATCCTGCTGCACTGCTCCTTCTACAATGATATCTGAAGAAGACTCATCTGCCCTGTCTTGCTACATGCACCAAATTATCCTGAGGAACTTCATGTCAATTTCCTCTTATCAAACAAGTCAAGTGCTATCACCCATAATGTAGCAAAGTTCTGTATAGCTGCTGTGAATGTGCGCAAACAACTGACAATTGCACATGGCTGACATCATCATCCCCAACTCATTTATCTTCTGTAATATAGCATTGAAATACTAACTCCCATTACTCTGGTACCTTATCTAATAATTACTTTAATACTTTGGACTATGAGACTCAGAGTACATTCGAACAAATAGTCACCTTTTTAATTTGCTATGTGGCTATGTGGATGGTTTGTTTGTTGTTGTTTTCCTTTGCTGTATTTAGCTTATATATGTTCTGTTTCATCTGGTCACTGTATGAAATAAATATTATCTCTAGCTAGCTATCATCTTGCTGGAAAGGGCAATTGAATATATGCCAGAAATGGAAAATGATTTGTGTTTATTTGTTATTATTTATTTGTTAGATTTATAAGCTACTTTTCTGTGATGTAGGTTAGGCTAAGGGAGAAGGACTAGCCCCAAGTCCCTCAGTGAGATTCTGTGGCGGAACGTGGATTTGAACCTTCTCATTTCTGGTCCAACACCTTCATTGCTACACTGCATTGGCTTTCCAAGAAATTTAGTCTTCCTGTCTATATATACCTAGATCACTGTTTCTCAACCTTGGCAACCTTAACAAGTATGGACTTCACTTCCCAGAATTCCCCAGCCAGCATGCTATATTTATATATCCTCCTTCCCCAATTTGTCCTTGCAATAATTCTGTAAGGTAGGCTGAAATGAGAGAGAGGAACTGGCCCACAGCCATCCTGGAAGCTTCTGTGGTTGAAGGTAGATTCTCTTTGCTCCTAGTCCAACCCCTTCACCAGTACACAATGCTGACTGTTTCCAACATACAATGTAGACTAGCCTCCTCATGGAGCACCCTGGGCAACATGACTTTTCATGGCTAAAGAGTCTACACATATGGCTGCTGGACCTCACAAGGATTTCCCAGCAAGAAAAAGCAGCATGAACACTGAACTGCTATGCCATATGGTTAAAAAGAGAGAGAGACAGAGACAGAGAGAGACAGAGAGATTGCTGGCTATAACTAAGTTTTTTTTTTTCTCTTCCAGTGCTAAAATCTGACACATGAGTTGCCTTCAAGTCCCCAGAAGAGCTACTGGTGCCTAAATCCCAGCTGAGTGTAGAACATGAAAGATGCTAATGGCTTTATGTGAGCAATTCGCAGTATTAATGGTTGGGGCACACTTTCATACTTTATGAATCCATGCCTAACTGGCACATTCAGTATTTATTTCTGCAATATATATAGGCCTTGGGATGGCTTTTGTAGCCAGCAAAGGCAGAAAAAAAATCCTAGAGGGCTATTTGCTGATTTGTATGGCAAACAGTCTTCGAAATGGAAAATGTGTATTCAACTGGTGCAGGCAGGATGGATTCTGAGCATTCACTTGCCTGTGTGTGTCTTATCTTGCAATGTCAGCATGGCTGGGCTCCTGCCATGCAATTTAAAAAAAATATATTGTAGCACTGGAGCTACAAGACTGAGCTGCATGTCTTCTCACTAAGCAAACCGCCCTTACCTGGTGCTCCTGTATGCAATTATATGGACTGGGAACATGGAAGTAAATGCCTTAGCCTAAATCTTAATTATTTACAAGATGACATGCGATGTGCTATGGTTGGCTCCTGGAACCCTCACTGCGATTGCCAGTTGGAAGAGGAAACTGCAAGCCGCTTCACGTTTTTGCTTAGGAAGCCCAGAGATAAAGAAGGGGGAAGGTTCATATTAATAGTAAGGCCTTCTTTGAGTTAATTCCTGGTGATTTCCAGAGGACCTTTGTGTGGTTTTCTTGGCAGTAAGGTGGGTATGATAGCTCAGGAGGGAGGTGGACAATTATGGAAAGATCCCACTTGGCTTGAAGGCCACCCAATGCTTTGCCAATAATCAGTTAGTCACAGGAGGAACGGGAAGAAGAACCAACTTTCAACCATTACTGAAGATTTCATCTCCATACTCTTACTAGCAGGGGATAATCAACTGAATTATATAGCTATATTCTTGTCTGCAATAAAGATTCTTATCTAGCTGCGCTGAGTTGATGACTCTACCACCAAAACAAACAAAATAGCAGAGCTGTCTTGGTGCTAAGAGATCTGTGAATCGCTGTCAAGTCCTCCCAGGGAAGCTTGATAAAGAAGGTGGTTTGCTATTGCCCTCTAACTCCAGGTGTGTTTTGACTTCCCAGTTTAGCCTATAGCTTTGGAATTTGGAACCAGGGAACAGCCTGGTGGTCATCCACCCAAGTATTATTTATCTAGGGCCAACCTGCTTAGTGTTCCAAGTTCAGTCAAGGTTGGCCAGGTGCAGATGTTATTGAAGGCTCAGCAGCGTAACTAGTGACAGCCATCTAACTAGCAAACTCCCTCTAAGGAACATTTTTTTTTGCATTTTAATTTGTTTCAAAATTATTATCAGTTTTTTTTTTTTTTCATTTTTACTTATTATTCCAGAACAAAGAGGGAGGAAATCTGATCTTGGGAACCATCTAAAATGGTGGTATAGGGGAGAGGGAATTCCAGCCAAGTAAAATTTCATTTTGTATTTCTAGGTGCGAAGATTACTGCAGATGCTGACTGCAGTCAGGAAATCAGAAGACGCTTAATCCTTGGGAGAAGAGCAATGACAAATCTCGATAAAATAGTCAAGAGCAGAGACATCACACTGACAACAAAGGTCCGCATAGTTAAAGCAATGGTGTTCCCCGTAGTAACATATGGCTGCGAGAGCTGGACCATAAGGAAGGCTGAGCGAAGGAAGATCGATGCTTTTGAACTGTGGTGTTGGAGGAAAATTCTGAGAGTGCCTTGGACTGCAAGAAGATCAAACCAGTCCATCCTCCAGGAAATCAAGCCAGACTGCTCACTTGCGGGAATGATATTAAAGGCAAAACTGAAATACGTTGCCCACATCATGAGAAGACAGGACACCCTGGAGAAGATGCTGATGCTAGGGAGAGTGGAGGGCAAAAGGAAGAGGGGCCGACCAAGGGCAAGATGGATGGATGATATTCTGGAGGTGACGGACTCGTCCCTGGGGGAGCTGGGGGTGTTGACGACCGACAGGAAGCTCTGGCGTGGGCTGGTCCATGAAGTCACGAAGAGTCGGAAGCGACTAAACGAATAAACAACACAAAATTTCATTTGCAAAATGTTTGGGCAACAACACCACAAGTATCTTTCTCCCGATTCATTTTTTGTCCAAGTTCTTTTGGTTCTCTCACTTCACTCTGCAACATGAATCATTCAGGATACAACAGCAGCAACAAAAATCCCTATAACACGTTGACAGTTGTACTGTCATAAAGACTTATAGATCTCATTGGCGGCTAAGCAGTCTGCCTGTGTAACCTTTTCCACCCCACTTTATTGCCCTTTAATACATGCGTTTCAAAATTCACATTATCTTAATGTGATCAGAGTATCGTGCTAACATTCTTAAGACTGCATATTCAGTTGGGAAGAAAGGGGGAAAAGGAATATATTTTATGGGGATTTCTTTTCCCGATATCTTACAACATAGGAAAAAAAAATCTTCCACTTTCAGCAGAAGGAAGCAAATGCCATAAGACTTCCCTTTTATGAACATCTCTAAACTTTAAGCATACTTCGAGAGATCCAGTGTGCTCAGAGTTTAGCAGGAGAAATCTGATATTAAATGGCACATTCCAAGCATGATTCATCAAAATGAAACCTGTTACAGAAATGAATCCAAAATAAAATTAATTATGCCAGCCATCCTCTCTCTGCTGACACACTTTGTAGTACCCTGATGGGTACATCTTTCAAAGTGATACTTTCATATTCAACTGCGCAGCGTGTCGGCCCAAAATGTTTGGAAGCGGGGGGGTGGGGGAGAGATATGCAAACGTGCAGCTGGCAAGGTTTTAAATTATTGTTTCCTATGGTCTGTCAGAGTCAAGCCTGCCTCTGACTCAGAGAGCGAAACCCCTTCTGAGCCAGAGGAGGAAACAGAAACTTGCTGGGCTCAAACCAGGAAAACGAAACTCGGAGAAGAGCCAGCAGCACGCGAAGAGTTTGTTATGGTTGTGCCCAGCTGCCTTTTTGAACTCCAGCCCCATTCAGAGGCCAAAGATCAAAGAAAATTGGGACCTCCTGAATTAATATATAGGAAGACTTTAGGGAATGGGCAAATAAAGTCAAGAGGAACGGCTGTGATGAAAATAAAGTGGTCGAAATGGGCAACGTGTACCTCTGCTACAAAAACTATCCTTAATCATGTTCTTACATCTTGGGTACCAGCTTCAAACTGGTAGCTTGTTCCATGATTCTAAGGAAAGGGTAACCCTGATATGATCCAGCAGTGTAAAGTGTACCGTAAATCACCAATGACATTGTTACTACAGATTGCACAAAAGGTAGATTTCTCTTCTGGCTGCCTTTTCCTGTGGCACAGTCCATAGAGGCAATATGTGGGCGGAGTTCTTCCTTTTCTTAGTGCATTTTCCCAACATAGCATCACTTCTGTGGGTACCTTTGATCTAATATCTACTCTGATGTGCACAGTCTACTGGATGGAAGTTGAATCTGTGATCTTCTGGCCTACTCATAGTCAAGGCAAAGCAGTAACCCAATGACATTCAGAATATTTTAAAGGATTTATCTACATGAGATGGCCCAGGGACTTTGCTGATATCCTAAAGAGATGCCTACCTGTGGCTTCCTAGGTGGTGTGGCCACCTGAAACATTGCAGGGGCACAAAAGACCTTTGAAGAATAAAGCATCCACAGCTTTTTAAAAATTTAAAAGAGCTTTAATCTAATACAATATCCAAGACTCACTTGCAGCAGCCCCAAGCCCGCAGGACTTCTTTTACTGGAAAGTGGACCAACAAACTACTGGTCAAATTGCATCTGATACCTTCCCCTTTTCTTCTGCTCTATTTCAAGTGCTTGATTGGCAGAATGTGTGAATTCTAGAATTTCCTGATGCATCTTGGTGTCCTTTTCAATGTTTCGATTCTGTAATTACTTTTGGTGATGCAGTTCTACCCCCTTCTTGAAATGAGAACTCTGGATGAATATTTGAGCATTAACAGCAATCCTGGAATAAGACTATAGAATGCCATTGTTATCTTCCTTTGAAAATTAGTGTCTCGGTTTTTGTAATCTGCCAGGGAATATCCAAGATGGTTTTTTGCAGTAGTTCAGCAACTCAACTGAACAGGAGGAAACAGGACCAACTGGAATCCTTGCTTGCCTGATGAGAAGGAAAAAAAGCGTGCCCTTTATCCTAAAGTCACATGAACAGTTGGCTTATCTTACATGGTAAAAAATATAGTAACTTCTCTCTAGTTAAAATCAGCAGGCTAGCTGAGAGAGAAAGAATAGAGGGTAGACTTAAGACATTCAGGACACTTAAAACCTAATCCCTTGCTGTCTCGCCTTATCCTGCACCATCCATCCATCTGGGACAACTTCCCCCTCTGCCCATTCAGGATGGGAGTACAGTAAGAGATGTAATCACTGTTCCTCAAAATAACATGTAATGGACATGCAAACATGAGATTACAAAAAAAGGACAGGCAAACAAAAGATGCAGCAAACAACCCATGCCTAGTCCATGTTCGCACTGAAGATGTTGCCTAGTCTGGCAATGAAGCATCTGCAAGAAAACCACAAGGCTCAGAGAGCACCAAGGACTCCCTAGCCCATTTTGTTGTCTGGAAATAGACCCACTATCTTACAGGATTTGGAGTTACTGGTATCAGTTTTGAAACAAACTTTTCCACCTCCAGCTGGTATTTTTCAGACCTTAAATTTCTTTTGTAAGGAAAGGAGATTGGCCTCACGGAAAGGCAGTGATCGCAAATTCAAAAGTTTATTAGGGCCACAAGGTAACACCCCCCATGTCTCCATTTCTGAATTATTATGGGAGGAAGAAAGAAAGAAATGAACATGACATTTTATTTAGCTTGGAGTGTTTGTCAAAGACTTTTCTATGAGGATTGTAAATTTCATGTCAGAAGATTCTAAATATTTCATGGAAGTTTTATTACATCTAAATCTGATATAAAAAGCTTCATGCTGCATAATTTCTATCTTGTTGGATCTGGCTGTTCCAGACATAATTAAAAGACAGCAAGCTTTGCAGAGAATTATAATGGTATATAAGTTGACACAGGCAATTAAACAAACATATCTTCCACACATTCACAGATAGACAGATCAAAAATGTTCTAAACTTGGCCAGTTAGTAGACTGGTTTTTAATCTCTCTGTAAATATTAGCAGATTAAGATTATTATTTTGTACTAGGGATTGAATAGCTGTACCCAAACCTGATTTAATTTGCATTTATGTTTTAGTTAGTGTATGTATGTATGTGTGTATATATATATATATATATATATATATATATATATATACATACACTAACTATATATATATATATATATATACACTAACTATATATATATATATATATATATACACTAAATATATATATATATATTTCTCTTTGTTGATGAGGCAGTTTCCTGAGTCAGTAATGCATACACTATAGAAAAATTACAAATACGTAGTTATGAACATAAAATGCTTACATTAGAGAAAATTGATGCAAAAATGAGTAAATTAGAAAAAAATCTGTACATAGTAACTGTATTACGGAAGACTGCACACATTTGTTCAGACTTACAGCAAATTAAAATATTCAGAAACTGATGCCAAAAGGAGACGGAATGAACATAGAATTTAAAGTATTTTAAAAGTTACAGAAAACAACACAGATGTATGTCTCCTTAATAGGTTCAATTTGGGATATAACTTTTGCTAAAATTGACAATATGGGCCACTTCCGCCAAATTGTCTATTTAGGATTAAATGCATGTCTGCATTTTCCCACTAGAAATCTGTGTGTATGTAAGAAATGAAATTCACTGCAAATAGTTTGAGGATCAACAATATAAAATGCTATTTTAGGCAATACATAATAAAAAGAACTTTCAGAATGTACAAGAATACAGGTTCTGCTGCTTCTCAAATCCCTACATGGGTTTAGATTTAGATTAGAATGATAGAATCCTAGAGTTGGAAGTGGCCATTTGGATCCTTCTTTGCTTGCTCAGTTAATTAATTCACCAAAATTAGCTCGTAATTGAAGCACTGGATTCATGGGCTGCATGCCACTGAATTTCATTTGCTTGGTGTAGCGGTTGGGTCTTCTCCAACTTTGGACTTTTCAGGGACACTAATTGGCTACGGCTGAAAACAAAATGCTGTGCTAGATGGATCTTTAGCCTCTACCAATGGGCTGTTTTGTGTGCTGTAATTCAGAGATAGGGATACTGTCTGGTTGTATTCCAACTTCCATCAGCTTCTACCAGCTAGCTGATGGGGAGGAATGACAGGGGTGGTTTTCTAACATCATCTGAAGGGCCACATATTCAACATTTCCATTCTGGAATCGTATGGCGTACTCAGCATAACTATTTGATAGTTATATGGAAGAATATGTTTCCGAAAGTTGCTTTGGTGTCCTTTTATCTACTGTAGTGGCATGTCCATCCTGAAATTCCTCCCACTATCTAAAGCAGTTGCAATCGTCTTTATTTTTGCCAGCATTGCAACATGAGAACAAGCAGTGGTTTCAAGAGCAGAACAGCACTTTCTTTGGTTAACCAACAGAAAAGTGAAAAGTGAAAAAAAGAAAAAGTGACAAGTGAAAAAAATGTCATTTGATCATTGTCTACCACCAGCCCCCACTGTTCTTGGCATAACAAAAAGCTGCATGGCCCCAAAAGAGAATTAGTTTAAAATAATTGCTAGCTATTCCCTCCATCCATGTTTTCAAAATATTGTGTTTATTAATCTAGCCCCACTGTGAGTTATGATGGTCTTTTTTGCATTTGCTGCCTTCCTAACTAGCTCCATATATTGCTGCAGCATCTAGAGTAGAGGTCAGGAAGGAAACAACCAGCTTTTATCTCATTTCAGATAAATCAGCATGGAGGCAATAAAAAAAGGACTCGGCATTTTAAACAATCCAACCTCATGCATCTGGGCAGGTACCTAGATGGTTCTAAAGTGGCACAATGCCTTTGTATAGAGGTACCGTTAATTAATTGTCATTAATCAATTAATGCCATTAATTATGTCACCAGTGTATCTAGCTTTGCACAGAGGAAGCATAATCTCTTCTTGGTGGAGCTTACAAACTAAATCTTGACAGAAGAAGGAGAAAAGACATAAGAGGAGTAATAACATATATTATTACTGAAATCCAAGATATTCTATTCTGGGATTTGCTTCCAAGCTATAATTAGCATAAACACAAGAATCGTGCTTACTTGGCAACACTGGGCCAAAGAAAGAAGAAATGAGGTGAGGAAAAGCTCTCCAAAAAAAAAGCTCAGAGGCCATGCATGCTGAAAAGACAAGTGTGCATTGGGTCTGAGATCTGTGACCTGCAGCTTTGTGATCAGGGAATCAGAAAGTCATTGGGCTGCAGTGGAACTTAAACATGTACCTTGCAATTCACCCAAAGGACTGGAGAAAAAGTGCTCCCACTGGGGGCAGAAAGAGGTGACATGGACTGGCTCATCACAGGCACACCCATTCAACCAGTCTGACATTTCACAGCTCATCAAAAATGGTTGTCCTCTATAGCTCAGAAGAGCTACTATCTATATAGCTTGAAGAATAAAAAGCCCATAATTCAGGGCAATGGAAAGCAAGACTTATGAAGGTCTCTGTGAAGAACACAAAGCTCTTGACTGAACGTATGGGGCTCATCCCTTGGGGTGGGAAGCCCACCTTAGCAATGAAATTGCTTCTGTGGGATTCTTGTGTCCCCAAACTTATCACCTTTGGCATCTCTGCTTTACATTTGAGCATCACTAATATTTAATGAAAACCCTGTACATTTGTCTGTTTGCGTACACATGTGTGTTAACATAGAAAAGTAGTGGGTATATACTTATGGAAGAAAGAAGATACTATATGCCTGTATATTTTTAACGATTCACTACACTATTAAAACTTAGTGTTGAATCATCTGAAAATGAATCCATTTCTTTTGTCCCATTTGGAACAGATAGTTTGACCTTTCAGAGTTTTCAGGAAGAATCTGAAGAACAGTTTAACAACAACAAAGGTATACACAAATGTTCATGCATCTATACATAATCTCCTGGCAAAACCTTATTCCTTAGCTATCAGGCACATGGGAACATCTCCAGAGAAGATAACTTCATTTTTTCCAAGAATTCTCCAAGCCCCCAGGATTATTTCCAAAAACAGCCTTTGGAAATACTGCTTTAAAATAAGTCTTGAGAATCCCCTAAAAGAGCTGAGGGGGAAAAAAAGAAAGAACCCCAAACTGGCTTTGCTGTTAAATATGGATATGGTAATTTCCAACTTGAAATTCCCAGTTTGCAACGTGAAGAGTTTCTGTTTCTCATCAGATCAGTAGTATCTGCCAGGGGTACTGGGAAGGTATACAGATGGCCCTTGTTTAATGACCACTTGTTCAATGACTGTTTGAACTTACAACGGGGCTGAATGAGTGGGTTGTAGCACACCTTTTCGGGATGTGCCAAAAAAGAAAAGAGTTATGTCACTGTGATCTGGGGGCTTGGGGCCCAGCTTGCAATTATGAGGTTTTAGTGTCCCACAGTCAAGTGATCGCCATTTGCAAACCTTCTTTGCTGGCTTCCTACAAGCACAGTCAATGGGGAAGCCAGCAGGAGGTTGCAAATGGTGACCATGTGACATCCTCACTTAATGACCCACAGTGATTTGCTTAACGATGGCAACCGGAAGTGCTGGAATTTCCATTGCTAAGTGATGCAGTCATGTGACGTCATGCTTTATGACCATGTCACTTAGGAACAGAAATTCCAGCCCCAACTACCATCGTTAAGTGAGAACTACCTGTATAAGGACTGCTGACTTGAAACAGAGAAGAAGAGACACTGAGCAAATTAAGCATTGTTACTTAACAAAGTATCTTGGGAAATTGGTTTCATGATGTTTTTAATCTAGCCCTCTTTCGCTTGATGCTGCCATAAATGCCTGCTAAATTTAAAAACAAAGAAACGAAGTCAGTTGTCAAGGAGGAGCAATGAACCAAAGAGAAATTAATCAAACTGTGCAAGGCTGTTCATGGTGTGTGCATATGTGGGTATGTGGTAAAATAATCAAGATGGCGGCCCTGGTCACCATCTTGACTTTTTGATCATCCCTCTGCAGATGCCCCTGACAGTGTGCCAAAAAAGAAAAGGGCAAATATTTCTCTGGCCATTCCTTTCTCACGCCCAAAGTGTTTAGTCACCAATGTATAGTGAGTCCTGGCAAAAAATAAGGCAACAAAGGAAGTGAAACGAACTCACGAATTACAGTGTGTGCGTCTAACAGCTGTCACTGAATTTCTCAATTTATTTCCTGCATGCGTATCTGTGTGCTTTTTCTACACCATCTATAGACATCTATAGATAATTTGTTTTGCTCTCCCAGACTCTGTTATTTACTGTTACGATAAATAGGGCTGTGCAATGCTTTGAATTTGGATCAGAAATGATCCTGAGAAAAATCATATTTAGTGTGAGGACCTACAGTAAGAAGTGCATTCCCCCAGGTGCTCCAACAGACCTTTTTGCCTTCAAATCCAAACCGCTACACTGCTCTGATGGGAGCTCCAGAAAGAATTGTTATTCAATAAAGTGAACATTAGTGTAAGCAGCACACAGGCATGCAGCAGAGTGAACAGGTAAAGCGATCCTGAGATACTGTTGGGCTTCTAAATTGGCCAGCTCTCCTTTTACCCTTTAAAACAGGGGTAGCACCTTATGAATTCAAGATCTTGGAGCTGGGGTTGGTAACTGCTGCTATCCTTTCTACTTAAGTCTTCTTGAACTGTTAGCTTAGAGCCAGGTGACACCCATACATCACTCTTATCAAGCCACTTTCTATTCCAATCCCATTATAAACAGCTTCAGGAAAATCTCTGCCATTCTAAACAAGGCTGCTTTTCACATGACAGCTGTAACTGCGAGACCAGGATTTCTGCAGTACCAACATTAGGACATTTATCTCAGTGGCACACAAGATCCATAGCATATCCTGGGGGATCATGTCAAGAAAATGGCCTTGGTGAAACAGAAACAAAAGCACTCAAGTCTTCCTGCATGCATCCTTGGTATAAAGCTGGTGGCATCTTCCATCTTGATACCTCTTGGAATCAATTGCTGAGCAATTTGTCAGTAGGACCACATCTAATCGGATTTTCGTTTCAAATCTATCTTGGCTAACAGCTGGGTCTGATAGGGAGTCCCTGCCTACGAATAAGGTTTTCTCCATTCGCTTCTTCACTTTGGCATGGCTCTTTTGTGCTTAACCCTGCTTCCTCCAGATTAAACTCACACCTACACAGTCTGCCAAAACTAAACTAAGAGACTCAGGTACGTCTGAAAACCACATTGCAAACTTCTCTTTCCTCCATCAGTTTCTATACTTTTGTTCATTAGCAACTCTTTATTAGCTTACTACAATTTAAGCAGCAGTGAATGCTATATTTTCTGGGATACAACTCAAAATCCTCCGAAAAGTTCAGCTGAGAAGAATAAATGGTAAAACTGCATTAACATAAAGTAGGTTGGCAAATGTCTTTTTGCCTTGCATTAGACTGATTTTTTTTTTTAATTCACTGCATGGATGAATATGCTGTTTAGACAAACCTACCTTTGAAGCTTCTGTTAATTACAGTATACAATATGAGCTGTTTTATCAATCTCTAGAATGTTCTAAAATTAACTTCTTCCATTTGAAGATGGGGCCATTTCCTATTCGTTTATTTTTTTAATTGGCAGTTAAAAATTTACCTTCCAGAACAGGTTTCTGAAAACCCATTTGTGTTTGGGCAATATATAAAAACCTCTCAAAATATATTCCACTATGCCCATACATCTGTCTTTTGTATTACATTTCTGTTTGCTCTGCCTAGCATGCACTCTTCACAGTAATTCTGGTGTTACAAAAAGCTTGTTTTAACCTTCAAATTCATGCTACGTTATTCCCTTCTTAAGACACTCAATGCTGTATTAAATGGGAATTTTGTTGCTGAATTAAACCTCTTGGCTTTGTGCTTCTTTAGATTGTAATGGGGGACTACTGAAGAACAACACGCAATAATACAATGGCTCTTCTGAATGATATGTTAGATAATTTAGCCAGTTGCTAGGCTGGGTGTATTTCTCAGTTGGAATTCAGCAAATTAATAAATCATACATTAGGTTAACGCATTGGTGCTCCCTGCGGGGTTTGGCTGCTTTCAAAATGGCTTGTACTACCAAAAATGAATGAGGGAATAGGTGATAGGTGGCTAAATCATATGAGCACACACAGATAGCACTGTATGGATATACTTTGTACTCAGTGACTCCAGATTTATCTGGTCTTTCATTTCTGTATTATTCACTAAAGGTGTCTTCTAAGTAGTTTCTCACCTCTAGCAGGTAGCAAACTTCTCCAGTTGCCAAGTGAGATGCTTTCATTTAATTAATTCATGTATTCTTTGAATGTTGAGGTGGCCTGAATCTACAGCAACTCTGCTGGGCAGCTTGCAATTAAAAAATTAAAAAGAAAACAAAGAATATCAAAGAAAAAGTATACAGCCGACTGGAAGACCGAATCAAGAAAGATGATGATCCCACCATCCCAACCCAAAGTCTTGGAGATCTTTAACCAGATCTTTAACAATTTGTGGAAAGTCAAAAGGATGGGAACAGTATTGATTTCAAGAAGGATGTCATTCCACATGTGTCATGTTCACTGATTCAATGTAGTTTATACATCGTAACGTTTCACATGCCATGGTGCTGACGCGCGTTTCTGTTTGGGAGGGAGCTGCTGTGAGACCTTGTGCCAAGCTCTGTATGTGAAATCAGTACAATGGAATGTGTTTGGGTTATGTTCTCTGCTCAAGGACTTTTCCCGCAGACCATCAGAAACTGTTAGGAGCACCTGGGATTGTGAGCTTGGGAAGATTCTACGAGGGGAGGGATCTCGTTTGTACCGAGGGTTTTTAGTTTGCATTTGGCACGCTTTCATCATTCTCAGCTTTCTCTGTGATCCTGCATACTATTCTTTAATAAATCAGACATCTTTGAATTCCTGCTCATGAGTCTGATGGTGTTTTAGAATAGGCAACCATTACAACATGCAGGAGTCATTGCTGGGAAGGTCACCTGAAAAGTGGCAATGGTTAATCAATGGGACCTGGAGTGTTCCCATTTTAGCTGAGCTCAGATAGCCTGCTGTGGCCTTGAGCCACAAACACTTCGCTATTGCTTAGAAATTTGAAAGGCTTCCTTTGAGGCTACCAGATCTAGGCTTCAAAGCTCCACACAACCACCAGAGAGAGAGAAACAGAGTTCCAAGTTTTGTACCTTTGCTGACATCTAGTGATCATCTAGAGTCTTTCAGCCCAGATCTGGTAGTCATAGCTTTCTTTTTAGACATTATGGGAGCAAAAGTACCTTACCGTGACATTTGTTACTAGCTCATTTGCCAAACACACTTCAAAGTTTGGGATTAGAAGCTAATGTCATGCAGCAGGATAACAAGTAGTCTTTATTTACACATACACCTACATGCAAACCTAGTTATTGTATCAGTTCCTTTGAAGTCTTGGACATCAACCATACATGACTGTTAAGGTGACTCAGTGAAGTAGTTAAGGGTTTTTTGTTTTGTTTTTTTCATTGTAATGGCATAGCAGTTTGGTGTTCATGCTGCTTTTTTTCTTGCTGGGAAATCCTTGTGAGGTCCAGCAGCCAGGTGTGTAGACTCTTTAGCTGTGACAAGTCACGTTGCCTGGGGTGCATCACGAGGAGGCTAGTCTACATTGCACCAAGTTGGGCTGAGAGAGAGGGACCGGCCCAAGGTCACCCAGCCGGCTTTCAGGCCTAAGGCAGGACTAGAACTCTCATACCACGCCTGATTGGCTCTTGGGCTGAGAGAGAGGGACCGGCCCAAGCTCACCCAGCCGGCTTTCATGCCTGAGGTGGGACTAGAACTCACAGACTCCTGGTGACTAGCCCAGAACCTTAACCACTAGACCAAACTGGCTCTCACAGTAGTTAAGGTGCTGCACTAGGACAAGAGAGATCCAAATTTAAGTCCACTTTTAGGCACGGAAGCTCACTGGGTGACAGGACTAGTCACTACCTTTCAACTTGTAACCATGCGTCTTCTATTTTTAAAGGCATGGTTAATAATGTGCTATGCATTCTTGTATATGAAATAGGGAACTGACTCTGCAAAACTTCAGAAGCAAATTAGTTGTTTATCTGACCAACGGTGAGCAACACTGGGTCTTTCTTGCTAGAGCACATATGATGCATTTGAATATATACAGTACAAATTTAGGGGGACGAAGGCAGGTCCACCTAAGATGTGACTTGCGATTCAAATAATTCCACTAGTCATTGAGAGAAAACTGGCACTGTATATAATTACAGGAATAATATCCACAAGTTCTTAGAGTATCACAGTTTCACTCTGACTCATTAACAGGGGACGATTTAGCCTCACTGAAATGCACTAATATTGGCGTTTACGCATCTTTGGCATGAAGCAATCACCGAGGGCCAAGAGTTACTCTTTTAAAAGAGGAGCTATAATGAGACAATGGTGCTTGAAGAAGAGATGCTCAGCAATCATACAGGCATTAATGCTGATGTTGCCCCCCAAAATATACATGAAATCAGAGGCAGCTACAGACAGCCAAAGCACAAGAGGGGATTTCATTGATTTATAGCTAGGGGAAAGAAACCACAAGTGTCCCAATAAACATAAAAAAAGGCAATAAAAATATTCTGGGGGAAAAGGAAAAAAAATATAGGCCATAATGCAGTACGTTTAAAGAGACACGCTGACACCCTGTCTTCATCCAATTGATCTTTGCATTGTTTCTCCACTCCAGGAAACGTCTGACCATTCTGGGGTAATCTGCACATTTATTTATTTAATTTATATTCTTCCCAAGTGGCAGATGTTTGCAGAACAATTTTCAAACATGAAAAAGGGAAAACGCAAATACAAACCCAAAGATTGATAAAGCAAATATAAAGGTTAGAAAGGCAATTTCCTATGCTTTAAAGAGAAAAGTTTGCATTCAGTTAATTATCCATCAGCACCCTTTTGATTGTACTGTTCCCAGTCAGTGTGTGTGTGTGTGTTTTTTTTTTTCCCCTGCCTAGAATTACTATGGAGCATTCTGTTTTTGGGACATTGTTTTTGCAAGGGAAATTGGGAGTGAGTGGACAGGCTGGGGTTTTAATAGACAGAACCAAGAATCTTTGGAACTCGGCATTCCTTACCTTATCTTAGAAGATGCTTGCTTGCATCTTATTTGCTTGCTTACCCCAAGCAAATTGACAGACAGGAAAACTGAGTGGCTTATATTTTACTATGTTCCCAGCTTTGACACACAGGAGAAAAATGGAGGAAAAAGAGTTTTCCCTAGTCTACTCCTTTATTAACTCTATGTTCTTTTTGGAACTTTTTCCTTTCATCCCACCTTCATGTCTCAAAGAAGAGCAATCCTTTTTATTGACTTCTGTTTTAATATTTCTATGTATGGTGCTTACAGAGCTTATGTTTCTGCTTATAAACATAGGATAAATAGCTTGGCAGTTATTTATCCTATGTTTGACAAGACAGCAAAAATATTACCTACTACTTCGTATCTGGAATCATGAAGATGATAAACAGAAGAATGATTGATTTTCATGCAGATGTGCATCCTAGTATATGTGCTTACCTGTCATGACCCCGTTGCAAGGCACACAAGAGCCTCACAATGTGGATCATGATCATCAGGAAAAGAGGAAGGATATAATCAAATCAATGCTCAACTAATCACCCAAGCACCCACACCCATGACCTGATCTACAGCTTCATAGAAGGACATCACAAGGTAATTCAGATAAGCATCAAAGACACAGAAGGACTCATGCCTTGTGCCCCGGAGGACGCACCTGCACCCATAGGACAAAGACGGCAGCCGGGAAAACGCCCAAACAACCATCACAAATCCCATCAACATCTATATCTCCCATCTGGTCAGGGGAATGGGGACAATAGAGGGCGGAGGAGCACGGGGTCTGGCAAGGGGGTATAAAACAGGACACCATGCCCCCATGCCTCCATTCCCGTTTTTCTTTCTGTCAAGCATTTCGTTCCAATAAACCGGAAATCCTTAATCCCTAATAAGTGAGTCCGTGTCTTATTCGGAGCGAGGCTGACCCTGACATTACCCAATACTATCACATAGCTTATTCAAAATGAAGACAATTGAATATGATCCAGTTGGTCTCACGCAAACACTGCAAACTGGCTCACTCAAATACAAAATGGTATAAATTAGGTATCTCAAATACAAAAAACCCAGTCAGAATTCAGATCCCATCACAGCTTGGTGTGAAATGGTCAGATCTGCCTTTAGAATGCAGCACAGATATTTATTGTTGATAATTATTAGACACTCTTCACTTTCTACCCTCATCCTCATATACCTTATCCCAGCAGATTGACTCAACTAAAAGAAAAAAAGAAGGGGAGGGGAGAGGCTCTGAAAATAAAAGGGGAAAAATAAAGTCTGTTACAAGGCAAGGATAAGGCTAGGGCCCAACTAAAGCAATGCATTGTATATCACAAAGAATGGAGAGTCAACTTTAAAATATAATTTATTGTTTCTGGGAAACCTTTGGAAACCTTGCATATGCATCTCAAAATGAACATCAGGGATCTATTTGAGATTTAGCTCCAGAAGCATCCATGCTTTGTACCTTTTTTTTAAATTGATCAGCAGGTTCTCTAGAAGCAGAGACAGGAAGCAAAGGATTGTCTCCTCTCCTTTGTTCTGATCAAATGTCCCTGATGGATGCCTGATACTCTTAGGATCTCCTCTTTAGCCTGCTTCCTACAGAAGAACAGAGCATTTCCTATTCTGTTTTCTTCTTCCTTCCTAATTTAATTTAATTTAATTTAATTGATTTAGACGCCACTCAACTCCAGCTCACAATATAACAAAGAGCATAAAAAACAATTCAAAAAGACAAAACTAACAAAAACAGAGTAAGGGAAAAAGAACAAAATGGCGGATGTGAGCAGCAGCAGACGCAGCAGCAACACACTCCCCCCCATATATTTATTTTATTTTATTTATTTTATAAATTTATTCACCACCCCTCTCTCCCCTACGGGGGGACTCTATATCAACAACACATAGCAACAAAACTCCATCCACCTTAACCCAAGGCTTGGGAGAACAGCCAGGTCCTTAAGGCCGCCCCAGAACACTATCATGGTGGGGACCACCCAGATCTCAGGGGGAAGTTCATTCCAGAGGGCAGGTGCTATGACACTGAAGATATGCCTCCTGGATCCTGAAAGATGAGACTGTTTAACTGAAGGCACCTAAAGTACACAAACCCTGTCAGCTCATATCAGCTGGGCAAACTCCAGGTCCCTCATATAACCAGGCCCTATGCCATGTAGGGCTTCATAGGTCAAAACCAGCACCTTGAATCATACCTGGATGCAGACTGGCAACCAGTGCAGCTCAGGAAGCAGGGATGTCACATGGGCATACCAAGGCATGCCCATCACTGCCCATGCTGTTGCATTCTGGACCAGTTGAAGCTTCAGAGTAGTCTTCAAGGGCAGCCCCATATACAGCATATTGCAGAAGTCAAGCTGTGGGATGACTAGGGCATGAGTAACTGTTTGCAGAGCCTCCTGATTCAGGAATGGGTGCAACTGGAGCACCAGATGAAACTCTGCAAAGGACTTATTGGCCACAGCTGCCACCTGCTCATTAAGCAGGAGCTGTAAATCCAAGAAGACCCCCAGATTGCTGACCATCTTTGAATGATGAAACGTGACCCCACCCAAGATTAAAGTTGGAATCTCCCTGGATCTAGGTGGCCCTGATATCCACAGCCACTCATTGGGGGAGGGGGACAGTTTCAGCCATCCATCCTCAGTCATCACTCAGTGGAATCACAAGATACCCCACCTGTTGAAAAAAGCAGAATCTCGATGACTTTCTAAGCAAGGATGAGCCCTTATGACACTTAATCAGGCCGTTGCTATATAAGGACAGATTCTGTCCTTGAACTTCAAGCATCCATTCAACACAATGAATGAACTGGAGGATTCCAGTCAGAATTATCTCAACATTTTAATTTATAGGTTCATCATCAGACTAGCAGAGTTTTCTAAGTGGAGATGTAAGTAGATCTGGAACCACTGAAATTAAAAAAAACTTGGGAATCCCCAACTCTGTGTGGTACTGCCCCTTACAGTAAGTCCCTAAAAGCCTTGGGTACAAACTTCAGAGTCCTTCCAAAAGTTGTCACCAAATTATTATTTTTTAATGTGAGAGAAAGAAAAAGAATTGCACTTCTTGTATTAGTTAGTAAATACATACATACATACAGTATATACATACATAGATAGTTCACTTTACCTTTGCCCTAACTCAGTTTGGGGTTTTGCTATGGCCCACCCTCTTTTTTCATTACAGACACCAACAAGGCTCAAAAGTGCGGCTGTCAGCCCCTTCAAATGTTACATATTCTGTTGTAAGGGATTATAGCAGTGTTGTTCTTTGTTCTCCATCTGTCCATTTAGCTGCTTCAGGAGAAATGAGATAATCAAAGATAAACAGCAGCTAGAGAAAGGGGGCAGAAGTCCTGCTTCCTTGTATGTTTGTTCCTTTCATGAAAAGACAGCCTGGCTTCCATGTGTCTACCTTTAGCATGAAGAATGCATCGTGCAGATAAGCTCCTTTTTCAGGTTTCATTAACTCTTCTTTGAACTCCTTATCATTGGATTTGACTTTCCTCCTTTTTAATATCCTTTGGACCCTCCAAATAGGATTTCAGAAGAATGTAACTCATTCCAAAGAAATATATACATGCACATAGCCCTACTGGAAAAGACCAGTTCAAAATATCCAGATTTTCAGAGCTCATCAGCCAGATGCTTTCCTTGAACAGATCTCTAACAATGTAAATAATAATTAAGAAACTTGGCTACACTGAGTTTCCCCTTTTCTATTATTATTCAAATTAGTTTCTCTCTAGGTCTTCCAAAACTCTTCATTTGAACATGAATAAATGCTCAATTAAAGAAGAAAAAGGGGGAATAGCAGAGTTCAAAACGGACTTCCTGCATGCCTGCTTTACAAATAGGATGCTTGAAGTTCAAGGACAGAATCTGTCCTTATGCAGCAGGCATCTGATTAAGTGCCATCTATTTGTTGTCGACCCTTAGCGACAACATAGCTAGACATTTTCCAGGATGATCCATCTCCAACCTGGTCCTTCAGGTCTTTATCAAGTCTTTATGTAGTACAAGCCACTTGAAATTCACTTACACTTCTATTGCCAGTTACTGACTTAATGTACTTTATTAAACCCACTGAGCAAATATTAGCACAAAAAAAAATTACAAAATGTAGAAATGCAAGTTGATCTAAATGTATACTCTATGTACAGTATATCTACGCATCTTGATCTATTGGTTCCTGAATATTAGACAGAGATATATTTAGTGGATTTTATGTTTCGTAGTTGCACATTTACTCTCTCGGAACAGCAGAGTGGGAGTAGGTATAAACATAACTTCTTATACAATGAGCTCCTTCTCTGACAATGCAATGGAAAACACAGTCCATATATAATGGCTTTCTCTGTCCAAGAAGGGCAAACTTGGAGATGCTTCAGAAGTGTAGAAAGGAAAATGATGATTATTGGCACTTTTTTCCTTAATGTGTCCCCCCTCGCCATGGGGGAGGAAAAGCACTTCCTGCTTGGAGGAGGCAATGCGCAAGGAAAAACTCCAATTACAACCCAGAGGAGCAGCGTCCATTTTTTTCCCAGCCCACTATTTAATTTCAGATGTGGTTACAGAAACGGACCGGCATGAACGCTGCAGATTTGTGTGGGCAAGGCCTTCTGTTTCCCTTTGGCGGATGGACCCATGGTTTACGTGGCAAATATTATCCCCGTTTCTACACTAGCATTCCCTGCAGCGGCAAACACCTCCAGCGATGAATCAGATGGCAGCAACATGATGTATTTGTGGACAGAAACCCTGTTCAAGCTTTAAGAACATATGCCAATGTGTGGGCAGGGCCAGGAGAACCCTCACTTGCCTCCCGCCCACCTGAACGATGTACGTGATGCACAAATAGCTTCAGGGGTACAACTTACATCGTTTCCTGTCCTCTTTATCTCTTCTCCCTCTTTGTTACTATGATGCAAAAAACACTGCCTTGGTTTAAAGGTTTTATTACGGTATCTCTTTTGGTCTGGTACTTTTAAAGATGCACATCCTTCCTTCTTCCTTCTTCCCTTAAGCAAAACAGCAGGCAAGTAAGGAAGGGACACAACTATACAGATATTGTTTTATCTGTATCTTATTCCAAGCGTTCTGATACAATTTTGCAAAGGAATGGTCTAGTGGTATGTGTTTTGCAGGGGATGAATGGGCATCTGCATTGGGACTTTTTAACTTAAAAATTAACAACCAACCAAATGAGTAAGAGGTTGGTATTTACTGTGGAGCTGTTATCACCTTATTATAATGCAAGTTTTATGAGAGAAGGTAATATGCATGCTGGGGAACTGCAGCAGATATGCTTACACTGCTTTTTTTTATCCTTGTGAATTGGTTTTATAAAAAGCAAATTGGCCAAAAATTTTCATTAATGCCAGCCTTCTTGGGTATGTAAGAATTACTAATTTTAACTTCACACTAAATCCATATGGATCCTTAAGTACTTGCATACAAATACTTGCCTTTTAGAAGGAAGATCTTAATGGAGCTGCCTGAAGGAATCATTGGCTGAGACCCAAACTGAGCTTGCTTGTTTATTTATTTATTTACTGGGGCTTCTGCGCCATACCAACCCAACAGGGCTCTGAGCAGTTTACACTCCCTTCTTACAGTAAGAAGACTAAAATAATAAAACAGGATATCAAAACAACCAAACTACAATAACAGAAACAGTAAGAGAAGATGACAAAAATGACCTATGGCCATCAGGAACAATAACATCCCAGAACAACCCAGGGTAGGGTCTTCCAACTTATACTAGATCCCTTCCAAGGGCTTTCTTAAAAAAGTAAATTCTTATGATTCTCCTAAAGCTCAACAAGGTTGGGGATAGCTTGATCTTAAAAGGTAAAGCGATCAAAGGGGTTGCAGTTGAGAAGGCTTGACTGCATGGGTCTTGTAGATGGGCATTCTTTAAAAGAAGGTAGTCAGAGTGAGCCTATCCTATTGGATCTTGTTGGATGGACAGAAGTCACTAGGACTTGGGTAGGACTATGTATTTGATCTACTTTTTAGCAGCAGAAGCATTTAAGTTAATTCTCATAATGTCACACTAGCTAGGGAATTATGGGATTTGGAGAATGCACCTGGGAAAGGCTTGTTCCCCATGTGTGTTAGCCATATGTGAGCTAATTTAGGTGAACATGACCTGATCAAGTTGGAGAATTGTAAGGTATCAATTTGGGTAAGGTTCTCTGAAAATATTGGCACAACAGCTTTGGCTGAGTTGCCAGGTTGCCCTTCAAAGTTCATATATATATATATATATATATATATATATATATATAGAGAGAGAGAGAGAGAGAGAGAGAGAGAGAGCTGTCTTAGGTCAACAGCTCAAAATCAATTTAAAAATAGTATTTAAATATCCACCATTCCAATAACTGCAAAGAAATAAATGCTGTATCTCTGTGGGAGTAAGATTAGAGTTTGGCTAGGTGTTGGCACTTAATTGAACTGGGCTGATCTCCAAGAATTAAGCTGAGTTGGGTCTCATTCATGCTTGTATGGGAGACCACCAAAAAGTATCACAGCTGTAGACTAGATTGGGAAGTTTTGTTTTGTTTCTTTTAAAAGAAGGCATTCTGGAAAAAGGCATCAACAATCCACTTCTACATTACATGCAAGTGTCATATAATCCATGGGAATCACGTTTGATTTGAAGGGGCGTTACTTTTACCTTTGCAAGACAAAGTACCTCCCCTATGGAATACAGGATGGCGTGAGTCTCCACAATAAATGCTCTTAAGTACAAAACAGAATACATACTTGATTATATCCAAGGCAGATTCTCTCAAATAAAGATTCTCCCATATTTTAGTTTGTTCACAGAAACTTCAGCAAGGTTCAACAAAGTTCTTTAGTCCTTCAGAAATCGTCAGAGAATTGAACAGTGCTGTTTAGCCCTTCAAACACTGTTGAGATGTTTCTTACACCACTTAATATTTAAAGAATTTAATTAGATTTACATTGTCCCAAACTTCAGACAAACTGCAAGAGTTTGAAATAAATTCCCACTTGAATTTATGATTCTATCAGCTCTCCCGCCTCCACATATAAACACACATTACATTCTCAATTTGTTCATAATTTACAGTAGATTTGGAACATGAACTTCTATCAGTAGGTATCATGGGGACACTGAAATATCTAGCAGCATCAAAATTGAAATTTACATCTGTCTGTAAAGGGAAAGACTTTTATTTATTGATATATGCTAATAAATATTGAACCTTGAAAATGTACCTATCAATATTTTTAAAGTGGTCATCTGTGAAGTCACACATATGAACTGCTGGGCTTTAACCAGATCCTGGGCCCCAGGAATTTTTCTGGGACTCCACTCTCTCCTTATATGCACCATCTAAAGCAGTGTTTCTCAACGTTGGCAAGTTTAAGATGGGTAGACTTCAACTCCCAGAATTCCCCAGCCAGCAATGCTGGCTGGGGAATTCTGGGAGTTGAAATCCATCCATCTTAAACTTGCCAACATTGAGAAACACTGATCTAAGGACAGAGCTCCCATCACTGGCCTCATCTCAAAAGATCACTCAAGCAGGAAGGTTAGGTGGGTTGTATGAATTCACAGATGGTCACTTGAAAAACCACAATTGCAAGTAAGTAACCAGTTCTTTATCGGGGCCTCTGTGATTCACTCATGTGGCTCATTAGCAAGGCTTAAGCTTAGGGAGACTTGTGTACTACCAACGCCAGCAAAATTCTTCTGCCAAAAGCTGAATCTTATTAAGACTTCAAGATTTCTTCCTTGAAGGCCAATCAACAGTGCTTGGTAAACAGGGAAGGGTGTGACTCAATGGCAACAGAATGATAAAGCTGTGTCAGAGATGCAACTTTGAAAAAAGGCTGCCAAGGAAGGCATGTCATGTGAATTGTTTTGGACATCCACAGGGCACAGATGCTTAGTTAGTTCAAAACAAAGCTTAACAAATGCTGTTATTCACTTGGCTAATGGTTGAGGTGAACTGGAAAAACCTGATCTTGAATCTACAGAAAATGAACAAGAGTTGGAAGTATTATGCTGCTGTTTGTGAGCATCCTGGTCAACCTGAGCTCTCTGGTCAACCTCTCAGTCTTGTGGGCTTCTGTCCCTTTGCAAGAACCAAACCAGCTAGGTAATTCCAGCTTTCATCTAATTTCTGATGACACTGGGCTGTGTTTCTGAAAGAAGAGATTTATACCCAGGCTGGGTTTGAAGCCTGACATGTGGCAAGCTTCTCAAATAATCCAGAGCAGAGCATCTGAGAGTTGAATAGCAGATGGACCCTTCATACTGTGAGATTGGGGGAATCCACATCTGGATGACAGACTGTACCACAGAACAAGAGAGAAAATCTGGCCTATTCAAAAGACAAATGAGATCCTGGCAGGACTGGTAAAAAAGGTGAGTGAACCCAGCTGGCTGAGGCCAACATAATGTCAGGAAAATGTACTTGGCTGTATCCCCAAAAGCTTTGGCAGCAATGTGAACAGTTAGCAGCAGTAGAGAAAACAGATGAAGAAATTCTCAGGACTAGGAGAGGTGAAATGTATCCCTTAGAAACAGAGCTGGAAGGGATCACTCAGATCACTGAATTGAATTGCCCTGCTTGGTGTTCAAATCCAAATTAAAGCATCCCTGATAGCTGCCTGTCTATCTTTTGCTTGAGCACATCCAGCGCACAGGAGCCAGCCAGCCAGCCAGCCACCCACCAGGTACTTGTTTCTGCTGCTGAGCAGCTTTTAGGACAATTTTTCTAACATTCAATTAGACCAGTGGGATTTTTCTTCCTAACGTTCAATCAGAAACTGCCTTTATGTAACTTACATTAATTATCATGTGACCTGCATTCTGGGAGGATAAAAAGTAGGATCTTTGCTGGATAACAGCCAAGAAGAATGCTATGGAATGAACTAACCCAGGAGACAAACTTGTGTAGTTCATCTGGAATGAAGAAAAGAACATCAGGCTTAGGAGACTTCTTCTGGAGGAGATGGTTATAAACCTTTCTCTCCAAGACAACACCCCATGTAGAGCACATTACATTAACCCAAACAGGAAATGACTGTGAGCAAGTCCTCCTAGTCCAGGAAAGGGTGCAATTGGCACACAGGATGGATCTGTACAGAGGCCCTCCTAGCTATGGCTGCCACCTGCTCATTGAGCAGTAGCCACGTGTCCAGGAGGACCCCCAACTTGTGCACCAGCTGCATCTCAGGGAGTGCAACCCCATCCATAGTCAAACATGGCACATTACCAAACCCTGGGGGGCCAAACTCCCAAGCCACTCTGTCTTGTCAGGGTTCAGTCAAAGTAGATTCCTCCCGATCCAGACCATCACAGCCTCCAAGCGCTCAGTCAGCACCATGCAGCATCACCTGCTGGGCCAGGGTGGAGAGGTATAACAAGGTATCATCAGCATGCTGCATGAAACTGCACCCCATGCCAGCAAATGACTTCACCCAGTAATTTGTCCTCACCTAGCAATTTGTCCAATAACATAATAGGGGGCGAGAACACTTCATAATGATCTCACCTAAGCTTAGTTTAACTTTTTTTTAAAAAATGAGGGTTAATACTATGAGTGTATGTAACATTACCCCTTGCATCATCTTCCTAGTGGTCCAACCGTACAATCTCCAGCTTTCCCTGCTTGCTTCTTCAGTGGCTCACATAAGCATTTCCTATAGCAAGGTCAGAGGTATCTGCATTTGGTAGCATTTTAAGGTTTGATACTAAATAAGTTTTGGAGAAACAGAAAAGTGAATGAAAGAGGGATAATCAGAGGTGCAACAGGAACAAACTGTGGAATAGACTGGTTCATTTTGAGGCTGTGTTGTTTTTCAAGTCATGCACCCAAGATAATTCCAAATGGAGATGCAGGCAGGCCCAATTCAATCTCTGAACTCCACTGCTATCTTCCTTTATGTAATATGAAATCCAGCTCTGAAGTACTAGTGTGGGTTCATTCTAATTCTGGCTGCAAGACAGCAACAGCCAAACTCCTTGATTTGGGGGGGGGGGGGAAAGAGGAGAAAAGTCCTCCTCAGTTTTTCTTTATAGCTTTGTCCAGTAATAACACAGAAGTGATATACATAGATGTGTGAATTTCTCAAGATCCAATTCAAAGTGTCAGCATTAATGAATCAAATTTATTTGAGAAATCTGATTTGAGTCAGTTCAAATCACTGATGTGACCAAAAGAGAAAAGTATTTGTGCACGTACAAAAGTCCATCACATCAGCAAATAAATTCAAGACACCTGATTCAATGTGATGCCTCCAATTGGTTCTGAATTTCTATAATTAAATCAAAAGTGTTTTTCAAACAAATCGCCTTTGAATCTGAATCTTTCTACAGTGGTATTATTGCACGTAATTACGGTTAAAGATACATGTTGCATACAAACACCAACAAATCCTTCTTGTTCACCAAAAACAAGATGGTGACATTTCCTCCTATAACTTCCCACTCCTGACAAATCACTAGGTCACATCTATAGGATTTCTAACTTTCTTTTAAACGATGGTTAATATAACTTGTATAAGGCCACTTTTAGAATTAGATAAACCATCCCATCAGCTATGTTTTAATTGAAGCCTAGCTTAACTCTTTGGAGAATAATAAATATACAATAAATATACATATGTATTACAATTTAGTAATAAATATGCACAATCACATAAGCAGAAGGAATATGATTGTTGGCAGGGAAATAGTTGATCTCTGCTTGGTAGAGCAAGTTGGTTACAAAGCACTTCATTACGTTCCTTGAAGGTAACAGGGAGAAGGGAGCAGAAGTTCTGTTTGCATTATTTAGCTGAACGATACTTCCATTAACTTCTGGCTGAAAAAATCACTCTGTTAGAGAAACAAATGTCTTTCTATCCTGGATGTGCTACAAATGAAAGGAAAAAAAAAAAAAGACCTGGTTCACAAGAAGGTTCTTACTGTATGTGCTGTGACTTGCCTGTTTAATTCTGAGGACTCACAACAAGCAACAATAATCAAACACTAATTAAAAATATAGAAATATAAATATAAGAAAAGGGAGTCAAGCTTGACTTCCACAGACTTTGGTTACATGTAGTTTTCAAAGGGAAGTGGTTTGCAATTAAGTGTTCTCCCAGCCAAGTCATTATCACACACAACCCTTAGGGATTTTTTTTTGAGATTAAGGTGGGGGTACCTGCTCTGGCCTTCAGCAAAGGATCATTACCTTGTCATGGTGCTGGAGCTTGAGCACCTCAGTGATGCCATGAGCTAAACCGTGAAGGGCCACCCAAGACGGGAAGGTCATGACAGAGAGGTCAGACTAAATGCGATCCCTGGGGAAGGTAATGGCAACCCACCCCGGTATTCTTGCCGTGAAAACTAAATGGATCAGTACAACCAGAGATATGTCGGGATACCATCGGAAGATGAGACCCCCAGGTCGGAAGATGGTCAAAATGCTACTGGGGAGGAACAGAGGATGAGTTCAACTAGCCCCAGACGTGATGACGCAGCTAGCTCAAAGCCGAAAGGACGGCTAGCGGCCGACGGTGCTGGTGGTGAACGGCGAATCTGATGTTGTAAGGATCAACACACCATTGGAACCTGGAATGTAAGCTCTATGAGCCAGGGCAAATTGGATGTGGTTATTGGTGAGATGTCAAGATTAAAGATAGACATTTTGGGCATCAGTGAACTGAAATGGAGTGGAATGGGCCACTTCACATCAAATGACCACCAGAACTACTACTGTGGACAAGAGGACCACAGAAGAAATGGAGCAGCCTTCATAATTAATAGTCAAGTGGCTAAAGCAGTGCTTGGATACAATCCAAAAAACGACAGAATGATCTCAATTCGAATTCAGAGCAAGCCATCTAACATCACAGTGATCCAAATATACGCCCCAACCACAGATGCTGAAGAAGCTGAAGTAGAGCAGTTCTATGAGGATCTGCAGCACCTACTGGACAGCACGCCTAAAAGAGATGTTATCTTCATCACAGGAGACTGGAATGCTAAGGTGGGCAGTCAAATTACACCTGGAATTACAGGTAAGCATGGCCTGGGAGAACAAAACGAAGCAGGACATAGGCTGATAGAATTTTGCCAAGACAACTCACTCTGCATAATGAACACTCTCTTCCAGCAACCTAAGAGATGGCTTTATACGTGGACTTCACCAGAGGTACAACACTGAAATCAGATTGACTACATCCTTTGCAGCCAAAGGTGGCGGACATCTATACAGTTGGTAAAAACAAGACCTGGAGCTGACTGTAGTTCAGATCACAAACTTCTTGCACAATTTAGGATCAGACTAAAGAGATTAGGGAAGACCCACAGTTCAGCTAGATATGAGCTCACTGATATTCCTAAGGAATATGCAGTGGAGGTGAAGAATAGATTTAAGGGACTGGATTTAGTAGATAGGGTCCCGGAAGAACTCTGGACAGAAGTTCACAGCATTGTTCAGGAGGCGGCAACAAAATACATCCCAAAGAAAGAGAAAACCAAGAAGGCAAAATGGCTGTCTGCTGAGACACTAGAAGTAGCTCAAGAAAGAAGGAAAGCAAAAGGCAACAGTGATAGGGGGAGATATGCCCAATTAAATGCAAAATTCCAGAGGTTAGCCAGAAGAGATAAGGAATTATTTTTAAACAAGCAATGCATGGAAGTGGAAGAAGACAATAGAATAGGAAGGACAAGAGACCTCTTCCAGAAAATTAGAAACATCAGAGGTAAATTCCAGGCCAAAATGGGTATGATCAAAAACAAAGATGGCAAGGACCTAACAGAAGAAGAAGAGATCAAGAAAAGGTGGCAAGAATATACAGAAGACCTGTATAGGAAGGATAACAATATCGAGGATAGCTTTGACAGTGTGGTCAGTGAGCTAGAGCCAGACATCCTGAAGAGTGAGGTTGAATGGGCCTTAAGAAGCATTGCTAATAACAAGGCAGCAGGAGACAACGGCATCCCAGCTGAACTGTTCAAAATCTTGCAAGATGATGCTGTCAAGCTAACGCATGCTATATGCCAGCAAATTTGGAAAACACAAGAATGGCCATCAGATTGGAAAAAAAATCAACTTATATCCCCCTACCAAAAAAGGGGAACACTAAAGAATGTTCAAACTATCGAACAGTGGCACGCATTTCACATTCCAGTAAGGTAATGCTCAAGATCCTGCAAGGTAGACTTCAGCAATTCATGGAGCGAGAATTGCCAGATGTACATGCTGGGTTTAGAAAAGGCAGAGGAACTAGGGACCAAATTGCCAATATCCGCTGGATAATGGAAAAAGCCAGGGAGTTTCAGACAAACATCTATTTCTGTTTGATTGACTATTCTAAAGCCTTTGACTGTGTGGACCATAACAAATTGTGGCAAGTTCTTAGTGGTATGGGGATACCAAGTCATCTTGTCTGCCTCCTGAAGAATCTGTATAACGACCAAGTAGCAACAGTAAGAACAGACCACGGAACAACGGACTGGTTTAAGATTGGGAAAGGAATACAGCAGGGCTGTATACTCTCACCCTACCTATTCAACTTGTACGCAGAAGACATCACGCGACGTGCTGGGCTTGAGGAATCCAAGGCTGGAGTTAAAATTGCTGGAAGAAACTTTAACAATCTCAGATATGGAGATGATACCACTTTGATGGCTGAAAGCGAAGAGGAACTGAGGAGCCTTATGATGAAGGTGAAAGAAGAAAGTGCAAAAGCTGGCTTGCAGCTAAACCTCAAAAAAACCAAGATTATGGCAACCAGCATGATGATAACTGGCAAATAGAGGGAGAAAATGTAGAAGCAGTGAAAGACTTTGTATTTCTAGGTGCGAAGATTACTGCAGATGCTGACTGCAGTCAGGAAATCAGAAGACGCTTAATCCTTGGGAGAAGAGCAATGACCAATCTTTATAAAATAGTTAAGAGCAGAGACATCACACTGACAACAAAAGTCTGCATAGTTAAAGCATTGGTGTTTCCCGTAGTAACATATGGCTGTGAGAGCTGGACCATAAGGAAGGCTGAGAGAAGGAAGATCGATGCTTTTGAACCATGGTGTTGGAGGAAAATTCTGAGAGTGCCTTGGACTGCAAGAAGATCAAACCAGTCCATCCTCCAGGAAATAAAGACAGACTGCTCACTTGCGGGAATGGTATTAAAGGCAAAACTGAAATACTTTGGCCACATAATGAGAAGACAGGACACCCTGGAGAAGATGCTGATGCTAAGGAGAGTGGAAGGCAAAAGGAAGAGGGGCCAACCAAGGGCAAGATGGATAGATGATATTCTAGAGGTGACGGACTCGTCCCTGGGGGAGCTGGGGGTGTTGACAACTGACAGGAAGTTCTGGCGTGGGCTGGTCCATGAAGTCACGAAGAGTCGGAAGCGACTAAATGAATAAACAACAAAACCTGCTCTGGCTCTGTTTCGGAGCAAATGCTCTGAACCCAGGAGAATGATAAGTCTGAAAATCTTGATAAGCAATGATGAAATATTCGGGGCAGTACATAAAGAATATGCCAGACCAAGATAGAGCATGACACACAACTTGGTCCCTACAATTTGATCAATGTAAAGTGAAAGCTAATTTGTTGATTTAATTCAATTGATATGGCCTCCCACTAGACATATGATTTGGGATATCAAACAACAATTCAAAATAAATATAATAAAAAAAATGAAATGCATCCTACCCAAGACAACACCCATATCCACATCCCCGAAAATCAGTCTCACTTAAGTACCTAGTCCAATGCCTAGGGAAAACACCAAGTTTTTAACACCTCATTGAAGGCCATCAGGATGGTAGTTGTATTGGAAGTTGAGCTCTGCAGACTGTTCCATATTTTGCCAGTTAATATAAGTGTCACAAAACGAAAGCATTGAATCATAATTTACAGTGTTTGCTATCCACACTTACCTGTTTCAGAAAGCAGCTTGGTTGCTTCTAAAACTTTCTCTGTGTAAACCCCAGCTTCATAATTTTCCATCTCGGCATTAATGATATGGATAACCCTGGCAGCACGTCCTCGAATCGCCCCTGCGGTTCTGTCCAGTGTGTCTACATCACCTTCTTGCAGCGCAATCACACATTTGTTGACATCCTCCAGAATATGGTTTTCTGTACAAAACATTATCCTTGTTATTCACAAGCAGTGTTCCTTCAAAGT
This sequence comes from Candoia aspera, assembly GCF_035149785.1. NCBI lineage: Eukaryota > Metazoa > Chordata > Lepidosauria > Squamata > Candoiidae > Candoia > Candoia aspera. Next base: position 72,247,596 of record NC_086160.1, read on the forward strand.
AGCAAAGCATTGCACAAGCTTTCAGGGAGATGGATCACAATCCAAATTCTCAGAAAGAATTGATGATGGTGGTAGAGGCTGAGAACCTGAAATAGATCCAATGCCACTGAATGAATTCTTGGTTGAACAAAGTTCAGCTAAGTTGTTGAGATTCGGTATGCCGCTGAAAAGTTCGAAGTCAGGCTAGAAGAAGCATAAAATAAGATTTTTGTTTTCCTCTTGGGAGGGAGGTGTCTGAATTTTAACTAGTGAAATCTCTCTATGTCACACACTAGTTTTTATTCATTTTATTGATAAATGTATAAACTATTTCAAAAGCAAGTGGTATAGTTTCACAGCTAGGGTGAAGAAACCCTGCTAAAAGTCCATGACTCTTTCTATATTTTCTTTGCATTTGGCTTCCATTAACACAGTCAGGTCTCTTTATATGAGCAAAGAAAATCTCCCCCATTCAAATCAGAGGGGAAGAGAGAGAGAGAGAGAGATTGATTGATTGATTGATTGATTGATTTCAGGATGCTTTTTCATCTTTTCTTTTGTTAGCAGGGATTAATCTGCTCCTTGTTATGAAATTGGGATAAAGAGGAAAGACTATTTCGTTCACAAACAGCTTGAAACAGCATTTCAAAAGTAAGGGAGAAACACAACCGAAGGAATAGAAGACTGTGTTCCACCTGACTACATAAATTATTGTATGTACACTCAGGCTTAATTTTGGTTGTGACTTGAGACCAGGTGCACACCAGTGGTGTAAGAAGTGTGTAACTGGGGAAACATGACCAAAGGCTATGAGAAAAGGATCTGTGCTTCAGTCCTTCTAGAGGGCATATCACAGTTTACCTAACCCTTCTGCTACTCTCTTTTTGCTAGTCAAAAAAGCTATGGATAAACAACCAAGTGGAAGCTATCAAGTTAGAAGGTCCGGGAGAACGTGTGTTCAAAGGCAGTGGGTCTTAACGAAGGTTAAGACTACAGCATCTGCAGCTACTCACTTCTTTCATTCTGATGAAAACAATTATGTGTCATTGTAATGCAAGATCCCGCCTCTTTCTGGGTATGCATCTGATGTCATGATACAATGTAGAAAAGGGGAGGGGCTTGTATCATGACACTGCAACACTGCTTTCATCAGTCTGACCTCCCCTTGTCCCTACCTCCAACTCCCTGCAGATATTCCTGTAACATCCCTATAAGACATAGGGACTGGGCCAAGATTACCTAATGAGCTTTATGGTCAGGTATGGATTTTAACCTGGACCTTCCCAATCACAGTTCAACATTCTGACTGCTATACTGCACTGGTCCTTCTTTAAATAACAAACATGTTAACTGAAATACCTGAGACGGAAAGAAAATCATCCACAGAAGTGATGTCATCGACTGCCTCGGTAAGAACCCGCACCTGCTTCTCCCACTGGTCTTTGAAGACGTCCATGTTGTCCTGGGCCACTTTGCTCTGAGGTCTGGCAGCCAAGGTAAGAGCTGCATTTATTACCTGCGAATCAGAAGCAGTTCTTGTGAATGACAATAAAAGGAAATTCCTTTGTCAAGGGGAAAGAACCAATTGATGGAGGAGGCATTAAAAGCATGTTTGCACTTTCATCCCTGCGTTCATTAAATAAGGTGCGTATACAGCTGTGTTTTCCTTAATCTGAGCAAAGCAATGACTGAGAACAGTCAACCATGACAATATCACCTAAGAGATGGCTTTATACAGATGGACAACTTCACCAGATGGACAGCACCGAAATCAGATTGACTACATCCTTTGCAGCCAAAGGTGGCGGACATCTATACAGTCGGTAAAAACAAGACCTGGAGCTGACTGTACTTCAGATCACAAACTTCTTATTGCACAATTTAGGATCAGACTAAAGAGCTTAGGGAAGACCCACAGATCAGCTAGATATGAGCTCACTAATATTCCTAAGGAATATGCAGTGGAGGTGAAGAATAGATTTAAGGGACTGGACTTAGTAGATAGGGTCCTGGAAGAACTCTGGACAGAAGTTCGCAACATTGTTCAGGAGGCGGCAACAAAATACATCCCAAAGAAAGAGAAAACCAGGAAGGCAAAATGGCTGTCTGCTGAGACACTAGAAGTAGCTCAAGAAAGAAGGAAAGCAAAAGGCAACAGTGATAGGGGGAGATATGCCCAATTACATGCAAAATTCCAGAGGTTAGCCAGAAGAGATAAGGAATTATTTTTAAACAAGCAATGCGCGGAAGTGGAATAAGACAATAGAATAGGAAGGACAAGAGACCTCTTCCAGAAAATTAGAAACATTGGAGGTAAATTCCAGGCCAAAATGGGTATGATCAAAAACAAAGATGGCAAGGAGCTAACAGAGGAAGAAGAGATCAAGAAAAGGTGGCAAGAATATACAGAAGACCTGTAATAGGAAGGATAACAATATCGGGGATAGCTTTGACGGTGTGGTCAGTGAACTAGAGCCAGACATCCTGAAGAGTGAGGTTGAATGGGCCTTAAGAAGCATTGCTAATAACAAGGCAGCAGGAGATGACGGCATCCCAGCTGAACTGTTCAAAATCTTGCAAGATGATGCTGTCAAGGTAATACATGCTATATGCCAGCAAATTTGGAAAACACAAGAATGGCCATCAGATTGGAAAAAATCAACTTATATCCCCATACCAAAAAAGGGGAACACTAAAGAATGTTCAAACTATCGAACAGTGGCACTCATTTTACATGCCAGTAGGTAATGCTCAAGATCCTGCAAGGTAGACTTCAGCAATTTATGGAGCGAGAATTACCAGCTGTACAAGCTGGGTTTAGAGAAGGCAGAGGAACTAGGGACTGAACTAGGGAGGAAAATTCTGAGAGTGCTTTGAACTGCAAGAAGATCAAACCAGTCCATCCTCCAGGAAATCAAGCCAGACTGCTCACTGGAGGGAATGATATTAAAGGCAAAACTGAAATACTTTGGCCACATCATTAGAAGACAGGACACCCTGGAGAAGATGCTGATGCTAGGGAGAGTGGAAGGCAAAAGGAAGAGGGGCCGACCAAGGGCAAGATGGATAGATGCTATTCTAGAGGTGACGGACTCATCCCTGGGGGAGCTGGGGGTGTTGACCGACAGGAAGCTCTGGCGTGGGCTGGTCCATGAAGTCACGAAGAGTCGGAAGCGACTAAATGAATAAACAACAACACAGCTGTGTTTTCCTTAATCTGGGCAAAGCAATGACTGAGAACAGTCAACCATGCCAATATCACCTATTGCCTAGATTACCATAATTTGGTTTACATGGGGCTGCCCTTGAAATCACCCAGAATCTTCAGCTGGTGTAGAATATGGTGGTCTGTTTGACAGTGAGTTAGACCCATTACTGCCATGTCACACCACTGCCATGGGAGCTGCATTGGCTAACAATTAGTTTTCGAGTGCAAAAGAAGGCGCTGGTTATCAAAGCCCTACATGGCTTGGGACCTGAATATCTTCAAGGCCACCTATTTCATATAGAATCTGCCCATTTAAGGGACCTTGTGACAGGATGAAGTGCCCAGCTGGAGGGAAGTGGTTGAGTCTGTTCCAAGGTCATAGATTATTTTTTTTAATGGAAGGCAGATGACTCAACACAAGATGGAGAGCATATAGACAGAAAAGGAAAAAAAAATATGCTAGAATGTACCTCTGAAGTGGCACACACATGCCTAAGAGTCAGAATATATGAAGAAAAAGGAAAAGCAGAGAGAAGGGGATTTTTTTTATTTCAGATGCTGCAGGACTTGCTGCTGAAGAAGTCTTCCCCAGGTTAGCATGGAGTAGAGAGGAGAAACAACCTAGCTTGCCAAATCCAAGGATTCCAGCCCTGGGGTAAGGAGGAAGGCCAGGAGGAAAATCCTGGAGCAGCCTGTGAGAGTATGGAAAGACTAGGAGGATGGAGCTTGTTGTTTGTACAGGGATTCAGATGCTAGACAGAGGAAGTTTGGGAGCTAAGGGCTTTGTCTGGCAGCAAGATAGCCAGGAGAAAACTCGGTATCAATAACTGAACAAGAAACATCTGAATAAGGAACCTCGGAGCCATAGGTGAGAATGTTTCAGTTAATGTTGCAGCAACAGGAAGAAGACAAATGCTGTAGGGAAGCTGAGAGATGGGAGAGACAGGAGTGGGAGAGATTAAATAGAAAGGCTCAGCATGGGGAGCTTAAGAAAATGATTCAATCACTCTCAAGCATCCAAGCAGCAATTCTGACTAGAAAAATTAGAGCCTCTTCATCAACTCATGACAGGGATGGCCCAAAGAACATTAAAATCCTGAATTTGACTGAAGGTTGACTTAAGTTGACTGAAGGTTGACTTAAACCTTACTCTGCAATACCACCTACAGATGTAATAGACTGCTAAACAGAGAGGGAGCCTATATTACATTGTTATGATGTGGCCAAATACACCTACAGTACAGGCAAAGGTTTAGGGAATGTTCTTAAGTTCCTCAAGATGGAGTTAGACTATGGTAGGCTAGCTTACTTCTTGGAAGAGTGGGGTGAGGTCTGAAAGTTGGCAATCTGTGTGGGGGCTATGAACTTTTTGCCCCCAGAGGCAAGAGTGGCCCCTTCACCCATTATCTTCCATATGTTCATAAAGACCAGCTGTTTTGGAAGGGCTTCAGAAACAAGATTTGAGGGACCGCCTGTCTCCAGTTGTTTCTTCTGTCCAGTGGGATTGGGCACAGTGGGCACATTTTGGGCCCCATCAATTCAGCAGTGTTATGTAGGGGGACTCAATACCAGGCGTTCTCTGTCATGGGACCTGCCCTCTGGAATGATATTTCTCCAGAGATCTGGATGGAAGCTCCTGAAGATCTGGCTAAGCATCCAGGCCTTGGGACAGGTTAGTGGTTGAGCCCTGTTGGATTTTTTTTATTATTATTATTTTAATATGACTCACTTCAGGCTGCTTATGAATTCCTTTTCTTTTATCATGTAGTTTTACTTTTTTTAACTGTAAGCCACCCAACATCATTGGAAGTTGGGCAGCCTATAAATTATATGTACAAATGTACATATGTATGTATAAATAAAATTGATTAATATTGTTGCCCTTAGTAAGATGCAATGCCATGAACACTGAATTGTACTGATGTGTTTATTGATTTTTATTGTACTTTGTTGATTATATTGCAGACTTGTAAGTTGCAGAGCGTCAATCACATTGAAGCAGCATTGTAAACAAACAAGGATGCATGCCATGTAATGAAAAGCTCAAAGCTGACATGATTCTGTGCGTTTTGCACATCAAACATCTTTTGCTCTTTAATATGGCAGAAGCTTCCAAGGATTTCCCATATATATTTATATTTATATTATTTACATTTATAGAGAAGCTGGAGAAGTACCAGGGCCTGGAGGAGGAATTGGAGAGGATGTGGAAAGTGAAGGCCAAAGTGGTCCCAGTGGTGGTACGAGCACTCATGGCTGTGACTCCCAAGCTGGGAGAGGGGCTCCAACAGATCCCAGGAACAACATCAGAGCTCTCTGCCTGGAAGATTATAGTGCTAGGAACAGCTAAGATACTCTGCACAACCCTGAAACTCCCAGGTCTGGTAGTTTACATATACCACCCTTAGGGGTGAGAAGGGATTTTTTTTTTAAAACTTACCTGTGGGCATAGGCTATCAATCTGGGTTGCTGCCATCCGGACTAATTTTACACCTTCTTCGTTATTGGAAATGGAACAAGCCAAATTGGCAACCTGGAATTAAAGTCAGCAAAATAAATTTCAGAATGCAGGAAATAAGAATATTTTTCTCCATTAAAAAAAAAAATCAAACAAGCAAGCAAAATGCATGGGGGAAAAAAAGTCAACCATATTCTTCCCAAAATGAAGAACAAAAGCAAGGATGATGTATTCCAGTAAGCTGCAAAATGACTTTGGCTTAATGCAATGTGTAAGCCCACCATAGTGACATACAAATCACAGTTTGTTTGTTTGTTTATTTATTATTCAAATTTTGCTACCGCCCATCTCCCCCAAAAGAGGGACTCTGGGCAGTTTACAACAAAATTAAGACTACAATAATAAACAACCAAGATCTTATAAAAACAATTTACAAATATAAAATACAATATAAATTAGTATAAAATCCAAGAGGTTAAAAATTCTGATCAGGTGGGAGGGGGTCTAAGGCACGAACCAACCCCATGAACGGTTGCCCACCTTCCCACCCCACGCAAGATGGCAGAACCAGGTTTTCAGGGCCCTCCTGAAGGTCGGAAGTGAAGGCGCCTGCCTCACCTCTGGGGGCAAGATGTTCCAAAGGGCGGGGGCAACTGCAGAGAAGGCCCGCTTCCTGGACCCCGCCAGATGGAATTCTCTTATCGACGGGGTCCATAACATGCCCTCTCTGCCTGGCCGGGTGGGGTGGGTCGATGTTGTGGGGATGAGACGGTCCCTCAGGTAGCCTGAGTTTACAGTTTACGACAAGAGATGAACCCACTCACTACAGTTTATTTAACAAGCCATCGAATAATGCGTGTGTGGTCAGGCTATTACATGCATGTGATATAACAGAACCACACAACTGACATAATTTGGAATTCATTAAGGAAGTAAAAATGGTCAAAGATCTAAAAATTGACCAACTTATTTTCCAGAACTATTTAATTATTGATGAGAAAAGCTATAGCAATCCTACAGCTCAACTGCTTTATTATTTATTCAGCAAATCTGGTATTTTTGGCTATGGGGACAGGATGGTAAATAAAAATGGTACAATGGGACCACAGAGAGACCAGGCTTGGAGACTATTATCATTGGGGGAAAAACCCTGGTTCCAGTCTTCAGAGAGGGGGGTCGTATAGAGGAATTCACTATCACTAGAGGTCAGTATCAGAACCAATGAGTGGTTGAATACTGGGAGAAATGTCCTGATGGTAAGGCTGTCCACCAGTAGAATAAATCAGGTGATATGTCCTTCTTCACTGGAGGTCTTCAAACCTCCAGGTTTGAAGGATAGCCATATGTCTGAAATCCTTCAGCGGTTCCTGCACTGAACAGATCAATGACCTGATCTCCCTTCCAACTTTATGATTCTCTATAATTAGGGGATACTTTGAGATGCACATACTCAATAAAAAGAGTTGGGAAGACCTAGAGCTCCATTTATCATCTGTGGATCAACTACTTGTACATTATAAAGGTTCCGCAGAAAATCTGGGTGGCATGAACTCCATTGCCAAGAAGACAATTCTTGGTGGCAGGGACGGCACATTTTATGCTCTGAGAGATTCTTCCTGTAGTCCACAGATGAACAGCATGGGACTTTTAAGCCCCTTCTTCATTGTCCCTGTTCATCATGATGACCCAATTTCCCACCATTTGGAGGCTGTAAAGACGTGAAAACTGTAACGGAAGTGGATTACAATTTTTGTGGATATGTCAGGATGGACTCAACTCTGTGGTCATTCCAAAGAATTTGAGATCAGTGTCAAACAGATTAATCATTGTCACTCCAAATATTCAGACAATATCTGAAATCATAGGATTTGAGTAGGAAGCACAGTCAGATCTTCCACATTATTTCCCAGCTATATTTCCCTGAATCCTCATCAAAATTTGCTCTCAAAAGTTTTCCCGAAGACGTGCTTGATTTCCCCGTGGGCCCCCCTCCCCAATTCTTTTGGGCCTATAAAGCTTGTTGTTGACAATTCCTGAGATATTAAAGATAGGCAAATTGTACATATGTGGCCCTGCAGCAACTTTTGTGAATCCCTTCCTTTCAGTAACTTAAACATGAGCCCCCCTTAATGTTAAGTCCTCTAAAATTGCTGTGCTAGTTCCATCCCACTGTGTAGTTTGTAAATTGCTTTTCCTGTTTTTCTAATCAGCTGATTTCCTTCATATAAGTTTATTGATTTCAATCTTCTGCTTCTTTTCCTTTCATTCGCCATAGTGATAGCACACACACTTTCCAGCAGAACCCATTTTTTTTTAAACACTGTCTGGTTGCAGAAGCCAACAGCTTCCGAACAAAGAGGTCATTGCTAACATCTCCACCACTATCCATTTTGCCAAGGGTTCTATTGTTGAAAGGCACATACCTGCTAACTTGAAGCCTCCAGCCTCCAACCATCTGTTCTAGCAGTCTGTTTCTGCAAACACCAGCCAGATGCCTCCTAGGCAGCCCACAAGCAAGACATGGGCAAAACTGCACCCGCCTATTTATGTTTCCCACCAGCTAATATCAAAAGGCTGATTGCTTCAGTTACTGGAGATGACAGCCTTATTCTCCATGGATGTGTTTCATGCTCTTTTAGAACTGCATAGGGTCGGTGGAAATCACCACGACCATGTCCACATTAGGGATTCATAGTATCATTCAGCCACTGTTGTGGCACTAGAAAGCCTGTCTTCATTAGTGAGAGTTCACCATAGCAACGGCTGGATAATGCTACGAGAAGCAATGAACTCACAAGTGTGGAAATGGGCTACATCTTGCGGTAGCAAGCATTGATCATTCACCGATGTACTGGATAGACTTTCTTTTACTTGGGCAGCTGCCTTACTAAGCATCATTGGATGATCCTGGATTTTAGCATTAAGAGACAGCGAGCGACGGACAAAATCCCCAAAGTAACCCCCCCATTATTCTTTCCATCTAACGTGTAATACACCCCCCAAACAGCTTAAAAAATGATAAGCTTGGTAAATGAGAGTAGGACATAGAGTAGAACAGTACACTTAAAGAGAGTCCACATTGAGGCCATTTTATACAAAATGATGGGCTCACTTTGTCCAGTATCCAGCCAGGTCAAAAGCAATATGCACTAGTACTACTGGGTCCAGATACTCCCCAATGCCTTAGTGCTCCCATTAAACCACTTTTGATGCAAAGATAGAGGTGTAATCACTTCTTCCCCATCCCCTTAAATTTAGTTGATATCTATAGTAGATGTGCTGTTTAAGCCATCCTTCTCCAAACCGGTACCTTCAACTGTGTTGTAGCTATAACAGTCTAATCATCTTGGCTGGGAATTCTGGCTATCACAGTCCAGATATCAAGAGAGGCAACCATTTTGGAAGAAGGTGGTATTTCAGCTGCATGAATATATGATCACAGTGTTTTCAAATACTTTGACATATTTTATAGGAAGTCTCTTAGTGAAAGACTAGTCATGGACTGGGATAGCTTCAGCTCCAAGACTAGAAAACACCCATGAAGTCAAGCTTAGATTCAGAAACACATCCCACAACCCCACAACAACTTTTGCTAACTTTCTAATATCTCCCCTATGTATGCATTACTACTCTTTTTCTGAAGGTGGGGTTCACAAGAGGGGATCATGGCCTGAAAACGTAATAATGAAGTATCTAACAAACAAATGAACCAACCAACCAACCAAAGAACAACAACAGTGAAGGTTGAATGTGAAATATTTATTAAAATAAAGCCAGATTTGGCTTGGATCACAATAGAGGTTTTTGACTGCAAATTCGAATTCTCAGTTGAAACAAACATGTATTGAAATAAATATTCTGCTTTAGTATTATTATTTTGCCCAGAGGCAATGCTACCAGTTGGAAATTATTCATGAATAAGTTCAAATAGTCCTCTTTCTCCCCACCATTCCTTTGGTCTTCCCTTGCGGCATTAATCTGTTCCCATTTCCAGTGTACAACACTATATAAGTACTGATCCATCTGTTCAGTGAGCCCCCTTCACCACCATCCCATTTCACTCCGGCAGTATCAAGGATGTGGCTTGCATGCCTCGCTGGGTCAAAACCTAGGGAAACAGCTCCTACTCTAGATGCCAACAGAAGCCTTCAGGACATACTGTGCCCCAGCCTAGCTTTTGACTCCAGCATGTGAGATCAGATTTTTATTTGAAGGGGAGACAAAAGAATTGGCCGTTTTGCTAACAGCCTTGGAGCATTTGGGTTAGAAATGTTTCCTTTAAGATGAGCCCAATAGCAAGTCTGCTGTGTTTTCTAGTCAGCTGCTGTTTTGCATACCCCTCTCCATTAAAATGCCCCAGAGCTACAACAAACAGTAATTATAATGCAGAGGCAGAAGTGAAAGAATCAGATGCTTTAACTCAGATGCAGAATGCAGGATTAAAGGCCTTCAAACACGGACTGGAAACATTAATGTTCCGATAAAAAAGGAGGCCTTATATTACAAAATCAGCCATCATTCAAACACCCTTTCTCACTTTTATGATCACCAAAATGAAAGAGGTGTCCTAGGCTTCAAAATGTGCTATATATCTTGCCTCTTCTCAAGTACATTGGATACCACCTGTAAACCATTCAAAGGGCATCATAAGTAGCACCTTGAAGTGGCAATATAACCATCAGGTTAGCAGCATGCTAACAGAGGTAGAATTTCTTATTGCACTCCCAGTAGGCAATCTTTGGTTTCTCTTTCTTTCTATGGAAAACATTACATCTTTAATTCCACTGGCATCAAGTCTTCAAGCACTAGCTTATCTTTCCAAGCTTCCCAACCTCTTCCCCATCAAAAACACAAAGGGGGGGGGAGAGAAGGATCTCACCCCCAAGATAAAAGTGTGTAATGGCTGTCCACCTATCCCACTGAAAAATGGAAAAAAAAATTGGGAGAAAGCATATAAGGAAGACATTGAGAAGTGTTCAAAGAACCACCCACCAAGCAGTTTTCATGGGTTGTGCAATATCCACAGTGATTCTGCTATATAGAGAAGAATTCATACCTCAGGTATGCTATATATGGAAGAATTCATACCTCAGGAAATGACACAGTTCTAAATAGTTACAAGTAGTGGTAGAAGCTATCGCAAATTGTGGAAAGAATGTCAGATATACAGCATGCAGCTTAGTGATGGATAACGTTGCAAATGTATACAAGATGAAAATATATTTAGAAGAAGGTGAAGCTATCTCTGAACTAATCCACATGGCTGACTGTTCACTGAATACTCTCCCCAGTAGAACACTCCAGTGCTCCAAAAACACAGGTTAATGTAGTAAACATTTCACAGTACTTTAACAGCAACTAATGGGAAGCTACAGCTCCGAAGAGCAGAGGGGAAATTTTTAATAACTGTCGTTTCTTCTGTGCTGTAGACAGTTTTCTTCCTTTGGAGCAATTCATTCAAAAGTGAGAAAGAATTCGGTAATTGGAAGAGTAGAAAGGTTGTCTTTTGATCTGAATAAAGGAACGCATGTATGTAAGTATGTATATATGACAAGACTGAATTCGCCATGTACCCATCCTTCATTTTGTTATTTAGGCTCATTTGGCTGAAAATATACTTTTATGTTCAAAATATGGTTTATAGATATAACACAGTTAACTGAAACATGTGTATTTATTGTTATTGAAATAACAATACAAGTATTACCCTTTGTTTAAGAAGGAAAGCCAAAACAAACAAAATTATTACTGTATTTCAATTTAAATACTGAGAAGAATGGTTGTTCTAATATATCCAAAATGTCTTCCAAACCTCCAGATGTCAAAAATGTCCTCCAAACATTCAGAACAATTAATTGAACTAGAGATAGTTCAGTTCCTTCCGGTATCATATTATTTGCTTACTTTAGATTATCATTCCATTATTTTTGATGGATTTAATCTGGGGGGAAAACTGATTAAATAAATGCTTTATGTGCTATGTACCTTCTAGCAAAGAAACGCACATCTAAATGTTGAAGAATAAGTATTCAGCTTTTATCAGACAATGAGAATGCACTATTATTAGAAATGAGGCTGAGAGAATCTTCCTGACTACTAATGTAAATCAGTTTGATTTACATCAAACCCACCCTGCTTTTTATTGAATCGGTTCAAAATGGACAATTCATTCCCAAAATCAGCTCCTCATACACACACACGCACACACACACAAAGAGAGAGACACAGACACAGATACACTTACTTTTGGTCATTCCTGTACCTCCACATTTCATTTGACTCCTGGGTACTATGGAAATTAAGCTATACTCTTTTGCACAGTCACAGTCACACAGTCAGTCACAGACACAGACACACCGTATGTCATTAATGTTTGAAGCCTCTAATACTTTATCCTTCCTCCTGCCCCATGTCTGGAAAAACTTTATGAGTTGGGAGATAAAGATGGCTCACAAGAACAGAGCATGAACAACACTTAAAGCAGGACTATATTTCTGCAATAACCTTGACAAGCATTTGATTGTGAAATGATGCTTCCAACAGCAGCACCTGAAAGCTGTTCAACCAAGTAGTCCAAGCTGATCAAACAGTATTTACCACAGCCTTCCCCAAACTAGTATCTTCCAGATATATTGGACGTCAACCAAGGTATACGGGGCATTAAAGAACTCAAGATGGAGGCTGCAATCACACAGATCAGGCCATACCCCTTGGCTTCAGCTGCCATCTTGATGTCTTTGATCCCTCTCCTTCCCTCCCACTGCAGACACCTCCGATTCAACTCCCATCCTTCACGCTGATTTGTAGAAGGAAGTTCTAACACCCATAAAAACCTTGGGATTAATGTTATTTACTGGGCTGAGAAATAAGAGATTGGGTACATTGGGAAAAAGAGGAAAAATGCATATGCTATGGGAACTGAGTATGAACATGTGGGATGATTTTTGTGCTGATCGTTTTTCTTTCAATTTTCAAAGTGGTGGGAAGTGAGACAAAATAAAATTAATGCGGGGTGGGGCGGGAACTGGAAGGAACTGTATTGGGCAAAGGGATGGGACGGGTAGCAACCTTGTCTGTTGCAGTTACAAGCTGCCCATCGTTACCCAGCAAACCTGAGAGGGAGTTGTAACCCTGATTGGCTAGGTACAAATGCTGTGCACACTTGCCCTACCAGATTTCCCACCTAGTAGAACTTTCTAAGAGCATTCACCAATAATGCACAATTATATTTCTATGTCTGTAAATATAGGAACGTTGGGGTAAAAAGAGCAGGCCTATCTCATATCCCTGTTTATATATTTTTTTTAATTTTTATTTATTTTCTATCCCGCCTTTATTATTTTTATAAATAACTCAAGGCGGAGAACATACCTAGTACTCCTTCCTCTTCCTATTTTCCCCACGACAACAACCCTGTGAGGTGGGTTGGGCTGAGAGAGAGGGACTGGCCCAAGATCACCCAGCTGGCTTTTGTGCCTAAGGCGGGACTAGAACTCTCCTACCACGCCTGATTGGCTCTTGGGCTGAGAGAGAGGGACTGGTCCAAGCTCACCCAGCCGGCTTTCATGCCTAAGGCGGGACTAGAACTCTCAGTCTCCTGGTTTCTAGCCCGTTGCCTTAACTACTAGACCAAACTGTCAAAAGGCCTGCACAGGGCATCTGCTCAGTCTTCAAAGTGGCAAATGATACAGAATGGGAGGTATATAGGAAATACTTTTCTGATCTGCTTTGATGCCACTGATCAGAGCTTGAGTTTGAAAAGAGCAGTAATGGGTGTGTGCAGTGTGTCTTGTGTGAACAAGACCTTTATTAGGAGGTCTTGCGAAGGAAACACCCTAAAACTATGGGTGTCAGCAGAGCTAGTTCTCTCAACCTGGGAGGATGGGGAGACTGACTTGGAGGCGACAGCGAGATTGATGAATTTTCTGAGGCAGGGGACAAACATTTTTTACATCCTGATGTTGCCCATGTATGCTGCTTCCCTTTGCAGAAGGGAAATTTATAGTGCCAGACTGACAGAATTCCTCCTGCAAAGCTCAGAAATAAATTGTCACATTGATCTCTTCTTGTTTCTCTCTCCCCAAAGGGAGGGTTCTTTTTCAATGTTTAATCTTTGAGTGGAATTAGGATTTTTTTCCTCCTTGCTTCCCCAGCCTGTTGCACACCTTAGGAGGAGGAAGGAGGGAGGGAGGGAGGAGGCAACATTGGAAACCAGTGAAGCAAGAGGCTCAGCTCCCTCCAGTTCCTAAAGAGGCAAACTGGCACAAAGTAACACAATATATTAAATTAACCTGGGATCTTTCCTGAGATGTTGAGCTGCTTCTTCCTTAGAATCAGGCCTAATTAATTCCAGGGATTGCCATTAAAGGACACAACAAAGATAAACTTTAAGAGCAAAGATAAACTTTGCTCTCTCAAATAAACTTTGAGAGCAAAGTTCTCTCCAATTTACTCTCAAATAAACTGTGAGAGCAAAGATAAACTTTGATAAACTTAAATCAGAGATCAGTTTTTAATAACAAAGTCTTTACTGGAGAGTTTATTAGAAATGCTAGTCAGTCAATGTTATGACTGTTATTTCCTTCTTTTTGTAGCCAGTATGGTACAGTGCAGCATTTATGGAAAAGGGGATGGGGTGTAGCCTTGAAATCAGAAGATGGATGTGGAACTTATGGACTGGAGCTGAGGGACTCAACAGCTATTTCTAGAGGGACACATCTCCTTCTACTTCTTTAGCACTTTTCCTTTGTCTCCTTCTCACTCCTCAACACAAATGTCCCTGACAAAGTGACAGGAAGGACTTTTCAGCTATGACACCTCAGTTAAGGAGAGTGTCTTTCCTGGAGAGTTAGTTGGTACCTTTTTTTGCAATCTTTCCAATGCCAAGGAATGGTCTCTTTCTTTTTGTCCTCCAGACAAGCTTCTTGGAAGTTGCAACTTCCAAGGCTAGAGGACAGAACAATGTTTGAAAACAGAAGAGGGACAAAGAACATCCACATTATGAGCAGAATAATTTCATATAGGGTTTAGCCTACTGCAACATTAAATATAGATTATACAGAGTACACATCACTAAATCATAGGATCTCTAAAATCTGCCTTTTTCTAGATACTGGGTTTAATCATTATTATAGCGCTAAGAAAACCATACACATTTTCCACTGAGTACGAACTGAACCGTATGGTCTACCTGATTAAGGGTTGCAATGGGGATAATATCACTGATTAGGTTTCACATATTATCACAGTCCTCAGAGATTCTTGGTTTAACTCATGAAAGCAAGATTACCGTGTTTTTTTTCAGAAGAGCATTATTAGCTCATAAATACATAAAAGCCATTTATATGTAATTGTGCTCCCTTTCTTTCAATTTCAAAGCTCTCTGATTAGAAGAGTTTTCCTATGATGCTTAAACAAGCAAATAACACACACACACAGACAGTAGTAGTACTCAATACAATTTTCATAATTCTAGTAAGTATAACTCAAAGAAATATTTTCAGAAACTAACTCTTGGGCACAAAATGAAAGAGAAAATGGAAACCAACCTCTCTCCCTCCCTCCCTTCCTTCCTTCTTTCCTTCCTTTTCAAATTGTGCATACTCTGCATCTGCACCTATATAAAGTAAATACTAAGAATGAATGCAGTAAGCTATTGTTGTTTGAATATTCTTAGTAATTTCAGTTCCAAGTTTAATAAGCCATATGTGACCTGGAGTTCTATGCTGGGAATGGAGATGGATCTTCCATTTCTCCTCTACGAGTCCTTTTACATTTCATGGAAGCTTCAAAGTAAGGAAAACTTGTCCATCAGCACAATCTATCTTTATTCTTAAAACAGGAACCACTTTTCTACTTAAAATCCATTAATGAGACCTGCACTATCCAGACTCATGGAGAGGTTGAGTTCAATTAGAAGTTCTATAATTTTCACTCCAATTTCATGATGAACCTAGTCACATCCAAGTAAGAACTTTGTGAATGCTACCCTGATCAATTTACAGAAAAGCATCACTAAATGTAGGAAACCAGCTGATGGGTACACATATTTACATACTTCCACCTTGGTATCCAGAAGACACCAAAACTCATCGCTTAAGAGCCAGGCCCAATCAATGACCACATCTGGATAGATCTAGCCAAAAGAAACACACTACTAAAGGATTTGATCACTCAGTATTCACCGAAATAGAAAACAAAGCATGATAACAAAACAAATAATACAGCCACATTGGTTCCCAGAAATTATCTACTATTCAGAACAGAAAACAAAACTATTATTATTATTTAATATTATTTATCTAATTTGTCCCCACCCATCTCCTCCCATCGGGGGACTCTGGGCGGCTTACAATAATCAATTAAAACAACAGTCATAAAATATACAGTATAAAATTACAGTAATAAATAATATAAATAAGAGTAAAGATAAAAAGTCCAAGTGGCGAAAGAATCTAAAACAGTCCAAGTGTGGGAGGAGTGGTCTATAGCAGCCACCCACATGGAGACCTATTCCCCTCTCCACCCCAAGCGAGGCGGCAGAACCAGGTCTTCAGACTCCTCTGAAAGGCCAGGAAACAATCACTAATGCAAAACAATCACTAATATCTCTCAGCTCAAAGGTATCACCCATTATTAACTACCTTTTCTGGATACTTCCCTTTCAAGGCCACAGCACTGGTAGCCTGAATTTGTTTTCAGATACCACAGAACCTAATTTAGGCAGCTTCTAACCAACATCAACAGACCACATACAGTATAATGATACAGATATAGGAAACTTCTCTGCTGGTAAGCCCCAACGCCCAGTCTGATCCTGTATCTTTTTTGGTAAGGCAATTAACAGAGGGCATAATAATATCATCACCCCCTCAAGGAAATATACAGTTTCTCATCCTCCAAGGTGACAAATGCCATCGTTGGTCAGCAGCGTCCCAGAGCAATCTCTGCAAAGGTCAGTCTCTTTGCAACAGAAAAAAATGGGCACAGGCTTAACATCAGAAATGACCAAATTCCAGTGGGGTTCTCCAGGACTATGTCCATGTCTTCAAGGTCACAATCCCAGAGAAATAGGACTTACAAAGACCAATTGCTCAAAGGTTTAACACCATTTCCCATGGATTTAGCAAATGCGAGGTTTCTTATCACCAAAGACGTTAACTGGCTCATCAATGACATGCAACTGCTGCTTATAGCTTATTCCCACTGTCTCTTACTCTGAATTTTCTCATCTGCTTCCCGCCAAGCAGCAGCTGTGTGTACTCTGTGTGTGTATACACATATGCCCAGACACACGCAGACATTGTACTCTATATCCACCCATGCCCCTGAGATACATCACCCCTCACCCCTGGGCCATGCTGAAGAGCTCTGAAAACCTGGCTTTCCCCCCAGACCTTGGGTAAGAATGGGTAGTCCTGAATTTTGAATTGTCTTTTAACAGTGGCTGTCTTTTGACGTTTGGGGTGTTTTGTTTTGTTTTTATGTTGCATTGTATGATTGTTTTTCCAGTATGCTGCTCAGACCCATTGTCAGGTTGGGCAGCCTTATACATGTCCAAAAAAACAAACATAATGCTCATTTTTCAGGACTATAATGCTTATGTCAGATGAACAGACTGCAATCCATGGAAACATAATCAAATATTACACATTCTAGTCTATATATTGCCATGAGACTGCTGCAAAAGACTAACACAGCTTTCCCCACCCCTACAGAAAGGCCTCAGCTTGTTTTTTCACTCTCCTAATTTGTTAAGTTACTAAAAGAAGCTGGTACCTTAAGGCAGATACTAAAATTATAAAAAGCAGAGGTTTTCGCTTTTTGCTCTGGGCATCAAAACTGAGTACATTAATATCTTACGTAGCTCAGAAAAAAAAAATGAAACCTGAAGCATAATAACTTTTGTGAGTTTATTATCAGGTTGTTCTATGTTGGGACAGCGGAGGTCAGTTGATGTTTTAACCCAGCCTCACCTCAGCTTTCTGACCCAGCTCTCAGATGAAAAACCATTCTGCTTCAGCGTACACACATCTCTGAATTTTGCACCACAATTAGGAATGCAGACAAAAGCCATACATCAGTTAAAAACAATGCACAAAAGATATAAATGAGGGAAAATTGTTTCTGAAAATTAATGCCTTCACAAAAACTGCATGGGAAAAAGAATGCCTTTTACGATAAATGTCCTTGCCAGGGACCTTTTTAAAAATTCAGAAATGGGGGTAACAATAGAAAGAACAGAATAATAGAATGGGAAGTTAGCTAACTGGGTGTTGACTTCCCTAGATTTTGCAATACAAAAAAAGGGGACACTGAATATTTATCTGTAAAAGTAGATTTCCCTTATTTTAAGAGGAGATATGGCTAAGCAAGTTCAACACATTAAGTACAACTAACAGATGAAGCCTTAAAAATAATGAAAAGATTAGTTTACATCTGTGTTGGGATACCTGGACCTATAATTTGGGCTACTGCTTCTGGGCTTCAAGATTTGATATGAAAAAGATGACAATTCATTGAGAAGGTGTCTAAACATTTACTTTTATCCTCATTTGGTAATATATCCCCACAACAATGGAGGCGTACTAGATGGAAGCAAAATGCTATAGAAAACACTAAACACTTTTGATGGGAAAGATGAGAGCCAGTTTGGTCCAGTGGTTAAGGTACTGGGCTAGAAACCAGGACTCTGTGAGTTCTAGTCCTGCCTTAGGCATGAAAGCCGGCTAGGTGACCTTGGGCCAGTCCCTCTCTCTCAGCCCAAGAGCCAAGCAGGCGTGGTAGGAGAGTTCTAGGCCCGCCTTAGGCATGCAAGCCGGCTGGGAGACCTTGGGCCAGTCACTTTCTCCCAGCCCAACTCGGTGCAATGTAGACTAGCCTCCTTGTGGTGCACCCCAGGCAATGTGACTTGTCATGGCTAATTAGGTTACACATCTGGCTGCTGGACCTCACAAAAAAGGGGGGAGGGAGATTGGAAGGTGTAAGTTTTATGTTCCAACAGCAAAGATTCAGATTGACCTCCATCCGTAAGGCCAAGGATTTTCTGCTAGATAGGGAACTACTTTGGATCAGGGTGTAGATGAGAAATCTGTACCCGGAACTAGACCCCAAGAATCTGCTCTACAAGGTGTAGACATGGGTGCTACCTCCAAGGACTTTGATCAGATGTCTGCTTAATCATGGCTTGCACTGTCCTTACTTGGAATGTGAATGGGGCAAATGCCCCGCACAAAAGAAAAAAAAAATCATTATTTGAAGAAATTAAACCATGATATGATATGCTTATAGGAGACTCAAATAAGGACTCATATAAGGAAAAAAAAAATTAAATATTTGATGAATAAAAAATTGGGAGAGGAATTTATTTCTGCAGGTTTGAAGAAGATAATTGGACTTGTAATATATGTTAAACCACAATTGAAACCGTGTTTATTGCTTTCTGAAGAAAATGGCAGATATATAGCAGTGGAAGTCAAGCTTAATGGACTTAAATCTATTGTTGTGGGGATATATTACCAAATGAGGATAAAAGTAAATGTTTAGACACCTTCTCAATGAATTGTCATCTTTTTCATATCAAAGCTGGTGCCTACTAGGAGATTGGAATGGTGTAACTTCCTCATGATTGGACAAGACACCTGAAAAGGAAATTAAGCTTAAACAAGAAAGACTCCCACAGTCCTTTTTTGACATGATAAACAATTTGGCAATAGTAGATTACTTGTGACACTAAAATGGATTGGCAATGGAATATACCTTTTACTCAGAAAGACATAAATCCTTTTCAAGAATTGACATGATATGGATTTCAAATAATTTAGCCAATAAAATTTCTAAGGTTGATATCTTACCAAAGGCTTTCTCTGATCATAATCCAGTAAGTTTGAAAATAAAGATGGCTTTTAGATGGAGACTGAATGAAGCTTTTTTACAGAAAAAATGTTTTGGTTGATTGCAAGAGGAGTTTAAAATACTGGCATTTTATATCAACTTAGATTATCTACACCAACAATTATCCATGTTGACTGTGAGGGAAATTGAGACAAAATTGAATTATGTTAAACAGACATTTTGAATTTGTCAATAAACCTGGAAGATGGTTGGCCTATAAATTAAGGAAGGAAAGAGAAAAGAAAATGATTTTAAAAATTCAAGAAGGAAATATTGAATTAATGGACAATGAAGGAATTAAGAAATCGTTCCACAACTTTTTTTCCCCAGTTTGTACAAAAGGCAAGTCTTTCTGGAAAAGATAGATGAGTATTTAGAGAAACAGAAATTACCAAAACTCTCACAATCACAGAAATTATTAATGAACAATCCTATAACTACTTTTGAAACAGTGGAAGCTATAAAAGAACCAAACTGGGGAAAGCACCAGGTCCAGATGGTTTGCCAGCATTGTATCATGGGTGCTTCGAGGATCAGCTTCTTCAGCCCTTTCAAAGATCAATCAGTTCTATTTCGCAGGGCTCTGCAATGCCCGACTCTTGGAAAAAAGCCAAAAGAAGCCATTGCACTCTTACCAAAAGAAGGCCAAGATATCACTCTAACTAAGAATTATACACCAATTTCATTGTTGAGCAATGATTATAAAATATTTGCTTCAGTATTGGCTGAAAGAATGAGGAAAATTTTACAGGACTTTATTCACCAAGATCAACGTGGGTTTCTACCCAAAAGGCAATTAAGAGACAATGTGAGAACAGTTTTGGACATTATAGAATATCTACAGCAACACAGTGAACAGCAAGCAGCTCTCATCTTCTTAGATGCAGAGAAGGCCTTTGACAAATTGAATTGGACTTTTATGTTCAAAGTTTTGGAAAATATGGACTTTGGAGAGAATTTTATTCCAGGAATTAAATCAATTTATGTGCCTCAAAAAGCGTGCATTATTGTCAATGGTGATTTAAATGAGCCTTGTCATATCCAGAAAGGAACAAGACAAGGATGTCTTTTGTCACCTTTACTTTTTAACTTAGTTTTGGAAGTCCTGAATAGAGACATTAGACAAGATGATCAAATAAGGGTTTGAAGATAAAGGAGGAGGTCTTCAAACTGAGGGCCTTTGTGGATGATTTTGTTTTAATATTACAAAACCTTTTGAATGTTGTTGAACATTTGATGAAGAAATTAAAGGAATTTGGGTCATTAGCTGGACTTAAAGTAAATAAACAAAAAACAAAGATGTCGCTCAAGAAAATGACTATACACAATCAAAAAATGTTGATAGGTAAGACTGGTTTTCTCCCGAGCAAAGGATTGTTACCTTGTCGTGGTGCTGGAGCTTGAGCACCTCAGTGATGCCATGAGCTAAACCGTGAAGGGCCACCCAAGACGGGAAGGTCATGACAGAGAGGTCAGACTAAATGCGATCCCTGGGGAAGGTAATGGCAACCCACCTCAGTATTCTTGCCGCGAAAACTAAATGGAGCAGTACAACCAGAGATATGTCGGGATACCATCGGAAGATGAGACCCCCAGGTCAGAAGATGGTCAAAATGCTACTGGGGAGGAACAGAGGATGAGTTCAACTAGCCCCAGACGTGATGAGGCAGCTAGCTCAAAGCCAAAAGGACGGCTAGCAGCCAACGGTGCTGGTGGTGAACGGCGAATCCGATGTTCTAAGGATCAACACACCATTGGAACCTAGAATGTAAGATCTATGAGCCAGGGCAAATTGGATGTGGTTATTGGTGAGATGTCAAGATTAAAGATAGACATTTTGGGCATCAGTGAACTGAAATGGACTGGAATGGGCCACTTCACATCAAATGACCACCAGATCTACTACCGTGGACAAGAGGACCACAGAAGAAATGGAGTAGCCTTCATAATTAATAGTAACGTGGCTAAAGCAGTGCTTGGATACAATCCAAAAAATGATAGAATGATCTCAATTCGAATTCAGGGCAAGCCATCTACCATCACAGTGATCCAAACGCCCCAACCACAGATGCTGAAGAAGCTGAAGTAGAGCAGTTCTATGAGGATCTGCAGCACCTACTGGACAACACGCCTAAAAGAGATGTTATCTTCATCACAGGAGACTGGAATGCTAAGGTGGGCAGTTAAATGACACCTGGAATTACAGGTAAGCATGGCCTGGGAGAACAAAACGAAGCAGGACATAGGCTGATAGAATTTTGCCAAGACAACTCACTCTGCATAACAAACACTCTCTTCCAACAACCTAAGAGACGGCTTTCTACATGGACTTTACCAGATGGACAACACCGTAATCAGATCGACTAAAGAAAATTTAGTCAATTAGAAACATTGGAGGTAAATTCCAGGCAAAAATGGGTATGATCAAAAACAAAGATAGCAAGGACCTAACAGAAGAAGAAGAGATCAAGAAAAGGTGGCAAGAATATATGGACGACCTGTATAGGAAGGATAAAAATATTGGGGATAGCTTTGATGGTGTGGTCAATGAGCTAGAGCCAGACATCCTGAAGAGTGAGGTTGAATGGGCCTTAAGAAGCATTGCTAATAACAAGGCAGCAGGAGACAACGGCATCCCAGTTGAACTGTTCAAAATCTTGCGAGATGGTGCTGTCAAGGTAATGCATGCTAATAGGCCAGCAAATTTGGAGAACACAACAATGGCCATCAGATTGGAAAAAATCAACTTATCTCCCCATACCAAAAAAGGGAAACAATAAAGAATGTTCAAACTATCAAACAGTGGCACTCATTTCACATGCCAGTAAGGCAATGCTCAAGATCCTGCAAGGTAGACTTCAGCAATTCATGGAGCGAGAATTGCCAGATGTACAAGCTGGGTTTAGAAAAGGCAGAGGAACTAGGGACCAAATGGCCAATATCCGCTGGATAATGGAAAAAGCCAGGGAATTTCAGAAAAAACATTTATTTCTGTTTTATTAACTATTCTAAAGCCTTTGACTGTGTGGACCATAACAAATTGTGGCAAGTTCTTAGCGGTATGGGAATACCAAGTCATCTTGTATGCCTCCTGAGAAATCTGTAACACGACCAAGTAGCAACGGTAAGAACAGACCACGGAACAATGGACTGGTTTAAGATTGGGAAAGGAGTACGGCAGGGCTGTATCCTCTCACCCTACCTATTCAACTTGTATGCAAAACACAGCATGTGACATGCTGGGCTTGAGGAATCCAAAGCTGGAGTTAAAATCTCTGGAAGAAACAGTAACAATCTCAGATATGCAGATGATACCACTTTGATGGCTAAAAGCGAAGAGGAACTGAGGAGCCTTATGATGAAGGTGAAAGAAGAAAGTGCAAAAGCTGGCTTGTAGCTAAACCTCAAAAAAACCAAGATTATGGCAACCAGCTTGATTGATAACTGGCAAATAGAGGGAGAAAATGTAGAAGCAGTGAAAAACTTTGTATTTCTAGGTGCGAAGATTACTGCAGATGCTGACTGCAGTCAGGAAATCAGAAGACGCTTAATCGTTGGGAGAAGAGCAATGACAAATCTCGATAAAATAGTTAAGAGCAGAGACATCACACTGACAACAAAGGTCCGCATAGTTAAAGCAATGGTGTTCCCCGTAGTAACATATGGCTGCGAGAGCTGGACCATAAGGAAGGCTGAGAGAAGGAAGATCGATGCTTTTGGACTGTGGTGTTGGAGGAAAATTCTGAGAGTGCCTTGGACTTCAAGAAGATCAAACCAGTCCATCCTCCAGGAAATAAAGCCAGACTGCTCACTGGAGGGAATGATATTGAAGGCAAAACAGAAATACTCTGGCCACATAATGAGAAGACAGGACATCCTGGAGAAGATGCTGATGCTAGGGAGAGTGGAAGGCAAAAGGAAGAGAGGCCGACCAAGGGCAAGTTGGATGGATGATATTCTAGAGGTGACAGACTCGTCCCTGGGGGAGCTGGGGGTGTTGACAACCGACAGGAAGCTCTGGCCTGGGCTGGTCCATGAAGTCACGAAGAGTCGGAAGCGACTAAACGAATAAACAACAACAACAACAACAAGACTGGTTTTAAAATTGAAAAAAAGGTCAGATATTTGGGAGTGACGTTATCAAACAGGAATTGTATGTTGTTTCAGAATAACTATGTTAAATTGTGGAGTGATGTTAAGAAAGACTTGTTAAGGTGGGGAAAATTACATCTGTCCATGGTGGGTCAGATATCTGTGATTAAGATGAATATTTTACCTAGAATGTTGGTTTTCTTCTAGACAATACCAATTCTGACAACAGATTTACCATTTAAAAAATGCAGAAAGCTATCTCTAAGTTCATTTGGCAAGGAAAGAAACCAAGAATCAAGTATAAATTATTACAATATGCCAAAGAACGAGGATTAATTTGCCTGATTTGAAATTGTATTTTGTTACCTGCTGTTTGCTATGGATGAAAGATTGGGTGACTTTGAAGGACAAGAAATAACTGAAATTAGAGATTAGAAATCTCTGATTTTGGTTGCACACCTGCTTGTGGTAGGATAAAGTTAAAGTTAATAAGGATTTAAAAAATCATTTTGTTAGGCATGCCATACTGAGGGTTTGGCATAAATATAAACCAATATTGTCTCCTAATGTACCTATGCGGTTGTCCCTTCAAGAAGCTTTTTTAAGACGAAAGATGGCAGGCAAACCAAGCTGGTTGAGATATGAAGATTTGCTGAATTTTGAAGAAAGGATGCCTAAACTTAAAACAAGGGAACAACTAGAATTGGAAGGTCATATTTGTCACTGGTTTAATTTTGCACAATTGTCAGAACAATTTAATTTGGATAAGAAGGTATATAATTTTGTTAATGACAAAGCACAATTTGAAATGTAACTTTGTACAAACAATGAGCATCTTATTAAGGAAATGTATAAAATGTTGTTGCAATTGAATTTAGAAGATCAATATGTTAAAGATTGTATGATTAAATGGGCTAAGACTTTTGGTTATAATATTATGCTTGAACAATGGGAGAATATGTGGAACAAAGGTATGAAATTTACTTTGAATTATAATTTGAAAGAGAATTTTTATAAAATGATGTACCATTGGTATTTAACTCCCGATAAGCTGTCCAAAATGTGTAATGGGGTATCAAATGTTCCATCAAATGAGGGTGAAGGAACTTTCATTTATGGTGGACTTGTGGAAAAGCTAAGAAATTCTGGAATCAAATAGGTATTATTATTCAAAAGATTCTCAAAGTGGACTTAAATTGAAACCGGAGCTGTTTCTCTTGGGTTTGATGGACCAACAGCTTGAGAAGCAACATGGAGCTCTGCCCTTATATATGATAACAGCAGCAAGACTCTTATATGCTCAAAGATGGAAGGAACCACAAATTCCCTCAATGGAGGACTGGGTGATTAAGTTAATGGAACTGGCGCAAATGGCTAAACTGACAGCAGTGATAAGAGAAAATGCTGTAACTGGATTTGTTTTTGTTTGGAAGCCACTTTTGGACTGTTTGCTTGTAATGGAAAAAATGAAGTTCTGATTTTGGGTTTTGATGATTAAATGGTTTGATTTTAGAGAAACAATGTTACCAAATGTTTAATTAATAGCAAGATATTAACTTTTATGTGCTTTTATATCGGTGTTGGAGAAGGTCAGAAGTCACCTGTCTTTTATGTTTTTCTGTCTATTCTTGCACTGTTTTAGTTTCTCTTTTTTCTTTTTTAGACTTGTGTTCTATCTGTTCTATATTCTATATTTTGTGTTTTAATTGTATCGTGAAAATTCATGAAGCTCTATGAGTGATACCTAAAAAAGAAAGCACTAATTCCTTTGCTGCCATCAACTGGCTGTCTGGATTCGTGCAGCCCAGATCTGGTAATCTCAGTTACAAGATCAATTCACAATTCAAGCAAGTGCAGCTAAAATCACAAAACATGCTGGAGCTCTTTAGCTTTCCAAGGGAGTGATGGAAGTCACGAGAGTTGAGTATGGATTTCTGCATAAGGTAGAATTGAAAATCCTACTTGTTTTACAAAGTTCAGAGTTATTGCATCCCCACTTGATTGATACACATTTAGAAAAGGTCATCTCAATCTTATTTGGAATCTGTTGCTGTAGGCCAGGGTTCCCCAAAGCGGTCAATGTTGTTGTTGTTGTTGTTGTTGTTGTTTGTAGTATTATTAGTTAATGTAGTATGTATTGAATTATTTTCATATAATACATATTTGGGGGTTGATGAACAATCTGAAACTTCATGAAGGGGTCATTGAGCTGAAGGGTTTGGGGACCCTTCCCAGCAATTATAAATGTGACTCCATTAAAAAATGAAAGTCACTGATATTACACCCTTTGCTTTCTATGTATCATTACCTGTCATTACTTTGTTGTTTTCCAAGCATATGTACTTACACTCACACTTCCATCTATATATTTATGCAAGTTACATTTCTCTTTTACCTTGACTTTTGCTCTTTGCAAATTGTTAATTGTCACATGATATCTAAGAGTAACATATATTTAAGCAAAACACTAATATCTCTATTTTTCGATACAATGGTTCTTATGATAATGCAACACTGAATGATTAAGACTAAGTGGCGATATTTTCTTTCGGATGAGGAAAACAAAAAAGACCTGTAATTTGAATCTTAAAATGTTAATGGCTAAGCAAATCTACATTATTATGCTTGTGGCAACTGATGATAGATTCTGAAAGTGTAGGCATTAAATGCCAAAGGAAATTTAACTAAGATAACTGTTTTCAAACAAGCGTCTTTTCCGTATTCATAACATGTTTATAATCTCCATCTTGGTTTGAGTATGCTCCCCTACATGTGAATTCTTGACTTTATGAAGAATTCTTGCTCACCTTGAACCAGTAGCAAGCACCACATTGGGGGAAATGGCATGAGGTGGATCATTAAGCTATTACTAAACAGTGTATGAATCAGCCTTGTGCAACATTTCACCCAGACTTTCAAATATCCTGAGCAAGCCACCTATAAAGTCAAAGCCTGACGATTGTATTTAAGAGTATCTGCTGTGGTAATTCATGACACATTGCATCCATAGCAGAGGAAGTCTTGCAAAGGTGCCATTTCCATCAAGTTGAACCCGACTCCTAATGACATCATTGATATCGATGCCATTTTCTTAGAGGCATTTATAGACAATGTCATGTTCACCGTTTCAATGTGCTCGGTACATCGTAACGTTTCGCATGTCATTAGCCAGATACGTGTTTGATCTCAGAAGGGAGGAAGATTCCTCTTTGGGGAGTTCTTATCTGTTGGCCGCCGGGTCGGAATGTATTTGGGTTATCTCATGTGTTCAAGGTTGCTTTCCCAGGATATGCAGAAAATGGTTGCTGGCACCTGGGAGGGGGGTGGTTGCTATGGCCGGTAGAGGGGAGGGATTACGTTTGTAGCCGAGGGTTTTTAGTTTGTATTTGGCGCGCTTTTGGTCATTCTCAGCTTTCTCTGTATCTGCCTTAATTTCCTTAATAAATCAGATTTCATTTAGCAACCTCTTGTGAGTCTGAGTGTTTGGGGTAGGCGACCATTACAGACAAGTTCATTCATAACTTTTTTTTTTAGTTCTAAGTTTCACTTTTTATGAAACAAGCATAACTGTTCCCCATATTCAAAGCCCTTTGCCAGCATTTGAGAGCGCCTACCAACAGGCGGAGAGCCAGTTTAGTGCAATGGTTACTGCACCAGGCTAGAAACCAGGAGACTGTAAGTTCTAGTCCTGCCGTGGGCACAAAGCCTAGGAAGAAAGCAAGAGCGAAGACTGACTCAAAGGCACCGTTTGTTTTTTTCAAGGACCAAGTCAATCTCTGCATTGCAAGCGATAGGACATGACGAGCTCTGCTCAGTCACCGTTGGTAGGCCGTCATGAAAACGTTTCTCCTGTCTGTCTTGTGGATCTTTTGTTTCCTGTCTGAAGCCTCCCACCCCTGTTTATGTATGTATGTATGTATATGTGTATGTATGTTTTTGGCCATCACTATCTAACATAATACATTTAGCACTCCACGTTGGATAAGATTTATACTGCTTTCCTGTACAATATCTTACATAGTAGCGTTTGTTTGTTAAATCCCCCAAAGAAATCATTTGAACATGCTGAGCCTTGTTTGTTTATGTTTAGCATTGGCTTCAACCTGATAATCAGTTTCTCTGCGTTCAGGAAGAATGTCGCTGTTGTTGATAGAGACATTCCTTTGCACAACAGCCCTCATTTCAGATGAAATAGTCCCTCCCCAATGAACTCTGTAGCCTATGTAGAGGTCTAGAATGAATCTCCCAGAATTTGACAGCTCTTCTGCTTTATCTAAGGCTTTCAAGAGATGGCCAGAGGGTATACCTGGATCTTCTGAATGCAAAGCATGTGAACTGCCACCTTTTGTGACCCTCCCCTGTGTCCACTTAAATTATTTTCCCTATGGATCCGGAGGCTTGAGAAATGATGTAAAACTTATTTATCTCTTTAATTCCTGCAAAAATTCTCTATCACACATTGTTCTTTTCATTGATTCCAATTTGTATTTAATTAGATATCTGTACAGCTGGGAAACCTTTCTTGAGTTTCTGTTATTTGCAAATAAGGTCTTTGGAAGTAATGCCTTCCAAGAAGAGCATGGTCAACATGGCATGGACAATTGTTGTTTAGTCGCTTCCGACTCTTCGTGACTTCATGGACCAGCCCACACCAGAGCTTCCTGTCGGTCGTCAACACCCCCAGCTCCCCCAGGGACGGGTCCGTCACTCTAGAATATCTTCCATCCACCTTGCCCTTGGTCGGCCCCTCTTCCTTTTGCCCTCTACTCTCCCTAGCATCAGCACCTTCTCCAGGGTGTCCTGTCTTCTCATCATGTGACCAAAGTACTTCAGTTTTGCCTTTAATATCATTCCCTCAAGTGAGCAGTCTGGCTTGATTTCCTGGAGGATGGACTGATTGGATCTTCTTGCAGTCCAAGGCACTCTCAGAATTTTCCTCCAACACCACAGCTCAAAAGCATCGATCTTCCTTCTCTCAGTCTTCCTTATGGTCCAGCTCTCGCAGCCATATGTTACTATGGGGAACACCATTGCTTTAACTATGTGGACCTTTGTTGTCAGTGTGATGTCTCTGCTCTTAACTATTTTATCGAGATTTGTCATTGCTCTTCTCCCAAGGATTAAGCGTCTTCTGATTTCCTGACTGCAGTCAGCATCTGCAGTAATCTTCGCACCTAGAAATACAAAGTCTTTCACTGCTTCTACATTTTCTCCCTCTGTTTGCCAGTTATCAATCAAGCTGGTTGCCATAATCTTGGTTTTTTTCAGGTTTAGCTGCAAGCCAGCTTTTGCACTTTCTTCTTTCACCTTCATCATAAGGCTCCTCAGTTCCTCTTCGCTTTCAGCCATCAAAATGGTATCATGGGCCATAGTGGCATGGACAATACCCTCACTGTTATTTGGTGTACTACTCAGTTCATCTGCACATTCCATATTAAGTTGCCACCTGCTTAAAATCCCCTAAGTGTTGCTGTGAATACCTAGGCTACACATCTGGAGAGATGTAATTCCTGGATAAAAAAGCCTAGACACAGTGGATGGCAAAGAGGGACCAGTCCATGTGGCAAAAACTATAGCTATGGCCTGCAAACAGGGACTGCACTTAGATGCTGTTGTCTGGGCTTGGAAGCTGTTGGGGTTGGATGTTCACAAACTGAGTTATCAGGAATCAAGTAGGACTTGAAGGGAACTTTACCTTTACAGAATCTGATGTATCCTCCATAATAGTATAGCCTTTCCCAAATGACCCATCCAGATCTTTTGGGTCTGCATGTTTCAGAATTTGGAACTGGGAGTTGCAGTCCCATTTAAGCTAGAGGTCATCCATTTGTGGACATTAACCTTTGATAAAGTAACTTATTTTGATGGGTTAATGCTAGCAATACAAGTTTTCCTGTTACATGAGAATACACATCTGTAACTTAATCCTTTCTATGTTAGTAAGGATGTTTAGGAGGACCAACTGGCTAAATCTCTGAGCAAACACCCTTCCCCTCCCTTGAAGTTAAACAGTAAGGGAGGAGCTTGCTGGAGGCAACAGCTGATTATAGGGGAAACACAACAAAAGCCCACAATCTTCTGTGATTCAGGAAAGTACCCTGTGTACCCAGACTTTCAGATGCTGTGGATATTCAGATGGAATGTGTTAGAGATTTTATTCGATTTTGGGAGTGCTCAACTGGTAGCGCTTGACTTGCTTGACTTCTTTCAAAGCTATTTTTCTCTGAGGCAATTTGGACTACTAAAATGTGTACCATCACTAGCTGTCCACAAAGAGATACAAATGCAGAGGTTTTGCTTATATCTACTGGACAGCAAAGGATCGTTACCTTGTCGTGGTGCTGGAGCTTGAGCACCTCAATGATGCCATGAGCTAAACCGTGAAGGGCCACCCAAGACGGGAAGGTCATGACAGAGAAGTCAGACTAAATGCGATCCCTGGGGAAGGTAATGGCAACCCACCCCAGTATTCTTGCCGTGAAAACTAAATGGAGCAGAACAACCAGAGATATGTCGGTATACCATCGGAAGATGAGACCCCCAGGTCAGAAGATGGTCAAAATGCTACTGGGGAGGAACAGAGGATGAGCTCAACTAGCCCCAGACGTGATGACGCAGCTAGCTCAAAGCCGAAAGGACGGCTAGCGGCCGACGGTGCTGGTGGTGAACGGCGAATCCGATGTTCTAAGGATCAACACACCATTGGAACCTGGAATGTAAGATCTATGAGCCAGGGCAAATTGAATGTGGTTATTGGTGAGATGTCAAGATTAAAGATAGACATTCTGGGCGTCAGTGAACTGAAATGGACTGGAATGGGCCACTTCACATCAAATGACCACCAGATCTACTACTGTGGACAAGAGGACCACAGAAGAAATGGAGTAGCCTTCATAATTAATAGTAAAGTGGCTAAAGCAGTGCTTGGATACAACCCCAAAAATGACAGAATGATCTCAATTCGAATTCAGGGCAAGCCATCTACCATCACAGTGATCCAAATATACGCCCCAACCACAAATGCTGAAGAAGCTGAAGTAGAGCAGTTCTATGAGAATCTGCAGCACCTACTGATCAACACGCCTAAAAGAGATGTTATTTTCATCACAGCAGACTGGAATGCTAAGGTGGGCAGCCAAAGGACACCTCGAATTACAGGTAAGTATGGCCTGGGAGAACAAAACGAAGCAGGACATAGGCTGATAGAATTTTGCCAAGACAATTCACTCTGCATAACAAACACTCTCTTCCAACAACCTAAGAGACGGCTTTATACATGGACTTCACCAGATGGACAACACCGAAATCAGATTGATTACATTCTTTGCAGCCAAAGGTGGCGGACATCTGTACAGTCGGTAAAAACAAGGCCTGGAGCTGACTGTAGTTCAGATCACGAACTTCTTCTTGCACAATTTAGGATCAGACTAAAGAGATTAGGGAAGACCCACAGATCAGCTAGATATGAGCTCACTAATATTCCTAAGGAATATGCAGTGGAGGTGAAGAATAGATTTAAGGGACTGGACTTAGTAGATAGGGTCCCGGAAGAACTCTGGACAGAAGTTGGCAGCATTGTTCAGGAGGCGGCAACAAAATACATTCCAAAGAAAGAGAAAACCAAGAAGGCAAAATGGCTGTCTGCTGAGACACTAGAAGTAGCCCAAGAAAGAAGGAAAGCAAAAGGCAACAGTGATAGGGGGAGATATGCCCAATTAAATGCAAAATTCCAGAGGTTAGCCAGAAGAGATAAGGAATTATTTTTAAACAAGCAATGCACGGAAGTGGAAGAAGACAATAGAATAGGAAGGACAAGAGACCTCTTCCAGAAAATTAGAAACATTGGAGGTAAATTCCAGGCCAAAATGGGTATGATCAAAAACAAAGATGGCAAGGACCTAACAGAAGAAGAAGAGATCAAGAAAAGGTGGCAAGAATATACAGAAGACCTGTATAGGAAGGATAACAATATCCGGGATAGCTTTGACGGTGTGGTCAGTGAGCTAGAGCCAGACATCCTGAAGAGTGAGGTTGAGTGGGCCTTAAGAAGCATTGCTAATAACAAGGCAGCAGGAGACGACGGCATCCCAGCTGAACTGTTCAAAATCTTGCAAGATGATGCTGTCAAGGTAATGCATGCTATATGCCAGCAAATTTGGAAAACACAAGAATGGCCATCAGATTGGAAAAAATCAACTTATATCCCCATACCAAAAAAGGGAAACACTAAAGAATGTTCAAACTATCGAACAGTGGCACTCATTTCACATGCCAGTAAGGTAATGCTCAAGATCCTGCAAGGTAGACTTCAGCAGTTCATGGAGCGAGAATTGCCAGATGTACAAGCTGGGTTTAGAAAAGGCAGAGGAACTAGAGACCAAATTGCCAATATCCACTGGATGATGGAAAAAGCCAGGGAGTTTCAGAAAAACATCTATTTCTGTTTGATTGACTATTCTAAAGCCTTTGACTGTGTGGACCAGAACAAATTGTGGCAAGTTCTTAGTGGTATGGGGATACCAAGTCATCTTGTATGCCTCCTGAAGAATCTGTATAACGACCAAGTAGCAACAGTAAGAACAGACCACGGAACAACGGACTGGTTTAAGATTGGGAAAGGAGTACGGCAGGGCTGTATACTCTCAC
The DNA here is from genome assembly GCF_035149785.1 of Candoia aspera. NCBI lineage: Eukaryota > Metazoa > Chordata > Lepidosauria > Squamata > Candoiidae > Candoia > Candoia aspera. The sequence goes on from NC_086160.1 coordinate 72,279,872, forward strand.
CCTACCTATTCAACTTGTACGCAGAACACATCATGCGACAAGCTGGCCTTGAGGAATCCACGGCTGGAGTTAAAATCTCTGGAAGAAACATTAACAATCTCAGATATGCAGATGATACCACTTTGATGGCTGAAAGCGAAGAGGAACTGAGGAGCCTTATGATGAAGGTGAAAGAAGAAAGTGCAAAAGCTGGCTTGCAGCTAAACCTCAAAAAAACCAAGATTATGGCAACCAGCTTGATTGATAACTGGCAAATAGAGGGAGAAAATGTAGAAGCAGTGAAAGACTTTGTATTCCTAGGTGCAAAGATTACTGCAGATGCTGACTGCAGTCAGGAAATCAGAAGACGCTTAATCCTTGGGAGAAGAGCAATGACAAATCTCGATAAAATAGTTAAGAGCAGAGACATCACACTGATAACAAAGGCCCGTATAGTTAAAGCAATGGTGTTCCCTGTAGTAACATATGGCTGCGAGAGCTGGACCATAAGGAAGGCTGAGCGAAGGAAGATCGATGCTTTTGAACTGTGGTGTTGGAGGAAAATTCTGAGAGTGCCTTGGACTGCAAGAAGATCCAATCAGTCCATCCTCCAGGAAATCAAGCCAGACTGCTCACTTGAGGGAATTAAAGGCAAAACTGAAATACTTTGGCCACATAATGAGAAGACAGGACACCCTGGAGAAGATGCTGATGCTAGGGAGAGTGGAGGGCAAAAGGAAGAGGGGCCGACCAAGGGCAAGATGGATGGATGATATTCTAGAGGTGACGGACCCGTCCCTGGGGGAGCTGGGGGTGTTGACGACCGACAGGAAGCTCTGGCGTGGGCTGGTCCATGAAGTCACGAAGAGTCGGAAGCGACTAAACGAATAAACAACAAACTGGTCATCTGGACTGTTGCAGCACAGATCTGGTAGCTCTATTTTGATAGGACCAACCATTGTTCATTTATTTACACTTGCTCTTCAAATCCTTAATTCATTTTCTCTTAACTCATTCATGTTCTCCTGGCTTCACGTCTACACCATACCAAATAAAGGAAACGTGGGGTAGAAATCTAATCATCCATTCACGCAACCAATATATACAATATATTAAAAAAAAGTAAGCTTTTTTTGTGTGCCAATTTGTGCCTGGGTGGATTGCCATCAGATACTGGCTGAAAGTGTCCTGGTATTTCTCAGGTTTCAGAAAGGGGAAAACATTTTTGCTGGGTAGAACAGGCCCAGTTGTAAGGATCAGAGACTTACACTATTATTCTTCAGGTTTAACTCTTTACGGCTGTAAATAGGCAACTAATCTTAAAGTTTTTTTCCTAAAAAGGTGATTTGCTTGTTGCTATTGATTCCTGAACCTCTCTGTTTCCATTAACTCCAGTCCTCTTCTAAAATTCCCATCACTAACTGCTGCTGCTCCTCTGGGTAGAACCAGAAGATCATTATTTTTAAGCTCCAAGACCTGCAATCACAGGATACAAAAGATGTGCAATGTGAACCCCTCCCCCCACTTTGTATTTCAAAATGGGCAGTCATTGCAAGAACTCGGTAACAGAATGAAGCAAAACTAAACTGTGAAAGGAGTTAAAATTTATCTCTGGGTAAACTTCTCAAAGTAGCCATGCCAGAAAAGAATAAGCCTCAGTATAGAGGGAAGCTTAGAACTTCAACATAAGTAATGCTGCTAAGTAGCCTCAGAGAGAAGGGCACAAAATTGTCAGATTTGCATGTATATTTGAGAGTTTGAAAGAATGCTATGAAGGATTATTTGGCAAGTCTAAATATTTCCATCTGTCAAATTCAATTCTCTCTCTCTTCTTTTACCTAGGCCTATACGATTGCTTTCATGCATATGAAAGAAGAAATCCATTGGGGAAACTGCATAATGGATTAAACTATTGTTTCTTGGCTTCTATTCTTTCTTCCTTGAGAAAAAAAAATTCTGCAGGCACAAGGAAGTATCTCTATGGCTGTCAGAAGGTAGAACAGGAGTGGGCTGTGAGGTTTCAGCCTTCTTCTGACTCCGAAAAGGAAACTTATCAGCAAGGTCTTGAGGAATCTAAACCAGGAAGTGACTCAGCAGAGCGACAGAAATCGCAGGAGAGGATTGGACGAACTCTGGAGGGGAGTTTGAAGCCTCCAATCAGTGCTTAAGAGAGGAGAGCATAGAAGTGTGCAAAAGAAAAAGAAGCGCGATTGGCCAGTAAGGGGAAATGGCATGAAAAGGAGCAAATAAAAAGGCAGGCATGCCAAGAGCAAGCTGCTGGAGACAACCGCTCCTCAGAGCTCACAGCACCTACTGGGGAATCCTGACCAGTGTCAGAAGCCTTGCCTATAGCCAGTGTGGAACCAGCGCCAGCGCCTTCTGCCCTTGCAGAACCTCCATCTGCACAGATCTCTCCAGTAGAGCCTTTCTCTGCCATCTCCGCTGAGCACAGCCTCGCATCCAGCTCCAAGCCTCGTTGCTGTGCTTCAACGCAATCCAGGGGGGCCTCCAGTTTGCAGCCTTGCCTGAACACACCAGTCCAGTCCAGCCTTGCCTCCAGAACCAAGCTCTGCCTAGATACTCCAGCCAAGCATTGTCTAGCCTTTGTGTGTCAGCTGGATCTAGCCTGTGTGCCAGGGCACCTACCTGAGTGTCCTGTCTCTCCTTTGCCACGCACCACAGCTCCTTACAGTCTTGCAACTTTGAACCAAGGATTGTCCAAGTTCTGACTCGCTGCCTTGTCTCCATCTGACTCTGCAGTGTTGCCAGGGTGTCCTTTGCCACCTGGGTGGACTTGATTGAATTACATGCTCTAATCTATTGCAAGAACTTTTATGATTGTAAATAGTTTGTTCAATAAACTATTATATTAGTAGCTCTGTCTGGCCATCTCATAGTCTCAACAGGACATGGGCCGCCTAAAAGATGACTGGGGTCTTCCCCCACCGCTGAGTTGAAGGGCTCTCCATCCTTCCATGAGTCAGCATAATGTCACACTGACATGGCACTGATTGTCCCCATTGCTGATCCTTCTCCTGCCTCAATTTCCTGTGTATCAAGTCATGGAAGTGATTTCACTTCTCTCTAAGTCATGAATGAGTGACACAGCCTAAAAGTTGTACACCCCCGGAGGCTTCCCTTGGATGGTGTCACAATGAGGGGAAAAACACAGCTTTAACAACTAGACAGCGAAGGATGACTTAAGGCTCTCTCCCCTACAGACTAAGATGAGAGCAACTTCATGGGAACTTGGCAGAAAAATAAAGAGCTTGTGATTAGGTGTGATTTTTAAGGCTTTTGCACAACATTTAGAGTCAACTGATTGCAATAATATAAAAATCCAGCAAGGAGATAAATAATAAAGTGGGGAAAAGTGTCTTTCTAATATCTATGGCAGTCCAGGTTTCTGAAGAGCTCTTTTTGAAGCTTACAACATGATACATTTTGCTTTAGGATAGAGAAGATGGGGAAAAGAAAAGAGAAACATGTTCTACTACCAGCAATGGCCCTCCGGATTCTACATAGGACAAATCAACCAGACTCTATAAAAGAGAGCAAATGTACAGAAATTAGGCATCAGGATCAAAATAGCACCAAGATAGTGGTACAACTCTGCAGCTTCCCAGGATACTCCATGACTGACCTCAAGACAGCAGTGGTGGAACACAGAAGCGTCCCCTTGACTATACAAGGAGAAACATATGAATTGCAAAACAGTAAAAAAAAAAAATCCCAATCTATTACAGAAGGCCTGAAGAAGGACAAAGACTTCATAGCCCATTTCATTTCCTAAATGATAAAGTAAAGCTCTTCCTCTTCCTCTTTGTCTCCCCTATTGTGCAAACACATTTGCTTCCCACCTTGTTTTCCCCCATCCCTTCTCCTTTTCCACTCTAGGTATTTTAATCTTATAACAGCAACCCCACTCTATAAATGTGAGGAAGTGAACTGCTCATCATATGCTCTAAATAAAGTTGGTTAGTCTCAAGGTTATTACTGGATTTCACCAACTCAGGGCAGTCATTCTGAACCTCCAGGACCCTGTGGAAAACCATGCTCCGCCTTGCATCCTGCTGTTCCTACAGTTCCATTCCCTCCTCTCTTCATTTCAGTTCTTTTCTGCTGCGTGAGGTTGGTTGTGAGTCTGGATGCAATTAGTCCTGAAGTTTCCAGCCTGTAAAACATGCTGGAGGTACCTTCCTCCTACTTTCTCCTATGAAATATGGATTTAACAAATTATTTGAAGCCTGACCCCTCTCCTCTTCATACATTATTTCCACCGCTGCTTCTCTGCCCATCTGCAAGCAGGACCTGTTTCGACTGTGAGGGTCAGCGCACAATAACGTGGGCTGTTAAGTGACATTGAAGCAGGAGAAAGCTGCATTTAAATGATATTGAATAGTAAGCAGCCGGTGAATAAGAGAGAAGGTTCACCTCATTCTGGCAGTTGACATGCTGATGTTTCAGTGCTTTGTTAGAAGCAAAATTTGTTTTACTTTAATTTTTTTTCCCCATAAAAACACTGGCTACACTTGTATGGAAACCATTTGGATGATTCCAGATGGCAACTAATTTGGAAAAAATAAAAATCACACAGCATGAGATCCAGCTCAGAAAAAGCTGCTGGAGATGGGGTTTTGTTTTACAGGTGATGCAAAGAATTACAAAATGTCCAAGTCTCTTGATTGGAAATATCGTATCAAATTTTCAAATCAAGTTATTGTTATTCAGTCAATGACCTGCAGAAACTAAGCAGAGAGACAGATAAAAAGAAAATACAAAACTACAATGCAGCTCCAAAATATTTCAAGTGGGACAGGGAAGTACATAATAGCATATTACAACACTTGAAGGCCAAAGTAATTCTCAAGAACATAATATTTTAACACTGAAATTGCAATCTATAAGTCTAGAACCCAATGAAATTAAAACTATTACAAAATAGTTCCTAACCCCAAGAGGTAGTATTTTAACAAGATAACTATAAGCCTTCCGAGGTCGGTAAAATGAGCACCCAGCTTGCTGGGGAGGGCAGTGGCAAACCACCCCGCTCTATAGTCTGCCAAGAAAACGTCGTGAAAGCGGCATCCCCCCAAAGAGTCAGACAGGACTCGGTGCTTGTACAGGGGAACTTTCACTTTCACAACTATAATCTGTAAAAGTATGGCACAATGGAACTGAAAAGAAAAGCCAAGAAAGTTGCCTGTACCAGTTTTTGCCTTGCTTCCATCGTGGCAACACGAAACACAGCCACTGGACAAGTGATGGAAAGTTTCAGAGCTTCTAAAAGGAACTTCACAAGGTCCTTGTTCAATCTTCCAGCATGTTTGTATAATAAGGATAAAATAAAATTGGTCTGAATGGCCCTGTAAAATTTACAGTGTAGTAGTACATGAGTGACTGCTTCTATCACATTAGTGCCACATGGACAAGTACGCTCAATTAATAAAATTTTAGTATACCTGCCTTGCAGCGATGTGAGATGTCTATCTTTAAAGGATGTTTTTCTCAGCTTGAGAAAAGTGAGAGGGGAGTGTATAAGTAATTTGCTGGTCCCCGTATACCCTTGACAACCCAAATCCCTCCCTCCCTCCCTTTTATATGGCTGCCCACTTCACACAAGTGACTCTAGGTGGTATATAAGGATTAAAAACACAAAAACCTGGGACAACCTCTGCCTGGTGCTCCATATCATTCCTTTTGGGATGAGCATTTCCTTAGCCTGATTGTATCCTTATGACTTTAAAGTGGTGCTGAAAACCCATATGATGCAAGCTTCTGCTCTACCACTAACTTTCCTGGATCGGGAGTCTCTCTGAATGGTCACTCATGCCCTGGTCATCTCCTGCATTGACTACTGCAATGTGCTCTACATGGAGTTAACCTTGTAGAGTATCCAGAAGAGTATCACGAAGCTACAGCTTGAAGAGTATCTGGAAGCTACAGCTGGTGCAAAATGCAGCTGTGCAAGCAGCCATAGGAGCCCCTAGAAGGGCACATTTAATACCTTTGCTGCGTGAGCTGCACTGGGTTCCAGTCTGCTTCCGGGTCCAATTCAAGGTGTTGGTTATCACCTTCAAAGCCCTACATGGCACTGCCTCACCCCCGTTACATTGACCCATCCCACCTGGTCAGGCAGAGAGGGCATGTTATGGACCCTGTCTGTGAGGGATTGCCAATTGGCAGGGTCCAGGAGGAGGGCCTTCTCTGCCATAGCACCTACCCTTTGGAACAAGCTACCCCCAGTGGTAAGACAGGCCCCCATTCTCCCGGCCTTTCGGAAGGGAGTAAAAACTTGGTTATGCTACCTGGGCTGGGATGGGCAGGGAGACAGTTATTCATGGGGGTGGTTGGCCCCGTGAGGGTGCCAAGGTTAAGATCATCCCATCTGCAATTTTATATATTATACTGTATATTTTGTATATGTATTCGTATTTTTAGGTATTTATATTGAACTGTTTTAGTGATTTTTATTTTTACTATTTGTAAGCTGTCCAGATGGGCAGCAAAGAAATTAATTAATTAAATACATACATACAGACATTTCCACTTGGAAGGGAAGTCACCAGCAAAAACTAGAGGTGGCAAGCCTATTGAGAAAAACTGAATTTTCTGCTAATAATTAACCACCAGCCCCCCTGCTCATACTTGAATTTTAGGCATTCTTGTCTCCAATCTAATCTGGGCATTTGCTGTCATTTATGTATTTCATTTGCATGGGTCCCAGTTTGTCCTTCTTGGTGTAAATTCCCACCCGCGTGCCATATAGGACTGGGGCCAAAGATTTGGCCTCACAAAGTTTTCATTAGGCAGGTATTAGTTGCCCATCTTAAGTAAAGAAGCAACGCTGAATAGCAGTTGACGATCTTGAGGCTAGATGGGCTATATAACCATGGGTGCTTCAGGTCCCTTTGGAGTGGAATACAATCAATCCTATTCCCCTCTATTATCCAGCTTTGCTCTTTTGGTCTCCTGGCATAAACCAGGATTTTTGATTTTTTCAAACTTAAGTGCCAGATGGTTTTGCTTGCTATAGTAAAGTATAACTCTTGTTGCTTTTTAAAGTCCAGTAGGGATCTTTGATATAATAGTAGCACCCTCTGCCTAAAGAACTATGGAGATCTTATGGCCTGCTATTTTGGGAGTGTGAAATTTAGAATTATATAGAATCTCCACCATAGAATTAACATATATATTATATAAAGATGGAGCTAGGATACCACCCTGACAAACTGTCATGTACTGTATGTGATGCCAGAAAGGGGCGTGAGTTATTCCTAACTTTTAGAAAAGTGCTTGAAAACAAATTTTCCAGCAAGAAAAAGGAGGTGCCTATCAATAGATGTGTTTTTAGGTTTTTCCCAAAGGACAGTTCTAGATATTGAATCAAAGGCAGATTCAGAAATCTAAAAAGGCCACATAGAGGGAGGATTGCATTTTCTGAGTATACATTTTTGTAAGATGATAAAGAAAGAAAATGTGATCTATCGTTGACTTCTCTTCTCTGAAACCTGCCTTCACATCGCTGATTATACTTTCGGGTTTTATCCAATCTTTCAGCTTGCCATTTAAGTGTTTAGTGTATAATTTGCTAACCCTGCTCAGAAGGCAAATGGGTCTGAAATTAACTGGGTTGTTCTTGTTAGCCTTTTTATAAATTGGTATGGTTAGGGTGAGCCCTCAGTTTTTGGGAATATGACCAGTTTGATTGATAAATGCACAGTAAATAGGTATGCAAGCAGAGATGTCCACCTCTTGACTGGACAAGACTTGAGATTTCACCTTCTCCTTCTTCACCTTAGATTGAAACAGATACGACCATAAAGAGGGCAGGAGGGACGGCCAGTGTGAGCTAGGACTACAGTATTTCATATATAGCAACACATATCCTACATCAGAGCATTGCAGCAAGAATAAATATGGTGTATGACTTGGATGGAGGGAAGCAAAAAATCAGGATAATTGCCTGTCCATCTTTTTTTAACATATGAAAAGCTGTAGGAGATTCCCATTTTCATTAGTTCTTGAAGAGCGTTATTTTAACTTTTTCATACCGACTGGCTTCCCTATCTATATTGCTACAGGATTACATACATCTAGTGGGTGGGAATGCAAGTACAACTATCATACTGTTATCTCTAAGAGTTGTTTTATGGAGCCATTTGGGAATGGGTTAAGCACAAGCACAGTTCTGGAAAAAAAAAAATAGCCTGTAGAATATTCAGTAAAGTTTACAAAAATTGGGGAGCTCCAATTTCAGATAATCCTTAATGACTTTTTCTTGCAGAAATGTGGTTTCATTTACTGGACTCTGCTATAGTGCACTTTACTGTACATAAAGATGATTAAGGATCTCAAGAGCTCAGGGTGCTCACTACTGAGAAGAATGGATCAATGGAAGCATATCTGGACAGTGCTCCACAGACAGACATCCATGCATAATGTGAATCAAGATGGGTGTCATGAGCTAGCTTTGAATTCTGAAGGCAATGAATTGGTGGAGGCTGTCTTAAGGCCACGGAGCTCTGCAGGATGCAACATGCATCATGAGATCAGCACATAAAAATTTAGAAATAATGTACTTGTGTCACTTCCATTATTTCAGTGGTGATGTCATGATGCAAAGTCATTTTGACATTATCATGACTTCTACCAGATGTCTAGGTGTATAGAGTCTTACCCCTCTATGTATTCCCACATTTTCCGAGACTGCTCTTTTAAACCATAACTTTTCTCCAGAAAAAACTAAATTCTGTATTCACCGTTGATTATTTATTTATTTACTTGCAAGGGTGATAGGCCATTGCAATCACAAATGACTCTGAATGGTGAACGATTCCGTCTCAGTAATTCAGATGAAAATCAACAACATATAAAGCATACCCACCCCATAATCCATAATTATAGAATTTGATTCCTCTCTTAAAACAAACCCGTGATATTTAGGCCAAAAACCTCATTTTCCATTTTACTAGAAGGCTATAAACGGTAAACAATGGGATTAATTTTGGCTGAGTTCATTTTTGCTGGTTTACATTCAATGCTGGGGGTTAAGCAAGCAGTTCTATGTTCATTTTGAACTTTATATTTTATGCTGCCTTTTACACAACATCAATATCTATTTTGATCCATGGGGATAGAGAGAATATAAATTAAATGCATACATAATGTTTGCTGCACATGCATAATTTATAAACAGACTCGCAGACTCAGAGCTGCTGCCAGAGATCATCAGGCACTTGCAACAAGTCACCCAAGTGAAGCAGCATTAGTTCCTGATGTGGATGGAGAAGATCAAGAGGCCCACCTGCAAATTCTGGAGCTTGTGATTCACAGCAGAAAGAGGAGATCTTGAGTACATCACGTGCCTGGACTTTTTCTCTTACTTTCCTTTATGTAAATCTCTTACTATGCTTTGGGGCTTATATTTCTTTAACGGGATGTTCTTTGGCCTAATGATCATGTTGCAACAAAGGCTGGGAATTGCCAAGGTTGTTCATCTGAAAAGTCATCCCCTTTTCAATATTGATTTGATACGGTGTTTGCTGACAGATGCTGTCTGCACATTTAGTATTTGGTTGTTCAGTTCCACACAACAGGGGCTTCTTCAACAATATGTCCCATTTTTAAATCCCACCTTGGCACAGCGTAACTCATAATTATTCTATCAAAGCTGTGAACAATTTGTGAAGATCTGTGAAGACCACAACCATTTTTTTCCCCTTTCACCTGCTGGCACTTTTCAAATTAACTAGGATAATAATCTTTCGGCATTAAGTACCAGCACGGTGTTTGCTGTTATCAAGCAATTTTGTTCTTTAATGGGCACCTGCCTAAGTCCACATTTACATTTTTCTTTTTTAAAAAAGATAAGTTAACTCAGCAATGCTGTTCCACTCTCTGCTGTGGAGGTATTTGTATTCTGGTGTTAAAGTATTAATTAGGGAGAAAAATGCAGTAGTGAACAACAAGCAATAGAAATCCCAGACTGATTTCATGGAACTTAAATAGATCTAAGTTTACGTAATTCTTTTTGTAACATGTTTTGCACTTGGGAAAAGCTAACTCGGATTCTCTATCATTTTCTTTACAATTTTTTAAAACATGAAATACTAGCTAATGCTTAATTTCATATAACTGCTTCCACTCTAAATCTTTCATTTAAAAAACACATCCAGGTTCCTTGATCACAGCCCTCTAACATATTCTTGAAAAGTTCCTCATGCAACTTTAAGGTAAACATCATTACTTTTTTTTTTAAAAGCCATGACTAAATTAAGTTTTACTCATATAGGTGAATTTAGTCTAAGTATGAATAATTTTGAATCTACCCCAATATTTCAGAACACTGACAGATTAAAATATATCAAAATTAATTATATTTTTGGAACCCATCATGATTTACACATCTCCTCTTTAGGAACTCTTCTGTGCCTTTCCGTATTATAAAAAAAAAGTTTGCCCTTTCCTCTTGTCTTTTAGTAGTATCTCAAAGAGGGATGGAGAAATGGTTCCATGCCAGTAGTGTTGCCTTACTTTGATCTCAGTACATCTCAGCTATATCAACAACGAAGCTGTACAATTATTCTAAATCAGGATGGCAACCATTTTATGGCTAGGGCCACACTTAACGTATCTGGGGACCCAAGAGAGTACAACTGAAACGGCAATTGCCAGATCTCTCTAGTATTATCCAGGACTGGAAATGATCAACACAAAGAACAAGTCTCTTTTTGCGCAGAAAAGTGAGATTTATTGAGGAAAGGTGAAAGTAACAAACAATTTCTAGCAAGTACTTTACTTTCTAAATGAAAAGCCTATCCACAGGGAAATCAAGGCCATTTGATTCTCTTCCTCTTTTTTTTTATGGCCTTTTGACATAAGGGAATGGATGTCTGTCTCTTTTGAGAAGGTGCACCAGCCTACATTTGAAAATTATTTTGGAAATAACTACTAGTCTTCTTATCAACGTGAGAAGCAGCCCTCCCAGCAATAATACTAAACAAGTAGGGCTGTGCTTTCTTTGCTTTAAAAAAAAAAAACTTGGATGAAATTATTATAGGAATTACTACTACAAATTCCACATGATTCCTGCCTTAAGGTGGTGAGAAATCATGGCACCACCAAGGAGGTCTGTGGGCCACATATGTTTTTGGGGCTGCAGGTTGTACACTGCAGTTTTAAGAACTGACCTGGGTACACCATGGCTTTGTGTTGTCATTTCATCTGGAAGCACAGTTAACTAGACAACTTCGATTTCTGATAGTAAATGCCTGAGAAATTCAAACACATCCTCTCTATGTCACCTGCTCGCCTGTCTCTAGACCCCCTACGCCTCTTTTTCCATTCCAACCAAAATCACCATAAATCTCCACCTTTTTAGTTCACAAAAGTTCCTTTACTTTACTGCAGGATTAAACCAACCTGCTCTTCAGTCATTACAGATTTCAAATCCCATAAACTTCCAGTCTTCATGACAAATGGCAAGGAATTTTGGGAGTGGCAATCTAATACAATCTGGGGGGTCCTGGTTACCAATTCTTCTTTACTGGATTGGGTGAAGAGTCTATTGAGTTTGTTATTTCACCAACAATCAGAGTTATTGGATAAAAGTAAATAAGGAATTTGAAAAAAAAAATCAGAACAGCTGAGATCCCATAACATATTAAGCCAATGCAGACAAGCCACTTTATGGCTTAATGTATGTCACAGTGCAGCGAATCTGTCCATAGTTTGCACCTTAAATCAATCCTTCATTTCCCACATCATACGAACTCTTTAACATCTATGTCTTGGACTATATTTTTATTTAAGAATATTGTTTTATTGTATTTTAATGGTTATTTATTCTTTTTTTTATTGTAAACTACCCAGATGGGTGGTGACTAAACTTGAAATATAAATAAGTAAATAAGTAAATAAAAAAAATAAATAACCATGCAAATACCAGAGTTCTTAGAAGCATCTCTACACACGAGTACTTCCCAATTCACAGTGTTAAGAACTCATCTGACTTATTGAGAAATTAACTACCAAGCGTAGTTGTTACTTTTAAGCCATAACAGTATTACTCTTCCACTCGATTACCTAAGGCAGAGAGCAGATGGCAACCTCTGCTGATCCTTATGTATTTCTTGTTCTTATGCATGTGTCTGAATTCTACATAATGCTCAGGAGTTTATGACTAGATGTTCATCATGAATAATTTAAGTGTGGGTTGTAATCCTATGAAAATGCAGAGGCTCAGACAGTTGAGGCCTCTTCTGAAACTTACAATCCTTTGTACCTCAAACCAGCTTTCTACTAATTTATTTCATAACAAACGTTCATCTCTTGACAGCATGATAGGAATAACGTTGTTGCTTTTAGCTATCACCCCCATACGTCACCCTTTATTCCCAGGCATATTCCACCAGTACTTAGATTACTGTCTTGCTGTTGCCAACAAAATTCAACACACTGTCTTAATGCTTGAATGGAAAGCTCTTTTTATTGAAAAGTTCTACCTTTTTTTCTTATTTAGCTGACACTTGTTGATGCTTCCCTGCCACTTTTTTTTTCACTTTTATGTCAGTCTTACATTGCAAGATATACATGCATTTATCACACAATTATCATCAGCTTCCTGACGGCTCAAGGATTTCCAGACATAATCACCCTCCAATTTCCCATGATGTTGCTTTCATAAAATATGGGCTTCTGCATTGCTTAGCGATGTTAGCAAAAAGCATCAGGACTCCAAATCCCAGCATGGTGGAAATGTTAAAGACAGTTGTTCAACTTGTATAAAATGCATGGCAGACTAGCTTATGCTCTGGTAATGAGCATGGAAGTGGTAAGAATATACATTCCTACCACTTCTGAGGGCTGAAATGTCCAACATTCCTTCCACTACCCCAGACCTCTCACATATCTGGGCTATTTTTATTCCCATTTATTTTGACCAAAGGGCAGTAATACACCTGACTGCATGTTTTGGCCTTTTTTCCTTGAATAAATTTTAAATACCATGAACCCCACCCAGCTTCTTGTTGCTATGAAGAGAGGCTAAAGAAGACTGAGTCTATTTAGCCTGAAAGGATGTCATAGAGAAGTTGGGTTCTCCTTGCACCCAGATGGGAGATCACAGGATAATGGATTTATTTTCCAACAAGGCAGGTTACAACTGAAGGTTAGGACAAACTTCCTAATAGGAGGAACAGCTCAACAGTGAGATCAATTCCCCCCAAGGCAGCAGGCTTCCCTTCAATGCATGTGTTTAATCAGAGGGTGATCAGCTTTGACTGGCATTCCTGCACTGAGTGGAGGGTTGGACACCATGGAGCCTTTCAGCTCTAGAGTTCTATACATTATTACACACACATACACACACACACATACAGAGAGAGAGAGAAGCTAATTTCTGATGGACTAATATTATTCCTGCATCCAGTGCAGGTAGGATCGTTCATATTCTAACAAGTTTTCACCGGCTTGTGGAGATTTCAGTGTATGCTTAAATCTAACCAGCTAGAGACTTTATGAGAATGTGACATTGTGTTCTCTGTGAACATTATAATTTAGTGGGATCTCCTGTACCTGACCTGAGAGGGAGGGAGGGAGGGAGGGAGGGACCAGGGAGGATTGTTGATCAAAATATTAAACAGAGTGAAAAACAGGCACTGCACAAGGCCATAGAAAGCAAGTTAACTACTAGGGCTGGCTGGCTGAAGTAGCAGCTTTTGGTTGTAATGAAGGGTTTGTGGCATCTTTGAGGCCATCTTTAGCTCAAGTAGCTTGCACAGAAGCCTTAGAAATGGGCGAGGTGCTACTTCACGAAGCATCGCCAAAACGATCAGCCTTGTAAAGCTTCACACAGCTTTAATTATTACTGTTGAGAAAAAATAAATCCATTAAAAAGTCTGTGGGCTCTGTACTGAAAAAAGAAAGAAAGGAAAGAAGGAAGGAAGGAAGGATAGTAGTGTGTGAGGAACATTGCCTATGCACCTTTTATAGAATATAACAATAAATATCATTCCATTCCTACAATTCCCTCTTGGATGCTTGCTTTCACATTTTTCTAATCCAAAATGATGACTTTGAATGCACATACATTAGCAGGGTTCTTCCTCCTGTTTTCCCAAACTTCTGAAGTTTTAAAAGCCACAGATGGATCAGAAGAAAACAGTTTTCCTTCACAGTGCTACAGCTGATCCTCGGCAACATGGATGTTAAGACTGAGAGGTACTTTTGTAGCAAGGCCTTCTTCTCAGTTTCCTATAAACTTGCCCTGAGGCTGGAGATTTTGTATGCTTGATGCCAAAGTCAGCAGTTTAATTTTCACAAACACTTTGAAGAAAATCCACCCAACACTTTATTTAAGGCCTTTGAGTTTGGGAAGATAGCAGTGATCCATACAGGGAAACTGAGGCGCCCTCTTAATTTATGCAGCAAGGCCTCAGATATCACAAATGAACTTTCTGCAGTCCAGTTCTTAGGACACTTCTTTGCTCATATCCATATGTTCTCCAAGTTTTCTAGATATGACCAAAGTTATACCACAGCTTGAATGAGATCTTGATCCATCTCTCCATCTTTCTCTCAGACATAAACACACAATAAGTATAAGGGAAAAAAATTATTGCGAACTCTGCAAGTCTTACTGAAAATAACAAGTTTGTTTTAAAAATGTATTAGTCATTTCAGTTACAGAAGTAACTCTAAGAGGCTTACATGTTGCATTAAAAACAATCAAATAGTAAGAATAAGAACAAACAACGAAACTGTCATGAGTACTGATGGTGAGCAGGAGGGGGCCACTATCCAGGGGTGAAAACACATGCGTAGTTTAGAGAGTTTGAGCTGTCATTCAAAGAGACACAGAACAGACCCGCCTTGACTTTTGGGGTTTATCTGTCTGGGTTTTCCCACGCTTCTTCAGTTTGGTAGGATTTTTTGTCTCCTACAGCAATAATAAAGCACTAGAGACTTCTTCCTTGTCTTGGCGTGTTTCTTGCTTAGTCAGGACAGAAACAAACAAAAGAAGCAATAATGGTACAATAGAACACACTGGGGAAGGAACAAACAGCAGCCAATCACAATTATAAGACAAAAATCCAGGACCTCGGAATGGATCATGGTCCACCCTGTCCTGGGCAAGATGGAGAAGCCAGGTTTGGAAGTACAACAAGGTCAGGGCTATATAACATAGGCTGTATCTTCTTGTGGTTACCACGTATTTTAACAGGGTATAGTATAAATTATGATAGTTAAATCATGCAAATGTAATGCTGAATTGTACTCCCAAAATAAGCAATTTGATCTTTTGTGAAGAATTCTGGCTTTAGTGAGCTTGGGGTTCAAAAAAGAGAATTATTTCACGTGGGTGGAAACAAATTTATCCTGTTGATGTTAAAGAACACATTCAAGATATGTGTTTATATCCATTTTTGAAATGTCTTTATATTCTAAAAATGAGAAGCTGGAGCAAATAGGTTTCTATATGGTTCAGATTTAATGATAAATTTAAGGCCTGAATTAGTTTTTTTTATTGATGTTATGTGTATCCTTTTCTTTTTCCCCTTACTTTCTTTGCTGTAATGCATATTGTTTCTTGCTGTATTATTACTGATGGGGTTTTGTTTTGTTTGTTTGTTTGTGATGCCTCACTAATAAAATGTAAAATTCAAGGAAAAACAAAGAAAACAAAACCAGGGTCTTCAGGGCGGAGAACCGTTCCATAGAGTTGCTCAGCTTAAAATTCTTCAAAATTTCTACTGGTTAAAATTTGTATGTGGACCGATTTAATTCAGGCTTCCCAGAGTAATAGATGGTCTGAGACAGGTTATCACATGGCTTTCATGCTATCCCAAACTTTGAGATGTGTTTTATGGCTTAATTAAAATAAATAAATAAATAAAAAGAAGTGTCAAAATACATATAATATACATAGTACAGGACAGCAGGTATACAAAGGCATTTTTTTTAAACAAATACATCCATATTTCTATGTAATTTCAAGGTGGTTTAAAAATAAATAAACAACAGATTTTGCCATAGCAGTTATTAAGTGAGATGGAATAGAAATAGCCTGATTTGTTCACAAGACTTTCTGTCATGGAAACTGAAGGGGTGAAGGGAACTTTACAATTAATTGTTTTTCAAGGACTGTTTTTCCTCTATTTTGCAATGCTAAATAGTATTCCAAAAGCTGCTTCCTGAACAAACTTCATTCTGCTTCACAAAATACCCAACTCTATTGGTTTCTACTTAAGATTCTCTTTCCCGTGATATTCCTTTAACAATGCATCATGATTGGATCCCAAACTGCAAGCTTTGGAGCCATCCACATCTTTGATAACTTTTCTTATTGACTTAATTATCCATCAAAATGTCTCGGCAAAGATATAATTTTGCATGATGGTATGCAGAGATGCCACAGACTATAATGGATGAGAGCAGCCTAGCAGATTAGAAGAAGTCATCTTTCACAATGAGATATCCTTGTAGCCTCCACACATAATCCCAAGACTGCATTCCTCAAACATCTGCTGCAAATGGTCCCTAACTTTTCTACCTGTCAATTGCTAGTATCATGGGTAAATTAAAAAAAAAGGACTAAGCAAGACATTTATGGGTAACCTGCACAAAATGCAGTGTAGTTATCAAAGCGGTACTAATGGTTCATTTGGAAAGTCTAAGTCAACGTGGGTCATTCCTCTTCTTGAAGGATCAATGTGCAATTTGTCCATATAAGTCTCTTAAATCAGAACGGCTCAATGTTATTGGACATCAAAGAAAAGACAAAATATATTTATGCCTGCATGCTAGAGCTGTAGATGAGCTGCTTACAAGAACAAAAGAAAGGAGAATTATACAGACCCTTAGGGGCTATTATTGAAACAGCAGAACTAAAAATCATCCTGAATACTAGGGCTGGAAAGAATAGGCATTTTGCCATTAGATCTCAGAACACAATTAGGCTGAAAAATATGTGTATGTATTTCCTGGGTAAACATAGATATTGGTAGAAAATGTAACTCAGACCAGAACCATCACAAGGAAAACCCCACATAACAACTTCAAACATGAAAATACATTACAGTGCCTCCATACCAATGTTGTGCACATTACAGGAGAGAAGGGGGAGTGAAGGAACAAGCATACATTATAAGCTTGGCCAGTGGGACTTATGCTACCATTTTCAAACAGTGCAAAATTGCAGAGGCTAAATATCTTCCAAGTTCTATTTCGTTATTAGTTGTTGGTTTTAAAAGCAAACCAACAGAACAAATGTGTTTCTCATAATCAATATTTTTTTTCCCTCCTTGAAGTTGCAAAAGACCCCAAAAAACCACAAGATGAAGTCAGCCCATTCTGTTTTCAAGCTCTTGTGACTAGGGGATATATGGCCTTGCCACCCGCTTCAGACCTGGAAGAACATCCAGGAGACCCCAGATATCCACAGGACCACTTTCTAGTCTGGACAGATTCTCCAGACAGAGTGGAGAAATATGTATTAGCTCTGTAGGAGACTTCAGCTGATTTACAGCTGCTGAGACATGATTTGAAGGACCTAATGGACAAAAAATAAGCCAAGAGGGTATATCTGGAGATCCACATGCTGCTGCTGCTTCTCTGGAGTTCCTATGTCCTGCCGTGTCTGTCATGTCTGACTTCCACAGGGAAGCCTCAGGTAGCCAAGAAACAATTTTTTCTGAATGAGGATATCATAAAAATAAAATAGGTATCTAAAAGTAAAATAGGATATCTAAAGTGATAATATTTAATTTCTAAAAGTCTAGGGCTAATATACAGATTTCTTAGCTTTGGCTTGAGTTCATGTGGATTTAGAAGTTTGGGAATTTTTAGATGTTACTTCTGTTTTCTGTCCACGGTTCATCTCTTTGGATATACAGTATATTTTTATTTAAAAAAAAATCTGTTAAGAGCTTACCAGCCTATACTGTACAATCAACAATTTTAGGACATTTCTTTATTTATATACCATGAAATATCTATGATTAAGATAACTGTTATATAGTTTTGTGACAGTGGAAATTCTCTCACTTAAAAAAAATAGAATGATTTACTCGAGAAGTTAAGAAATAGATGTTGTCCTTCTTTTAGCTACTATAGATACAAAAGAAGTTGGCTAATATTGGAATTACAATTTAAATTTTGATAATATTTAGACATAGTTATGTTTGAAATTTGAATTCGAACTTACTGTTTGAATGTTGATGATATTGAACCATTTTGTTTGTTGTTTATTCGTTTAGTCGCTTCCGACTCTTCGTGACTTCATGGACCAGCCCACGCCAGAGCTTCCTGTCGGTTGTCAACACCCCCAGCTCCCCCAGGGACGAGTCCGTCACCTCTAGAATATCATCCATCCATCTTGCCCTTGGTCGGCCCCTCTTTCTTTTGCCCTCCACTCTCCCTAGCATCAGCATCTTCTCCAGGGTGTCCTGTCTTCTCATTGTGTGGCCAAAGTATTTCAGTTTTGCCTTGAATATCATTCCCTCCAGTGAGCAGTCTGGCTTGATTTCCTGGAGGATGGACTGGTTTGATCTTCTTGCAGTCCAAGGCACCCTCAGAATTTTCCTCCAACACCACAGTTCAAAAGCATCGATCTTCCTTCTCTCAGCCTTCCTTATGGTCCAGCTCTCGCAGCCATATGTTACTATGGGGAACACCATTGCTTTAACTATGCGGACCTTTGTTGTCAGTGTGATGTCTCTGCTCTTAACTATTTTATTGAGATTTGTCATTGCTCTTCTCCCAAGGATTAAACGTCTTCTGATTTCCTGACTGCAGTCAGCATCTGCAGTAATCTTTGCACCTAGGAATACAAAGTCTTTCACTGCTTCTACATTTTCTCCCTCTATTTGCCAGTTATCAACCAAGCTGGTTGCCATAATCTTGTTTTTTTTTGAGGTTTAGCTGAAAGCCAGCTTTTGCACTTTCTTCTTTCACCTTCATCATAAGGCTCCTCAGTTCCTCTTCACTTTCAGCCATCAAAGTGGTATCATCTGCATATCTGAGATTGTTAATGTTTCTTCCAGAGATTAACTCCAGCCTTGGATTCCTCAAGGCCAGCTTGTCGCATGATGTGTTCTGCATACAAGTTGAATAGGTAGGGTGAGAGTATACAGCCCTGCCATACTCCTTTCCCAACCTTAAACCAGTCTGTTGTTCCGTGGTCTGTTCTTACTGTTGCTACTTGGTCGTTATAGAGATTCTTCAGGAGGCAGACAAGATGACTTGATATCCCCATACCACTAAGAACTTGCCACAATTTGTTATGGTCCACACAGTCAAAGGCTTCAGAATAGTCAATAAAACAGAAATAGATGTTTTTCCGAAACTCCCTGGCTTTTTCCATTATCCATCGGATATTGGCAATTTGGTCCCTAGTTCCTCTGCCTTTTCTAAACCAGCTTGTACATCTGGCAATTCTCGCTCCATGAATTGCTGAAGTCTACCTTGCAGGATCTTGAGCATTACCTTACTGGCATGTGAGATGAGTGCCACTGTTCGATAGTTTGAATGTTGATGATATTGAACCATAGCTATTTTAAATTATATATTAGACCTTTGGCTATTTCAATATACAACATATATTTTATTCTGTGTTCAACCGAGAGATGGAGGAAGAGAGATGATGTGTGTGTTTTGTAATGCTTTCAAAGTGTTTGTTTTTAAAAACATATTCATCCTTTCACACTTTCAAAAAAATTGTTCCTACTTATGTTCCTATTACAGGTCTTGTTTCTATTCTGTGTTTGTACAGTAGTGCCCAGAAGAAGGACCAATGTATTCCAAAATGTGTTTGGGCTGTATAATAAAGAACAAATTTTGGTAGGAGTAAGTGGAATTTTTCCCCTTGGGTTTTTTTTTGGGAGGGGGGGTCTAAAACCACATACAGGTAGTCCTCGTTTAGTGACCACAATTAGGACTAGCAACTTGGTCATTAAGCAAAGCAGTCACTAAGTGAAACTGTGACTGTGTTTATGATCTTCCTTCAGCTTTCCTTTGCTTTACAGACCTACGAAGGTTGTAAATGTGAAGATTGGTCCTAAGGTTATTTTTTCATCACCTTTGTCATTGCAGTCGCTATATGAGCCAGTCACTAAACAAGGACTACCTGTAGTTATGCCTTCCTTTCCATACAACACTCTTGATGAAGGTCTCAGATACTGAACCTATTAATGAAGAATGCCAAACAGTTCACCAATATGAAGCTTCTAACCTCTGTGAAGGCTGGTTGTGTCTTTGCTGTTACTATCCCTGTTCAGTCCATTGATCCAAATGAAGATGGAAGGTATCAGTATGCCAGTGGTAACCAATGGGACCTGTGGCATTTAGGAGGCCCTACTATTTGAAAGGCTCTATCCCTCAAATTAGTCTCATCCATGACAGTCCATGAGCCAACTGGTATCTCTGTGCTACAAACCAGCCCTGACATCACATGTTATTCCAGGATGCATGCAATCTAGCAAAACATCAGCTCTCCATCCAATCCTTTCCTCCATCTTCTAGGGATGCATCTGAAATAGAAAATGTGTCTTGTTTCAGACCCCAAACAAACCACCATGTTCAGTAATTTCTGCCTAACCATTTTAGATCTGCCAAGACTTGGCAGAATCAAAACCTGGAGGGATCCTGGAGAAATTTAAGTTCAAGGCAGGTGTTTATGTGTAGCTATTCTCCATGGCGCTGATGTTGCCTTTCTGCTTGGTCTGTGTGCCTGTTCCATACTGTGGTGCTCCCAGTGCAGCATATCTCACTGGCCTGCCTTCCCATCTACCCACAAAGTTGCCCAGGATCTGCCACCATTGCTGATGTATGCTCGGAGAAAGAGGAAAGGAAATGGACCATTCATGGCGTGTGTAGGGAGCATGTGGGGCCTCCCTGATGTCACAAGGGTCATACAAGAAGCAAGCTCCTCACCTCATCTTTCACAGCTTGCCCCATCACTATTAGTACCTTGGGAACCCCCTCAGCTCTGCCCCCTCAACATTCCTCTGGGAGGAGATGGGCAGTGGCAAAATTTGATAAATAAGTAAATAAATAAATATTCCGCCCAGACAAACTACTGTGGGGTCCAAACTTTAAAAAAGATGAGAAGCCTTGTTTCATTCCATAGATAGACCATATGTGGACTCCGACTTGAAGAATACACCAAACCGGCTAAACCACCCAAAACCATCTCTAGTAGGCATGGGGAAGTTTGGGCCCAGAATTGTCATGAGCACTGATGGCGAGCAGGAGGGGGCCTCGATGCAGGGGGGGAAACGCTTGCACAGTTTAGAGGCTTTGAACTTTCCTTCGAAGAAACTCAGAGCAGACCCGCCTTGAGTTTTGGGTTTATCTGTGTGGGTTTCCCACTGTCATGAGTACTGATGGCGAGCAGGAGGGGGCCCTTATCCAGGGGGGAAAACGCATGTGCAGTTTAGAGGCTTCGAACTGTCCTTCAAAGAAACTCAGAGCAGACCCGCCTTGAGTTTTGGGGTTTATCTGTCTGGGTTTCCCACGCTTCTTCAGTTTGTTAGGATTTTCTGTCTAATGTAGCAGTAATAAAACACTAGAGACCTACTCCTCGTCTCAGCATGGTTCCTGACTGTTAGGACAAGAATACTTTGCACATCCCTACAATCTTTCATCAGTTTGCCCCATTCAGCAAGACTGGCATGTCACAAGAGACGCTCCATTCCAAAATCTGTCTCACTTGCCTTGCCCTCGTGTACTCAGTGCCAAGATATGGACTGCCACACAGCACTGTTCGTGTTTTAGACAGGTGGATCTTCAGAGGGTACAAATAAAGGCAGGATATAAATAAAATCAATAAAACAAACCAACAACCAAATGTGAGAGTTTCAATGTGACAGCAGGAAACCAGGCCACCATCACCTTTCCCAAGAATTTGAAAGCACGTAAGATTGTAATGCACACTTGTTCCCCTTTTGCCATTTGTCAGACAATCCACACGATAGTAAAATGTGAGAAGGAGAAAAATAAAAGGAGAATCAGTGAATGTATTAAAGGGCATCTTCCACACTAACAGGTCAAGCCTTTTTATAAAGATGCCCATTTTGAAGAACAAAAAAAGAGTTCCACTGCAGTCCAGTTTATGTGTTATGTCTGAGAAGGACAGAAGAGGTGAGAAAAAATCAGAGAAGAATGGCTCATAAGGACCATATGGCTCTTTAATTTTTATTTTTTTTTAAGGGCATGAGTTTCCGTCAAATAGAAAGCTTCCACATGCAAAAAACGACTTCTCCTTTTCTCCCAAGCTGCAGCACAGATATGGTGATAAATTGACAGCCTTTGAAAAAGTTACACTTGAGTTTATTTTCAATCACATTTAACGATGAAACCATTTTTTGACATCCAAGTTCCTTCATTTCGTCCATTCAAAGTGGCAGATTGGTTCCTCCTTCAGCAGTCTCCATGACGAATGTCCTCATACAATCACACAATCACAACTACATGCCATTTTTCTCTTTAGCGAACTCGCCCCAAGTCTGTCAAGATACAAAATGGATTTCCATAAATTGCCAGGGTTGACTGGCACATCTATTCAAAGTGGAATAGGTGGGAGAAAGCTTCCATAGTTCCATTCCTGGGGAGGGGAAACTTCCTTTTCTGCTATTAGAAAAAGCTCAAAATAAAACCAAACAAACAATGCACATTCACATCTCTTCCCAAAGGTGAATAACAAGAAGAACAAGGAAAGGTGTAGCACCAGACAACTGCCCTGTAATTTCCTTACCACTTTAGGAAATTCCAAGTCTTGGCAAGACCTAACTACTGCCAGTTACCCTGTCCCAAATTTAAGGAGAAATTTTGATCATGAAAAGAGGGACCTAGTAGGTCAATGGTCAAAAGAAGGACTTGGGGACGGGAAGAGAGGAGAGAGAGACCTATCTGAATTCAGTTCTGACTGGAAGAGCTTCGTTTTTATAAAAGATCAGATACCCCTGGTGCATTCTCCTCCAACAAATGATTAATTAATTCCCCACTAAGTTGAAATGATTTCTTCTGTAGGATTTGAGAAGTGTGTGGGGGGGGGGGAGAAAGCAGAACCCATGCTCATAAAGAAGAAGGTATCACAAAGGAGGAGGAGGAGGAGGAGGTGGTGGCAGCACTACAAACAGAAGACACAAGACACCAGAAGAAAATCTTTTGCTAAATGACATCTGAACAATCAAGAGGATATTAATGAACAGCTCTTGTAAGCCCGGTGGACAAAGAGACCATAAAGCAGAAATAGGAGTGTTGTCCCTTCACTCCATCTGCTGCAAGTGTCTATCTTGCTCTGTGATTTTATTGAATTGCTGTGGTATATCAAATTTTAATCATCCTGAAATATAGGCTTATTCTGTGTGTCACCAACAAGTGCTTTCTGCAGGCAACTGATTGTTTCAGACATCGCAAGAAACCTGTGAGAAGAAAAACAGATGGTGGCACAATTCCTTTCAATTTCTTTAATAACAAGGGTCTAGGACACATGGTCTGGGGGAATAAGACCATGATGTTCTGAGGGGAAAACTGTGTAAACCCAAGCAGGCAGAGGAAAAAAGGGACAAGGACTTCCTCCTTTAGTTGAAACTCTTATAGAAGGATGGACATGACTGTTTCAAGAATAACACTATCACTAAAGGCGAGTTTATATCTATACGAAGATGCATCTTAGATACCGTCACATGTTGGGATTGAACTAAGAGCAGCTCATGTTCATAGGTGGCAACTGGAACTAGGGTTTCACAGGTTCTCTTGGGGGGCTCCAATGTATCCCACTCCCAAAATTATCAGGGGAAGCAATGCTGGTGGCAAACATGGCTTTGTTTCCCACCTGTTAACTACTGATCAGGCTAAAATCCATCCAGAAGATTTCCCTCTGCCTCTCTTTCTCATCCATCACTAGAGCCAGTTGCTCAGACACTATTACAAAGGAAGAAAAGACATCGCAACTCCAACTATTGAAGAAATCCTCCTCATCTGAAATGGCAAAGAGGATTTTTTCCTCTCCTATGGAAAAAAAATAGCCTCACATCTGGGATTTGCCTGAAATCCACTGATATGGGGGCAAGAGAAGGCACAGACCTTGAACTTCTGATTGTGTACCAATTTTCTGGAATGCCACCTGGAGAAGGTCCACTGGGCTGCCTCCCATCTGCTGTAGGTAAGCCTGCTTACGGAATCTGTCTTCTTTTTGCAGTGCATAATTCTGAAAATTGCAGGCAGAGGACTCTTTAAATAGATAAAAGTCCTTGGTGCAGGGAACCCAAGTTTTAACCCAGAGGTCTGTCTACTGGGTTCCATCTGCTTACGATACCTGTGTGGGCCCAAATGAGAGGACTGCTCTCATTTAGAAAAGAAACTTTGACATTTTCCCTGTCCCTGTCCCTGGTGTGTGTGTGAGTGTGTGTGTCTGTGTCTGTGTGTTTAGTGTTGTAGCAGAGGATAACAAAAGTATGATCCTTGTTCGTTGCTTATGGAAATAATTCCAGTTCACATTTATTGTTGCAACAACTTCAAGGACTCTTTTTTTGGCAGGGCAGAAACCTGAACAGTCACTAGATGGCATCAACAGGATACCAAGCAACCTATACTTGCTTCCCTCTAGTGGTTGTCTTGATTTTTCTAGCCCAAATCTGGACAAGGGAGGGAGGGAGGGAGGAAGAGCCATACAAAAGAGATTGGCTCAAGATGTTTCATTAGGGCCTTTATTTTACCACCAGATCAAAATGCTTCACAGGTAACTCCCTGAATGTAATGGTTGCCTAATCCCAAATACTCAGTCTCACAAGCTCGGGCTTAAAAATAACTGATTTATTAAAGGAATAGTATGCAAATACAGAGAAAGCTGAGAATGAGCAAAAGCGCGCCAAATACAAACTTAAAGCATTGCCTGTGAGCAAGTTCCGCCCTCATCCCTCGTCAGGGCGCTCCCCCTCCCAGGTGCTAGGAACCATTAGACGCGCCTGGGAAAGTAACCTTGAGCAGGAGCGCAAACCCAAACATACATTCCAAGCCCTCAAAACAACGGAGGGCGGAGGAATGGAAAAACCCGGGATGGGCGAAGAAACACGGAACAGAAGGTGACATGTGAAACGTTACAATGTTAACAGAACACTGAAATGGGGAACATGACATATCGCCCCTCCCCCCAAAAAATGCTATGGAGCAGGTTTGTCAGGATAGGCAGAGTGAAATTGGGCTACTAGACGAGGGGAGAGTACGTCTGTAGCAGCGACCCATTCAGGATGAGGGAAATGTTTCCAACGAATGAGGTATTGCAAAGTGGAGCGCTGGCGGCGAGAGTCCAGGATGGATGTCACCTCGAAATGTTGCTGGTTATCGATCATGAGTGGAGGTGGTGGAACGGGTTGGGGATGCCAGCGGTCCGACGGCAGGTAGGGCTTGAGTAAACTACAATGGAAAACAGGATGTAAACGTTTTAGGTTGTGAGGCAAAGCAAGTTTAAAAGTAACAGGGTTAATTTGTGCCACAATTGGAAAAGGTCCCACGAACTTAGGGCCAAATTTTTTGGAGGGTTGTGGGGACTTGAGAAATTTAGTTGATAAGTAGACTTTATCCCCAACAGTAAAAGATGGTTCAGGGGAACGTTTAGCATCGGCATGGCGTTTGTAAGTAGCCTGGGCATGGAGGAGAGCTTGTTGAATGTTGAGCCATGAGTGTTTGAGAGAGTCAGCCCAGTCAGTGAGTGAAGCTGGTAGAGGTTGTGGATGGGGAAGTTCAGGAATAGGAACGAAATCGCGTCCAAAAACTGTTTTAAAAGGAACTTGACCAGTGCTTTGATGAACGGCATTGTTATAGGCGACCTCTGCAAATGGGAGTAGGTCAACCCAATCGTCTTGTTGGTAATTTACAAAAGCCCGGAGATATTGTTCCAGTGTAGAGTTAACCGCCTCTGTAGATCCGTCCGTTTCCGGATGCCACGCGGTGGAGAGCGATTGCTTGGTGCCCAGAAGTTTCAAAAATGCCCGCCAGAACTGTGACGTAAATTGTGTGCCTCTGTCACTCACCAAACGGGCGGGGATACCGTGGAGGTGGTACACGTGGATGAGGAAGAGGCGGGCCAGCTGTTGTGCGGTGGGGATGGAAGCGCATGGGATGAAATGAGCTTGCTTCGAGAAAAAATCTTTGACCACCCAAATGACTGTTTTGCGTTGACTAGGGGGTAGATCAACGATAAAGTCCATGGATATGTCCTGCCAGGGGACAGATGGGGTGGCGACGGGTTGAAGGAGACCCTGGGGTTTGCCCGTTTTGCGCTTGGTTGCTGCACAAACAGGGCAAGCAGTGACATAAGCTTTGAGGTCTTTAAGCAAGGTTGGCCACCAGAATTGTCGGCGAACAAGGTGAAGAGTTTTTAAATAGCCAAAATGTCCAGCCAGCTTGTCATCGTGGCAGTGCTGGAGTATGGTTTTTCGCATAGCATCTGGTACATAGAGACGATCGTTGTGCCAGGCAAGATCGTCGGTGAAAGTTAGACTGTTTCGATTGGTTTGTAACCAAGTATCTGTTTTAAGGCGGAGAAGCAACTGTTGTTGCAAATCTGATGGAATTGACAAGCGTGGAGAGTGGCTGGGAGGCGGAGCGGCTGGAGGTTGCGTTCGCTGCGCTCGCGTCTGGCTGCGGGTCACCGCTGCCAAACTTAATTGTTTGTTGGTCCAGACGGTGCCTTGGACCATTGGCCCTGGGCCAGCATCTTGGGGTCGGCGGGAGAGCGCATCAGCCAAAAAGTTTTTCTTGCCTGGTATGAATTTAAGGGTGAAGTCAAAGCGGCTGAAAAACTCCGCCCAGCGCAGCTGTTTGGGGCTGAGTTTCCGACTGGTGCTTAGAGCCTCCAGGTTTTTATGGTCAGTCCAGACTTCAAAAGGGTTGGAAGTGCCTTCCAATAGGTGTCGCCACGTTTCTAAAGCCGTTTTTACAGCAAAAGCCTCTTTTTCCCAAACATGCCATCTCCTCTCAGTTTCAGTGAATTTGCGAGAGAGGTAAGCACAGGGTTTTAAGGCGTCAGAGTGGTCAGATTGTAGCAAGAGTGCTCCTATGGAGAAATCAGAAGCATCTACTTGTACAACGAATGGTTTAGAGGGGTCTGGATGCTGTAAAATTGGCTCTGTGGTAAAGATTTGTTTGAGCACTTCGAACGCCTGCTGACAGGTTGGAGTCCATTTAAGGAGCGCTCCTGGGTTCCTTGAACGTCGCGTATCCCCCTGTCCTTTGGTTTTTAACAGTTCAGTAAGGGGGAGGGCGATTTCAGCAAAATTTCGGGCGAATGCCCGATAAAAATTAGCGAATCCGAGGAAACTTTGTAATTGTCTCCTGGTACGGGGAGGCTCCCATGCCACAATAGCTTCTATTTTTGCAGGGTCCATTTCAATGCCCTTAGCTGAAATTCTATAGCCTAGATAATCAATTTGTGACTGATGAAAGGCACATTTTGACAGTTTAGTGTACAACTCTGCTTTTTTCAATTTAGCCAGTACCTGACGCACCAAGTGGATATGTTCTGACATGGTTTCAGTATAAATCAATACATCATCCAAATATACCAGTACCCCCTTAAATAGGTGGTCATGCAAGACCTCATTGATTAGTTGCATAAAAACCCCAGGTGCTCCCGACAAACCAAAGGGTAAGACTTTGTATTGGAAAGCCCCGAGAGGACAGTTAAATGCTGTTTTCCACTCATCCCCTTCCCTTATGCGAATACGAAAATAGGCTTCTCTCAAATCTAGTTTTGAGAAGATTTTGCCTCTGGCCAGATGTGATAACATATCTTTGATCAGGGGCAAAGGATATTTATTTAATATTGAGACCACATTGAGCCCGCGGAAATCGGTACAAAGCCTTAATGACCCATCCTTTTTTGGCCGGAATAGGACAGGGGCTCCTACCGGGGAGTTAGCAGGCTCAATGAAACCCCTAGCCAGGTTTTTGTCAATGAACTCCCTTAGCGTAGTGAGCTCTTTGGGAGACATGGGGTATATTTTTGGGTGAGGCAATTTTACGTTTGGTAAGAATTCAATGGCACAGTCCGTTTTTCGGTGGGGTGGCAAGCGATCTGCTTCCTGTTCCCCAAATACCTCAGCAAGATCCTGATACTGATTGGGTAGTCCCTCAAGAGGTTGAAGCGTTTGTACAGTAGTATACGCTACCCCTCCACCCTCCATGTCTTCCAGTAGGTCCTTTTCGGGTACTTTGTAAAATCCATCCGCAAAAGTCACAGTTCTATGTAGCCAGTTGATAAAAGGATTTTGTTGTACAAACCAGGGCATCCCCAAGATAACTAGAGGACCCCCCACTGGAGCTACAACAAATGGCAGCTTTTCCTGATGGGAGCCCATCTGCAAGGCGACCAGTCCCGTGGAATGATTGACTGCTTTCCCTCCTGCCATAGTTCCATCCAATTGGGTGAAGATCATAGGTCTTGGCAAAGGAAACGTGGGCAGTTCCAGGGCCGCTACGACATCAGGGTGCATAAGGGAATGGGAGCAGCCCGAATCTAGCATGGCCCAAACTTCCACAGTTTTGGTTTTTGAACCCAGTCTAACTTTAACAGTCAGTGTAGGGAAATTTCCACTCACCGAATCGTGGTTACGCCCGGTTTCTTCCACCTCCCCTAGGGCGCCCTTCAGGGCAGGTGGTAGGCTTTTCCCGCCGGCTGCTCAAATTGCAACTCTTCTTCCTCTTCTCCGAAGGGTAGTTCTGGGGGGTCCAGTTCTGCGACGGCAGCTTTCAGTTTCCGCGGTAGAGCAGGAGCAGGCGACTTTACTGCAGGCTTCGTCTGTCGTTCTTCTGGACGGCGTCTGGGGCACAACGTGGCTCGATGCCCTTCTTTCCCACATCTCAGGCACTGACCTTTGGAGAACCGTCGTTCCCTTTCCTCTTCCCAGGTTTTTGGTTTGGGGCGGCTGGCGAGTCCAATTGTGCGTGCTCCTCTAGCAAGTCGGGATTGTCTAAGCTCTTTGGTATGGGCATAGGTTTGCAGGGCATTCTCTGCGCTGCCCGCCAACTGAATCCACCCGTATAGCGTTTTAGGATCGTCTCTTCCTAGTGCCCAACGAAGGATTTCTGGTTCTAGCCCCTGCTTAAACATTTCAATTAAAGTTGGCTCAGACCAGTCTTCTACTTTCCCTGATAAAGCTTTAAATTCCAGCGCATAATTGGCAATTGAGAGGGACCCTTGGTAGAGCTTCCTCAGGGCATTTTTAGCTGTTTCTTGGGCTAGAGGGTCTTCGAAATGCTGTTTAAGTGCCCACAAAAAGTCATCAAAGTCCTCTAACTCAGTTGCCTCGGTCTGGCACAGTTGCACATACCAATCAGCTGCCCTTCCTCTCAGTTTGTTGGCAATGAAATTGATTTTGCCATGTTCTGACCGAAAGTTCCGGCCCCAATCCTCCATATAATGCTTAGCATTAGTGATAAAGAAGGAGAGCGTAGTGGGATCCCCATCGAACTTCACTCCAAATGGTGGGAAGTTTCTTACTGGCTCAGCTGGCTGTGGCGGTTCCACGAATGTCAGCGTACGCCGAGCCCCCATGGGTGGCCGATCCTTAGGAGGTCTTGCCTCTCGCCCCCCCACCTGATGGGCTGATCGAGTCTTGCTTCTCCCCCTGGGTGGCAGGGTGCTATGCCTTGGGTACCGTGACGGTTCTTCCTCCCAATCTTCCGGGGTGGGCTCTGCACCCCTGGGGAGATCCTTAAGGATTGTCACTATTAGGTCCATTTTATCCTCTAATGCTCTCATACGAGCAGGAGTGACCGGCTCTTCCAGGGGTTGGTTGGTTACCACCACCCTCGGTGACAAGGGAATTTCGGGCTCCCAGGATAGTTGTGGAGACCCCCTCCCAGGTGCTCTTTCCATTACAGTTTTGTGTTCACTCCTGAGGCTCTCCTGCATGGATATCAGCAGCTCATCTAATTGGACATCCCGCATCTCTCGACGTGCCGCTCTTTGCGCTCTTGAGGTTAGAGCTGGCCGGATCCTTGCCGCCTCCTGCTCTTCCTCGCTCCCTTCGCTTGCGCAAAGTTGATGTTCGGTCATCGCTAGCGTTCCCTCTTATCCAACGATTGGATGGGGCTAGCGGAAGATGGTTGAAATGATTCTCAGCTTTATGTAATGGTTGCCTAATCCCAAATACTCAGTCTCACAAGCTCGGGCTTAAAAATAACTGATTTATTAAAGGAATAGTATGCAAATACAGAGAAAGCTGAGAATGAGCAAAAGCGCGCCAAATACAAACTTAAAAGCATTGCCTGTGAGCAAGTTCCACCCCCATCCCTCGTCAGTGCGCACCCCCGCCCAGGTGCTAGGAACCGTTAGACGCGCCTGGGAAAGTAACCTTGAGCAGGAGCGCAAACCCAAACATACATTCCAAGCCCTCAAAACAACGGAGGGCGGAGGAATGGAAAAACCCGGGATGGGCGAAGAAACACGGAACAGAAGGTGACATGTGAAACGTTACAATGTTAACAGAACACTGAAATGGGGAACATGACACTGAAGTATACACTCACATTTTCCATCCAGTCAATCTCTCTCAGCCCAGCCTATCTCACAGGATTGTTGCTATGAGGATAAGACAAAGGAGATCCCCGTGTGAACTGCTTTCAACCCTTGGAAAAAAGGGGGATGTGTATCTAAATAACAACAGCAGCAGCACCAAACTGAACCCAACGTAGAAGACTTAATGATAATGCCAGAATTAATTGACCCCCCTGCCCCCGAGTGTAAGGAAGATGACTTTGATAGAGATAGGCATGAGCTGTTGCCCAGGCAGAAGGTGCTGAAGCATTTTTAAAGTCCAGAACAGCCAGATAACATTTAGAAGTGGCTCTCACAGAGGCCTCCTTGACTCACTGGAATATAAAGAGGAGGAGGAGGCTCAGTACAATCAGATTTGCAAGACTGTTAATCTTACCATGGAGTTGATTTCCTGGTCTGGTCTACCTAGTGGGGCTGACACCCTCCTCCACTCCTCCCCCCCCAAAAAAAATACAGCATTGGATAGACCCAGGAATGGATGGATTACGTGAGTTTTGGTTCAAACACTTAAATAGTCTGCATAAACAGCTAGCTGAGCAGTTAAATGCCACATTGTAAGGAGGGAAAATAAGTGAATGGATTACAACTGGTAAGACTTATCTTCTGCTAAAGATTATATACAACAGGTACAACAAACAATTACAGGCCAATAACCTGTCCTCCAAATACATTTAAATTGTTGACTGGTATAACAGCACATGCCACGTACAATCTTTTAGAAAACAACAGCCTGTCACCAACAGAACAGAAGGGAAATAGGTGAAAAACAAGAGGCTCTAAAGAGGAGCTTCTAATCAATAAAATGGTTTTGGGAAATTACAAAAGAAGGACAAATCTGCATGTTGCTTGGATTGATTTTAAGAAGGCTTTTGACTCATTGTCACACAATTGTATTTTAAAGTGCTTGGGAATGATCAGAGTGGGCGATAACATCAAAAATATTGTTAAAAGATGATGAGCTTATGGTAAACACAGCTGGTGAACAAATCGGCCAAATTAATTGGGGAGGCATATTTCAGGGACAGTCCCTCTCACCACCACAGTTCATAACGTCATTGATTCCACTATCAATAATTTTGAATAAAACATCCCATGGATATCAGATATCCAAGGGTTCAGTTAAGCTTCCCAACTCCTGCATATGAACCACCTTAAACTATAAGGACAGTCACAACTAGAAACTGAGTCATCACTTCATACAGTCAACATTTATAGCAATGGCACTGCCATGGATGTTCAGCTAGCAAAATGGGAATCACTGGTGGTAAACAAAGGACAATGGGTTAAAAGTGATGGAATTGAAATACCAGGGGGAAATAAATGAAGAAACCTTGCACCAGGGGACAGCTGAAAATATCATGGCATCCTACAAGGGAATATTAGTCACATGGAAGCCAAAGCCAGTGTACCCACAGGATAAGAAGGGTAAGGAAAGTCCTGAAATCCAAGCTTAATGGTGGAAATGCTGTTCAAGCCATCATTACCTGGGCTATTCCACTTCTTTGATACTTGGCAGAAATTATAAACTGTGCACAAGCTGAGCTGGAAGCACTCGATCAAAAGACTTGGAAAATTATGACCATCAACCATACATATGCCCAGGTAGTTATATCGATAGCCTGTATTTGCTCCAAGGGAAAGGTGGACATGGAATACTGCAAGTGCAGCCAACAATTGACGATGAAGATCCTCAGTCATCCAGGTGGAATTGTCTGTAGGTTGAGTCATGGCAACTGGATTTCTTTCTTTTCTACCAAAAAGAAAGAAATCCAGTTGCTGTGACTCAACCTACAGCCAACAATTGAAGAAGAAAAAAATAGGCTCTGGCTGAATACATTAAGGGTAGCTAAGAAGACCTAAGAAGGAAAGGGGTATTGAAATGCAATGAAACCAAGAATGTATATAAGAATGAGCAGCTGGTAATGTGAAGGCAAAATTGGGAAAAGAAGCCTTTGCGTAGCCAGTTTTCTAACAACATCCAAGGAAAAGTTAATAACCAAAAAACATGGTAATGGTTTTAAAAAAAGCACATTAAAGAAGAAAATGGAAGGTCTTATCTTAGTGATGTAAGAATAGTCACTATGCACAAATGTAATGAAAGTGAAAATGGAAAAAAGTCAGCCTGATAGTAAATGCCAGTTATGTAAAGAACAGGAGGGGACTGTTGAACATCTGGTAAATGGATATAAGAAAATAGCACAGATGGCATATTGGAGAGACACAATAAAGTGGCCACCTTGATTCATTTGAATCTTAATAAGAATTATAACTTACCAGCAACAAAGAATTGGTGGAATCATAATATTGAAAAAGTGGTTGAGAATGAAGAGGTTAGGATCCTGTGGGGCCTCTAAATTCCAACTGATAAACAGTTAGCCCATAATAAGTCAGACTGTACTTACAAAGAAACAAGTATGGATAACTGACATTGCAATAGCTGCAGACAGAAGGGTCCGTGAGAAAGAACTAGGAAAAGTAGGGAAATTTAAAGACCATGAACCAGAGATTGAGCAAAAGGGGAAAGAGAAAGTAGCAGTGGTGTCAGTAGTGGCTGGTGCACTTGGTGTCATCTCAAAAGGTCTGGGAAAGTATTTGGAGACCATAGGCCTCCCTGGTCCTCGTCCAACAACTTAGCCATACCCCCACACTGGATCTCTGTAGAATGATCTGCCAGACCATCCTCTTTTCCCTTCAGAGTCCTATCCAGAGATCAGGTTGAGCTAGATCCTGAAATATCTGCATGCCATAATTATCTTATATGTTCAGGTAACAACAGAGACAATCAGCATGCAACAACGTTTATACAAGTATATTCCAGGGAACATACAGTAAGCAGAGTAGCCAATGTTGACAACTGATAAACAATTTCTGCCTGAAAGGGTAAGAACAACAACAACACTGCATTTATATTTATCAGTGTTTAGGCATATAGGAACAATTCAGAAAGCCAGAAAGCCAGCTCTCACTCATTTTTCTCCATTTCCTCCTCTATGACACTAACTATTTTGGAAAGACAGTCTAATAATTACCCAACATGTTTCCTAATCCATTCGTGTCAGCTATAGTGCACTGGAACATCTCTCTGGCGCTTTGCCTGGCACCGACAGCCACCCTGCTGCACTGCTCAGCTGGCAAAATATTAAGAGGAATCTACTGGTGGAAGCAGGAGACATTATTGACAAGCCACAAGAAACACAGTTTCACCCTTAATCAACTGAATGCAACTCAACCTTGTCGGGAAATATAAAATCCTATAGAGCTAAATTGCCCGAGTAAATAGATTTCCACTAACCCAACAGTCAAATCTTAGGAAGTTTCTCCTAGTATAAATCCAAAGTGTTCTCTCCCTCTTTCCCATACACATATAGGATCTTTCTTTCTTTCTTTCTTTCTTTCTTTCTTTCTTTCTTTCTTTCTTTCTTTCTTTCTTTCTTTCTTTCTTTCTTTCTTTCTTTCTTTCTTTCTCTTTCCTATCTATCTATCTATCTATCTATCTATCTGTCTATCTGTCTGTCTGTCTGTCTGTCTGTCTGTCTGTCTATCTATCTATCTATCTATCTATCTATCTATCTATCTATCTATCTATCTATCTATCTATCTATCTATCAACATTGCCCAGAAATTAAGAATGGGTTAGAGTTGCACAAGGGCAGTTTTTGTGTATTCGTGTAGCTTAGAGGATCTATGTTCTGTTGCTCCTGGAACTGTCAACTTTTGATTTCAAAACTTCCTGGGTTGGCCTGACTGGATAAAGAAGAGATTTGCAAGCTAAAATTCTCAGGCTCTGTTCTCGGTGTCACCATTAAAACAGGTTTCTAGGTAAGGTACAGTGTGATGGACTAGTTGGATCAATGGCTTGACTTAATGAAGGCAGTTTTATACTATTTTGGCATAATCAGAGCTAATATAAAAAGATGCTCCCTTTCCTTGTCTTCATCCTCTTCTTTCTCCTAGTAGTAAATACAGGGAATTGTACAGAGTTTTCTGCAAGGAATTAAGGAGATGCAAAGATAAATAGGTGTAAGAGTATCTGCCACAGATAACACCAAGAAGTTGTATCCATACAATGTCTCTTTGCTTCCCTCCATATTACACTTGTATGCTCTCTGGTCTTTCATGCAGATGCACGTACAATGGGTTGATACTGATTTTTTTTAAAATCCCCTTAGCTAATGGAAGGATTAGAACATTTGGCAGCTTATTTCTGGTGTTGTTGCCTTGTCTAGTGAGTTGCTTATCACCAAGCAAGATCTGAGAATGGTTGTCAGTTACGTATCATTATTAACAACAAGACATTCCTAAGCATCTGGTAGGAGCCATGATGATGTCACGCACATCACCACAGCAATTTTTTAATTTGCATCTTTGTTCCAGTATGCACATAATCTATGTCATTTGTGTGATTTCATGACAAACACGATGTCAGGTGCCTTCACTTTCCCCCTTGTGGATACCCATGAAAAGGCCTACTTTTCCCCCCTAAAACTGCAACAGCAATCCTCTTCCTTAACGTATTTTAAGTTATAATCCACACTTCCCAACTCAGACCTAAGTCCCAATGAATTTAATGGAGCATATTTCCAAATAAGTATCTATATAATTGCAATGTATGTCATGTTTATTACGGACCTTGGCCTACCTTCCCAAAGGAGGCCCCACTTACCTCCACCAACTTGTTTGCATGTTCACGGAACACTTGAGCATATTCTTTCACTTCTTTCTCATTACCGCTCTTGGCTGCTTCGATGAGAACCAGCAACGGGACGTTGGTCTCAAGGAAGGAATCCGATATGTGATCCATCACGGCTTTCCGCAACTGTGAAAAAGCAAAGCAGAAAGTGGTGGGTGGTTCCATGGTATCTGGGGAAGACAAGCCCAATCTCCCATTTGCTTTAAGAACTAGAGTCAGCCAGCTTTACTATTCAAATAACTAGTTTTACTATTAGAAGAACGAGTTCTGAGCCTTTTGTTAGTATTTCTTATAAGAATACACCAAACCACTTTTTTTTTAAAAAAGCAGCTACGACGGTTCTGATGAGTAGTCAAGGGAAACAGAATTCTTTAGTCTGAAAAAAAAAAAAATCTAAAAAAACCCACAAACCTCATTTCTTGAATTCATTCAGTTTTGTTCAATCTACTTACAGAATATATTGCCCAGATAGAATACATGAAGCACTTAACAGTGATAGTGAATATATTTTGCTGCAGATTGTCCTGACTATCAAAGACAGGAAATCAGAAGATGCTTAATCCTTGGGAGAAGAGCAATGACAAATCTCAATAAAATAGTTAAGAGCAGAGACATCACACTGACAACAAAGGTCCACATAGTTAAAGCAATGGTGTTCCCCGTAGTAACATATGGCTGTGAGAGCTGGACCATAAGGAAGGCTGAGAGAAGGAAGATCGATGCTTTTGAACTGTGGTGCTGGAGGAAAATTCTGAGAGTGCCTTGGAGTGCGAGAAGATCAAACCAGTCCATCCTCCAGGAAATAAAGCCAGACTGCTCACTGGAGGGAATGATATTAAAGGCAAAACTGAAATACTTTGGCCACATAATGAGAAGGAAGGACACCCTGGAGAAGATGCTGATGCTAGGGAGAGTGGAAGGCAAAAGGAAGAGGGGCCGACCAAGGGCAAGGTGGATGGATGACATTCTAGAGGTGATGGACTCATCCCTGGGGGAGTTGGGGGTCTTGACGACCGACAGGAAACTCTGGTGTGGGCTGGTCCATGAAGTCACGAAGAGTCGGAAGTGACTAAACGAATAAACAACAATCAAAGATAACCCAAATTGTTGGTAAAATATAATTGACTAGACTATAATAAATTACAGATGATAATAATAATAATAATAATAATAATAATAATAATAATAATACCCAAATTTATGAAAACTAGAGCAATTGACAAAGCTGTTTATAGAAAGAAGCAAGCATCTTCTTTCTTAAAGTCCCTTTTTGGATGCATACTTGGTGTCCTGAGAAAAATGGTTTGTCTAGACAATTGTGGTGAGTTTTTATATAGTGCTATTAAGAGAGTCAATGTTTTATGGCACACAGTAGCAGCGGAAAACACGTCTCCCTGTCTCAGTGACCTTCTATCTAAATTTCCAGGGTGAATTACAGAGAAGAAAGTGGCAACATTAAGATGGTATCCATGTAGGCTATGATCTAGATTGTCTATTACGTTATCTTCCATTGCTATTTTTCAAAGGGGTAGGTGGATGGGAGAATGAAATGGATTAAGCTGCATGAAATGAAATGAAATGAAATGAAATGAAATGAAATGAAATGGAAAGAAAGAAAGAAAGAAAGAAAGAAAGAAAGAAAGAAAGAAAGAAAGAGGAAGGGGAAGGGGAAGGGGAAGGGGAAGGGAAGGATGAGAAAGAGGAAAGGTAGGGAAAAGAAAAACAAACAACAGGTTGCTATAGAAAGTTCTTTTGATGGAAGTCTAAAGACTTTTCCTCCCGGTTTCTAGCCTGGTGCCTTAACCACTGCACCAAACTGACCCTTCAGTTTCATGCTCATTTAGGGTGCTACTTTTTTTCAGTAAAATGAACACCTTGAAGTCCTTAAGGAGATATGCTTAATGATGGCTTGTTATCTAAGCATTCAACTTCTTCAACAACGAATTACTTGACCATGTTTCAGGTTACCTTATAAAACTCAGCAAATCTGTCATTGTCTTAGTATTTGAGATATCAAAACATCAGGTTCCTAATATACTTTCACATAAAAAGGAGCCTTTAATGCATGGCCCTCAAAAGTCCCTTAACAATCTAACTTTTAGCATGGTGGTTTATGTTCATATTATTGCTAGTTTTGAAAGTGTCAAAAGAAACAAAGGTTTAACTAATACTTTGGCTGAATTTTTGAAAAGAAATCTTAGTTAATTTGCAAAGTTGCATAAAGTTTTGATTTACATTTTTCCTTTCACTGTGAACAAAAACATGGCAATATTTTGTAGGTTGGACAAAAAACAGTTACGCGATTGTATAAATTTGCATTTTCTTTCTGTTTTTCCTTTTTAAAAATGAGGTGTAATTATTGTTAATATGTTTTCTACTACAAATTAAGGTTACTATGGTAACTAATCATTTTGGCCAGGTGAAAAGGTTAAATTTAATTGTCCCCTTTTCACGTGTTAATGGTTGCATTGCCTAAGGGAGGAACTTGCCTGAACTTGTTTTAGTTTCAGTTTCCCTTCTGTGTAGGCTTGCAGAGAATATGCAGCTGAGATAAATCTCTCCTCTCAGCAAACAGCCTTTAAATATGTTTGTTTTCTGTAAATAAAATTATTTTTATAGAAATGCCTGGTGTGTGACTTTTCTGATCTCTCCTGGGCCAAATGCTTTCTAGCACTCTGCCAACAGGTTATGGGGCCCAGTAAACAGCCCAGTAAACCCAGTAAGCCCAGTAAAACCCAGAGAGAATAGAGAGATCAGCTCCACACCTCATGCACAATTTAAAGGCAGGTAGCAAAGACCTGTGAAGATTTTCTTTGGAGCCATCTGGAGATTTTCCAGCAACTGCCGGTCTACAGGACAAAGAAGCCAGCTGAGGTGACTTGCAAAAGAAGGAAGAAGCCATGGCTACCTCCCAGCCCTCAGTGATGCCTCTGGAGCGCCTATCAGAGACCAACTATTTGAATTGAGCCATGAAGATGGAGATGTATCTTCGCAGAGAGAATCTTTGGCTGCCAATTGGTGAGCAAACCCCTCAAAATCCCAGTGCTGAATGGCTTAGACAGGATGAGCGGGCTAGAGCCACCATTATCCTGGGAGTTGAGGACAATCAGCTAGTCCACGTGCGAGGCATGCAGTCTGCAAAGCAACTTTGGGATGCTTTGAGAGACTTGTATGTAAAAGGGGTAAAGTTACCCTGACAAAAAAGCTGTACAAAGCCTACCTTGCAGAAGGAGATAGCCTTCCTGAGCACCTGCATTATATTCAGCAGCTGTTTGTTGAGTTGCAGGAGAGAGGAATGGGATTTACACCTCTCACAAAATCCTATATCCTCCTGTCCTCACTGAATGAAACGTGGGACACGCTGATTTGTACCCTGGAGGCTATGCCTGAAGCAGACCTCACCCCATCGTATGTTACACAGCGCTTACTCGCTGAATGGGAGAAGAGAGAGGAAAGATCCCCACCCCCCATCTCTTCAGGAAAGCTGCAGTACCAGAAAACAAGGGAAAAGAAGGGAAAGGAAGCTGAGGCCACAGCGCTAGCCAGCCAGCGATGCTTCACTTGTGGTTCAGCTGGACATTTGCAGAAAGACTGTGTCTTGAGACCCAAGACTAGAAAGACAGAGAAGAACACAAGGGCAACACAGAAGAAGGCTCTTCAGACAAGCCAAATTGCACAGGTTGCTGAGAAGGGTAATTCTGATGTACGGGTGTTAGATTCTGGGGCCAATTGTCATTTATGTAATTGTAAAAGCTCTTTTGTGTCACTGTCTAAAACTGAAAGACAAAGTGTATCTTTGGCTGATGGGTCTGTGACCAAAATTATGGGACAAGGTGACTTGTATTTATCCTGCTTGGGAGAAACTGTAAAAGGTGTGTCGTATGTGCCAAATTTACAGTCAAACCTTTTATCTGTGGCACAATTGGCTGCAACAGGGTATGTCATAACATTTAAGAAAAATGGTTGTGAGATATGTAAAAATGGGAAATTGTGTGCTACTGGTATTTTAAAAGACTCCTTGTACATTGTGCAAAATGCAAGGAAGCCAAGCTGCAAGGCTGCAGTTGGCAACACTCCATATCATGACCAATGTGTACACCTGATGCACAGGAGATTTGGTCATGCTAATTTCAAGTATATAGCACAAATGCCACAGCTGTGTGCTGACCTAAAGATAAAACCCTGTGACAAATACTTGGACTGTGTAGTTTGCAAAGAATGCAAAACACTAAAAGCTCCTGTGAGTAAGCACAGTGACAGAGTTACAACTAGACCTTTGGAAATTGTACACTCTGACATTATTGGTCCTTTTGCTCCAAGTCTTGGACAAGCAAGGTATGCAATGACCATCATTGATGATTTCTCAAGATACACATTTATCTACATCTTAAAACATAAAGATGAGGCATTTGAGAAATTTAAAGGTTTTGTGACATGGGCAAATAGAAAATTCCCTAGGCCTGTATCTGCACTCCAATGTGATAGAGGATGAGAGTACCTTTCTCACAAATTCAAAAGGTTCCTAGTGGAAAAGGGGATAGAACAAATTTGTCATGAGTAAGGATGGCGAGCAGGGGGCTCCCATCCAGACTGTCAAGCGCATGCGTAGCACTGAGGAATTGTCCAGCCATTCAAAGAGACACAGATCGGGACCGCCTTAACCCTTGGGGGTTATATGTCTGGGTTTTTCCCATGCTTCTTCAGTTTGTTAGGATTCCTGTTAAGTACTAGTAATAAATATTAGAGACCAGTTCCTTGTCTCAGTGTGTTTCCTGGCTGTTAGGACAAAATTCTTTCTAACCCTTAGACCCCTCAGCAAAATGGTGTTGCTGAAAGAAAGGGCAGAACCTTGCAAAATGCGATGGAATGCATGCTTAAAGATTCACATTTATCTTTTAAGTATTGGGGAGAGGCAATATCTACTGCCTGTTATGCACAAAACAGATTGTATAACTCTGTGATTCAGGACACTCCATTCCATTTGATTTATGGTGTGAAACCAAAGGTAAGCCATCTTAGAGTGTTTGGTAACACTGCATGGGTTCACATTTCAAAACAACAGAGAAGGAAAAGAGGCCCCACAACAAAGAAAGCCATCTTTGTTGGCTATGAACAAAGCCAAAGGAGCTACAGGTTCATAATGGGAGAGAAATTAATAATTAGCAAAAGCGCTTCTTTTGCTGAACAAAACTGGGGGAGATTAAATTCTAGCTCTCCAGTTGATCTGACCACAAGAGAACAGCAATGACTTGCTGATGGTGATCTTTTGCCTGATGAGGACATTAAACCAGAAAAGCAAACTGAAGATCTGTCTGATAAAACAGATGCTTCTCAGGAAAGTGATAGGAGTCAAAATTTAAGCCCTGTATTACCTCACAGATCTCAGAGAAATAATAAAGGCGTTCCTCCATCACGTTTTCAGGCTGAAACAGTAAAGGCTTTTCACATATTCACAGAACCTGAGTCTTTAGAACAAGTGAATGCTTTACCACCTGAGATTGCCCAAAATTGGCATTCTGCCATGCAACAGGAGTTAGCATCCTT
Organism: Candoia aspera; assembly: GCF_035149785.1. Taxonomy (NCBI): domain Eukaryota; kingdom Metazoa; phylum Chordata; class Lepidosauria; order Squamata; family Candoiidae; genus Candoia; species Candoia aspera. The sequence continues at coordinate 72,320,650 of NC_086160.1, forward strand.
GAAAGAAAATAGAACATGGAAACTGGTAAATCTACCTCCCAATGAACGCTGTCTAGGCTGTAGGTGGGTTTTCAAACTGAAAAGGGATGCTGATGGCAAAATCCAAAAATATAAAGCAAGGTTAGTTGCAAAAGGGTTCACTCAAAGGAAAGACTTAGACTTTGACGAGACTTTTGCACCAGTTACTAAAGGTGAATCAATTAGATTATTGTTAAAAATTGCTGCACTCAAAGGAATGTCAGTTCACCACTATGACATTCAAACTGCATTTCTCTATGGTGATTTAGACCACAAATTATATATGCAGCAACCCCCTGGCTGTGAAAAAGGGGAGTATCTAGTCTGTGAACTGCAGAAGTCAATCTATGGGTTAAAACAAGCTGCTAGATCCTGGAAGCAAAAATTAGATGAAAAACTGCAGAATTTTGGTTTTGAAGAAGGAAAAGCAGATCCATGTGTATATATGAAGAAAGACAAACAAGGCTGTATGCATCTGGGCATTTATGTTGATGATTTGCTGCTGTTCACACCAACAGAAAAACAAAGGCTTGATTTTGAAGCCTGCATGAAAAGCCATTCCACATTAAAAAGCCTTGGAACTGTAACAAATTACCTAAGTTTAGAAATACACAGGAAGAAGGATGGTAGCTTTCTGTTAAACCAAAGGGGAGAGAATGTTAAAATATTGTGAATGGAAAGACATACAGAGTTGTCAAAGAAAATTGGTTTGCATCTTATTCTGTAGTATAAAAAGGGGAGTGTTAATATGTTTTCTACTACAGATTAAGGTTACTATGGTAACTAATCATTTTGGCCAGGTGAAGAGGTTGAATTTAATTGTCCCCTTTTCATGTGTTAATGGTTGCATTGCCTAAGGGAGGAACTTGCCTGAACTTGTTTTAGTTTCAGTTTCCCTTCTGTGTAGGCTTGCAGAGAATATGCAGCTGAGAGAAATCTCTCCTCTCAGCAAACCTTTAAATATGTTTGTTTTCTGTAAGTAAAATTATTTTTGTACAGATGCCTGGTGTGTGACTTTTCTGATCTCTCCTGGGCCAAATGCTTTCTAGCACTCTGCCAAAAATTATAACATAAACCACCATGGTAAAAGTTAGATTGTTAAGGGACTTTTGAGGGACATGCCTTAAAGGCTCCTTTTTATGTGAAAGTATGTTAGGAACCTGATGTTTTGATATCTCAGATAATAAGACAATGACAGATCAATGATTCCATTATTTCTGGCTTTCTAACCAAGAGAAGACTTTTCAAATGAGGATAATATACTTCATTTTTCTCCTTTCATGTTTGACTACAACTCCCATAATTCCCAGATATCAAGTTCATGTGGGTAGGCTAATTTATGAACCCATCTAGGTTTTCTTACACTTTTTACCTGTTTGTTTAATTTCTATAGCTGCCCATCTCAACCAAGTGACTTTCATCTTATATTCTATAAAAATGCTAATGCTTCAGTGTTTTACCTTCTACAGTACATATATTTAAAAATGAAGATACACTATGGATCTGGTTGTAAGAGTACCATGGATGGAAGAAGAGTGAACCTATTAGTCCTGAGCTGAATAAAGACTGACTGCCCCCTTGATGAAGAATCCACAAGCAGAAACTCCCATACTTTGGATGTGAGGTGTGAATAGATGAGATAGACTATTAAAAACTACTATGCCTGGCAAGGCTGAGGGAAGTATAAGGGGAAATCAGTGGATAAAATGGATGGATAGGAGCAGGGAGATCATTGAAATGTGGCTGGAAACAAAGATGCCAATGCCTAATATCTAAAATACTAATAAAAAGGAAGGAACTTAATGTACTTTTAAAGGGAAAAAAATAGCAATACTTGTATATTCTAAAATACATAAATATTCCATAATGCAATGAAAGAAAGGAGCAAAAATCTGTTTAAAAGAAACACAGACACCTAGGAGTGAGGGGACATGAGGGATTGGCCACACAAAGCTGCAATGTCAAGCTCTGTTGTCCAGGGTTCTAGCCATCCTATTTTAACCTTCAGTTTTCTTTTCCCACCCATAACCAGCATTCCTTGCCCATTGAGTAGATAGTTTTACCTACTTCTTTGATTTGAGTTTTATGCTGTTGCTTTTCTCTTGTTTTGGCTACCTATCAGCAATCTCAGAAAGATATGGGATTTAAGTCTTTACAAAAAATACAGCCCTGAGCTCCTTAATGTACTCTGAAAGGAATTCAAGGGGGGCTATTATAACTCTTAGCTAATCCGTGACAGACAATCTATATCCTACTTGGGCAGTGATGCCCCTTTGCTCCATTCCTGGGTGTCTATTGAACAAAAAAAGGGAAGTGTCATGATCATAGATAAAACTTAGAGCTGGGATAAGAAATATGGTGTCTTGCTGATGTTTTGGGTCATAATGTACATCAGTCCTGGGGACCGAACCAATACTGTAAGAATACAGCTGTTATAGTTCAACCATCTGAAGGACTCCATGTTCCTGTTTTTCTTTTAAGAGAAATGTCAGAAAAACAAGAGGGGAAACAAAACAAAACAAAACAAAACCTTTGTTAAACATGCTTATAATGGCTAACCCAAACCTTAACTAACTAGAAATGGAAAGAAAAAAAAAAGTTTAAACAATGGATGCAGATCTACATCTTAATACAGACTAGTGGGTAATGTGGTATTTCAATGACTCATTCAGTATAAGCCTAGCACTGAAAGTGCTAAATATTTCAAGGTTGAAATGTGATCATCTGTAACATCCTTCTCTTCTTTTACAGCTGGAATGCCTATTTTCAGGTAGGACCATATCCATTAGGGTGAAATGGCTCATTCTGATGTTGGACCATTTATGATAAGGTTGGGTTAGTGTGTTCCAACCTGAGCATTTTGAATTCAAAATGTTTTAACTTCAAAATGTTTTGCACAACTCTTAATGTGTTCATTTCACGTTAGATTCTACATGTAAATAATTAAATAATATTAATTACATGCAACACATTTTTTTAAAAAAAATAGTTTTAGGATATCCTTTTAGTCGTATTTCTAGCATGCAGCTGGACTCAGTCAACCCCATTATACAAATAGATTTTAAAAAAGACAACTATTTTGCAGATTTTTTTTTTTTTTTACGAATTATATCACGACCTCTTGTTTCGGTTGTCTTTGCTAAATGAACCCCATCTTCACCACAGTAAATTTTTATGCTGAGGTCTAACACAAACAAGTATTGCAATCTCATTCTGAATTGGATTTCTGCAATGCCCTTGTACGTATGATGGAAAGCACAGTTAATAGATTTTACATATGCAATGAGATACCAAAAATTTAACAATCCATCAACAATAGTCTATAAGGAATGCCTTGACAAAATCATTTGTTAACTGTGACAGGAGTGTGAACATAAGGCTTTCTTGTTAATAGCTTGAACAGAAGCATGACAAGGGAATATTAATTGTCTTAGACAAGATATTCAAAGGTATCAGCTCAGCAGAACCAGTCTATTTTATCCAATTAGGGCCATTCATCAAAGTAAATAACTGGTAGAAAGCAAATCTTAGTAACTCCCTGCCCCAAGTGTTGCAAAAATGGATAGGATCTATTCACCTTCAGCACGAAGGAAAAAGCAACAACAGGAAAGGCACCTAAAGTGGTAAATTTAGATATCTGAAAGGTGTGTGAGAGTGTGTATTAGGACTGGTCACCATTTAAAAAGGATTTGGAAGAAGTGTTTCAGATCTTCCAAGAGCACAGCCCTTCTCTCTTACTCATTAAAATAGCTGTGTCTCTTCTCTTCTCTTCTCTTCTCTTCTCTTCTCTTCTCTTCTTTTGGTTTCTTCAAGAGCTTGAAAAAGATGCTGCTACTTTAAGGAATTACTCATTAATGCAACCATTAAAGCAGCTGCAACTTTTCCCCAAATGTGCATAGAAGCCTAGAAAAACGTGGAGTGCTTTATGAATAACACAGAGGTGCTCTGCTCACTTTTAAGTAAGGCCCAGTATAGTTCTGAATTATTTCTGAAACATGCAGATCCCTAATATGTACAGACATACAGTATACTTTGATCTCATATAAAAGAACTATAGATACGCAGTCCTGTGTACGTCTAGGAACTAAACTCCAGATATGAATGTATTTCTTGATCTTTGTGTTCCCAAAATAATCCTATCGAGCACCAAAACATTTGAAAAAAGACTGTTTACACATATCCCTTTTGACTCCTAGAACCAGGACTGGCAGTTGTAGCTATCGACTCAAGAAAGAATTAGAACATTCATGAGGAAGAGGATCAGCATCATGTGGTATTCGTAGTGGCTAGGATGCCAGCTATGAGCCAGGAAAGCCCTAGGCTGGCCATGTACCCATCAGGTGGACACAGGCCAGCAACTATCTGCACTACTTCAGTTTCCTTCCTATTTCTCCCTGGTTAATATGCAACAGATAATATTGATCTGCCTTAAAAGATTATGGAGCTAATGCATGTAAACATTTGAAGTCTGTTATATAAATGCTAACTATTATGATGAATGTGGTTATTAAGCGCAACAATCAATATTGAAATCTGAACAAGCCAGGCTTTATCCAATCATCACTGTTTGTTGGCTTGTGGTGCCAGCACCCATTTCTTGCTATGAGCTTATAGCCCACTGGTGGTCTGCAGTGGGTGCTTCAAGGGTTGTGATTCAACCATTTCCCCAAACATTTGCTACCTACCATGCCTCTGCAGAGACTCTCTCATTGGGTTTTCGTAAAGTTCTTTAGATGCCCAAGTGATGAGATGGGCCTTCAGATTTTTTTTTTAGCTATTGTATAAAGTCATAGTATATACCTCTCTGCATATTTAACCCAAGTCAGTAATTTGCATATCAGGATGATTACTTCCCAAACATTTATACAACTTAGAAAGCCATATAAAAAGAGTCTTGTAATCTCTTTGCCAAACTAGAGTTCTTTTTTATTGTTTAGTCCCAATTCTAATTGCATTCCAAGAGTCTAAACTGCTCTCCAGCACAATTATTTTCATTGTTATAAAATTATTTCTCCCTGAACACGTGCACAGACAGAGGCAGATGCCTGTTTACTAATTACAGCCAGAAATGGAATTAAATAGCCTGGTGGGGACAGAAGAAGTTAATGCCACAGTGGGAGACTGATGGTTCTCACTGATCGTTAAACTTTTATCAAGAGTATGTCACCCTAGAGTTAATCGCTAATAAAAGTTTAGCGAAACTTTTGTTAGCAATGGGAGAAAACAGAATTGCTTGCAAAGTTTCTCTGTTTAATGTTCAGCATCTCCAGAAACCATTGACAGCCCTATTACTTGTTGCTATTGTGTGGGTACAATCAGATACTGATTGGCCTGAACCGAAGTGAGACTTTTAAGTGCAAGTTTTTAATACCTGGAGATAGAAATTGCACCTCCAAGTCAATGCCTGTGAGACTGGGGGAGGGGGAAAAACTTGGAATTCTGCTCATAAAATTAAAAAAAAAAAAAGTTTCATGTCCACTCTGTCCCTAAACTTTGGGGTGGGTGACCCCTAAAGACAAAACTGTATGGGTAGGCAACTTCTGTGAAATTTGCAGGCACGCTAAAGAAGGCAAAGAAGTTTGAATGTCATTTTGGGAATAAAACAGCAAGGATTACCTGAAAGTACAGGGAGATGTGCCCCCCCCCCCGATGGTCAGTTCCTAAGCCATTTAGATAATTTACATTTAGCATAATTCTTTTAAATTCTGCTTAGAAAGCAACTTGAAGCTGGTGCATATCTTACTGTAAAGGCGTAACTCCTGCAAACTGCACCATTTACCAGCCTACAGGAGCAGCCGAGTTTGTTCTAATTGCGACATCCATAAAGCACATGTTCAGATTAACCAGCAGTAGACATTACTTTGACCAAAGCATTTAATTTGTTAATAAAGTAATGTTGCCTTTGAGGGTGATCTTATCTGGTTATTTAATAGACACATTCATGCAATTTTCTTGGCAAAGATACAGAAGTGGGTTGCCACTGCCAGCTTTCAAGAGGTGTTTTGACTTCCTGGCTGGTCTATAGCATTGGTCTGCCAAAGAGGTCTGCTGTTTACGTACTTAGCAAGGGGGGGGGACTCCTTAGTTTTCTAAGAAGGATAGATACACCCAGCATCTGAGTTAAATGCCTAAAATTTGGGATAGCAAAATGTTGTTAAGTAGCACACACGCAGACGTCATTCTTGGGCACACATTACATGCACCAGAAAGCAGCATGTAAGAAACTGCTAGAACAATGTTACATTTCCAGTATGAAACAGCCATGTGGGTGCTTTATAGCTGAAAGACTCTCGTGAAACAATATTGATAAAGGAAGGGGATTTATAAAATATTTGTTGTTGTTTATTCGTTCAGTCGCTTCCGACTCTTTGTGACTTCATGGACCAGCCCACGCCAGAGCTTCCTGTCGGTCGTCAACACCCCCAGCTCCCCCAGGGACGAGTCCGTCACCTCTAGAATATCATCCATCCACCTTGCCCTTGGTCGGCCCCTCTTCCTTTTGCCCTCCACTCTCCCTACCATCAGCACTTTCTCCAGGGTGTCCTGTCTTCTCATGATGTGGCCAAAGTATTTCAGTTTTGCCTTTAATAGCATTCCCTCAAGTGAGCAGTCTGGCTTTATTTCCTGGAGGATGGACTGGTTTGATCTTCTTGCAGTCCAAGGCACTCTCAGAATATTTACAAATTGCTTTAAATGGCTGTAGGCACCTGCACTTAGCCAAGCTAAGCATTAGTGTTAATCAAGATATTGCCTGTAGTAAGCATTGGGAAGGTTAGGAAGGCACTGGGCCTCACTGTGTTCCAAAGAGCAATGTTGCTTGTCAGCCAGGGATCCCTTTCTAAAAAGGTACTTTATACCTCTATCAAAGTGCAACAGATGAGGCTAATAGTTTCTATAGTACCTGGATCTTTACACATTCAGATGGTCATTCACGCTTTGGCCAACTTGTCCGTGGCCTACTGCAGTGCATCCTACGTGGGGCTGCTCTTGAAAATCTCTCAGAAGCTTCCACTCCAGAATGCAGCAACACAGGAAATTATGGGCTGCACTGACTGCCATTTGCCTTCTGGGTGCAATTCAAGATGCTGATTATCACCTATGAAGCCCTTCGTGGCAGATGGTCTGGCTGTCTAAAGGACTGTCTGTCTTCTATGGCTTTGTAGAAGCCACAGAGATGACCTTGAGGGAAATATTCAGAAGCCATTACAGAACGAAAAAGGACAGAAGCATCCCTTAAGCATTAGGAAGAGATTCAGGCCGGCTGCTCTCCGACTAACTGAAGAATATGAGGTAGGGGAAGTACAGTACAAGCAGAGTTATACGCTTCTTTAAAAGAGCCTGTCTCAATAAAGTGTAGTACTAGCCTTCTTGTGGAGTCTATTCCTGATCTGGACATCCTCAAAAGGCTGACCGGTTTCTGCCTGACTGGTATGATTAGGCAGAGTTGGCACGCTCTAAGCCCTATCTATTAAGCTATGTCACCTGATGGAACCAATGAAGCATGCCTGGTCTGTTGTGGCATCTACCCTCAGGAACATTTGCCCCGAGATACATTTGGCCCCACCTCTGGCCCTGTTTAAAACTAGGCTCTTCTCCCAGGCCTTGGATTGAGCGAATGGAGGATCTTGTGTGAATGGTTCTTCTTCTTCTGAACATTTGGGTTTTTAAATATGTTTTGGGATTGATTTTATTATATGCTATCCAGAGTTTTTATGGAGTTGGCCAGCCTTATTAATTTAATACAATAAAGGAATAAATAAATGAAATAAATAGTCCTAGTATGGCCTGGGCAGGTTAAATCTGAATACTTAGGGAGTAGATCACTCAGTATAGTAGTGATACACTCACTGTACAGAAGTTGAGCATCCAACGAGGGAGCCTGAGCCTGAGACACGCACGGCTCTATCAGAATTGCCCACAAGGAGCATTAACACTTCCAGCAGCCTTCCGACATTTTCTGGAAGGAGCCCTAATGCCCTAGTAGCTTATTTAAAGGCCAAACTGAGGCCATAGCATCACTGAGTTCAGTGCAGCTTCTTGAACACAATATTAATTAACAAGAACCCTACATTTTAAATGGTTACGATTCACCACAGCTTAATCCAACCTTGCCCAAGCTGGGGGCTTCCAGCAGTATTCAACTACAAGTCCAATTATCCCCAGCCAGCATGGCCTTTGCACATGCTGACTCCAGGTATGGAAGTTGTAGCCCCAGATATTTGGAGGGCAAGTGGTTGGGGTCAGCTTGGTTAGATTTACCTCTCTGGTTGGTTATCAGTAATTACTTTAATCTTATTAAATGTACTCCTGTAGAGTCTTGGCAAGAGCCACCCACAATTTTTGCTTTAGGAAGTGGCGTTTTTTAACTTTGGTGTCGGAGAAGACTCCTAAGAATATTGTGGACAGCTAAGAAAACAAACAAAGGGATCGCTGAACAAATCAACCCAGAGATCTTACTTGAGGCACAAATGACCAGGCTCAAATTATCCTGCTCTGGACACATTGTGCAGAGTCCTAGCATTCTGGAGAAGATGGGAATTTGATGCTGGGAAAGATGGAAGGAAAGAGAAGAAGACAACCAGGACCAAGGTGGATGGACTCAGTTGCGGTGCTGATGGGGGCGTCCTTGGAAGGCCTGATGGAGAAAATCTATTTCTGTGGTTGCTAAATTACAGCAAAGCTGCTGCAGAACAAACCCTCTGTTCCCTTCAAAGCACTTTAGCCTATGGGAAAAAACCACACTTTGTCGCACTGACAACAATTCAGGAAAGCTATTTGGAAATAGAGAACATGAGTAATTTGAGCTGAAATGAAGAAACAACCCACCCACCTCCTTTCTAATGAAGAAATGGAGAGCTTTCCCTCCACAGACCATCCAAAACATCCACGTCTTCCACGTGTGTTATGGCCATAACTAACTTATGTGGTCATAACAGATTTGCTGTGCAGGGATCATTATCCATTTTAATTTAAAAATGTGGAGTTTAACCCACACTCCAGCACTGACTTTTGACAGAACAGGAGTGCTCACTCAGGGAGAAAATAACAGAGTGTTAATGAAAACCTAATGCAGATTAAAATCCCATAAATGACAGCTGACAACAGCTCTTCCTTGTCTCTGAAACAGAAGTTCAGCATCTTGCAGCCTTCTGCAGCCTAAGATCATGCTGGTAATGTTTTATCAGAAAAGAGATGGTTTTCAGTGGCATGATTTTGGTTTTATGATTGTTTAAAAGAAGGTGGAAATGGAAACTGGAGGTGTGGGGGAGGCAGATTTCCACCCATTTGCCCGTGCGTGTGTGTGTACGCACACACACACACACACACACACACACCATTTTGCTGCCAAATTTGATTTGGAGGTGTTTTTCAGAGGCTTGAGAAGTCTTAAAGGATAGAAATGGGAGAGGCTTTCATCCTAGAAGCCTATTATCACCCTTAACACACCATAAACACTAAAAATGTCCCCCTCCCCATCAACCCTGCCCTTTTCTTTGATATCACCACCCTTCTGGTGATGTTACCTGTAGCTTTCCAACTGGGAAAGAAAGCCGTATCCCTGCTCTACATGCTGAAGCAAACACAGCTCTTAGAGGGTATGATTTGGGATATTGGTAGGGGTGTCCCCAGGGTGTGCTCAGAAAATGGCAGCCATGATGGTGTGATTGAAGCTCCACCTATTTTTATGTGATTTGCATACACAACACACATAAAAATGGACACAGCTTTGATCATAACATGTGGCTGCCATCTTGAGGTTTTTGGCCATATCCTGCAGACATCCCTGGGTATTGGTCTAGTCCAGGGTTTCTCAACCAGGGTTCCATAGACCCCTAGGGTCCCATGAGAGGTCCTTAGGGGTTCCCTGGGAGATCACAATTTATTTTCAAAAAAAATATTTCAAATTCACGCAACTTCACATTAAAGAGGTTTCATTCTTTATTTTTAGTTTAAGAACACTGTTAATGCATATACAGTATACAGGCCTACCCATGAAACAAATGTAATAATTTTGTAACTTCTGGCCTATATTTGGGACCAAATATACAGGGGTTCCCTGAGGCCTGAAAAAATATTTCAAAGGTTCAAAAGGTTGAGAAAGGCTGCTGTCATACAGCAGATAAGCATGGATGACCACTGCAAAGCAATATCCCATGTAGCCATGGGGTTAGATGCACAGGGGGCAAGAACTATGGGAAACAGGCCATGGATGTCTTCCAGGTCATCAGTAATATCCTAACTTTTCAGTAGTTTTTCTCTGTTAAATAAGCCATTGATAGAAGCTTGATTCAGCCAGATTTCAAACACTGAGGATCCCAAACATGTTCACAACATCCAGTCACATCCTTTTTAGTATGTCTTGAGTTTTAGTGGCTTATATGCAGGCAGACCAGCAATGTATGTCTGATGAACAAGAGTGGCCTGATGGGCTCTGTGTGCTTGGGCACAGAGAATTTCCTTTGGATGATGGTTGCTGGGAATGAGCATCTACACTGTAGAGAGATGGACCACAGAAGACCTCAATCCCAATTGGAATACCACAGCGAAAGACTGAACAAAATACAGGTATCTGCTGAAGTCATTACTATGGATATCAAAACTATCCGGATGAATATGATTATAAAGTGAAAGTGATTTATGTGATTTATTCCTCTACCTTTAAATGCAAGAAAGTACTCTTAGGGGCTTTTGTGCATCCCTCACATAAGAAATCTAAACTGGCTAGGCTGAGAGTGATTGGAGTTGACTTTGAGGACAACTGAGACCAAAATTTTAAGGTGGTGAAAACAGAAAGCAATGGTAGTAGCCATAAAAGAATCACTTTAAACTGGCAATTGTCATTTGATTAAGTGAAATGCAATGAATGTGGGAGCTGTGTTCACATATGGGGGTCTGAGGTGCCTGTAAAAAATCAGGGAAAAAAAAAATCTTGATATTCAGCACTAACTTAACATTGCTTTGAATGCTTAATTCACTTTTACACAGCTTGCAATTTTCTCATCCTTTTTTTTTTCTGCTTTTCCTCCTGGTTGTGCTTTTAAATATCTATCATTTTAAAAAAAATGCAAAGAAGAAAAGAAGATTTTGGAGTCAAGTGAATTGCTCCGTGAAGGGTGAATATCCTCTGTGCATCGCAGCTGTGAAAAAGGCAAATGCCACGCTAGAGATCATAAGAAAGGGATTGAAAAAAAAAATTAAACTGCCAACACTGTAATGCCCTTATACAAATCTCAGATACGTCTGCATCTCGAGTACTTGTACAGCTCTGGTTACCGTATTTGAAAAAGGCAATAAGAGAGCTGAACAAAGTGCAGGAGAGGACATCCCAGTGGATCAGGAGCCCAGTGGGAAGATGAAAACCATATTCCAACTATCTTCCAAAATAGAAAATACTAGCCAATATGTGTAGCCTTTCTTATCTCTAAATAAATTTTAAAAACTGTACATTTATAATGAGAGCAGAGTACATATGCGTTAATGATATATGCATGATAGGATGCATACATATGCAGGTGGAGAACACTTATACAGCATTACTACCCAGCAGAAAACAAACAAATAAACAAACAAACAAACAAACCACAAACCACTTTTCAAGGCATTTTAAAACTCAAACCAGAGCAGGTTATCAGCCAAGCGGAGAATGAAATGTAATTATGTAGCTGTAAATACATCTCTTGCCAAGGAAGGCTGTGAGAACCCAAAGTAAATGCTCTTTGATGTTTTAATGGAAGAGAAAGAAAATGCAACAAGAGGTGTTTTGTGCTGTGTCTTTCATCAAATAATGTGAACTCACAAAAGCCTGCAAAAAGGAAAATTCACCCTTCTGAACATCCTTCAGCCAATTCTGAAGAGCGGGAGAACTTTTATTCGGCAAGAAAGGAAACATGGTTGGTTGGTAGAGAGGGTTCTTATGGCAAGTTTTGAAAACTCTGCTTCAGAGATGCTGAATTGATTTTATGTAGGCTCTTCTCTCTACCCCCGACACACATGCGTATCTGCTAAATCTACAGATCTCTTCTCACTGAACATACAATTTCAACCAACAGGGACACTAAATGAAAAGTGGGAAATGGAACTCAGCTGACCTAGAGACCACGCAAGGACAAGTGAGGTGGCCATGGCTGGAGCTATTGTCTCTGCAGGTAGAACACAGAGACAGTAAAAATGAAGTAGTTGGTGGACGCTGAGAGCTTCACCAAATGATGTGCAGATCAGGTAGTTTTCTGGCAGACTCATAGGCAACAGCAGAAGAATCTATACTGTTTTATGTAACTAGCACCTTTAAACAACACGAGCATCACCCTACCATTTGCTCCTTGATGCTGCTGGACAAGTTATACTATTTAGAAATGGCCAACTTAGTAATTTTCTCTTCTTTCCTTTCCTTTCCAGAAGAGGTAAAACATGAAAACCAGCTAATTGGCAGCTGGGAATACTCTGCTGCTGCGGACATTCCTGCCCGCCCTAGTTCACAATGAAAAGACTTTGTGGTGTTGCTATTCTGTTTGACGAGCTTGTCTGCAAGAGAAAAGCAGAGAATCCTGCCAGTCTGGCACCACTTCCTTTCAGCCTTCATCCTCCCTCTCACTCCTCCATGCAGTGGAAGAAGTGACAACCACACTTTTTTGACATGCCGGCGTTCCGAGTCGTCATGCCGACCACATGACCCAGAAGTGTCTATGACAACGCCGGCTCCATGGCTTAGAAACGGAGATGAGCACCGCCCCCTAGAGTCGGACACGACTGGACTTTACGTCAAGGGAAACCTTTACCTTTACCTTTACCTTGGTGCCTTACTTTTATCAGTCATGGTGCCCAGAAAGGATATATGGTTGGTGTATGCATTTAACACATCCAGGGCATCCCTGGCAATTCTCCCTCCCATTAAACTACAAGGCGAACTAGTCTGTTGAACTGTGAATTGCAGATTAACTTTGTCAAGGGTTTGGGGCCTTCTGGAGTTATGTCATTAAAATATCTCCTTGCAGAACCAGACATTTGGACTGCAGATGACACCATCAGCATTCTGCTCCATAACAAACCATTTTAATTTCCATATAAATATTTTATTTTCTCATAGGTTTTTCTCATGAGGTAAGTTACCGTGTGTTCAGACTTCCTTCTTCAGGCCCACCTTCACTGCTAGCCAGTCTCTCTTTCTGGTTCACTTGGCTAGTTCAGAGTGGCTTTTGAAAGTGGTCATTGATGTATTTGCCTTATTCCACACTTGGAATCTTCATTTTATCTCCTCTGCTTTGGAAGATTCCACAAAATATGGGCCCATTGCAATAGGCCTTCAGAGAAGGTCAGTAAGGATGATCAGGGGACTGGACATTAAGCTATATAATGAGAGGTTGAGGGAATTGGAAAAGTTTAGCCTGGAGATAATATGACCGGGAGGAGATATAATAGCTCTCTTCAGGTATCTGAAAGGATGGCAAGCAGAAGGTCAAGACCTGTTCACTGTCATCTCAGAATAATGGATTTGAGAAATAGACAGGGGGTTTCAGGTGAATGTTAGAAAAACAATCCCTAACAGTAAGAGTGGTTTGACAGAGGAGCCAATTATCAAGGGAGGCAGGTAGCTGACTCTGCTTCACTGGATGCATTCAAGCTGTATCTGGGCAGCCATCTGTAGGGATACTTTAATTTGGATTCCTGTATGGATCAGGGAGTTGACTTTTGGCCTAAATGGCTCTTCCAGCTAGGCTTTTATGATCTTTAAGATGCTCTTATGACATTAATTTGGAAGAACCAACATGGAAGACATTATACCATTTTCTCTTCTTAAAGAGATCTTAGAGAGATTCATCAATTAGTGTAGGATCATTTCAAAGAGGAATGTCCCTGTAAAATTGAATATACAGAATCTCAAGCTTGAGGACCATAGTGACCTCTGTGATCGTGTCCAACTCTATGATTTTATGATTTAGCTCTAGAAAAACAAAACAAAACAAAACAGCAAATAGGAACAACCCTGCAATAGTGGCTTCTCTGTATTGATATTTTTGGAATACTGTATATTGAAGGCATCATTGCTTTATTTCTATTACAGCCTAGCTATGAACCTCTTTTCAAGAGCAAAACCATTAAAATGGGCTAAAGGAATAGTTTGAAAGCCTGGATGATTGATATGTTTCAATGACAAACCACTTTTAAATATTTAGCAGTTAACACAATAAGAGACACCCACACCTGAATCAGATTAAAAACATTTGTTCTATAAATACTGAAAAATCATTGTAAAAAACACATTCTACAAAGAACTGACCCATGTAAGGATGTCAATCAAATCCTGAATGCCCCATTTAGTTTATGGTTTCCAAAATTATCTATTCCTGTAGGCTCCAAGCCAACAGGTCTATCAGTTCACTTCTATTATTATGCTTTATTTTTCTGCTGCTTTTTAAATGGGTATTCTTTGTTCTGGTCACTATGAATGCTGATTTTCCCTGACTGATGAGAAATAAGTCAGGGGAAATAGGAATAAATACAAATATTAATTTATATTTATTTATAGGATTGATATTGAGGCATACATGATACAGAGGTATGGTATACCACTTGGCTATTTAGTTTTCCACTAATTATAAGGGTGCTGTTCTTTTAATATAGAGACCTTTCTGCTGCATTTGTGGCTTAGAGATAAAAGAAGACAAATCTCCCATTCTAATTTACATTAATTGGCCGGGAAGAATAGAACTATTGCCTTCCTAGAAAAGAAACGGTGAAATCTTCATCAAATCAAACAGAACAGGTGACAACATGGACACATCTATGCATTTTTCTTAGTAGTATTGCAGAGATGGTTTGCCATTGCCTTCATCTGGGAGAGATTTCCTTGTTTTAGTCCACAGCTCTGGGATTCTCTAGAGATCTATCATCCAGTGCCTAACAGAACTGGCCCTACTTAGCTTTGAGGCTCAGATGAGATCAGCCATGGATTGTCACCTGCTGAGACTTTCCTGAGTTAAATGAAATTGGATTCCCATCATCTCTTGTGCCCGCTTCCTTCATCTGCCTTCTGGGCCATCCATTCTTCATCCCACTCACTCTTCATCTTCTCATTTTGTCCCTAACCGTCCATAGTAGCACTTGACAGGGAAAGGGAAGTTTACTGACCCCCATTGTCTCACTCACACATATGGACATAAGCTTCTGCCCAAGAAATATTTCTGCAATTTTCTCTGTTGTTTTCCCATTGCTAATTGTTTACTCTTATTGAACAGCTCCATTTTTTCCTTTTCTGTGAGCTGCCTGAAAAAGAGCATGCATGCATGCATGCATGCATGCATCTGTGTGTGTGTGTGTGGGGGGGGCATAATGTGTGTGTGTGTGTGTGTGTAACCAGTTACTATTTTAGGGACCATCTCCTTCCACTGGAAAATGAAAGTAGAGAAAGCCATCAATTTTGGGGCATTGTGCTGTGACTGGAGGATCTGAGAGGATCTAGAACAAGGAATTTCCTTGGATTCCCACTTCTAGCTGACCACTTACTTCCTATTCTTGAAGCTGATAACGTCTTTTTTTTTTCCAGATGGAAAATTTACAATGAAATGCGCCAAAAGACAGTTTAAACATAAGGCAGGTCACTCTGTATCTTTCAGAAGCTGAAAAGATGTGTCCACCCACCAGTAATGGCACCCTTTTACAGTGACAAATTATCTTAACACCAGTATATACCTGTCTTCGTAGATCTCTCGTCTTCTTGGTCATCTTGTCAATTGCTATGTTCAGTGGGTCTCCTTTCTCCTTCCTTCCAGTCTGTTTAAAAGATAGCATAGATTAAGAAATTAAACAGGAATAACAGACTGTAGAAGCATAAACTATTTAT
Source organism: Candoia aspera (assembly GCF_035149785.1). Taxonomy (NCBI): domain Eukaryota; kingdom Metazoa; phylum Chordata; class Lepidosauria; order Squamata; family Candoiidae; genus Candoia; species Candoia aspera. The sequence goes on from NC_086160.1 coordinate 72,336,506, forward strand.
GACATTGCCCTGTTATAGATACAATTTCTTAATTGGCATCAATAAAGAATGATGTATGCCAGCATACCTCTGCCTGCTAAAGTGAATCGAGAAATTTCTACATACTGTCTCCTGGATCATAATAATCATCCAGGAAAAGCGAAGTAAAGCAAAGCAAAGAAAAAAAAAACCTTTACAAATGAGTCTATCGTGTCATATAAGGACATTTATGATCACTGCACACTTATGATGTCACTGCAAGAAAGTCCCCCCTGCTGTCTGATCTGGTTTTCAATCCACTGAAAATCTTTGAAAGATATTCAAAAGACCTCCACTCCTTCTTGTATACTTTGATATCAATGGACATCCTTTCCTACCAGTTTCCTCCCATCCTACTAATCTTCAAGACTCCATTGTATCCTGGATCTTCTTCTATCAGTTTCCAAAATGTTGTCCTTGGGGAGAACTTCCAATTTTTCCTTACTGTTCTTCTTTATTAGAATTTTGGGTTTGGTCTCTTGGTATGCTCATGTTACACACTGCACATCAAGGATGAGAACTTAGATGTGAAAGCCTTGAGGAAAGTCTTTTCCCTTCTTCACATTCCACCCCAAATGTTTAGCTGTCCTTCAATTTTCTCTGTATCAACTGCTTTCCACCTTTCCCAAAGGGGAAGATTGCAAGGTAGTGACAATGTGCCTACTGGCCTTGCACCTAAAGTTCTGCAAATATAGGTCCTGTTCCCAGTTAAATAATCCATCCGATGGGGAAATTGTAGGGAAGGATTCGGCCTTTGAGGACAATTCTGTTTTCCTACTCCTGGTGTTCATGAAAACGCTCAGCAAATCTAATGGATTAGAGTACTGCTAGAGAATAACACTGGTGTAACACCCTGGCTTGGCTGAGGAACTCAGGAATGGCTTGAACACACTCATGGTGTGTTACATCAAGAATGTGAAGACTGCAGTGCACAGCTGGCAGGCTGGAGGAGTCTGCACTCTAGAGAAGAGCTACGCTCTAGTAAAACTGTTCCCTCCCTCTTTTCAAAACTGAAGGATCCTGTAGATCCAGGTTGGATGCTAGAACTTGATACTGCCCCTAGTCCTTAAGAAGCCATGGTAATTTCTGAAGACTCAGTCTTGGATGAGTGCAGATAAGCTTATGGGGAGTCTACACTAATAGTAAGGCCACATTGTCAAGCTAGGAAGATTCTGAAGAGAACTTTCCTTCAAGTGGGGTAACTCTAACACATTCCAAGTTTCTTCAAGCTATGGCCAAGCCCAGTCCTTGGTCAAATGACACTCCAAAACCTTCCACCCTCCATCTGTCCTCACCTCTCCAAATGATGCTCACTAGTATTTCCCATTGAGTAGCTTGTTACTATCCCTTGCACAGCTTGCATTTCTTCAGTAAGACTTGAAACATTTTAGCAGCTTGCACCACCCATGTTTATTAAGCTTGTGTTGGGCTCAGCACAGACATAGAGTTCTTTTCTATATTAAATTGTTCAACTCCATTATTAAGGAGATAACCGCTGAGTACAGCAGTTTACTTTAAAACAAATAATAAAAGGATGACGAGGGGAGATTAAGGTGACTCAGTAGATCACACCAAAGTTTTGTACTAATGCATTATAACCTTGTATTGTAGCCTTTGCTCTCTCTCTCGCTCTCAAAAAAAAGAAAAGAAAAGAAAAGAAAAAGAAAAAATCTGGCAATGCTCCTCGCTATAAAAAGAATATTAAGAGTTTCTAATCTCCATCCTGCCAGGCAGCAGGGCTGTTACACATGATAATAAGCAGCAAAACAGCTTGAGGACAGAAGGAGAATGTTCTTTATGGCAGTAACAAGGCTCACATTGGCAGACTTTAGGTTCAGGATAAAGATGACTTCCACTTAAAATATTCCACCACCACTCCTGTAGGAAGTCTAAAAGCAAAAGATTCTCAATGCAGGTTTTTGAAAAGGAAGTGAGAGGGAGTAAAGGGGAAAAAATACAGCTCATTTTTTAAAAAAAATCCCAAAAAGGAAGACACTTCCCCCGCACTGCTCCGGTAAGGTTTTAAGGTATTAAAATAAGCTTTAGATGACCACAAGGTATATACTATATTGTCTTTTGGAAAGTGACTTTTTTTAGACCTTTTTAAAAAAGGCGAGATAAATTAATCTTGAATCACATATTTCTGTTTTAAATAGTTCCAGTTTTCTCATTTGTACTGAATATTCAGAACCTCCAAACATCATCAACTAGTGAGGACAAAGGAATTATTTCTATTTCCAACCAGTCTGGGAAGCAGAGCTATAGACTGATGACACTGGAGACTGCATTAAACAGATGAGAAAACTTGGTTCTACATAATGGTTTTGGGGCATGTCAGAATGCCCTTGTTCAGACTTTTGTAGACAACTTGATATTGTAGAGAATCACACCAATGCATAACAGATACATCAACATATGCAGGCGACTGTCATCTTTAACCTTTCTACACCAGACTTTCATTCAAAGTAATATAGACACTTCTCAGACTGGCCAGCCTGATCAAGCCGAGATCCAAGTGCATCTGCTCATATTTAAAAGTAAACCGATAGAAGCCCCTTGTCAGCATTTGAGGTCTGGGACAGCAGTGAAGCTCCCTTGGTTTGGGTCAACACAAGTAGATCTACATTATAAGGCACTAAGGGCCTTGATGAAAAATGGAAGTAAGCCAATGAGGCCTTTGAGAACCATTTTGAAGAAGAAAGGGGCACAGAAGAGGCTCTGGCTAAGAAATGGTAGGTAAATTTGGTAGGGCAATAGACAGCAGAAAAGCTTAAGGGAAGGAGGCAACACAGGGGGCAAAAATAAAAGAGAAATGCAGGTCAGATCAGAATGAAAGATGCAAAAAAGGTAGGTGGGGGGAGATTTCCTTCTGCTTTTTATTTTTTTTCCCCAGGGGAAAAAAATGGAGGAAAATAGAAATAAATTCAATACTCATTTTCATAACATCATTTACTGATCTAAGTTCACTCTGCTATGTTCATAAATTGTATTGCGGCATACATTGGTTTTCCACATATTTTGATTTTACACTTCTCCAGAAGTTAGACTTAGACAACTCTGAAGCTAGTAGTGCACCGAATCCTCCATCCTTCTTTTGTAAAAATAGCAGATGCAGACATGCATCTTGATCTTGCATCTGAGAAGTGTTCTAGGCTGTTGGTCCTCAGTGTATAAGAACTGTAGTTTTATGATTCCATAGATAAAAGCCTTTCTAATACAAGTTATTGGAAAACACTGGAGAAGAATAAAGGATTGCAATACATTACCAATTTATCATTGCAGTCATTCCTCAAAAAGAAAACATTTCATTGGATTCATTTCTCTCTACGTTTTCATTTGTTTTAAAATTTGGGAAATAATCATACCAAGTCTTGGAGGGTGAGGGGAGAGAGGGAAAGGAAAAAGGTGGGTTTTCCCCTGCCTTTTCCTGAGCCTTTGTATTTTTTTCAGGCTAAGTGGCTTGAATCTAATCTCCAGGAACTAGGGAAGGAAGTGGTCCACAGGGAGGATAACAATAGAAGAGAATCTCTGTAGCTCAGGGGGAGTCCCTGGTGCTCTCTGAGCCTTCTTGTTTGCTTGCAGACGTTTCATGACCCAACTAGGTAACATCATCAGTGCGAGGGAGGGTGGGATTTGCTGTTATGGACATTGCTGATGAAGGAGAGGGAGGTGAAAAGCGCATGCACAGTACTGATTCTCTTTGCCTCCCAATCAAGAGATCTAGAAAGTAACCGCCTTAGCTTTCTGAGATTTTCTAGTAGGATTTGCAAGTGCCTTCTCAGTTTAGCAGGATTTTGCATTGTAGAGTAGAACAATAAACACTAGAGCTAAATCTTCTGATCTCATTGTGGTTCTTCACTCTACATCCTGACATCTGCTCCCTGTATATATACAGTAGCTTGTCCTGCCAGTTTTGGTGGGGGGGTGGTTTTCTCCCTGGTAGTTCCTTGATTAGGGGATTGTTTTCTACTTGATTGTTAGCCTAGTGTTAATCCCTGTTTATCTGGGTGTTGGCTGCTAGAGAGGACGTGTTCTGGTGTTTTTGTTTCCTTCTTAGCTTTCTTATTGTCTCTTTTGAATGGTGTGTAAATGTGGTCTATCTATCTATTTATCTATATGTTTATCTAGATAATAGATAATTTATCTCCATCTAGATATTTTTCTATAGCTATTTACCTAGATAGATAAATATAGATCTATAGATATTTATCTAGATAGAGAGATGTTTGCAATCTATGTAGATATATAGTATATCTAGATAGAGATATATAGGTTTATCTAGATAGACAGATATTTATCTCTCTCTAGATATTTATCTCTATCTGAATATATATCAGATTGAGATACTGTCAGCCTTCCCAGGTCGACCAGACAGGAAACACGACCAGATGAGCTAATTCTACTTTATTGTAAGGCTACATTAACAGAATCTTGCAAGTCTGAAAGTACAGATCTCCCTCCATCTCTTTTACAGCCTGAGAAGTTAGGGAGGGTCCCTTCTGAGCCTCTTTCTCCACCCATTATGCATCTGCAGGCTATGGCCTTTCTTATCTGACCGTCCCTAGGCAGCATCTCTTCCCCACCCCCTAATGTTTATATAGATAGAGATAAATCACATTTACAAACCATTCAAAAGAGCTAAGTAAACAATGCCCTAATCAAGGCACTACCAAGGAGAAAACCACACCCCCACCAAGACTGGCAGGACAACCTACTGCATATAAACAGGGAGCAAACCCCACACTCCCTCTCACTGATGATGTTACCTGGTTGGGTCATGAAACGTCTGCAAGCCAACAGCCAAGCTTAGAGAGCACCAAGGGCTCCACAGGGAGAATAAGCAAGAAAACCAAGCTGGAAAAAAATGGAAGGAAAGATTCCCAGGAGCTGCAAATGAGAGGAAGGTTTAAGGACATTTACTAAGTAAATCAAAATGATCATAGCACCAGAATGTTCCACCTGGCCAGAATGTTAAGGCTATATGACTGATCGGCTGTGCTTAGCACTGAGAAATGTTACCTACTGAGAAAAATGGTTGTGACATCAAATGTAATCCGTGTAAAAAATGAATGTTTGAGAAGATCATCTGTCTCATATACTGGAAGACATACAAATATGCTACTGTTATTGAATTTAAGTTTAGGGATGACTCAGAATAAAGGTTTTAAAAGAAAACTGGGCTCTCATTTTATCCTAAACCTGACCCTCCTTTAACTCTACAGAGAATACTAACTCTAACTAAAAGGCTATAGAAATGTCCTGTTTAGAACAGAAGTGCCTCTGCTTTTCTAAACAGCAGAAAGTGCCTCTATTTTGTGACTTCCCAAGTCTTTTCAGCCAATATATACGGAAACGCTGAAACAGCTCCAACGGTTTTATCCGTTGCACACTGTATGTCAAAACATCCCAGCACCAGTTATCCAGTAATTCATCCATCAAGAGACAGCTGGACAGATTATTTATTGATCCAATGGTTATGGTGCCTTAATGTACATTTCTCTTCTTCCCCTTCCCACCCCCTTGCCCTTTCTCAAATCATCAGCTAGGAAGATGACACCATCCTTCACCATTCATTCAGGATTTCAATATCACACTTGTTTATTAAGGCATACATTACCATTGGGGAAAAAGAAACAACTAAAATGATTTCTAATATTGCCTTCCCAGTGAAAATATATTTATTTCAAAGAAATGAGTCTTTAGCATCTTGGAACTGGTAAGAAGTAACATAATCATAAGACAAAATAAAATCTACTAACAGGCACAGTTGTCAAAGTAAGGGTTTTATTTCTGCAGGAAATATTGATCGATCTACCTCTCTTCCAGTTGACTTACTTTACTCATATAGGTCTTCTTCTCCAAACAATGGGGCAGGTGGGGGTGAGTTTTTCTGTTCAATAAACCGATGCTGTCCCTGCTGAGTAACAAATTAAACCAGAGGCTAACTGATCAGGGTCTGAAGGAAAGCCACTACTTGAGATACATCTATCTTGGGCTGTGGGTTAACTACTTGAGTGTTGGGTGATGGCTACAGTTGGCTTTGCTCTTGGTCTCACTGAGACCTAAGTGAGACCTACCTATGGCATTAAAGGTGATTCTCACATTAATAGGAATTATGCAAGGATTTACCATATATACTGTACCATTCTGATAGCTGCTATTACTGAGCACCAGGCCCTAGATAGCTCCTAAAGGTAATGTACTGTATATAGTCATCTGAAGTACAAAGGTCCATGAGTTCAAGTCCAAGTAGAGAGTTTGGACCCCACAGAAATGATCTGGTTACATACAGTATGTCTGAAGAATCCCAAATAGGATGAAACTGGTCACCAAGTGTCTGCTTCCTGGTGGTCATGTAATGTAACAGCATCCCTTGATGACTCACATACATTAATTGGCCATCAGTGAAGAAAAAAATCCAGGCAGAAACTTTTCTTTAACATCACTTCAAGTGCCCACTATTAAGTGATGAAAAAGTCACGTATAGAGAAAAGAAGAATTCTGTGTGCACATCTGAGCAGGTGAGGGATGATCAAAGTTTGAGACCCACATGCTGAGAAAGTGGTGAGGACTATTCCTATAGGATGGGCCAATTCATCTTTGGCTTGCAGAAAATGCCTGATGTCAAACAACGGCAGCACACTCACTTAGAGTGGAAAGTCTGAAAGCAAAGCTCTGATTTTTTGCAATCCCAAAGTTACCTTTGGAAGAAAATAGGCATTACTGGAGTCCACATTCAATGTTTTTCAGCTGTCTAGAAGATGTGTGAAAACACAATTCAGAGGCCTGTCAGGGGGCAAGGGTTTCCATTTCATTAAATTAGGACATAGGCCCATTTACCACAGCATTCGCTACTTTATTGATAATTCTCTAAGACAACAGCTTTTTCTCAGCCCTGCTATCTGGAGATGTTAAGGATTAGATACACAGCCTTCAACGTATGAAAACTGTGCTTTACCATTATGCTTCTCTCTTATAAAAGTAATCTCCTTTCCTTGTTTTTCCACATAGAAACATTTGCAGAAAAGGGGACACATTTTTTATCCATTTTCAATAACATTTTGTCCATTGATTTATGAATCTGAAATAGTTATGTTTAATAAATACATAAAACTGTAGATTTGACAAGCTGAATTGGATTCACATTGCGTTTTAAAGATTAAAAAAAAACTGGTCATGTTTCATAGAAAAAATGTAATAAGCAGCCAAAAATATATTTATGTCTTATTTTTAGATATGAGAAGAGCTACATATGATCATTTATAGTTAAGGAAGTGATGCACCTATTAAATTAATTTTTAAAAAAAGGCATATATACATCTGAAGAAAACAGATGTCTCTCTGATTTAATGCAAACATGTTTTTATGTTAAAAAGGAAGGAGGAGATTTTAACAGGAAATAGTACACTCATCTTCCCACAAGCATTTAATGTGAAGAAACATCTCTTTTAAAAAATGGATACCTTAATGACATCAAGGGTTGGAAACAAGTTTTGGAACTCATACACATTTGCTGCTGGAACCCGGTGAGACATCTGATAATACACTTCTATTTCAGGAAATTGGGAAGGAATCAAACCTAACCTTTGACAATCTTGGTCACACTTTAAAAATAATTATTTCAGATGTGTGCCATTAGCATAGTGAATCAGATTAGGTAAAAACCCCAAATGAAATGAGCTGAATAGGAATTTTTACAGCTCAAACCCATTTGGTATGATGGGCAAACTTTCCATGAGAAGAAGAAGAGGAAGAGGAAGAGGAGGAGGAGGAGGAGGAGGAGGAGGAGGAGGAGGAGGAGGAGGAGGAGGAGGAGGAGACCACCTGTCTTGGCTTTTTCTACAATGCCATGATACAGGTGGGAAGCAAGAGCAACAGAGGCAAAGGACTGGCAGGTATACCTTCCAATCACAGGAAATAGTACATCAAAGGATTTCTAGTGAAAGTGTTTTAGGGAATCTTTCCCCTTAACAAACTGCATCTGACATTTAATTCTATTTATGGTTATATTCATTTTTTTTTCAAAAAAAAAATCACAGTGCAAAAAACTTTTATTTCTCAGATCCTTGCACCTGGCTTTCTGCGTTTTGTCGGGTTTCTTGCCAGACCAGATCAAATAAGCTCAGACATTCTGGGGTTATTGTTAACTAGTTTTCAAATACAATAATTTCTCAGGTTTGCTGTTGGTGCTTTGATGGGATGGGAAAACTTTCAACAGTATTTTGTACTGAAGCAGTAGCAAATGGGACGGGCAGTAGACAGAAAGTAGACTTCACTTCAAATCAAACCAGACATCAACACGAATATGTCATTCACCACCTTCTTGGTGACTGCCACAAGCACTGGTATTTTCCAGTGCCTGGACTACTCTACTAGTTAATATCTCTTACTTCATTTGTCTTTAAAGGCTTAATTATTTTTTAACAGATATGCAAACACATGCATACCTATAAATAGAACCACATGCAATGTATGTGTCAAATTTGGTGAAAAGTGTTTCTAGCAGCTGGCTTAGTTCAGCTGGCTGTCATCCAATGCCAACCTTATCTGTACTACAGACAATGAATTCCACCTCTCACAATGAATTAATGGCTGGCTACAGAAATGACACAGAGTTCATTAGTGTAAATAATGAAGTAGCACTTAGCATTAATTCTACTCTTGAGTCAAAGCATTTCCCTCTACATTCCTGCTCAAAAGATAGACAAAGTTAGAAACTTGGGCACAGATATATATATGATATTATATTAGAAGCAACATGCCCAGAGACAAGCACACACACATACACACCCAGAAAGAGAAATTTAGTGAAAAGCGTTAGCTCCAAGTTCTGTTCACTTTTGCTCCTTTGCAAAAAGCATTGTGTATCCAAACTACCATCTATTTCTGTCATTTCCTCTGGTCAATGCTCTAAATGATACTAATTTCAATTGCTCACCAGTTTAATTAGGGAAAGTGAAACACAATTACAGGGCATTAGTGCAAAGCCAGTGCAAAGGACCCATTTGGGACACACCGCAGCTGGAGAAACTGACTGACTCAATGACATTTTCTATTGAAAATCTTAATTAAAAGCATTACCCTAGGGGAGAAAAATATAGCAAGTGCCACAAATAATGAACACAGTTGCCGTGTGTATGCTAATTAAACTTCATATATTTGTTTTGACATTTGGCACAAAGAAAGAAAGAGGGGGGAATACACCAGACACTATATATAGGAAATTATTTCCATGTTAGACAGCTTGAAAGCTGAAAAAAAAAATCAAATAAACCTTAGACAGTTGTATGGGAAAATATACATTAACCCTGTATATATATGTTTCCATAGTAATAGCAGAAGATTCACATTAAGGTCAGGGTTTCAATTACTTTGTTCTAAAAGAGAACCTCCATAAATTAGGTATAAAAGGATCATGGTAGACTGGGGAGATACAATAGTTATGTGTGGATGAATGCTCCCTAGGAAGCTTAGGAATGCTACGATGAGAGCAAAGTCATTCTCTGACCATTATCAATCATGCTAAACCATATTGTGCTTCGTTTTTGGTGTAGAGCAACAGCTGAACCCCTCCGTCAGGTCTATATAAGGCCATTATGGCTTATTCAAAGTCCTGGCTTAAGTCACATGTCAGTTTAGCCTGTACATCAAAGAGGGTACAGAGTTAAACCTCAGGATGGACAGATTTCGGCATGGTCAAGTATCTCCATGGAACGGTGGTTGCTGTACATATAGGCAACTTAGTAGTGAAGACGTATTCCCACCTCCAACCCTGATAAAAAATGTAGGTGAACGTGAAATGGCAAATGACATGGACCTGGTGATAGCAACTCATAGTCTCATCACCACCTGGATAGACTCCTACAATGTGGTCTCAGTGGAACTACCTTTGAAGACTACTCCAAGGCTGCAACAAGTACAAAATGCAGCAGTCCTTGTGCTGATGGTGAAAACCATTATAGCTGAATGGTACCTATGCTGGGGGGTGCTGTATTGGGTACCAGTACCAATTTTAACTTTTAAACCCCTAGCTCCTGCGTACCTGTAGGGCTATATTCTCCTGATCTGTCCAGTCTGCTTGACAAGGATTGGGCAATTATATGTTCCTAGTCCACATGAGGTAAAGTCAGTGTGGGGGCCCAGATATGGTGTTTTCTGATGATGTCTTCCCCTCAGAAGTCAAACGGCTTGTATGTAAGATGCAGTTGTTACATAGGGTCCTCTGCTTCACAGCTGGAAAACTAAGTGGAGGCTGTGACCAGGACAGCCTTTGCATAGCTCCATCTTATGCATCAGCTGTGGCCACTCCTGGATTGGGACTTGTGCCTTTCTCATCTCACGCTGAGCCAATGCAATTCACTGTACATGGGCCTGCCCTTGAAAACCCCGCCACCGATCCAGAGTGCAGAGATTTGCATATTATGAGTATGTCATGGTTTGCCCACATTATAACACTATTTTGAGACCTCTACTAATTGTCAGCTGGCTTTAGGTACAATTTATGATGCCAGTCACTTTTAAAACCCTTGATGGCTTGGGACCTGGGTGACATCAAGATGGCCTTCTCCGAGTATGGTCGGCCCGTCTGGTGTGATCTGGTGAAGGCCTCCTGTGACTCCCAGTCTGTATGGTGCAGTATCATCAGAAATCCCAAGGCAATCATTTCTGTAGATATAAGAGTAACCTTATCCTTACTACTGTTCTGAAAGGTGATCAAGAGCTAGTTTTTCCAGGGCCTTTGAGGATGTGTGAACAACTGAGTTGCTCCTGAAGAAGCAGCACCAGGTGATGCCTGAATATGATGATGAGCACAGCTCTGGGATGAATTATGATTTTATTACTGTCCCATTGATGTTTTGATCATTTTTTTTTATTTTATTGTATTTGAACCCTACCGCTGTCATGAGAAGTGCAAACTCCTCAGAGCTGTTTTTTATTGGAGCAACTTATAAGCATGAGTCAATAAAGAACTAAATAAAATAATTAAAATAAACACAACAGATAAAAGAATTAAAAGAAAAGTATAGAAAATCAAGTAAATAATTTAAGTTAATTAATCAGATAAACTGGATGAAGGAATGAATGAATGAATGAATGAATGAATGAATGAATGAGACATCAAAACAAGAAAAAAGAAGAACCAATTATCCCTGGATAAAATGTTAAATAAATCTTAAGGTCATGATGAAGAGGTGTCATTTCTGTCTACCCTTCTAGATATCCTGAGGATACTCGATTATAGAAATGATTACAGAAATATATATATATATATTGTATTATGTTGGTAATTTGGTTTTAATTGATTTTATTTATTTATTTGTCAAATGTCTCTGCCACCCATCTCGTATACAACGACTCTGGGCGGCTTACAGATAATAAAATGACAAACAATAAAAACACTACAGTATAAAATCAATACAAGTATAAATGCACATAACAAGTATAAAAATACAAAAATATAAAGCTCAAGATGGTGATAGGATCTTATGTTTGGCACGATCATGGTGCCAGCCACCCCCATGAATGGCTATCTCCCCTCCCATTCCAAGCGAGGTGGCATAACCAATCATTTATGACTGTTTGCCACCCAGAGTCACTTGTTTGAGATGGAAGCCATGTAAATTAAACAAACAAACAAACAAACAAACAAAAATAGCCAGAACAGATGGGACCTTTAGAATTTAATCTTAGGAGACATCCAGATCCTAGCATAAGACACAACCATTGCTTAACAGATTGGAAATAATGGCCACTGTGCTTTAAAATTCCATATACGTGCAAATGAAATATTGTCAAGTAGATGTCAAAATGTAGAGACTGATAACAAGGACATTGAAAACAAACAAACAAACAAACAAATAAGAGAGAGTAATCTCTTCAAAATAGTGAGTTATTTTTTAAAGCCACACTACTAGGAACTTAGCTTGGAAAATCTCTCTCTTTTTCTAGCCAAGCCCGAGAGGACAGAAACTTGGTTAACAAGCAGATTTATGAAAATGAATTAGAGTCAATAAGACACTTAAAAGAAAAAAGAAAACGGCTTAAGCAGAAAACAAAGAATACAAAAAAGAAAAGAAAAATAAGCAGTAAATCACTCAACCCATTAAGATCAGCAATAAGAAACAATAAATAAATGCATGAGGATTCAGAACAAAGGAGGCAGTTGGACTCTTAGATGACAAGGATTGTTATGCATATGCTGAAGACAGATGAAGAGATTGCACAAAAGCCTTAAACAATATCCATTTGAAAAGTTGACATTTTTACAGCAAAAATGTTAGACTGGAATTTGGAAACCCAGATGAAAATCTTTATTCACCTATGAAGCTTACTCTGGATCAATCACAGGTATATTGTGAGAATAAAACCAGGTGGAGGACAAGAAATATTATTGAAGAAAAATCATGCCAAGTTCTGTTATTTGTCATGTTCATCGTTCCAATGGTCTGGATACATCATAACGTTTCGCATGTCAATTTCCTGATCCGTGTCTGTCATTTGCGGGGAGGAGAATTTCAGCCGTGCCGGGCTGTAATCTCCTTACTGTTACTGAGGAATGTATGTTTGGGTTATTGCATGTGTTCAAGGTTACTTTCCCAGGCCGATGCATAACGGTTACCAACACCTGGGAGGGGGTGGTTGCTATGGTGGGGCGAGGGGTGGGATCGGGTTTGAAGCGAGGGTTTTTAGTTTGTATTTGGCACGCTTTTGGTCATTCTCAGCTTTCTTTGTATTTGCACGCTATTCTTTCAATAAATCAGTTTTCATTAAGAACCTGCTTGTGAGACTGAGTATGTCAGAATAAGGCAACCATTACATTATTGTTTCCTGCAAGACTACACTTTCCCATTCATTATTTCCTTTCAATATATATTAACAATATTTATCTAATTTTAAATTATATTCCACCGTTTGCTTCATTACAACACATAGCACAGCTCTCCACCCTAATTTTATTGTGTAGTTTTATGGTGTTTCCATAAAAAATTCAAGTCTTATTCTCTGAATTGAGTGATAACTTTGCTATACACGTTGCTGGGACATTGAGTTTTGTAACTTCTCCCTATGTTTCCCTTTCCACGTGCAAACTATGTTCTCCAGTGAGATGTTCCCTCAACATAAAGTGATTTGGCTGCTTAAATTCACTTTGTTCTTTTTTGGTTTCAGAGCTTCCTTTTTCTTTCCTTTGTCTAGGGCTTTTTTTTGAGAATTATTAATATGGCTATGCAAAAGTTCAAAGGGATGGTTTAATTCAATAAAGACTGGGTTGAATCACCCCACAGAAGCTGACTGTGAATCAAAATGGAGACCAGTTTCAATGCAGCAAATGTAATTGGATGGCTTCACAGATATTGTGGCCTTTTCTTTTGTTTCTCGGGTTGTTTCAAGTTATATGCAGAAGTAAAACGTAAGATTTGGGAAGGATATTGGACATCATCTAGCCCAATGCCCTGATCAGGGCAAGAATCCACCACAGAATCTTTTAAAGTTGGCCATCAGTCTCTGTTTAAACATCTCCAGAAAAGGAAAGCCCACCACATCTAATGCAAATATGTAAGTCATGACATCTGCATGATGACAACAGTGTGCACATGACTTCATTCTTCTCCTCTGCCAACCCATGCTTTCCCATTTTCTCCATCACAGCCCTTCATGCCCTTGAAGTCAACTATCGTATCTCCCTGCAGTCTTTTCTTCTCCAGGATAAACCTACCAGTGCCTCCAACCTATGTTCATCATAGATCTTCCCTTCCAGGTCCTATATAATCTTGGTTGCAGTCCCCTGGACATACTCCAATTTATCAATAGCCTTCTTAAAATACAGTATCCAGAACTGGTGACAATTCTACGTATAAGCAGACCATCACAGAACAAAGAACCATCACTTTGCATCTTCTTTTCCATACATTTGGAAATGTTTGGCTCTAACCTGAGTATGAGTACCAGCCAATGAGATTTATCTCAAAATTGAACTCCTTGCTTATTTTGGGCTGGGACTATAATGTCATTTGTTTGGATTGATTATCAGAGTTCTTCAAATCAAATCTTTGTTAGAGTCATAGACCAGCATATCTTTTAAAGTGGCAAGGGTAGCGCTCTTTAGACTTCAGTCATTTTCTTACCATTCAACCTCTTTACTATGGCCAGACGCAGCTCTGAATTTTGGACTAATTCTTGGGCTAATGAAATATTTTGCCTGTGCTGATGCAGTTCAGTTCAGCATTTTGAATGTAAACTCATGGCTACCCAGTCTAGCGTGCACTCTGATAAATTCTCTTGAGTCGAACCTTCCAATTTCTGAATGACTGGTGTATATTTAAGTCTCTCAATAACGAATGGGCGCCATGTTAAAATTAGGATCCTTGACCTAAATGCTTACCACTTTTAAGGAGGGAGAAGCGGCAAGTCTACAGATGCCACACTGTCTCTATGACACTGCATCTCACTATCAGCCTGCTTCTTCTGCCTCAGCTAACTAACTAACACGGAGTATGACCAGCCAGAACCAACCACAACAAGTGCTGAAGAATGCACTTTTACTTGCCTTTATGGGATGGTGGGGCTTTGCTGCTATTTATAATAAAGTTTTCTGCGGTGTTTGAAAAATTGGCCTACTCAGCCCCTCCTAGGAAGAACAACCCCATCATTCATTTCAGTAAGATGCCAGCTTGGCACGACACTGAAGAATGCCCATTGGCCTTCAGCTTTGGGGTGGGGTTCCTCGCCATCTCTGATCATTGGGTTTTATGAGATATTCAGTGAATTGGCATAGCAGAGTGACTACAGAGTGATAAGCATGAATATCTGACACCACATTCTTCAAGTGTGAAAGAAATAGCTCAGAGGACCTTATTGAACAGTTTATTTAAAATGGCAAATGCATTTTTAGAGCACGTACAAATAAGTTCTCCTCTCTCTAGCTCTGAGGTCTGCTATTCTTGTTTAATACAGTGAGGTCTTCCTATTTCCCATGGAACTCTGGTGGCACAGTTGTGAGCCCAGATTTTTTATCATCGGCCTCAAGGCCCTGATGAAGCCTTGGTAGAGGGGGGAAAAATAGCTGCAATTGCTATAAATAAGCAAGTACATAAATAAATAAATAAATGTTAAAAATCAAGCCATTAACCAGTCATAGCTTTGAGCTGTAAAGATAAACCTCTGAGAAATTTGGAAGGAAACTATGTTAAGAAACACAGTTTAATTCCTATCTTTTTAATAATCTATGGCAAAGCTTAAAAATCTAAGTGCCTGCTTTTAGCCCTGGTCAAGCCATTGTTTTATCTTAGAGGCAAACCTAAGCCCAGAGTGAAGGAAAAATTACTAGTAGATTCAAATCCATTACTATCGCAAAGATCAGAACTGAAGTGTAAGTATTTGAAAGAATAATGAGTGCAATCTGTTGAAACAAAATCTACTTCAGGAGTCACTCAATGGAAATGAAAATCTGTTTTTCAACCATGATCCTAGTGAGCCATTAGGGGAGGAATGTCCATTGTCTCAGTTCGTGTACTTGGTCCTCCAGAAAAAAGAGATGAAGAGAAAGAGTGTCTGAAAAGCCAGCCTCTCTAGTTTAGAGTTCCCTGCCAAGCTAAAGGGGAACAGTGATGTCATGAAGTCTTGCCAGGACTCTACTATTCTCACAATAATGGCTCCTAACCCAGTTAATGAGCCAGATGGCTCATCCCCTCATCTTGCTTGCCTGGTGTTAGGACGGCCCATAAATTGTTTCTCAAGGATAGGAATGCAGACAATTGTCCTCAACCAACCCCAGCTCACTGACTCTCTTTTTTTTGTTCCATGTCAAAAATAATGTTTTTCTATTTCTGCTGGCACATGAATTACGGTCCACCTGCTGTGCTTCATTTCATTGTAGGCAATGCTACTCTGAGATGGGGCAAGAATACTTCCCTTTCCAGTCACTGGTCACTGCCTTTCATGGCCATTTCACTTGGGTATGCTAGGCTGCCTGCTCCCTTCTGAAGGCAACTTCTCACGGTGGACTGGTGGAAGGCTGGGCTTTTAAAAAAAATAATAGTAAAACAAGTGGATCAGTGGACCTTCTCAACCAGATGAAGTACTGCCCGTTTCTCTTTCTAGCTCAAATGACTGTAAGAACAATTGTCGTGGTGTTTTCTTATTTTTCTCCACTAGTCTATTAGTGAATGCACTGGATAGATGTCAATCATGAGGGAGTGTCAGTAGAGCAGTTGATACAGTAGGTCTACCAGTCAAAGCCACATACCCTAAAAGACCCGTCTATGGAAAGGAAAGTGATTGCTGCTTCATATCCCAACGTGGGTGAGAAGTGTAACGAAGCAGGGGGATCCGCCAATCAGAACTGTGGGTACTGCCAGCTGGACAGAACACATGGTAAGCTGCACTGCCAGAGATGAAGAGCAGATTGAAATCTGGAAAGTAAGTGCTTAAGATGGCCTTTGTTTCTGTCTGGTTTCAGCATGGGAGGCAGGCAGCTTAAAGCTGTCAGTGTCATGAGTGCCGTTGAGCTAAAGTCATCAGCGCAATGGCACACATGACAATGGCAAGGAAATAGGTGAAGGGGTACAAGATAAGTGGCCATCAACCCACAACGACTAACGGCCAACAAACAATAGCTAAACGGATCACGGAGCACACCCAAGCCATCAGCGGCAATACAACGGGGATCGCCCAGCTGAAAGCAATCAGCAGAGGAATGGGAAACCTGATGATGGGCGATCCCGGAAACCCTCACCCACCGGCAGGGCAACGTATTGGACAAAGGGGGGTGACGTGACCCTGAGCGAGGGGGCGCTGACCGGCGCGGGGTATTTAAACCCCGCACCGGCGCGCTCCTGTCACTCTCAGCTTTTTTCTACCAACGCTGTACCTGCCCTGCAAATAAACCAGAGCCTGATCCGCGAACCAGTGTCTGAGTGTTATTCAGAGGTAGGCAGCGCATGACATAAAGCTGAGAGTCATAAACTCAGCCTCGCCGAGCCCCACCGGACGACAACGAGCCGCGGGAGGAGTAGACGGCGAGAAGACCAGCAAGATGAGGCCGGAGCGGCGCGGGCAAGGAGGGCGAGCCGCGCGGCAAGAGACAGAGGAGGACCGACCAAGGCCAGAGGCACCGCGGACTCCCGGAGCCATGGACGCCCACCCCACCCGACCCGAGCCTCAGCTCCAACCCCAAGGGGAGATGGCGACGGAGGCAACCCGACCGCGGGAGGGAGCAGCACGACTTCCGAAACCAGCGGAGGACCCCGCGCCCCACATCGCACCCCAGCAACGGGCGTGGAGCGACAGCCCAACGGCGGTCAACACGGAGGAGGACGACGGAGACACCCAGCAGACGGCGGAGGAAGCGGACCCGCGGCAGAGGGACGATGAACCCCGCCGGCAACCCACCCCCGAGGACGCGCCAACGGAACCGGCCCCAGCGGCGGCGCGGGCTGTGGATGAGGAGGCACGAGCTGAACTCGCGGCCATGCGGGCTCAACTGACGGAACTCCGGACCATGCTCCAGTTGCTTATGCCCCCCGCGCCACCCAACGACGTCCCCGCACAGGCCCACACCCCGAGCGAAGCACCGAACCCACACGGGCCAGCGGAGGGTCAGCAGACGGCACAGGCGGCCGACACCACACCCCGGGAAGCGAGAGGCGGGGCCGCACAAAACGCCCGGGCCCCAAAGGACTTCCCCATCTTCTTCGATGGGACCCCCACAAAACTCTCGTTTTTCGTGACCAACGCTAGAGAGTTCATGGGGAGGCACGGACACTCCTATGACTCCGAGGCCGACAAGATCGCTGCCGTGGCGATCAAACTCCAAGACAGGGCGGCGGACTGGTACGTCCAACTGTACGAGTCCAGCTCCCCCGCCCTCGCCACCTTCACTGCTTTCATCAATGAGATGAAAAACTACTTCGAAGACCCCCTAGCCAAAGTAAGGGCGAAAAGCGCACTCCAAAGACTTAAACAGGGCACACGCACGGTCCCTGACTACGCCCTGGAGTTCAAAGCCCTCGCGGGGAAGGTCAGCGACTGGTCCGAGACCACCCTGCTGGAAATGTTCAAAAGGGGGCTCAACCGCGACGTTCTCCAATGGGCCCTCTACCGCGACGACCCAGAAACGTTACACGGGTGGATCCACCTCGCGGGGAAAGCCGAACATGCGCACCGCACCTTCCTCATGACAACCACGGAAGACACAAACTATGCCGGGAAAAAGGTACCCGCACCACACGGGGGGATGGCCGGCCCCATATACCCAAAAAAGAAGTTCAACCGGGAGCCCTGCGGGAGGTGTGGCAAATTAGGGCACAAGATGGTGGATTGCTTCGCCAACCGACCGCCGACCAGCGCGCCCAAACCCACTCCGAAAATTAGCCCCAAACCACCCAACCCGGGGCCGCCCCCTCACCGCCGAATGACCGTGGCCACAGCGACACCAGAAGAGGGCTGGGATGCTTACTGGGGGGAAGAGGACAATGCAGACCCCGACCAGCCGGTGGGAAATGCTCCCCGCTTGCCCTGAAACGCGTGGCGAGGCAGGCGGTGGGACAGCAGCGCGGACCACCTCAACGAAACGACGAAAGCCCCGTAATATTGGCAGCAATTAAACTCTCTGCCGGCAACGGAGCCACCACGGCCGCGGCACTAGTGGACTCTGGGTGCTCAAAAAACCTCATCCACCCCGACCTAGTCGCCAAACTCGACCTCCGCCGCTTCCCCCTCCCCACGCCGCTGGCATTCCACCAGCTGGACGGCTCTACAGCGGGAGGGAAACCAGCCACGCTACAAACCGAGCCGGTCACCCTGCAAATGGGCACTCACACCGAGCGCACATCGTTCGTAGTCACGCACATCGGACGGCCCATTGCAGTCCTGGGGATGCCATGGCTCGCGACAAACAACCCGCGGATCAACTGGGAGACCCGCACCTTCACATTCGGCGACGGCGAGTATCGAGCACCAGTTCCAGCGGGCAGAACCAACCCCACGGTAGGACGAGCGGAGGCGACCACACAAGACAACGCCGCTACCACAGCAGACCTACCAGAACAATACGCCGACTTCTCCGAGGTCTTCGGAGAGGCAGAAGCTGACCAACTACCCCCCCACCGCAAGACGGATTGCCGGATCGACCTACTGCCCGACGTCCCCTTACCTAGACCAAAGATCTATTCGATGACCCCGAAGGAGATGGCAACCCTCCGGGAGTTCATCGATAAAAACCTAGACAGGGGATTCATAGAGCCAGCATGCTCACCGGTCGGAGCCCCCGTCTTATTCCGGGAGAAGAAAGACGGGACCCTACGGCTCTGCACCGACTACCGGGGCCTAAACGCGGCTTCCCTGTCCAACAAATACCCCTTGCCCCTGGTGAAGGACATGCTCGCCCACCTGTCCACGGGCAAAGTCTTTTCCAAACTGGACCTTCGCGAGGCGTACTATCGCATCCGAATCAGGGAGGGGGACGAATGGAAGACGGCGTTCAACTGCCCCCTAGGCGCTTTCCAGTACAAAGTACTGCCCTTCGGACTCGCGGGGGCCCCTGGGGTGTTCATGCAGCTCATCAATGAGGTACTGCATGAACATCTGTTCAAAGGGGTCCTGGTCTACATCGACGACGTCCTTATTTACACAAAAACGCACGAGGAACATGTAACCCTAGTCAGGCAAGTCCTCGACAAGCTCAGAAGGGCGCAGCTCTATGCCAAGCCTACAAAGTGCGAGTTTCACAAAGAGCGCCTAGACTATCTGGGGTACCGAATCTCCGGGGACGGCATCGAAATGGACCCCGCAAAAGTCGAAGCGGTGCTAAACTGGGAGCGGCCCCGCAACAGACGGCAACTACAGAGCTTCCTCGGATTCGCGAATTTTTACAGGTCATTCGCCCGGGGGTTCGCTGAGATAGCCCTCCCCTTAACGGACCTCCTCAAAACCAAAGGGGTGGGGGACACCCGACGCGCCAAGAACCCAGGCACAGTGCTGAATTGGACTCCCGCGTGCCAGACCGCATTCAACAAACTGAAAGCGCTGTTCACTACGGAGCCAATCCTCGCGCACCCGGACCCAGAACGGCCGTTCGTGGTCCAAGCCGACGCCTCAGACTTCTCCCTGGGAGCCATCCTGCTACAGAAAGACCCCACGGGACTCCTGAAACCATGCGCCTACCTGTCAAGGAAGTTCTCCGAGACAGAGAGGCGATGGCACGTCTGGGAGAAAGAAGCCTTCGCGGTGAAATCGGCACTAGAGACATGGCGACACCTACTCGAGGGAGCCACCCAACCATTCGAGGTCTGGACTGACCACCGGAACCTCGAGGCCCTACGAACGCCTAGACGCCTTAGCCCAAAACAGGTCCGATGGGCCCAATTCTTCAGCTGCTTTAATTTCCAGCTGAAGTTCATGCCGGGCAAAAAGAACTTCCTGGCCGACGCCCTCTCCCGACTGCCCCAAGACGAAGAGCCCGCCCCAGACACCATTGGGACGGTCCTATCCGCCTCGCAACTGGGGATGGCCGTGACCACCCGAAGCGGCGCACGGAGGCAGCTCGACTCTACGGCGCAGCCGACGGCGGGACAACCGGCGACTGAAAGAAGCCAACCGCAACTACCAGGGGGAATGCGCACGGACCTCGCCGCCGCCCTCAAAACCGACCCCTGGTTCCTGGCAAACCCCGACAAGGTAACGATGGCACAAGACCTGGCATGGGGGGAAGGCAGAATCTACGTCCCGGACTCGCAACGCCAAGCGATCTTGCATAGGTCACACGACGCCAAGCAAGCGGGACACTTTGGGTTCCTCAAGACCCTACACCTAACACGGCGTCAATTCTGGTGGCCCGCGCTCAGGCGAGACGTAAAAACCTACGTGGCGTCCTGCCCAACGTGCGCTAGGGCCAAACGGGCACCAGGCAAACCCGCGGGGCTATTGCAACGGGTGGCAGAACCCTCCCGCCCATGGGAGGAAATCTCTATGGATTTTATAGTGGACCTCCCACCCAGCCAGAAAAAAACGGCCATTTGGGTGGTGAAGGACTACTTCTCAAAGCAGGCCCACTTCATCCCCTGCACGTCGGTCCCATCCGCACAACAGCTAGCCAAACTCTTCCTCATCCACGTGTACAGGCTACACGGATGTCCCGCACGTGTGGTGACCGACAGGGGCACACAGTTCACCTCCAAATTCTGGCGGGCCTTCCTGAAGCTGACGGGGACCCAACAGGCCCTATCTACGGCTTGGCACCCTCAGACGGACGGAGCCACAGAGGTTCTTAATGCCACCTTAGAGCAATTCATACAATCATATACTAACTACCACCAAGACGACTGGGCTGAACTGCTCCCGTTCGCCGAAGTCGCATACAACAACGCCGTCCACACGAGCACGGGGAAAACTCCGTTCGAAGTAGTCTCGGGGCGCGACTTCGTCCCCATACCGGAGCTACCTCAACCCCCGGAACCCCAGGTGGACGCTAGCGACTGGGGACGGAAGATCGCGGAAGCATGGCCAGTAATCACGGCGGCGCTGAAGGATGCACAGGCAGCCTACAAAGAGCAGGCCGACAAGCACCGGCGCCAACAACCGACGTTCCAGGCGGGGGATATGGCCTATCTATCCACCAAGTTCCTAAAGTCAACCCAACCCTCGAAAAAACTGGGGCCTAAGTACATCGGGCCGTTCCGAGTCACGCAAATAGTGAACCCGGTAGCAATACGCTTGGACCTGCCACACAACCTCCGGAGACTCCACCCGGTGTTCCACACCAGCCTCCTGAAACCGGCAACCACCTCCTGATGGCACCCAAGCACGCCACAGCCCGCACCGGTGATGATCGACGGGCAACACCACTTCGAGATAAGGGACATTCTCGACTCCCGCAAGCAACGAGGAACTCTACACTATCTGGTCAGGTGGAAACACTTCCCCCACCCGGAATGGGTGGCGGCGCACAACGTTAACGCGCCTGACCTGACCAGAGCATTTCACCGGGCATACCCCGACAAACCGCAACCAAGGTCGGCAAAACCAACCCCCCCCCGCAGGCCCCCCCCGCCTCCCGTGCCCCAAGGGAAAGGGCCCCCCCAAGCCTGCGACTTGGGTGGACCTCCCCCCCCCGGGACTCACTCCCCCCGCCCCGGGCCCACGGGGTGGTGACAAACGTTCGCCAGCACCCTCCCCCCGCCCCCCGGCCGCGGGGGAGTGGCAAGCAAGTCAACAGGGCAACCTGGGGGCAACGCCCAGGAGACACAACAAAGGCGACGCACTTTAAATAAGAAAAAAGAAGGGCCCTACCTGGAGCTGAGAAGCACCCGACCAGCCACGCCTCTCTCCTCGCCGAACTGAGCCAAACAAACAGGGTGTGGCTGGAGCATGCGCACGCCAGGTCAGGACCCGAGCATGCGCACCATGGACACACCCTGGGAAGGCACGTGGTAGAGGGAGGAGCAAAGGGAGGGGCGACAACTACTCCGGCGGGAACTTTAAAAAAAAAAAAAAAAAATGTGGCGTTTTGACAGCTCCACGGGGAAAACCCAGAAAACCGGGGGGGAACACTATTCGAAAAGGGGGCAGTATGTCATGAGTGCCGTTGAGCTAAAGTCATCAGCGCAATGGCACACATGACAATGGCAAGGAAATAGGTGAAGGGGTACAAGATAAGTGGCCATCAACCCACAACGACTAACGGCCAACAAACAATAGCTAAACGGATCACGGAGCACACCCAAGCCATCAGCGGCAATACAACGGGGATCGCCCAGCTGAAAGCAATCAGCAGAGGAATGGGAAACCTGATGATGGGCGATCCCGGAAACCCTCACCCACCGGCAGGGCAACGTATTGGACAAAGGGGGGTGACGTGACCGTGAGCGAGGGGGCGCTGACCGGCGCGGGGTATTTAAACCCCGCACCGGCGCGCTCCTGTCACTCTCAGCTTTTTTCTACCAACGCTGTACCTGCCCTGCAAATAAACCAGAGCCTGATCCGCGAACCAGTGTCTGAGTGTTATTCAGAGGTAGGCAGCGCATGACAGTCAGGTGGAAAGCCCGCACAAGTGCAAGAATCACCATAAGAAGATCTGACTGGATAAGTAATCAACTAGGTTAAGTATGCTGTGTAAACAGAGCCTTAAAAGTGCCCCCCCACTCCACTTTGAATGAGACCAGCAAGGACAATCTTACTCTTTTCTCCTATGTACTGACCACCCCTCAATATGTCATCTCAAAAGAAAAAAAAAATCAGCCACTCTTATTCTTTCATCTATATTAAATTGTCTGAATGTCAGCAGTAACAAGTCCTATCAGATTAGAGGCTGCCTTTTTTTGCTGTCTCAGTTAACCTTGGTATGTGTCCAAATCCAACCATAGTTTGATCAAATTTAAATCCCTGTCCACTCAAAAATAACATGGGGGAGGGATCCATATCACCTTGAATTATTCAGCTTCCACCAATGTAGTCAATGCTACTTGTAAATGTACTGTAACTACGAAAGATAATTCACCAATATCTATGTCATATAAACATTAATAAATAAAGGTATCTATTTATTTGAAACTTCTCATCACAGATATCCACACCACATTTAGTCTTATAATGATGAATGATCTTAGGCTTGGATTTAGATTTCTGATTTGTTCATTATTAAGCAACTGGTTAAAAGTGTGGTGGATCCCAAATTATGGAACTCTTAAATCTTTGCTGTAAAAGTTTTGTAGACATTGTGACTGTTGAGATTAAATATGCAGATGGTGGAAGAGCAGGGGGAAAAAAAAGTGGTACTGGAAAATGTACTATGTGAGCATCAGCCCAAGGCATAAATTTGAAAGCCCAAGGCTGGAATAAAACCTGTCATAAATGTTAGAAGATTCTTTTGGTGTCCTTCTCCTAAGTTCCAGGTTTCATACCTAAGACATAAATGTGGGGAGGCATCTGAACCTGTCTTGCATCAAATACAATCACTGGTCCATTTGATTCTGGCAGAGAGTGGATCTTTGTGGCTTTCTGGTTTCAGACAGAAAGGTCACATCCAACCCAGTTCACAGTTTGAATCATGAGCTAAATGCTTGCAATGAAATTGCTCATTCACTAGCTCTGGTTAGGTATGTCTGGATTCGTCAAAGTCCAATGCATCTGCTGCTTCTTTTAATAGGATAGTGTTCTCATCTGGTAGTATTTTTAATGGAATTCCTGTTTTAGCCCAAACCAAATGCTCATTCTGCAGCTTTGGTTGATTTCATGAGCCGTTTGAGAATTGCTCACCAAGAAGAGCTGTGTGACATTTCCATGTAAAAAGGAGGAAGACTGTAGACTCTTCAGGCACCTTGTAAATGTCATAAACTAAATGCCCCCTCCCCAGTCTGCAAACTGGAGAACACTATCCACCTTTGTTAGGATTCATCCGGCTGTGAAATTCAAAGGAAGCAAAGCACCCAAATTAGCTTCCATCAAATGATTTCTTTATCCTCAAGCTTCAGTGTTTTCCTACTAGACTATGTACTTAACTGTATATTGTATAATTCTGTGCTGGGCCATCATTTTCTATATTTCAGGAGCAAGATAAGAGAGAGTGGGGTGTGGAGGACCTGATCAGAAGGTCGCCCCAACTGAGAGACAAAGAGAGGTATTTAAAAAAAAAATGAAACTCAGTGTCCAGAATTAAATATAACAGTGGTACCTAACATACAAGGGCAGCTTCATCCATGGTTTCCTTAAATTAATTAATGCACATCTTCCCAGGCAATATAAATACATATTGCTACAAAACCAATGGGCTTAAAATATTTTAATGCATTAAATGAAAACAGGGACATAACAAATTTGATGGACAGAGTTCTACCTGCATTTTTCAAACAATATCCACACTAGATCAAGATTGCAATCCATGGTCTGTTCAGCATTTCATGTGATCCAGTAATTCTGCCTTGTTTCTCTCCAAAAAAGCAGGCTTTGCCTTATAACTCTAGATGGTTAGGAGGGAAATCAGAGGCTACGTATAAAGCTAAACTAGCTACAAAGATAGAATCAGCTAGAAGTAGCATTCTGCTCATTTCTGCTTGAGCCAAGCTTATCTCAAAGTCTGAAAGTGGCAAATGTAAATGTCTCCTTGCTTGGCTGATAATGAAGACCACAGACTCCATTTTTATTCAAAGATAGCTTGGAATAAATATTTCTCTGAAATGTCCATGGGAAACAGAGCTCAGTGACTTTCAAATGATACATTCCTCAACATTTCAAGGATAAAAACTCATTCTAGTAGTAAATCAAGAGAAGGTTAACCACATTTGGTGTTGTGGTTTAGTTAAATACAAATTTCTAATGAGTGACTGTGTCTTTTTCTATTTTAAAATACAGATGACAGAATGACTGACTAGTGTGGCATCTCCAGTGAAAGATGAGACCCAGGACAGGACAAGATGACAAAGCAGTTCCTGAAGCAAAATCCTCTTTGCTGAATGTCACTCAGTTCTAAAAAAATGTACATTTTTGACATCAGAAACAAATTGCAATGACATGTAAAAGCAAGAAACTGGTACGGAGAGCTATTTATCATTTTATAGAGTCCCTGGTTTGTCAAATGGCAAGAACAATTCTGCTTTGAAGACAAGAATTATTTCATTACAGCGTTCTTCTAAAACAGCGTTTCTCAACCTTGGCAACCCTAAGCATGCTGGCTAGGGAATTCTGGGAGTTGAAGTCCACACATCTTAGAATTGCCAAGGTTGAGAAATGTAGTTCTAAGAGCTCGTTTTATTTTATTTTTCTGGGAAAAGTAAATATTGACCAGGAAAAAAAAAAACATGCTGATATTATGCCATTTTCAGGAAATCAGATAGACCGAAAAGGAAGGACTCTTACTGATGGTTCTATATAATGTTCATAGTCAGATTGCTGAACATTAAGAGGTTTCATATACCTCAAGAAGCTAGGTTCCAGGAAGGACCATTCACCAACAGTTTACCATTAGTGATTAAAAAAAAATCCTTCTAGCCGACATAAAAAGCAAAAGAAGAAAGATGGCAGAGAAGAAAGCAGACAGGCACAGAGTAAGACTCTCCCAGTAGATCAGTTCATAGTGTTGAGGGTTCTTTAAAAAGGTGCAAGGGGAAAAAACTGCCCATTTCAAATTAAAATAGTGGGTAGTATCAAAGCTCTGCTCAGATTTCAAGATGTATCTTTTTCTCTTCCATTCCTACCACCAAAACTTAACAGAAGCTCTGCAGTCAATATCAACTTTAGTGAATCAGAACTGCCTTATACAGTAATTGTCATGAATGTGTAATAGCCAGTGAAGTCAAGGTGGGTGCGGTGGCAGGACAATCAAAATTCCACCTGTTTTTCATGTGTGGTATATGTAATGCGCATAAAAAAGGCAGATCTTTGATACCACTGTTGTGACTGCCCTCTTAACACACACACACACACACACACACCATATTTTGCAGACCCTGGTGGTAAGAGCTGTTAAGAGTTGGGTTTCCACCAAATTCTGTACATTTTAGCTGCCTTAAATAAATTGAGACAACAGTGTGGACTATATTAACATCCTTAAAAACAACAACAACACTGGGGAGATTCTACAGACCTGCAGATGCAGGCTTAGTTGTACATAGAATGCAGTTCAGCACAATTATGTTTACATACCTGACTCTTCCACGGGCATACATCTCCTCTCCACTCCCTTTCCTTCAACACCACAAAGTCTTATGAAAACATTCTCCTAGTCAAGTTCTTGTTTCCTTCAGAATAGTAACTCTCAGTTCCTGAGTGACAGCAAGCACCCAACTTTGGCTGATCTCAAAAACTTAAGCAGGTCAATCCATCAGGAAAAACAAGGCTATAGGCTAGACAGAAAAGTCAAAAAAGCATCCTAAAATAAGACTGTGCCGAATCACTTGGGTGTTATTACCAGTAACATTTCATGGACAAATCCATGTACTCACAAGGATCAAACAGAACTTGAAAGAGATTCTGCCTGTCCAGAACATGAACATTCATTGACCTCAGAGTATTCCAGCCAATTGATGAACATCTTCCCAGGCAACATAAATACATATTGCTACAAAACCAATGGGCAGTCATACTGAAAATATTGTCATGGATTAAATGGAATGGGTACCTTTTTGATGGGTTGAGTTCTACTGCATTTTTCAAATAACATCCATGCTATATCAAGATTGCAATCCCAATTTTCTTCTTTAATTCTAGAAGATCTAAAGTTTGGCCTTAACTTCCATGTAGAGCTGGCAAGCTTGAGAAATGTGAAGAGAAATTTAACAGCTTTTGTTGTGATGGGATATGTCTGACACTGCAGTAGAAAACAGCACGGAAAACCAGGAACATCTTTTGCTTTAATCTAAAATTCTGTGCAGATCATGGCATGCAAATCTTTCACCAGGCATGTTCTCCTTATTACTGCTAACATCTGCTTACAGAGAGAAGGTACATTTTCTTTTTCTTCTCAGTATTTCTGTTTTTATGTTCTCTGAATAATTCTTGGTTGCTGGGGTAGTCATGAGGATGAAATACAGAATTAATTCAATGTATTCTGTTCACAATCGTAAGCCAAATGAAACCAAACATTATCTTATTTTCATAAGGGTGGGGGGAAGTGATTTTGTTGCTGGAGGGGGTGGGGGCAGAGTTGCAGTCATATAATTTCCCTATCCCTCATTAACAGGCACCCAATAACCAAAGAAGAGTTAAAATTAGGCAGGTTTGTGTTGCTTATCTCACTCTAAAACTGAGCTGATCCCAGAGTAAATCATAATTATTTACCAGCTTCTGTGTTTGTACAATGTTTGAATCACCAAGAGTCGGATATGACTGAATGGATAATCTGATTCAATTCGATGTTTGTACAAAGGTGAGTACTAAAATACAAAACAACTTATCTAAACACACTTTTTAAAATGTGTGTTTTAAAATGGATTACTCCTTATTTTTCTGAAGGCCAAATACCAAATAGTCACATTTTGTCATTCTCACATCAAATGCCACCTATGATGGGAGCCTCCTTCCCATTTTTGGACCTTAGAAATGAGGCGACAGTTCTATAAGATGTTAGCTTGAAAGAAGCAGACATTCTATCCATTTTTAATTTTAAAAAAAGAAAGAAAAGGTCCCATTACAGAGAGCTGCTAACAATTTGGATTGCATCTGTTTTGTCTCTTCTATTATAACAGAGTTTTTTTTTTAAAAAAAAGTGGGGGGAGTCATAGATGTTGCAGTATGGAAAGAAGGGATGCTTGGAACTGGAAGAGGGCATTATCAGATTTTCTGCTAATGATATTTCACAATAAAAAAATTGCCTGGAAGCTTTTGGAAGCCATTCAGCAGTCTACAAGAGGTCAGAAGTCACCAAACCAATGTTTGGTACACAAGAAGCCAGAATTAATTCTCAGTGATTTGACCTCAAGAATCCATTTTCAGTTTTGGTACTTTATGAAAAGTATTTTATCTGGCCATTCCTAACCACTGCGCAGTGCCAACCCATTTAAGTTGTTTCAAAAAGCTCCTGAGATTCTGAATCATGCTATGCCATAGACTGCCTTCCAGATCAGTCCTTTTCTTTGCTATTTTTCCCCAGTTCCATTTTTGTATCCATGCTGTCTTTGCTCATTTGCAGCAATCTATAAATGCAAATGATGAGCTTGCTGGTGGCTTAATATATTAAACCATCATGATCTTCTATAACTTCTCTGGGATTTCATCTTTCCTCAGAAAATCTCAAGATCACCAGAAAAACTAAAGGCAGACACTAGCAGATTATATCATGAGCTATCACTGACAAAGAGAAATCAAGAAGTGTGATGCAGCATTATTCAGGATCTGCAGGTGGGAGATGACTTTGGAAAGCTGCATCTGAAGATTGTTTAGGGCCCAGCTTAAGTGCCCAGGCAGGAGTAGCAACAGGGACATCCCTCACGTTGACCATATGACTCGAGGAAGGGGAGGTGGTTTCAGGGTGTTCAACAGATTCCTGCAAGATTAGATGACTACCAAGGATGGAGAGATGCCAAGATCCAAATATGATTCATTCAAGTATTATGAGAATAGCTTGAGGAGGGCATTAGCCATTTGGATTTTTTAGAGAAGGGTTGAGTTAAAGGGAGAGAGCACCCTGGTTGAAGTCTCCCAAGAGAACTGGCTCCACTTACACTTTATTTGCATTTTAATTGACACTACAGCTCCTGAGTAGGCAGTACAGCAACAGAGAGCCACATCTACCATAATGAGTAACAAAATTTCAGCTGCAAAATGGTGTAGGTTTTAAATACCCTATGTATTTACCATTAAGTCTGGAAATGGGAACCATTTTGAGCCTTTTTGGGTGTTTGGGAAAGGGAACAGGTTGTTTCCTAGAGGCTCCTGCCCCCATACCAAAAGATACCTTCCTCCACAAAGCCAGGACATTTACTGGGAACCACACAAACTCCTTGGGTACCTTTGAGCCAGTCCCTTCTTCCAACCTGAAAAAAAGGTAGTACATAAATCTAATCGAGAAAGTAAACAAAGAAAAATGTACCTCTTGCAGCCATCTGGAAAGTCAGTAAATTAAATTCTACCTTCCACCACTCAAATATTGCCAGTATTACTCTAGTAGTACCCATATTGGATGGTGCTGTTGTCCTAAAACATGCAGTTCGGCAATGTTGAAGGATCACCCAAACTATCGGGGTTTCATCCCATGAGTTCTCAAGGAGCAGCAGGTCTGGATCCTCCGGTCAGAAACTTCGTTATACCACAAATGTTCCCCCTGCAGCAGAGTGATCAGATTTCATTGGTCTCTGGACCTGCCTTCAAGAATTGGTCAGTTGCTGACCTGGGAAATGCCTCTAATGAAAACTGCTTCTGCTCACCAAAGTCTTTTAAACAACTTGTGGCCTGGGACTATAACTGTTTAAATGTTTGTTTCTTCTGGCTGTGCTCATGCTGTGTTTGATGTTATGGTTTTATCTCTCTTTTTATTTTTTAAAAATTGCACTAATATTTTAGCCACCCCCAGAGCTGTATGGTATGGAGTAATATTCAAATGTAATGAGTTCATAAAAAGTTGTGAATGACTTCTGCAGTGTTGCCAGGAGAGTTACAGGTTGTCCACATGTGGCTTCTTCATAATAGTGAGTAAAATCAGAAACTTAGGCATACCTAACAAACATACTAAACAGGCATGTTTGTTTCTCTTGAAATTCAGCTTTCCAGAAGAAAGCCACAATTCTTGACTTGTTAACTTTCAAAAGCTTGCTAATCTTTGCAGCTTTACCAGCATTTTGAGACTGATAATTATGAAGTATAGGCAATCACAGATGTTAGCAAATGCCAAATAATTCATTGGAAAAAATATTTCCCATTTTTATTTTATATTGACTGATATTTCATATTAGTCAACTAAGGCCTTCCACTGCAAAATGCTACTGTATAGACATAATGAAATACTGTATGCACTATGATCTTTAGCTCTGCTGACCGGAGTTATTTTTTCCCATCTTTCAATTTTTGTCGGAGCAACAGACAAGCCTGAAATAGATTAATCCCTTTATTGTATTACTATTATCCATTAGATGACCATGTTGGAAAAAAGGGGGTGGAATTAGGAAGCAAAATGCATGTTCAAAACTTAGAATAATAAGTATAAATTGGGGAGGTGTCATTCCTTTCTCTTCCAGATACTAATACTACCACTGCAATACTGTTTATCTCGCTGTCGGTTTGCCCAATATAAATGACATATATTAATGTATTTCCTAACAGATCAGAGTGCATGCAAAGGTATCACTTAAGTGATCCAGTAAGGTCATCTACTACTGTAATTCCAGTATTATGGTTATAGTATTTAATTATTGTAACTTGCTCAAAGGCAGCTGCTAAGCTGGAATCAAACTGGGCAAAAGTTTGCAATGCACCAATTATATACACCTGAGCCCATCTGTCAATGTACTTAAATATTGCTTTAGTCACGCTGGATACAACTTGTGACTTCAGCCAGATATTTTGGAGTCTGGAGATCAAACCACCAGCTTTGGAGCTACCTGGACCATCAGAGGCTCATGCTCCAGGGTGACTGATAAGCAGCATTCTCTCTCCAGTGATTGGACACAGTATATATCCTATGATCATGAGCTCCAATCTTCAGGTATTCTCAAAGTACTTACCCCAGCCAGGTATTGCCTCCAGTAAAATATTCTTCTGTGACTATTTGTTCGTAAACAATCCATGCTGCTCTACCAGAGCAACAAGATTCATGGTTGCCATAAGAAACACAGATGTAGAAGCACCTTTAGTACAGTGAAATGATTCCTCGTTTGAGGAAATTCCAGTTCAAAAAAGTCACACTGCACTATTTTCTGAGGAAAGATTCTGGGATAGCCCACCACCACTTCTGAAAATTAATTGGGTGCTGTTGCCTCAAACACATCATTGGTACCACTAGAGCTGGATCACCCAATGGAGAAGGTCTGGGACTATGCAGGCCCTTGGTATGAAAATAGTCTGTCTGAGAGTCCCTGATGACAGACTATAAATCCACATCTCCATGAAGGAGTGATGTTCTTCATCCTTTACAGTGAGATATCTCAGTCCCTCCCTTTGCTGGAAATAGTTTAGAAACTGATCATTTTAAAAGAAAGGCAGGAATATGAGGAACTCTGCTGAAGCTGATGTCAGTCCCACAAGGTAGACCAGATCCAAAAATCAACTCCAGAACTGTACTTTATTGGTAGGCTATAACAACAGAATCTTCTAAGTCTGATGGTGCTTTTCCATCCCTCCTTCTTATACTCCAGTGAGTCAGGGAGGGGCCACTGGAGCCTCATCTTAATATGATTGTGGTGGAATGTGAGGACAATCTTGGGGAACAGAGGGAAGAGATACTGCCTAAGGAACAATTAGATAAAAGGAAAGGAAGTCCATGAGAGGGTAACAGTCTAAAGAAGAAACTTAGGAAAGACCCACCTTGACCACCCAACTGATAAACAGGGAAGGCGGGAGATTTGTACTTTCAGACTTGCAAGATTCTGTTAATGTAGCCTCAGAATAAAGTAGAATTAGCTCATCTGGTTGTGTTTTTTGTCTGGTTTACCTGGAAGGGCTGACAATGATCTCTGTTCCCAGGACTTAAGGAATGCTCTTGCCCTTTTTTGCTTACATAACCTTTTCTGAATATTTGCTTCAAGGCCACTGCTGTGGCTCTCTAAAGCTACACACTAAGGCTGGGGAAAGCACAGGACTACCATCATTCTCCTGGACAGCCTCGGTTTGAAACTTGGAATCCCAGGAAACGGGAAGTCAGGGAAGTGAAGCAGAAGAACTCCAATTCTATTTCACCAGGAATTTCTGCTAGATTTATGATTTCTGTACCTCGGGTTTTTAATTTTTCTGTACAATTTATGAAATTCAGTATTTACCTTCAGCCTTTATTCTTACTTCAGGCTGTACAAATACAGTATTTATGTAGAAACATCTTGTGATCTGTGTTATTAATTTCAAACTTGTTGATTTTCAGAGAAAATCGTAAATTTACAGAGATTCTGGCAGTGAGATCTGTTTGCAGCAGACTACCACCATCTTGTCATCTGTCTGCAGCTAAGACAGACCTCCTGATCATGACTCTAAGAGCCTGCACAGAACTTCCCTTCAAAACCAGGGACGTGCCTACTGAAACCCAGCCAGACTGGAGGAACCAAACCCAGGTCCCAATTCTGAGTGAATCAGTGAGGTAGAAGGATAGGTACCTCAGGAAGCAGGGGATGCATTCATCTAGATAGGGTTCCTAAAGCAGTTGGCTGGCAAAGAATTAGACCCTCTGGAAGGAAGGGAACCATCCTTGCCATGAACAATCCTCAGGAGGAACACACAAGGGCAAGGGGAGGACCAGGGCCTATTGACGATCCAAGAGGAAACGGCTCAAAAGCACCTAGCCTTCAGCAAAGGTTAGACCTCGGCTTCATCAAAAGAAAAGACAGTTGTGCCTCTCACAAGGATTACAGGAAGAGGTACAATGCCAGAGACTAGTCATGGCCAGGAAGTTTTGTAAGCACATCTTTTGCTTGGCCCCGAGGGGTGGGAAGAACTGAGAAACAGTCTAGTTTTTGGGAGAGGACTGAATATGGCAGGGGTGTAACCGAGAAGGTCTGATCCTGTAATGTATGCCAAAGGGCAGAGGAGAAGGTGAAAGTACTTTTACAACTCATAGAACCCCCATTCCAGAGAGTGACACTAAACACCCCAAGAAAAAAAGGATGTATTAACCATGTATGGACAATGCCACTAGGTGACTGACCCCCAACTGCAACTGTTGCCTTTCCTCCTACTTGTTAAAGTGGAAGTCCTGGCAAAGGGGACAGAGGAGACAAGATAATCTGTGGGGGCCCCGGTGGCATTTTTCCCACTCGTCAGGAACTGAAATTTAGTACTTTCAGGAATGAAATGATCTGATTTATGTATCATGTATTAACGCAATGGCCTTAGAATTCTACATTACAAATAAATAACATGGGATCATAAAAATCCACCAAATACCTTCAAAACAGTTCGTCAGGAGAAGAAAGGGAAGCAGGGAGGAAATCTCATATATTTAAAATGTATGTTATAGGAGAAATATATATATAATTTCAAGGGTGCTTTTTGAAAAAAACAGCAATGTATTAAATGCACACCATCACAAAAATGAACCTTATGGAGAAAACATAGAAAAGAGAGTTTGTCTGGATTTGTATCCTACCTTTTGTACAGGGGCCCCAGGTGATGTGCACAGTGCTCTTCCCCCCATTTTTCCCTGGAACAACCACCTTGTGATGGGTTCACCCACCCTCAATCAACTATTTTTATCAACTGTAATCACCGAGAACACCAAGGCTTCTAATCTATTTGTACTGCACTGTTTAAATAACCCTTCCCAATGCACAAAAGCTTAGGAATGGATTTCAGAAATGCATTCTATGCCACTTTGTGTAAAAACTTAATGGGCTGGAATCGCCCAAAATTATGTATTATGTTTTAGAAGAAACAGATCTTTTTTTCCAAATAAAAACATCTTGCATGTTATGCATGGACTAATAGATATATGCTGTCTTTTCCATGAAGGAATAGCATTTTTGATGAAGTACCTTATGGCAAATTTGAAATGTTGGCCTGGGGCTCCTATGAGACATAATTCACTCCACCAGCTAGAAGAGATTCAGCTTTGACATCCATTCCTCTAAACTCATTATTGACCCCAGGGAAAATACTAGCCTTAAGCCAGTTTTTAATGAAGACTCTGGTGCAGTCACTGCTGTCATGCTAAACGCAATAATGAGAAACAAACCACTTAACAGCCATAGATTCAGGACCTGTATATAACCTGAAAAGTTCATTTCTTGGGAATTCTTTCTCACGATGCAGCTGACATCCAAGAGGAGATTTAATTACCTTGCTCGGTAATTTGTTACATAAAACCCACTCAAGCTGATCAAGATCATGATTAGTCATGTAGAAAACATATATTTAAAGGATATTAACAGAGGAAAGGAAACTTTATCCTGGCTGGGAATCTGGAAACCTGCAATCCCAAGAAACTGGGACGTGTCAGATTCTTCAAGGCTATGCTTAAAATAAATTCATAAACTCACCACCTGTTACCTCCCCTCTTTATATCTTGGAACTTCATATATCCCTTCCCAGTGCACAAAAGCTTAGGAATGGATTTCAGAAATGCATTCCACACTACTTTGTGTAAGAACTTTGGCCAGCTTGGTCTGTTGGTTAAGGTGCTGGGCTAGAAACCAGGAGTCTGTGAGTTCTAGTCCCACCTTAGGCATGAAAGCTGGCTGGGTGACCTTGGACCAGTCCCCCTCTCTCAGCACAAGAGCCAATCAGGCGTGGTGGGAGAGTTCTAGTCCCGCCTTAGGCATGAAAGCCGGCTGGGTGACCTTGGGCCAGTCCCTCTCTCTCAGCCCAAGAGCCAATCAGGCATGGTGGGAGAGTTCTAGTCCCGCCTTAGGCCTGAAAGCCGGCTGGGTGACCTTGGGCCAGTCCCTCTCTCTCAGCCCAAGAGCAAATCAGGCGTGGTAGAAGAGTTCTAGTCCCGCCTTAGGCCTGAAAGCCAGCTGGGTGACCTTGGGCCAGTCTCTCTCTCTCAGCCCAAGAGCAAATCAGGCGTGGTAGAAGAGTTCTAGTCCCGCCTTAGGCATGAAAGCCGGCTGGGTGACCTTGGGCCAGTCCCTCTCTCTCAGCCCAAGAGCCAATCAGGCGTGGTAGGAGAGTTCTAGTCCCGCTTTAGGCATGAAAGCCGGCTGGATGACCTTGGGCCAATCCCTCTCTCTCAGCCCAAGAGCCAATCAGGCGTGGTGGGAGAGTTCTAGTCCCGCCTTAGGCACGAAAGCTGGCTGGGTGACCTTGGGCCAGTCCCTCTCTCTTAGCCCAAGAGCCAATCAGGCGTGGTAGGAGAGTTCTAGTCCCACCTTAGGCATGAGAGCTGGCTGGGTGACCTTGGGCCAGTCCCTCTCTCTTAGCCCAAGAGCCAATCAGGCGTGGTAGGAGAGTTCTAGTCCCACCTTAGGCATGAAAGCTGGCTGGGTGACCTTGGGCCAGTCCCTCTCTCTCAGCACAAGAGCCAATCAGGCGTGGTGGGAGAGTTCTAGTCCCGCCTTAGGCACAAAAGCCGGCTGGGTGAGCTTGGGCCAGTCCCTCTCTCTCAGCCCAAGAGCCAATCAGGCGTGGTAGGAGAGTTCTAGTCCCGCCTTAGGCACAAAAGCCGGCTGAGTGACCTTGGGCCAGTCCCTCTCTCTCAGCCCAAGAGCCAATCAGGCGTGGTAGGAGAGTTCTAGTCCCGCCTTAGGCACAAAAGCCGGCTGGGTGAGCTTGGGCCAGTCCCTCTCTCTCAGCCCAACCCACCTCACAGGGTTGTTGTTGTGGGGAAAATAGGAGGAGGAAGAAGTATTAGGTATGTTCACCGCCTTGGGTTATTTATAAATATAATAAAGGTGGGATAAAAATTAAATAAATTAACGTAATGGGCTGGAATCACCCATAATTATGTATTACGTTTTAGAAGAAACAGATCTTTTTTCCAAATAAAAACATCTTGCATGTTATGCATGGACTAATAGATATATGCTGTCTTTTCCACGCAGGAATAGCGTTTTTGATGAAGTACCTTATGGCAAATTTGAAATGTTGGCCTGGGGCTCCTATGAGACATAATTCACTCCACCAGCTAGAAGAATCTGCAGTCTTAACTGCAGATCCCAGAGCCACTGCAAATGTTATTACTAAAATCTGTCTTTTCACTGAGTTAGATTTTTAACATTTTTATTAATTTCCAATGTGTCGAAATGGCAATTTTGATCTATATTATATTGGTCTGTTTCCTGTCTAAATTATTGATGTACTGTCTTGTTATTCTTGTAATCTGCAAAGCAAAGTTGTCCTTGCATGGATTATAAATAAGTAAGTAAATAGGACTTTAAAAACCCTTCCAGATCAGAAGTTAACAGCGACTTTCCATAATAAGATCTTCACCTTTCTTGCTATCAGATGGGTGGACCAGAGATCTCCATAGGCAGAATGAGGAACAAATGAGAATGAGGAGGAAAATTCAGATAAGAACAGTTTTGAAAGGCATGATATGAAAGGGACCAATGATCTCAACGAGTGAGGAATGGAAAATGTGTTTACTGTAAACCTGCAACAATATCAATCAACAACTGTAATTTTTCCAACCTTAAAAAATAGGTCCTATTTTAAATGAATCTACCAATGCCATTTTAATCTGCTCTGGAGGCATGAAATTATTGTCATAAGCTTGGCTCAAGGTATTCCTCAGCATAATGTATAAATCAAAATTGTTGAACTTAATAATAGAGGGGCTTGTTCAGACAAGACTGCTTCTTGAATTAGCCAAATTGAAAATCAACCCAATTTCCAAATTTGCAGAACACATTTTGCAATACGTAAACTGGGAGAAGAAAGAAAGAAAGAAAAAAAAACCTGTGGGTATCACCTGGTGTGCAGCACCACCACCCATAAAAATATAAATAAGGAAATAAAATAAACAACCCTAACCAATATGAGTTTTACCAGTAAGTTAAACAAGTGAAGCCAGTAAATCTTTAACTGACTTGCTGAAATATAATGGGTGAACACAGCCAGGAAACTGCATCTGCCGCAGTGATGCTGGTTAGATCACGACTGTCACAAAACACGGAGTGGCCTCGCCAAGACTCCATTTTTGGTGGAATTCACTGAGCCATTTATTTTTCGAATGTAATTTCTAAATCACATGCATGCGCTCACACACAGAGAAACACAAAAAGAGAAAGAGAGATACACGGCCAATATTATTGATTTTGAAGTTGGAAGTTATTTATCTGGTTGGTCTAAAATCAGATTTGACTATGTGGGGATTTCTGTAAAAATAGATCTGAGTCATGTATCCATCCAGGCTTTACCTAAATAGATAGTTAAGCGGCTGAGATGGAGGCGGGGGAGAAATTGGTGCTTTCATTAGACATTCAGTGTCAGAAAGACTGTAGTTGCCATCTGCTGGAATGTGGAAAGAATGACAACAGACATACTTTGGCAACAGGCATCCTTTGTAAGCCTTGCATGGGAATAAATGCATTGCCAAAACCACCAAAACTTTTCAAGGGGGGCAGTGGGATTATAAAAACCAAAATAAATAAATAAATAATCATCCATTTCCCTAGTGAAGTGATAAGCAATGTGAGGGTTCCATACCTAACATTCCTAAATAAGTAAAATACACATTTTAACTACTGTTAATTTACTAGATCGCCATTTTTTATTTGGGGTGGCAATCTGTATCCATTCCCTGCCCTTTAGATGGTTAGTAAAGACCTTCTCCTTCTCCTCTTCATCCCTTCCCCCGCCTCCTCCTTAGTTTTAGATTGATCACTCGATCATTAGGTTTATACCCCACTTTTCCTCCAGCTAATAAAGGTGGCCTATATAGCACCCCCTTCCTCCAATTTTTCCCCACAGCCATAATCCACTGATGAAGGTTGGACTGAGAGAGAAGAATTGGCCCAAGGTCACCCCAGGAACTTCCATGGCTGAAGGTGGACTTGGACCTGGATCTCCCTATTCCTAGTCCAACAGCTTTACTACTCCAAACTGGCTTAGTTTTACAATTCCTATTCTAGGACTTCTTTTTATTTTCAGCACTACTTTTGATACCTTTTTTAACTGCTGCCATTTAGTAATTATGATCCTTTCAGTCAGCTACACCGTGTATGGCACTTGTTACATTGATTATATTTCGGATATTTAAACAGGAATAAAACAGCCTATACTACTCCTAAAGGAATATTTCAGCTTTCCTCGTCTTCTTGTCAAGCCAGCTACAATAAAGGAATCTCACTACATTTGAAGTACCACAGCTTAGTACCCAAGGACACGTTTGACATGCAAAAAGCCTCATATTCAAAACCAGGCACATCTAGGTAGATTTCTGAATCCCTGGAGAGCCAGTCCCTAGGACCAAAAGTGAATTTGATGGACTTAGTGCGAAATAGTTTCTCTCTGCTTCTAATTCTCACTAGTTGAAAAGCAAATTATGTCGATGTGTACGTGGCCACCAAAAGGAAACATCTAGAGTTCTTAAAAGTACAAGGGTTTTAAATGCTCCATCCTGTTGCTATTGTTTTGCTGTCCCCTGCCCCCAAATTAGCTGCATAAAAAGACGATATTAAAGCGGTATCAAAATTTATCCATTTCCTTCCAAGTGTTGGAGATGAGTGCTAGAAATTCAGCAGAAATCTTTTTTTTTTTTTTAAACAATTCTTCTCTTCCCCTCACTTCCTTGCATTCTTTCTTGTTATGTATCCGGTACCTTAATTCACTGTTTGGAAAATCAGATCAAGTTAGAGTATATATTTGAGGTTATATATTTGAGGTCATTTTTGGTATATATTTTCAAGAATATATTTCCATGCTATCTGCTCACTTGTTGCCATGAGAACTTCAGAAATGGGTAAATGAAATAACAGGGAAAGATTTACAGGGAAAGATGAGATTTAAAATGACTACAAGAGCCTTCCTTGTTAAGCTGGGCAGTCACATTCCTAAGTGAACTTTCTGTTCCCTGGTCTTTGCCAGATGTTACGTCTGGGGGAAAGCAAAAGCAAAACTTTCTCCCTTGCTTTTTCATTTTTATTCATTCTAATTTTTTATTAAAGAAGTTTTCAACAGAATAAAAACAATGCAGATTTGGAATTGAAGACAAAAAGAGTATGGAAAAGTAGTAAGAAAGTGGGGGAAAAAACAAAGAAAAAGAAATAGAAAAAAGAAAAAAAGTAATAAAGAAGTGGCTTCTGATCTTCTTAACCGCAGTTATAAGTATATTTATCTTTTACCCTTGTTCTCTAAGGTTACTCCCTTGCTTTTTTTACAGGCAGAATGAATCTCATATTACCAAGATTTTGGCTCTATGGCGGGAGCGGGGAGAAGCAGGGGGACCGAACCATGTTAATGGAACACTCAACAGGACCACCCAGAAATTAAATAACTTAAAAGATGTAATGTTTTCTGCTTGTTTATTGCATAAGAAACACCACAGATAAGGAGATACGGGATTAATCTGTGCTATAACTACAAAGTGGAGAAAAAATAGTGATGCTTATCCATACTAATAGTTGTTGGAAGGTCAAAATGGAAATGAAGATCTTGGAAGCTTATCTTCAATACCTATTTCTTGATACAGTATTCTTTTTCTGTCTTCCTTCCTATCAGTCAACCGCAGAGAGATTTTTCAATTAGCTGCCATGTGAAGGACTAACTCAGCAATTGGAAACTCATTGGGGAAAGCATTCAAAATAAATGTGCTGGCTAGAGAGAAAGAGTGAGTGAGTGAGAGCGACAGACAGACAGAGACATTGATTTATTTTGGAAATAGATCAGCTTTTAAAATACATACTTGTGGTATGTTGGCTACATTAAACAGGAAACAAATCCAAAATAACAACAAAGAAACAACCACTGAATTTAGTCAACTGTTGACTTTGATTAAAGGCATCAGCAGAGGGTGGAAGGGCTGTCAAAAAGTCAAGATGGCAGCCACAGCCATGTGACTGAAGACCTGCCCCTATTTTACATGTGCCACAACAGCCATCTTGACTTTATTGACCCCTCCCCTGTGGGTTCCTCTGCTCTGAATACTAGGAAGATTTTCTTTGATGGTAAGAACTGTTAAGCAGCTTCCTAGAACAGTGATGGATTCCCACTGTGGAAGGGACTTAGATGACCCCTTGCCAGGAATGATTTAATAGTGGATTCCTGAACTGAGCAGAGGTTTGGACTAGCTGTCCTCTAAAGAGAAAGAATAAACATTTATAAAATCTTGTGCAAAGACCAGCTTGTCCACATGATCATGTTTGCCAGCTGACATTAAACTTCCATACACCTAACGTATGAATGTTATGTGCCATCCCTTATTCATCTATGTGCATATATTTACATGTATTCAGGGCTATCACAACTGAAGTGTTGCCTAGAAAGTTCTCATGTGCCGTGAAAATATCCAGGAAAGGCTGTGATTTCATCTTTTGCCATCATTAATTTTATTGTAAACCAAATTGTCAAGACACTTCAATAGTCAGCACTGAATAGCGTACAAAATCTAATATAGAAACAAAGAAATAATAAAGTGATTGCTCCAGGGGATGCAGCCTCCTCCAAGATGAATACTGTAAGAATAATGAGTAACATGGAGTAGGTATTTTTCCCAGACCTTTAAGTCACATCTTTATTAGACCTTTTAAGCACTTGATCCTGGCCTGCTGCTTGTAACAACGATTTCAGAAGAAATAAAGACTTACTCACTTCTTACTGCAAGGAAACAAGCATACTTCTTTGTTACTGGTTGAGATATAAAGACAGCACAAACTGAAACTCGAGTCCACAGAAGAATTTTAATCTTAGACATTTAAATTGATTCTACTGTACCTTGTTTTTTAAGTTCACTTAAAAACTCATAGAGGGGTTTGATTCATGGAACATCTTCTAGAGGGAGCCCCAGGAGCAAAAGGCATTAAAAAAACAACAAAACCAGAAAACAACAAAACAAAACAAAACACAAAACTTATTTCCATTCTAAAAACAAGGTGGGTGGGGGAGACATTAGGATCACATCTAAAAGCCAATGTTCAGCATCACACCAATAATATCCTAGGCAGGGTACATCATTTCTCAGGAGGGCTGGAGGAATCTCAGGGCTGTGAAACAGGTGATGGAAAGACATTGGATTATTGCTGGCCTGACCTTGAACTACAAATGGCAAGTGGATCATCCCTGGAAATAGAAATGTTTGGGAGCAAAGTTTCCTTCAGACCCCCTCAAAGTGCTGCTAAAGTAGCTTTTCCAAGACCACCCATGCTTCCTCTTTGATGAAAGAGTCCATTCATTCTAACAGATATGCTATACAGGGATAACTCCCTGCAGGTTTTGCTATGTCTCCATTACAGCCAGTTTGAGAGCAGTTTAAATCATGCCAGAGGATTCACCTCTCTTTTCAACTTTTTTTTTTCCTTCTGGTTGTTGTTGTTGTTTATTCGTTTAGTCGCTTCCGACTCTTCGTGACTTCATGGACCAGCCCACGCCAGAGCTTCCTGTCGGTCGTCAACACCCCCAGCTCCCCCAGGGATGAGTCCGTCACCTCTAGAATATCATCCATCCACCTTGCCCTTGGTCGGCCCCTCTTCCTTTTGCCTTCCACTCTCCCTAGCATCAGCACCTTTTCCAGGGTGTCCTGTCTTCTCATCATGTGGCCAAAGTATTTCAGTTTTGCCTTTAGTATCATTCCCTCAAGTGAGCAGTCTGGCTTGATTTCCTGGAGGATGGACTGGTTGGATCTTCTTGCAGTCCAAGGCACTCTCAGAATTTTCCTCCAACACCACAGTTCAAAAGCATCGATCTTCCTTCTCTCAGCCTTCCTTATGGTCCAGCTCTCGCAGCCATATGTTACTACGGGGAACACCATTGCTTTAACTATGCGGACCTTTGTTGTCAGTGTGATGTCTCTGCTCTTAACTGTTTTATCGAGATTGGTCATTGCTCTTCTCCCAAGGATTAAGCATCTTCTGATTTCCTGACTGCAGTCAGCATCTGCAGTAATCTTTGTACCTAGAAATACAAAGTCTTTTACTGCTTCTACATTTTCTCCCTCTATTTGCCAGTTATCAATCAAGCTGGTTGCCATAATCTTGGTTTTTTGAGGTTTAGCTGCAAGCCAGCTTTTGCACTTTCTTCTTTCCCCTTCATCATAAGGCTCCTCAGTTCCTCTTCACTTTCAGCCATCAAAGTGG
Organism: Candoia aspera; assembly: GCF_035149785.1. NCBI lineage: Eukaryota > Metazoa > Chordata > Lepidosauria > Squamata > Candoiidae > Candoia > Candoia aspera. The sequence goes on from NC_086160.1 coordinate 72,378,814, forward strand.
TATCATCTGCATATCTGAGATTGTTAATGTTTCTTCCAGAGATTTTAACTCCAGCCTTGGATTCCTCAAGCCCAGCTTGTCGCATGATGTGTTCTGCATACAAGTTGAATAGGTAGGGTGAGAGTATACAGCCCTGCCGTACTCCTTTCCCAATCTTAAACCAGTCCGTTGTTCCGTGGTCTGTTCTTACTGTTGCTACTTGGTCGTTATACAGATTCTTCAGGAGGCAGACAAGGTGACTTGGTATCCCCATACTGCTAAGAACTTGCCACAATTTGTTCTGGTCCACACAGTCAAAGGCTTTAGAATAGTCAATAAAACAGAAATAGATGTTTTTCTGAAACTCCCTGGCTTTTTCCATCATCCAGCAGATATTGGCAATTTGGTCCCTAGTTCCTCTGCCTTTTCTAAATCCAGCTTGTACATCTGGCAATTCTCGCTCCATGAATTGCTGAAGTCTACCTTGCAGGATCTTGAGCATTACCTTACTGGCATGTGAGATGAGTGCCACTGTTTGATAGTTTGAACATTCTTTAGTGTTCTCCTTTTTTGGTATGGGGATATAAGTTGATTTTTTTTCCAATCAGATGGCCATTCTTGGGTTTTCCAAATTTGCTGGCATATAGCATGCATTACTTTGACAGCATCATCTCTCAAGATCTTGAACAGTTCAGCTGGGATGCTGTCATCTCCTGCTGCCTTGTTATTGGCAATGCTTCTTAAGGCCCATTCAACCACACTCTTCAGGATGTCTGGCTCTAGCTCACTGACCACACCGTCAAAGCTATCCCCGATATTGTTATCCTTTCTATACAGGTCTTCTGTATATTCTTGCCACCTTTCCTTGATCTCTTCTTCTTCTGTTAGGTCCTTGCCAGCTTTGTTTTTGATCATACCCATTTTGGCCTGGAATTTACCTCCAATGTTTCTAATTTTCTGGAAGAGGTCTCTTGTCCTTCCTATTCTATTGTCTTCTTCCACTTCTGTGCATTGCTTGTTTAAAAATAATTCCTTATCTCTTCTGGCTAACCTCTGGAATTTTGCATTTAATTGGGCATATCTCCCCCTATCACTGTTGCCTTTTGCTTTCCTTCTTTCTTGGGCTACTTCTAGTGTCTCAGCAGACAGCCATTTTGCCTTCTTGGTTTTCTCTTTCTTTGGGATGTATTTTGTTGCCGCCTCCTGAACAATGTTGCGAACTTCTGTCCAGAGTTCTTCCGGGACCCTATCTACTAAGTCCAGTCCCTTAAATCTATTCTTCACCTCACTGTATATTCCTTAGGAATATGAGTGAGCTCATATCTAGCTGATCTGTGGGTCTTCCCTAATCTCTTTAGTCTGATCCTAAATTGTGCAAGAAGAAGTTCGTGATCTGAACTACAGTCAGCTCCAGGTCTTGTTTTTACTGACTGTATAGATGTCCACCACCTTTGGCTGCAAAGGATGTAGTCTATCTGATTTCGGTGTTGTCCATCTGGGGAAGTCCATGTATAAAGTCATCTCTTAGGTTGTTGGAAGAGAGTGTTTGTTATGCATAGTGAGTTATCTTGGCAAAATTCTATCAGCCTATGTCCTGCTTCATTTTGTTCTCCCAGGCCATGCTTACCTGTAATTCCAGGTGTCATTTGACTGCCCACCTTAGCATTCCAGTCTGCTGTGATGAAGATAGCATCTCTTTGAGTCGTGTTGTCCAGTAGGTGCTGCAGATCCTCATAGAACTGCTCTACTTCAGCTTCTTCAGCATCTGTGGTTGGGGCGTATATTTGGATCACTGTGATGTTAGATGGCTTGTCCTGAATTCGAATTGAGATCATTCTATCGTTTTTTGGATTGTATCCAAGCACTGCTTTAGCCACTTGACTATTAATTATGAAGGCTACTCCATTTCTTCTGTAGTCCTCTTGTCCACAGTAGTAGATCTGGTGGTCATTTGATGTGAAGTGCCCCATTCCAGTCCATTTCAGTTCACTGATGCCCAAAATGTCTATCTTTGATCTTGACATCTCACCAATAACCACATACAATTTGCCCTGGCTCATAGATCTTACATTCCAGGTTCCAATGGTGTGTTGATCCTTAGAACATCGGATTCACCATTCACCACCAGCACCGTTGGCCGCTAGCCATCCTTTCGGCTTTGAGCTAGCTGCGTCATCACGTCTGGGGCTAGTTGAACTCATTCTGTGTTCCTCCCCAGTAGCATTTTGACCATCTTCCGACCTGGGGGTCTCATCTTCCGATGGTATCCTGACATATCTCTGGTTGTACTGATCCATTTAGTTTTCACGGCAAGAATACTGGGGTGGGTTGCCATTACCTTCCCCAGGGATTGCATTTAGTCTGACCTCTCTGTCATGACCTTCCCGTCTTGGGTGGCCCTTCACAGTTTAGCTCATGGCATCATTAAGGTGCTCAAGCTCCAGCACCATGACAAGGTAATGATCGTTTGCTGAAGCCCTTCTGTTCACCATGACATTTATATCAAAAATGCTTTAGCGGCAGGGAAAGCAGAGGGAGAACAGCAACTGTTTGACAAACCTCTGGTTGTCCTGTAATGTTGCAAATGTATTGTCTTTTTCACTGTTTCCGTAGAGGGCTGACTCCAACAAAATTTATTTCCAAGAGAGCTTGAAGCAAGCAGTTCCCACTTTTGATCTTCTGTTTTTGAACTCAGATACTGTATATTGCATTTCCTAATTACAGCTTTTGCATTAGTTGTATTACAGCAGAGTGACTCAGGGTGCATGATTATGAATATTATACAATCACATTGGTGTAAATATCTAAATGGGACAGAAGCTCTGGCATAGATTTAATATATCTTACATAGCAAATGTATTGAACTAGTATTATTTTAAGACTGATCAGTTTCCAAGGATCAATTTCACTAAATATTATACATCATATTCATAGAGAATAAAGAACCATTCCATACTGCCACATCCATTGCTTTGCACCAGTAACCCTTTAAAACAGTGTTTCTCAACCTTGGCAACTTTAAGATGTGTGGACTTCAACTCCCAAGAATTCCCCAGCCAGCATATTTAGATCTTAAAAGTACATTACACCTGGTAATTAAATAGCCCTGATCAAGAACAAAGTAGTTTAAATATATATATATATATATATATATATATATATATATATATATATATATATATTTGAACTGGGTGGAATGAAAAACAGCCTTAAGGTTGCCTCCTTTGTCAAAGACTAAATGCATCATGTAATGACCACAAATTAAATCAGCTTTAAGTCTAGGATTACTTACTGGACATTGACATTTTTCCCCCAAGCAATCAATGCATTTGACGTTTTGGTGATTTTGGCAGATGCAGTAGCGACCTGGAAATGTGCTGATGTATATGTCAATCTTCTGTCACATTTATCTGTAGTACCATGCTCCCTTACCTCAGAATAGTTTTGTCTGTGTGGCTTCTGACCACACAGACCACACATACAAAGAGCAAAGCTGCTTGACTAAATATCCATATTCCAGTTCTTCTCACCACTGAAAGCTAGCTTCTGGAATAATTTACACTACTATAAAATCAGGATTTCTGTGAATTCACTCTAGGCTGACCACAAACCAAGAGTAGATCTGAATTCTTGATCATTCAAGCTTGAATTCAAATATATGGTTTTTGTGTGCTTGAATAATAACCTGGAGAAGTTTGTCTTGTGCCAGTTTGAAAAAAATCAATTTGCTTTTGATTTTGAACATGTGCCCTTTTTATTGTTCAAAAACCTATGAAATAATGAAAGAGGATAGAGACTCATCCATTTAGTGCAAAATACATACACCTTTGGCTTGCTTTACAGTCCCCATCTCAAAAGGCATTGAAAAGATAGAGAGAAATGGGAGAAAAGAAGAACAATGCATGGAAATAGCCACAAAGAAGATGTCAAGAGTCAAGAAACGGCTTTGTCCTTCACAGAATTTTCCTTTGTTGTTGTCATGTTCACTGTTTCAATGTACACTGTACATCGTAACGTTTCCCATGCCGTGGCGCTGACGCGTGTTTCTGTTTGGGAGGGAGCTGCTGTGAAACCTTGTGCCAAGCTCTGTATCTGTGTTCATCGCAATGGAATGTGTTTGGGTTGTGTTCTCTGTTCAAGGACTTTTCCCGCAGACCATCAGACACCGTTAGGAGCACCTGGGATTGTGAGCTTGGGAAGATTCTATGGGGGGAGGGATCTCATTTGCACCGAGGGTTTTTAGTTTGCATTTGGCGTGATTTTATCATTCTCAGCTGTCTTTGTGATCCTGCATACTGTTCTTTAATAAATCAGATATCTTTGAATTCCTGCTCATGAGTCTGATAGTGTTTTAGAATAGGCATTCATTAAAGTTGTATGATTTGAGTCACACAGAACAGAACAAACCACACAGAATAGAGCATGCCTACACAGCAAATTTGAATCCTCTACAAACCCAGCTTTCGTTCAGTGAACCACAGTGAATGAACCCAGCATTCATTCAGTGAACCACAGAGATCACAGTTGCACCAAAGAACAGTTGCCATGGTTCTTCCCAGAATCACACAATTACAATTTCCAGAACAGTCTGAGAAAAACTAACAACTAAACCAGTTTAGTATAAATGTACCAGTATGCATGGGAACCTGCCACCTCCATGTTGGATGTATGCAACATGGGGATCACTGATTTTCTTTAACATTGGGATCTATGCTGCTGTTTGAGCTACTCCTGCTTAGCTGCATAGACCCCTGATCCTAAACCAGCAGACCTACGAGACATGATTCCTCTTGCTCCTTGCATGTGTGTTGGTTGCTAGCAGCCAATAGTTGCAAGGATAGGGAATGGTGTTAAGGTTGCTATTGTTCACCCTAAAGCAGGAGAAAACATTTTCTCTCCTAAATTATCTCCAGGCAGGAAGTTAGAGGGTGCTACTCTCTCTCAGACTGAAGATTCCCCACTGTGTCAATTCACCTCCCGGTTTATGACAATCTGACTCCCACCTAGACAGACAGGGTGGTTTGACAAGAGACAGGCTCTCAGAAAGAGAGGACAGAAAGAGAACTGTCCTGACAAGCGGGAACCACGCCGAGATGAGGAATGAGTCTCTAGTGTTTATTACTGCTACAGTAGACAGAAAATCCTACCAAACTGAAGAAGCGTGGGAAAACCCAGACAGATAAAACCCAAAAGTCAAGGCTGGTCTGTTCTGGTTCTCTTTGAATGACAGCTCAAACTCTCTCTACTACGCATGCGTTTTCCCCCCTGGATAGGGGCCCTCTCCTATTCACCATCAGTGCTCATGACAAGAACCTTTGAATGCCCCAGGTAGGGGGCACTTTTAATAGACCACGTAGCATGGATTTTGTGGGGCTACAGGTGAAAGATTGTGGAAAATTAGAACATCCTATAATTTACAAATAATAATAATAATAATAATGATGATGATGCAGATGACAGTGATCCAAGTACCACTCGCTAATTTGCATGTAGGTCACTGCTTTCACAGATTTTATAACTACATGCTTACACTTGCTATCTTGGAAGCTGCTGGTGATAACAACTATATCTAAGTGAATGAATGTACTTTTGGCACATTATCTAAATAAAGAGGGCATCTGAATGAGCAGATCTGTAGCCTACGGAGAGTAACACTTTCAGTGTGTTAATGAAGCAACAACGTGAAAGTGAATAGCACTTACACAACACCTTGGCATTCTTTTGGGCTGAAAATTAGTATCTTATTTGTTGTGGGAGAAGGAAGGGGCAAAATGCTATGCTAATCTTAAGTGACTGTCTCCCACTCACCTGAAATTCTTTATAAAATCCCATTTATGAGGGATTGTGTATCAAATGTCAGTGGTGCTCCCGAAGTAAAAATCAAAGAAATAACTCACTTAACTTACTACTCTTGATGTCATCTTTCATGTACCAATTCTTTTTTTTTAAACGCTCCTTTCATAAAACGCACTATGGGTCACTGAACATGGAAATTAAAGACGACAGTGTGTCCATTGCCAGGCACAAAGTGAAATTAAAATCATCGCTGAGGTCCAATTTTGATAGACACTGATGGATATACTTTAGAAAAGATGAGCCATAGAAAGCCCACTGTTTATGGTTCTTGGACTCAAAGGGCACACTCTCAACCCTCAGTAAAACAAGCAAGGTGCACATACTATAGGTAACTCAAATAAATTAATGCAGACTAGGAAGCCCAGAAACCAAGCAAATAAAAGAACCAACGAGAAGAACCATTGGGAGATAACCATATGGAGATTATCTGCTCCAGGGAATAACTGAGAGGGAAACTCTCCTCTTAATACATCATGGAGTTGAAAATGAACTGCAGCCTCCAGCCAGGAGTCTTCCAGCCTCGCAGCTATAGAAACCAAGCAACGCTTACCACCTGCTGATCAACCAGGATGGGAATACATGAAAATGGCCTAACATTTTCCCTCTCAGTAATGAAGAAGTCCAATGTTACGTGTCTCCTGGGATAGGGTAGGGGGTTTTATTTGCATTTCACTGTTTTTTAGCATGAGAGACCCATCAATGACTTTTGGTGGTGACAACTCTAGAGATGAACCGTAGAAGGGATTTACCTGAACTAGATGATTGTCCCATCAAAGCCTGAAAACATCCTTGGTCAGGGATTGCCAAGACAGCTCTCTTACATCACCACTGGCAAGGTGGATATGTGCTCTAAATATTAGGCAGGGAGATTCAGTGGTATTTTGGGGCTCTCTTCTGCAAACTAGGAAGTCTGAACCAGGTTCCGGAGCAGACTTTTGACATGCCTTCTTAAGAGCATGGCTCTTGCTTCTGAGCTCTACTCAATTTCTGTAGAATGTGGTGGTAACCTTTCTTGTCCAGCATTATTTGGAAGACATAAAACATCCATTTCTACCACTACATGCAATCCATAGGGATCTATGCTTCAGATTCTCTAAGTCTAGTGAGCCAGCTGGGGGGTGGGTGGGTTACTGAAGCTTAAAAAAAAAGAAAAAAAGCAGTTATACGCATACAAAAATATAGCGCTAAAATCATACACGCTTAGAGTCAATTTTCAAGTCCATAAAGAGAAAAAAATAACATTTTCAATTAGGTGGTGATTCATCTCCCTCTATATTTTAGTCACAGAGAGAGAAGGAAACATTTGCTACTCAGAGAAGTATTTACATACAAAAGAAATCCTCAATAGTCGGTTAATACTTTATATGCTTATGGAAAAAAAAACCACTTCATTAAATGCCAGTCAACATGAGCTAAACCAGAAGAAATATACAAACAATGCCTAAGATGTAAAGAGCTTTTCACACAAACAGCATGTTCTTCCTGTACAAAAAAAAAAGTGGGCTTTTAATTTCCACCAGTTTCCCCTCTGAGCTACTACTATTTTGTGATCCAAAGTTTGAGACTAAGGTCTGGGTTAGAAACCAACTGGCCTTTGGACTTGCCTGTGATTGTTATTCATATAATATAGATAAATATGTGTCATAGGTATGGAAATACGTACTTTGGAAGCCAACTAATTTAGAGAGGTAATTTTTGTGAGAAAATGTTGAAAAACATGTTTTGCACAGGTTGAAGACTAATATACAAACAGACTGACAAGGATTTCCAAATGAAAATGTGTGAAACTGACCTGGACCATAAATAGTCTAATCTGTTTCTCTGCATAAATCACAGAGAATGTGAGAAATAACTGTACAATGACCCGCAAGAGGATACAGCTTGGAAGCCCTCTTATGCAAGCCCTCCCTTATCATTTTGTTGATTCACGACCTTATCTTTTCGGGACCAGATGTTTGATGAAAAGTTTGTAAGGTCACAAGTGTCTGTACAAGACATTTGTAAGGGATTGTGGCTCACAAGTATCAGTGCTGAGACAGGTAAGTTAGTCACATATCTCTGACATATCCTTTCCTTCCATTAAAGCACTGGAAGTATCTTACCCAAGTTTGACAGACTTTTAGGGCCCATTGGGACAATGTGTTTACCTGGGTTATGGGTGTCAGAATATCATGTGAAAATGAAAACTTGGAAAACATTGCCCCACCCAATTAAACAGACATTCCCCTCCATAGGTTTTCACTTTTTAAGAGCATGGGAGTTACTCACCAACATTTCTGATGAATAATAGAACGTTTCTGGATGCATCTGTGTGTGCCTTCTCATCCCTTACATTTTGCAGTCAAAATTTAATCCAAAGGAATTTACCCCCTGAATTATTGTGTGTACCCTACACCATAACAACAACTCTTAGCACAAATTTTATAGTGAAGGATGTTCTTTGTAGAAATCTCTGAGTCCTAAGGGGCTGGACCCATTTCATGCCCAGCCTGATGAAATCCTATTTTAGATATTCATCACTTTATTTCCTATTTGCACTTTTCTTATTAGGCTACTTGTGTGAGATCACAGTACCACTTAGCACAACACAGGTGAACTCACAATTGGTAACTGCACTTGGGAGGTGTTCGTATTTTCAGTTTTATGAATTTTAGTACTCACACCGCAACCTGTATCAGTGAACAGGTTTTTCAGTCACTGATCCACGCTCATGAACCAGCTGACTGTTGGTGCACACAGGAAGGGGAAATGAGTTGGGTTCTGACTCACAAATATGGGAAGTTGCTGAGGACAACCAGGTAGATGGTCTGAAGATCATCCTTGGAAAACCGTGGGTCCAACTTAACATATCTCTGATTTAAAATCTTCTATGAGCCTCCACTTCTACCTCTGATATGTTGCTTTTTAAGTTTGCATAAAAAAGGCAACTTCTTTCTCTTCCACCAATGAATATCATAGTCTTTAGACTGGATATTTTCTTATTATTCACATTCTAAACAAAAGCCTAGGAAATTGGTTAATAATAATAATAATAATAATAATAATAATAATAATAATATTTTCTGTTTCCTTTGAAGTAGCATGACTTGGTAGATGGGAGAATTATGGATTGACAGGTCCTTCCTCAACTCAGAGGCCTTACAACTTACAATCTGAGGTCCCCATCAGTCTTGAACATCAGCACAGTTTTTTTTGGGGGGGAGTATGTTAGTGGTGGCCCTTTTTTCTGGGAAACAACTTACTTTTTAAAATTATCTCTGTTCTACTTCTCCTTTGTTCCTCATTTCTCCATTTTTTTTTTGCCTTCTCTCCCTTTCCCATCCCAATCTTTCCTTTTCTTTCATACCGCATCACAGCTTTTTATTTTGTTTAATAACACAATACACAAACACACACAAGATGTACCAGAACTCAGGCCCCATAGACAGTTTATTATATAAATTACCTTAAATGTTTGAATTGGTTGTCATTTTCTTTTAAATACTTCCTTACTCTTTTGACCCATGACCTTTGAACATTGTTAAGTATAACAACATTTTCTCTGAGAATGTTTAAACATAAAATTAATAAAACATATTGTGATTGGCCTATGGAGACTGACTTTGGTATACCATGTTTGTGTGTGTGTGTAAGAAAGAGAGAGAAACAAAACAAAACAATGGATCATTGAACAAATCAACCCAGAGTTCTCACTCAAGGCCCAAGTGACCAGGCTCAAATTATCCTACTCTGGACACATCACACAAAGACCCAACTCTCTGGAAAAGGCTTTATGTTGGGAAAGGTGGAAGGAAAGAGAAGAAGAGGACAACCAGCAGCAAGTCTGGATGCTCTCAGTTACAGTGGTGATGGGGGCACCAATGGAAAGCACAAAGGATCAAGCTGGGAACAGATTGTCCTGGAAAAAATGTGGTCAACACGACTTGGTGGCACATAATGAGCCAGCCAGCCAGCCAGTTAGTCAATCAGTGTGCGTGTGTGTGTAAACATTAACCCTCTTCTCTTGTTTATTTATCCCTGCACACAGATCATTCATTACTTCATGTCTGGTTTTAAGTTAAATGACTGCAACAATATAATGCTGGTTATATTTATCTACTCCTTGCGTTGGCCCCCATCCCATTTTAGCTTTATTGAGAGGTATGAACACATAGGAATAGTAACAATATTAGGCAATCAGCAGAGAAACTGAGAACCGGCAGGTTGGGAGGGGGAGGTGGTTCTTAGTTAAATTCTGCTGGCAACTAGTTATTGGGAATCCTGTAGTGTGATTAAGCAAGTTATTATGTAGTGAAGCCGCAGTGGTTTCTATGGCAGTTGGCAGCCCTCATGCTCTCAAGAAGGACTAACATCCTTGTAAATCCCATCCTACTCTGGTGGAACAACAACAATAAAACCAATGGGTCCAGCCCCACGAGGTAGACCAGACAATCAACTCCACAGGAAGCTAAAACTCCTATAATTGAGATCGGTTATAATAACAGAATATTGTGAGCCTGTGCTGAATCTCCTCCTCCTCACAGTTCAGTGAATCAGGGAGACATCTGCCTGAGCTGCTTCTGAATATTATCTCATTGTTCTGGACTTAAAAAAAAATGCTTCAGCCCGTTTTGCTTGGGCAACAGCTCCTACAGGACATATCTCTGTCAAGGCCATCTTCCTTACTCTCTACAATAACTCAGAAAGCGTAGCTCAAAATGTTCTTACACCATTTTCTCTGAAATCTGGCGGGCTTCATCCCCTAATCTGGGTCTAACTCTCCCACAAATTTGGAACATTCTGATAAAAAACAAGAAAACAAAGTAATACGCACCATCACGAGATGCTTAAGTTTTTTTTTTTTTTTGCACGCTAGCCAGTGGGAAGATGGGGTAATTTCCAAAATTGGGAATCAGTCTGGCCAAGCTACTACCCAGGCTGGCATGGAGTGGTTCAGTTACTGTCCATACTGAGTATCTGAACACAAAGTAGGTTGGACTATTCTTGCATAACCTTAGTGCATAAATGTACTAAAAGTAAACATATTGGTCAGCATTTTTCAAGCTTGGCAACTTTGAGATGTGTGGACTTCAACTCCCAGAATTCCCCAGCCAGCATGCTAGCTGGGGAATTCTGGGAGTTGAAGTCCACACATCTCAAAGTTGCCAAGCTTGAAAAATGCTTTAATATAGGATGTTAAAACAAGATTTCCTTTTAATGTCAAATTGTATATGTTACTGTATTTGAAACCACTGTAAGCTATCCCAGCTGTCTAATGCCTTTGCTTGTTCTTTTGCTATTTCAGTGTGGTAAAGAGAAACCTCTTGGGTAAACTGCAGACCTTTATGTAGAGCTTAGAACTCTTAGATATATTTTGCTTCAGGAACTAAGGTTCAAACAGTGTGTGATCTATTACGCTGCAACAAAAGATCAATTGTTATTTATACATACAAGTCTTTTTTTATTTTATTTTTAAACAAGCTAATATGATTTTCTGTTTGTATTGACATGGCAGAATTTGTGCAGGCACAATCACGATATATGACAATATGCACAAACTCGAAGACGCATCCTATGGGGATTTTGCGGCCCATGTGATAACTCTTGTTTGCGTACCTGCACTAACTGGGACTGTTTATATTGGGGTGGGGAGCCTGTAGTCCTCCAATACTGTAGAAATACAATTTCTAACAGACTCAGCTATTGTGGACAAAGTTGAAGCATGCTGGGAGTTGTAATTCAGCAGCTCCTGGAGGCCCATAAGTTCCTCAGCCAATGCGTATCTTGCAAAGTTAGTGACTGGTTTGTTTTGGGGCACACTTCAGACATACTGGCATTCATTTATGAAGTCCTAAAGGGTTGGGTGGCGCGGCGGGTGAGCTTGCCGATCGGAAGGTCGGCGGTTCGAATCCGCGTGACGGGGTGAGCTCCCGCTGCTAGTCCCAGCTCCTGCCAACCTAGCAGTTTGAAAATATGCAAATGTGAGTAGATCAATAGGTACCGCTTCGGCGGGCAGGTAACGGCGTTCCGTGTAGTCATGCTGGCCACATGACCACGGAAGTGTCTACGGACAAACGCCGGCTCTTCGGCTTTGAAACGGAGATGAGCACCACCCCCTAGAGTCAGACACGACTGGACTTAATGTCAAGGGAAACCTTTACCTTTACTAAAGGGTTGGGAACAGATTTATTGGCCTTTTTTCACAAACATAAGCTCAAGCATTGCATCTGTGAGGTGAAGCTCTGCTCTAGATTTTTCCACCATCTGGTGTGCAGTGAGAAGATAAGGGGGCCTTTTCAAGTATTGCATCTCACCTATAGGACTGGGGGGCAGGGGAAATGAGAGCAGGAAAAAGAAGAGAAAGAAGGAAATTGCCAACCAGTTGTTAAAAACCCAAAACAAAACAAAAACGAATAAAAAAGTAGGTAGACGTCCTTCAATTCTGAGACCTGCACAGAAGAAAGAATTGTAGATAAAACTCCCTATTTCTTCCCTTCAAGTTTAAGTAGTGTTTTTCAAACTTGGCATCTTTAAGATGTGTGGACTTCAACTCCCAGAATTCCCCAGCCAGCATACTGGCTGGGGAATTCTGGGAGTTGAAGTCCATACATCTTAAGGTTGCCAAGTTTGAAAAACACTGAGTTAAACGAAGAAGTTTCCTTCTGGACTTAATGGTTTTGCTGGAAGCTGGCTCTGAAGAAAGAAATAGACAAACAGTATCTGAAGACTACTGATTTTTTATGAAGACAGGATGTTGATGCATCATTAAACAAATAAAACTGAATTTCATGTATATGGTTGAAATAACAGGAGTGCAAAAGATATATAGAAATATCATAGGGTGGACATAACACTCTGGGAAGAACACTGGAACCCAAGGTATCAGATGACAGCTTAAACCGAGAAAGACAACAAAGTCACTTCCAGAATAATTAGATGAAAATATACATTTTACTGCAACAGCACATACACACATGGATAGATGTTTGTGCATATACATATTCTCAATGTCCAATCGCCACTATAGATGTTGAATCTAAAAGGAAAAGAAAACAGATGGTTTTTCTCAGTACAGAATAACAACTTATATGAACTATCTCTGAGGACCTTTCCAGTAGAGAACACCTGTTTTGGTGCAAGGGGACAATATGGTAAATTACAAAGTAGAAATGCAGTTCTTTGACCAGTATGGGGATACTATGCAGTACTGTTACAAGCAAGTAACTTTTAAAAAATGTAGGGACATTTTTAGTTGGAGACAACTAGCTCCATGTCTCTTTGAGTTCTGTGATTCATTGGATAGGTTTGGGGAAGGATGGACACACGCCATACTGGGTCTTGAGCAGGTACAGGGTTAGACCCTCGAGGTAATCCAGATGAGAAGCACAACCATGAGTACTAATTCTATCTTTATTGCAACGTTACATTAACAGAAGCTTGAAAGTCTGAAAGTACCCCTCCCATCCCTCACGGTACCCTCTCCTGAACACTGTGGGGTGTTCCATAGTGCATCCTTTGGGATGGTCTCTCCTCTCCTCCTCCTTCAGACTCAAATGTTGTTTATCAGACAGTTGTCTAGGCTGTGGCTCTTCCTCCTGTCTCCGAAGGTCATTCCCACACCCCATTACATTGATTGAAGAAAGTCAAGTGATAAAAACAGTGGTGCGACACAATTACTCTGCTCTGCCATGGAGGGAGGGGGAAATCAAGGAGGGGGAGAATATGACTGAATGTGGTATAAGTATGTGGGTACATGTGTATGCAACAGTAGGCAAGAATTAATGTAAGCAATTGTGTGATTTGCTCTTACAGTTATATACTGGGGTTGTTTTACTGCTGACATCATAGAAACTTAGTACTTCGCTAACCAAATGAAGCTGAAAGTACCTGCTCTGGGCAGGATAGGATGCTATGTTTTTAACAAATGCTGTTACCATGAAATAAACATGGAACAAAATCCTATCCATATTTGTACAGAACTTCCCTGTACAACTTCCACATCAACTTCCACATCAAGAGTTTTCCTCAACAGTTGGATTCTACACGAACACAGATCATCATAATTTTCATCTCCCTGGATCATCCAAAGTAGTTAGAGATATGATCACTACAGTTTCCAGCCCACATTGCCTAATCCCACTAATTCTACAGGGTGCTATATTTGGGAAAACGTACCTAGAATTTTTTTTTACCCAAACAGACCATCTCCTAATTCAGGAGAGCAGATAAAAATTTCTAACTCCTCCAAATGGAGCTTGTAAATTGTAATTTCTTAACGTGATAGATGGAGCTATGTTTAACAAGAGAGAACTATATTTAATTTTAGCTTACACTCAAATTAACGATTTGCATTTTTGTTGTTGGGGGCTTTATTAGCATGCAGCTCCTAGAACATCATGTGTTATACATATACATCCTGAGATAACAGTCTCTATTTATGTAATTAAAGTATTCTAAATTTATTATAATTGCCTTCTTGCTGCTAACACATTTCTTTTTAAAAAAAAAATAATCTTTGCTTTAGAGAGAATTCTGAACTTTGCTTAGTATTTCACATCAAAGGTATAATTCAATGAATGGATACTAGTAAAACCTACTGGACGTTCTGGGAATTCTTGAGCAATTTGCAACAGACTGCTATGCAAAAGATAATAATCCCGCCACTGTTTCTGCAAGATTGAATCCAAAGAGTAAAGTTGGTTGGGCATTGTGAAGAAGAGATGTACTTCTGTGCTGCTAGCCTATAGAGACAATAGTGAGCAAGAAGGACAGTGTCTTCACTCTGAAATACCTCAGATTCCTACATTCTTAACTTTTGAACCAAATGTTAGTTTTGTCTTCTGTGGCTCAGCTGGACATCTCCTATTTATAAAATAATCAGAAGGTGAAGTGAGATAAAGAAGCTATTACAATGGAATAACTGATTCCATGCTAGCTGAAGGCATCGGACATTGGTTTGTTCTTGAGCACCACGTGCAAACTCAGTTTGTAATCAGGGGTTTATGCTTTAGCACGTTGAAGAATCTGTTGCGGTTTAATCACTGTTTGTTTCTCTGAATGTCTCTCTCCTTCTCTCATCCTCACCCGAACCCAGAGCCTCAGAGCTTCCAGTTCTGATGTTTCAAAGACAAAGAAAATCTTCTGAATGTCCTAAGATCTTTCCTGGGGCACACCAAAGCCTATGAACGTCTACAGCATCCCTGCCACTAAAAACTCTATGGCTGACACCACCTTCCTGGGTACCCTGAACTTACTCTGACCCTTCCAGAGAGTATCTTAGGAATAAATAAATCACTTCAACAGCTTTGCCCTGGTGCCCTTTCATCTGCATCTACTACCACTACTGGGCAGGGCTAACAGTGTGGGAGACCAGAGCACAAAGTGAAAAGAAAGAGGAAGGAGTCGTTTGGAAAGAGTGGGAGAAGAGGGGACTTGGCTTGGGATCCAGTCATTACAATGGCTAAAGTGTGACATGTGAAGGAAAGGTTTAAAAGCTCGGGGGAAAAAAAAAAAGATTTGGGGAGAAACAAACAAACCCTGAACTTAACAAATTATTCCAGGATCCTGCCCTTGCTGCATCTTTTGAAACATCTTCCAAGGTAGGTGTTAGGAACATGTCCTTGCAGTAGAAATTGACAGTTACTTCACTCCCCTCATCTGCGGTTGCTGATTTTGAACAGAGGCACCTGAACCAAACTGCTTAATTTCAGATGAAATCAAGATTTCTGCCGGCATGTCATTAGAGACAAGATGCCCCCAATCCTCTTTTCCTCAATGGAACAGCTCTCGGGGGAACACTGCTTTTATTAATTGATATGGCTGTTCTATTCTGCATTCTGTAATATGCACAGCGCCTTGGGATCAAGCATTCAGGCTTGCTTAAACTTAAATTGCCTGGTCAATTTCAGGTGTGTTTGCTAAATAGCCAAAGGAGTGGATAGCAGAGCCTGGGCAGCAGAGCAGAACCAGTTCTCAAAGTCACTAAAGAATGCAGAAACAGTCGGTCGACAATGGCTTTTTCTATACCTAATGATGGCTGAAAATTAGTAGGCAAGCATTTCTTGGTCCATTTAACAAAGCAGCATCATCATCTTAGAAATTTGGAGGCCTGATCCTTCCCTTCTAAAGCCAATAGTTGCCAGCATGCTCTGAAACACACACACACACACAATAAACTAAACGGGAGACTGGTTCATAAACGCAGCGTTCTAAATGCCTGAATAACCCTATTGTATGCTCCCGCATATATCACTGCGAATTTTGTCACAAAGATGCCATTAGCAACAGCATATGCTAAACACCTTTTTTAATGAGGAAGAGGACCCAACAGGAATCATTTCCACATCAACCCTGTCGTATTTACAAGCATCTTTCATTTGTGCAAGGAAAAAAAACAAAAAGAAAAAACAGCCATCGAGAAGCGAAGAGAGAGCACAACATACACACTTCTCTGTCAGAAGTGAAATGAAACCAAGAGTCAAAATCTCATCTCAAGTAGCCAAGCAGAACCCCAGAATTACAATATGGATGTGGTCCTCCTGGAATGCTGGAAACAAGATGCATCCTCCCACCTCCGTCTGAATCCCAACATGCCTGATGCACTTAGACCTTTGAGACAAAGAGGAAAAAGGGGCACGGAATTGCCCGGCTTCCTCCTTGCCGCTGCAGCTGTTGATCTGTGTGTGCAATGCATGTGTGCATATGTTGGGGTAACAGCGAGCAGGGCTGAAGCCTCTGCCATTTCATCAGTGAACATATCTCCCTTTGCTGGTTCACTAAAATGTTGGTTTTATGCCCACCCCTTTTTCCGTTTGCCCGTGTCTGTGAAGCACGGCGCAGGCATACGATCATGAACAGCTTACGACACTCAGCGAGCACCAGAAGCCTCTGCATGCTGTAGCTTCATCCTACTTGTCTGAGAGGAAGCCTCCCTCGCTCGCTCGCTCGCTCGCTCTCTTTCCTCCCTCTGCTCTTAAGCATCTTCTTACAAGCAAAGAGAACCAGGAATGGAAAATAAAGCCATTTTTAGCCTGTCTGGTCAGAGAACAAATTGTGAGCTGCCTCGGAGGAGTAAAAAGGTGGTCGCCGCTCATCTCCAATGACGGACACTAAAGAGACTGTCAGATCCTGGGGAGCTGTTAAGAGTTTTGGAAGGGGCTTCATTCTTTCTTTGGTTTTTTTTTTCCTTCCCTCCCCTCTCCCTCCCCACGTCACAGTATTAACTGCAGAGAAAGAGGACAGAGAGGGAGAGGAAGAGAATGAAAGGAAGGAAGATCAACCCTTATGCCCATACTTCTGAAACTTGAAGGTCCTGGGAGTCAGCTTAAAAATAAGGAAAAACAAAAAAGATAGCTGGACATGCCTCTCGCCCTTTGAGATGAAGCAAAGTAGACATTGTGAGCCTGCCAGCCATGCAAAAAGCTGAAAGAAACTGAATTTGTAGCAACAGAGAGCTCTTTTTTAGCCCTGCATATAATTAAGTCAAACACAAAGGAAGCCGCTGAATGGAGGTTGTCAATCTCTGGAAAAGGGTGGGTAAGACACTTTTTAATTTCATTCTTTCGTGAAGAGAGAGTTTTTCCCCCCCTCCCTTAATTGTTCCCGTCTTTGCTGCGGCGTCTAAAATGGACAAATTCTCGTGTACCTTTTGAATGCTTCTGAACTTTAATGCTGTGCTGCATGCTGCTTTTATGCCAACCTGCTCCCTAAAATCCCACAAAGTCAAATATTTGGCCCAATGACTCTCTTATTTTTGCCTGTGCCTGTCCCCTCGCCCTTTCGTTTACATATGGTGTGATGTAGAATTTCTACGGAGAAAGGAAACTAACTGGTAAAAGATTCAATGGACTTTCTCAAGCACATTTGGGGATATTCTTGCTAATGGATTTCCTTCTTATTGGTGTCTGTTTAAACTGGCTGCTGAAGAAGCCCCCAGGATTGATCCTGTGTACCCTCGGTGTTTTTTTCAAAATGCTTCCAGCCGTGCACACTGGGTGTCCACAGCTGTGTCGGTGTGAGGGCAGGCTTTTGTACTGCGAGTCGCTGAATCTCACAGAGATGCCGCACAACCTGTCGAGTGTGATGGGTTTGTCACTGCGGTACAACAGCCTTTCCGAGCTGCGTGATGGACAGTTCACAGGGTTAACGCAACTCACGTGGCTCTATCTGGATCACAATCACCTTTGCTCCGTGGAGGGAAATGCCTTTCAAAAGCTGCGGCGAGTTAAAGAACTCACTCTGAGTTCCAACAAAATCACCCAACTGTCCAACACCACTTTCCGGCCGATGCCAAACTTGCGCAGTGTGGATTTATCCTACAATAACCTGCAGGCTTTGGAGCCAGACCTGTTCCATGGGTTGCGCAAGCTAACGACGTTGCACATGCGGTCCAATGCCATTAAGTTTGTGCCTGTTCGAATCTTCCAAGACTGCCGCAGCCTGAAGTTTCTCGACATAGGATACAATCAGTTGAAAAGCCTGGCTCGGAACTCCTTTGCGGGCTTGTTCAAACTCACCGAGTTGCACCTGGAGCACAATGACTTGGTGAAGGTGAACTTGGCCCATTTCCCGAGGCTCCTCTCTTTGCACTCTCTCTGCCTACGGAGGAATAAAGTCACCATTGTGGTGAATTCCTTGGACTGGATATGGAAATTGGAAAAAATGGACCTCTCCAACAACGAGATAGAATACATTGAACCTCACGTTTTCGAAAGCGTACCTCACCTCCAGTCCCTTCAGCTGGATTCCAACCGACTCACCTACATTCACCCAAGAATCCTCAGCTCCTGGAAGTCCCTCATGAGCATCAGCCTCTCGGCAAATGTCTGGGATTGTGGCCGAAACATTTGCGCTTTGGCCTCTTGGCTGAGCAATTTTAAAGGCCGCTACGACAGCAACTTACTCTGTGCCACCCCTGAATATGCACAGGGCGAGGATGTCTTAGATGCAGTCTACGCTTTTCACTTATGTGAAGATGCCACAGACCTGACAACTGATGTGAACCTTCTCTCTGCTGTGGCCAATATCAGTGACCTGACAGCCAGCCACGTCCCTTCGACTCTCAACTATGACATGCAGGATATGGAAGGAGATAGAACAACCAACACTGTGACGGTCACTCTTCCCAGTGAGAACACAGAGAATGCTGTTCACATTCACAAGGTGGTTACTGGGACCATGGCCCTCATCTTCTCTTTCCTCATTGTGGTTTTGATACTGTATGTTTCATGGAAATGTTTCCCAGTCAGCCTTAGGCAACTGAGGCAGTGCTTTGTGACCCAGCGTAGAAAGCAGAAACAAAAACAGACTATGCATCAAATGGCTGCCATGTCAGCCCAGGAGTATTATGTTGATTATAAACCCAACCACCTTGAAGGAGCTCTGGTGATCATAAATGAATATGGATCCTGTACGTGCCACCAGCAGCCAGCAAGGGAATGTGAGGTGTGATTTTAAATTCTTTTCCAGTGGGGGATTTCACTTGGTGTGCAACCAAATAGCAGTCAGCAAATAAAAAGACAATTCAATAAGGTTGACCTGACTTACCGGGGCCCTGTGTGCTGAAAAAAATGTTGGTTTTTTTTTTTTTTAATAAGGAGCTGTCCAAAAAGACAGGATGTTAGCTTTATTGTGGCTAAAAACCTTCCAGATGTTCAACTTTCTGAAAGAAATATTTCATATAACAGCTCTCTATAAAGGTCTGTCAATAATCAGAAAAGAAAGTGTAAAAAATGTAACAATTACTGATTTTTTTTTGTAAAACTACAACAAAATATGTTTAAAAATAAAAGCAAAATAGCATTTACAATTTTTACAGGTTGTAGTACACTATCTGAATCCTTAACCTCTATCAGGGTGGGAGCGTGGATTTAATTCCTCTCACCCATACAGAGGAAACCTGCAAAATCTTGGCTCCAAAATGAGCTCTACCGAAGCACAAACTTAAACGAAAGCAATGGCTTGCTTGAGGTTCTGGGGCTGGTTTACCACATTACTGTTGAATTTAAAGGCACAATACTGAAAACTGTGTTTTGATCTCAATCTGCTATGTAATATATCATTCTGTGCTTTGTGGGATTCACTCTAACTTGCACCTCCCACAGCTTTGCCACTTTGTCGAAAGGCAGATGACTTGGGAGCAGGTCTTCCCCAAAGTTCCTTCAGGACCGCCCCCCCACCAGCCTTTCTCTTGTGTTCTCAGCTTGCATTAAAAAAGAAAATGATCCTCATCAAAACATCACCATTGGTGATTGGGGGGGGAGGGAGGTAGCTCCCTGTCTTCCTCTGGTGCCCCCTGTTCTTCAGTTCCAGATTTTATACCCACCCACCCACTCCCACCCACATACACACATCGCAGAGGCACACAGTTTTAAACTCCGTGGCCTACAGAGCATTGGTGCAAGACTTAGAGGCAGCCACGAACCCATTTACACTGGGGAAAACTCTCTTTGTGTCACTGAGGAAGGAAAGAGCCAATCTAATCCAGCAGGCTACCTCTGACCACAGGACAGTTAGCATCTAGCTGTGATTGCGCTTAGCTTGTCACCAGAAAAAAATGATTGTAGACCCCTGGATCATGACTTCTAATTGCTAGGCTAATGCCTGGCTAATCAACATGCTTAAAAATAATAATAATAATAATAATAATGATAATAATAATAATAATAATAAAAAACCAAAACCAAACAAAACACAATTTAGATGTCCTCCTAAATGTTAGCACAATTAAGTAGAAAAACAACGAGCCCGGTCATCATCAAACCCATTTCATTGTGTTCTTCCTGCCCCCTTCAGAAGAGGTCTGTGGGATGCTGCCTCCCTTGCCCTGAATTTTGAACCTGTTGCCCTGTTTATGGCCAAGCCAGCAAATGATCTTTTAAACCGTTCTGCGAGCCTGCACTTCTTACGGCTGCTCTCTTTTGAACAACAACAAGCAGGAAAGACACAGGTGCCGCTCAACATCTTCCTGTGTGGATGAAAAGGATGGGGAAAGATTTGGTAACACAGACAGACAGACAGACAGACAGGGCTGTATTTCAAGGATGGCAGAAGCAAATGCCATGGAATTATCTTCCATGTAATTAACTTAAAATGTCATTGCTTTGAAGCAAATGCTCCTAGGAAGCAGACGATTCGAAATGACACCTGCTGGAACCCAGAAGAGGTATGGACTGAGATAGACTTCCCTTCTCATCCCTGGCCCATTCCATCCTCCCCACCCCCCACCCCCCAAAGGCAACCAAGGCCTCCTTATCCCTGCCCAAAGATTGGCTTTGTCTTCTCTGACAAACAGCCACTCTTGCAGCACCTTCAAAACACCTACTGAGCCCCATCAACTGATCAACCGAGCTCTGGTGCTCAGAGACGACACATTTTTCTCTGCAAAGCCCCAGCTCTGGCTAAGCATGCTTCTTCCAGTACACTACATTTCACTAATGGCTTTGCTGTTTTGTAGCGCAGTCACGGGCAGCCTCCTGCTGGAATAGTGGGGGCATAATACCTCTCTCTTATTTCTGAGGGATATACATAGATACGCATCCCCCCCATGGCACCAGGAAGGAATCGTGTCAGTCTGATTTCCCACGGCAACCTTTCTTGATTACTGTGGGAGTAACAGAGCTCTCATAATGCTCCAGAGATCCAGGTTTCTACTTCTCAGCTCCCTTAGTGACATATTTATTTACTTATTTATGTATTTATCTATCTATCTATCAATTAATTACATTGCTAATTCATCTAAGAACTAAAGACCCCTAGAGAGATCACAAAGCCACTGAACACATCCAAAGTTTACAAAAAAGCATTGTACGCTCCCTCAAAGCAAATAAAGGAGCAGTCCGTCAAGAAATAATCAAGACAAAAAGGAGATAACAAAGTATGTCCAAACTATAAGTAGCGGAGGAGGAGAATATCTTTGCCTGTTGCTCAGAAGACTCTAATGTGAGTCCTAGTGGTCCCTTCTTGGAGGCAGCTTTCACAACAGGGGCATCTTATCCAAGAAGGCTCTCAATGAATCTTCTCTCCAGAATCTAGCTTATCTAATGGACTGCAGAGCGATATCTTATGGTCTCCAGCTGCTAGGTGAATGAACTGCTGGTAGAAAGCCATTTTCACCAGCTTTTAGAGATGTGGCTGTTTGGAACTGGACAGCTTTGGTGTAACTTTGCAGTGTGCACCAGTTAAAATAAAGTTACTCTGAAAGAATTTGCATTTGTACATAAAGCAGGTGCGAGATGTTCATTTTTTGCACAGGCAAAATGACTTTGCTCTCCATTAAATCTAGCTGTGTGTGAGTGTGTGAGTGTGTGTGTGTGTGTGATGAATTCATTCCTTTGCTTCTTGCATCTCAGCCTGGAGCCCTACAATGTGTTATTAATACAGTTCTGAAAAGTAACTTGCTTTCCAGCCCATATGAGTTCTGGTACAATTTCCCTGAAAGGAACAAGTACATTTCGAAGTTGTTTTGACTGCTTCCCCCAGACTGATGGAAGATGGATAAAATAAAAATACAACCAAATGAAAAAGAGGACATGCATACACAATCTCAGTGGGTGGGATAAGTAAAGAAGCAGCCCGCTTATATGCCAGGTAATATTTCTGGCATTGTTAGTTGTGCCTCTGTGGCAGCTCTTCCTTCCAGGGAGAGGGGGAAGCTGCTACTTCGCAGGAAGTTTCCACTCCCATGAAAGTTAGCACAAGAAATGATTTAAGATTGCAGACACAAAGGGGTAGCCTCATTTTTTGTAGCCCAAAGGAAGACTGCGGCCAGCTGAACTTTTCTTCCAGGTGGCTGCCTCTGACCTGAAAGAACGCTACTGCATTTACGCTGCACCTTGAGCGAGAGCAAGAGCTTTTCCTGGAGTTTTTTCTGAGAAGGCTTCTTAGTCTACAGCCAATCCTTACACCACCCACTCTTCAGTACTAAAGTGTGCTTGCACATACAACTTATGCACACCACCAGTTTTAGAGAACTACTGCAATGGGCAACTCTGTGTTTGCATTTCATGAGTGGGAATAATGATCTAATAAATCAAGCAGAAGGCCCCAGTGGTCAGGGAAAGGGATCAATCCAGAGGTTCTATGGTTGGTTGTGCAAGCAAAGGTCCTCAGGAAGGGCTGTTCAGTTCCAGGAATGCCACAACGGTGTGTTTCTTCTTGCCTGCCTTCCTATGCTAAGACAAAGATTCTGAAGAAAGCACTACTTCTATTAAATGCCTTTCCAATAAGCAATCATTCAGAGAGTAGACAGCAGGGATATACATTAATTTAAGAGGAGACATGGAAGATACAAGGAGGGGTGCTAAGTGAATGTATACATTCAGCGAGAGAGAAAAGGCTAACTCACAGCTCGGGGATGCTAAATTGAGGGATCACTGTGCATTTGATGGGATAGGAGCCAAGTAAAAGGTTGAATATTTGCATAGGGGCATGGAAAGGTAACGGTACAATCACTGCAGGCTGCAACAGGCAGGATGTGCTAAGGATAAAGCGTTCTCAGAAAAGATAGGAATCTTGTTTGGCTATGTTGGTATGAAGGCTCAGTCTTACCTCAGCTGACCTACCCCAGTTTTTTCGTGGGAACTCTGGCCACTAAGGTTTTCTTGGGGAAGTTTCAATATTGTCACTTAACTACAGTTTCCAGAGGTTTCTGTGGTCAATCCCTGGCAACTAAACAGTTCATAAGGAGCTACCTTTCTTACCCCCACCCCCACCTTTAACTTAGAAAAAATGAATTGAGATACTTTCTCAAACTTTATTTGTCCTCCTCAACAAAACCAACCAATGGTGCATTTCAATTAGTACAGATGACAACATCCCTAAGGATGTTTCTCAACAGTTTGCTGTTGATAACCAAAGACAGTGGGGTTTCCTAACTTCTTTATATTATGACCGTTTCAAAACATGGCACCTCAACAAAGCATTAAAAGGCAAATTCAAACAATAATAATAGAAGACCCTGACATAAAGATAGCCATTGCAAGGAGTTTTCAGATTTTCTTTGCAAGTCAAGATAGAAGAGAACTATCTTGCTTGGTTACACTTGAGCTTGACCCTTCCTGTCCTTTTAGACGACTTAGACGAACATCTGATATCTGTCTTTATTTTCATATTTTCTGTATGATTTAAAACTAGCTATTTCTCTTGGACGGGATAGGGGGGAGGATAAAACCCTAGGAAACAAGATAAGAGCAACAGATCTCCCTTTGTATTAGCAGGCCTTGGGCTCAATCATTTTAGGATGAGCTTTTTGAAGTAATCACACAACAACAACAGAGAACTACTACTACCACTAGAAATACTACTACTACTATTTAGAACAAAAACCTAATTAGGAGTAGCAGGAATTATTACCACATATTAGTTATCAGTACTCCTCAAAGATCCTTATCTCATATTTCTGGTTTTTCTTGATTACATGTTCATTCTATCTTTTCATAAGCTGAAGCGCAGGGTAAGCAAATCTTATATGTAGGTATAGATCTACTGTTTATGTATCCTGTTTCTATCCATCCATCTGTCTACATACCTTCCTTCGAAAGGCTGTGGCTATTTAAAGCTTAATGCTTCAATGCTTCAAATAAGGATTGGTAGGGAGGAGGAGGAGGAGGGGGAATAGCAGTAGTAGAGGTAGTGAGGTAAAGGTAAAGGTTTCCCTTGACATTAAGTCCAGCCGTGTCGGACTCCAGGGGGCGGTGATCATCTCCGTTTCAAAGCCAAAGAGCCGGCGTTTGTCCGTAGACACTTCCGGGTCATGTGGCCGGCATGACTAAACGGACGCCGTTACCTGCCCGCCAAAGCGGTACCTATTAATCTACTCACATTTGCATGTTTTCGAACTGCTAGGTTGGCAGGAGAGAGGTAGTGAAGTCTGAGCTTAAAAAACTGCCTAGGGAAGAAAAAAACACAGTTGTGAGAAATAATGAATTACTAGAGTTCTGTGGCAAGACAGGAATTGGACAGGTGGGTGAAAGAAACTCCGTTGAACCTAGAACATGATTTTCTCTTAATGTGCTTGCATCTGATCTGAAGATGCATTAAGATCATCATGTCATTTGTGGTATTCAGCAGCACACTTTCTCCTTTTCTTTCCCACTTAGACTTTTTTTTAACCATTCACATTTTCTAATATTGGTTACCCATAACTGCTCTTGACATTTCTTTGAAATCTAAAAAAAAAAAAAAAAGCAAAATATCAAAAGGAGAAGGACAGCCTGGTGTATTCATCAGCCTATCCCACGCATCCCAGAAAAGTGAAAGAACATTAAGTAAAAGCACTACACCACAAAATCTTGAGAAATACGAAAGATCTTCAGATCCATATGTTTCAGGAGATCATACTTATGTTAATTTGTGTTAAAATGCAAACAAACAAAATTTCAGTCCCACCACAAATGAGCAAGAAAGAGAGAAAGATATTTGTGTCCAAAGAATGAATGTCTTACACAGGACTTAAGAATAATCATATTTACCATACTGAGAGGGTTGGTGTATTTCAGGATTCAGGACCAATGTTGATCCAAAACAGCCATTGATTTCAGTGTTTCTTCATGGAACTTGCAAAGAGGGGCCCAAACATTGGTGTTCAGCAGAAAAAAAAATAGGCCATACTGCTTCTGTTCCATGTGATATTGCACTACAGAAGGGAAAATGTGTGCCCTTGCTAATTTTTCTTTTCCCCCATAATTCTTTCACCCATATTTCTGCATTTTTTGTATCCTAGTCAGGCAGCATCAGTATTCTTGGGTGGATAATGACATAATGTCATATCATTCTCCAAGTGATCCCTGATTGTTTACGCTTTTGTAAAAAGAACAGAGGAACAAAGAGAGGGTACACCGTGTTATGGATAGCTCTGGCGCATAACAAGAAACATTTGTGTGCCCTTCCAGAAGATTCTTTTCAGTATTCCAAATCTACACTTTCATCCCCCACCTATTAATACAGCTTTTCCTTAATTTAAACAACAACAACAACAACAACAAAAATACTGTAATTCAGGAGAGCTTTAGTCCAAATGACAACTGAATCATGAAACACAGTGACAAGCATCAGGCCTTGGAAGCTGGCTTTCCCTCTGGTCTTAGCTGTCCCCTCTATCTGCAGCTTGAGGATAATATTAGCCTGCATGACGGTCAGAAAGCTTGCTTTTAAAAAAAAAAAAAAATCTCTTGGTCAATGGATTACACTGTTTTGATTTTTTAAATGACAACATTATTTCTGAAAGGGAGAAAAACCCTGCCTTTATAATGGATGCACGCATGAATTGCAGAATGTCTGTCTCATTCTCTCATATGCATTCACATCAAAGAATCCTTTTACAATGAGCTGTGGTTAACACTTCAATGCCCATTCATCCGATACAATGGTATGCTTTTAGAGCTCTTCAGTGTCATGGTTTGGTTTGTTTTAATCTTAAATAATTTGATCTCAGCCAACACACTTGGCTGCTGCCTTGCTCGGCCTTAATTAAATAAAATTTATGGACATCAATGCCTACACCCGACCCCAAAATGAGGAATATTTACATGCCTCATTTGAAGGAAAAAACTGTCATGTTTCCTTTTTTTTTTTCCCCCAGTTGCTTAACCAGTTATTGACCCATAGGAAGACTTTTCTGCTGGGGGAGGAGGGAGATTTCTCAAAAAGTTTTATATCTTCCTACTTCTGATACTTTCAAAACTTAGTGGAAAAGGACTTATCTCTGCCAAGGTAAAGAATGGCTTTATACTGACTTCTTCCTAATATTTAGATGTAGAAGCTGATTCTGGAAGACCTTGGTCAAAAGAAAAAATACTTTCAGACCTGAGTTTTGGAAGCAGCACTGAATGGATGCTGTCTGCACCTCATGATCCATTTTCAATTTATCATTTACATTTCTCTTATCACCACTACTTGCCTCCATCATCTGGGCATCATTTCTAAAAATATTAGTTTAGAAATATCTGTCTGCCCATATCTATTGCAGTGAGAAAAGAACCAAAATTAATTTAATTTCTCTGCAATTCCTTATCCTCTTTTATTGTTTTTTTTTAATATACTTATTATCCAGTGGAGAAACTGCCTCTCTTTAGACAACTTTTGCTTATTATTGATTTTCCTGTCATTAATCCTCTCTTTCTCTCTCTCTCTCTCTCTTTTATTTTGTTTTATCCTCTGTTGCCTCCTTATATTTGTTTTGTACTGCTTAAAATGTTCTTTGCATTTGCACAAAACCAAGTCTTTTAAAGTAATCTCCTTTCGAAGCAATGGACATTAAACATCCATCCAGGGAATGTGCTTTTGCCTTCACAACAGTTTTTCCAACTGAAAACCTTCAAAACAAGAGACTACCTGGTGTTGACTTTAATCCAAAACCAGATAAGAATTTAGGTTCCATAAAGCTGCTTCCCATCCATCCATCCATTTATATTGCTTTCTTTAAAAAAATATTTATAAAGCATTCAGTGGCTTTAAGTTGAGCATTACTGAACCCCAAGTCTTCTATCTTCATCTGCCCCTACAAGGAGTAATTGCTGCCTCATTTCTAAGACAACAATTTCAGGCAATTTTTAAAGTTTAAGTAAGGAATCATGGATGAGACCCCCTGATTCATGTTCATTCAGATTCAGGGTTGCTTTCAAAACTGAAATTGCTGTAGTAGTTCTGATGGTTAGTCTGTGCCAAGAACCAGACTGGAGAAGAATGATTGCATTGATTCTTTTGGACTTTCCAGCAGCTTTTGACAAAGTAAATTAGCTTCCCCAATGGGGTGATCACCAGATAGTGTTTGTGAAGCTGTCCTCAAAATCACACCTCAACATCACTAGGTTGGGAAAGGCAGAAATGTATCCCCAGATCCATTCTTTTTTCGTTATGGTCTTCTCAAGATCATCAGTAAAAGGCTATTTCAGTGGCAAAGAGGTTAGTAAATAGCTCAGTGTATCTGCCAAGTTCCCCCCACCCCTTTTTAATGAAGATGGCATGACATTAAATTATGCTTGACTGATGTTATTAGTGACTAAGCACACAGTCCCTCTTGTTTACATATTACAGTCCTCTGTGCTCATTTTTCAAGACAAGTTGTTCTGTTCTGCTCTGCCCCCCCCCCACAGAAGTTCACAAGCTGTGTAGCTGCATAGTATAAAAACAGAAGACCTCAAATAGTTTTCTCAGTAAAGACTCTGACAAGAAATATGTATGCATGTATTACATTGGTAGAGAAAAAGCTGATCCAATTAAGCTCTTCATGTCTACTTCATTGGAATAATTCTGATCTCCTTAATGCTTTAATGGTTACTCAGGAAGAAAGGTGAAGACAGTAGCTTGACAAACACTGAGTTCTAGCTCTCAACAGTTTTAAAAAGAATATAGGGAGGGGAAATTCACTGATAAAAAAAAAATGGGGGGGAAGCAATTTAACACTGGAAGCTCTGATGTGGATGGCCTTTAAAAACTTGCAAGTGAGAATTTCAGCGGTGTCCTCCGATCTGAATTGCTATCCATCAGCATCTCCTATATGAAATGTGGATATGACACCAACTAGGAGGGCTATGCTTGAAGGGTGAAGTCCCTGATACACAGGGATAGAAAAAGTCATAGCTACAATTATTTACAGTAAGTATTTAACTGAAACACTCTGAATGACATGTTGAATTATGGGGAACCAACAGAAAGATACCAGAATCTTTTCTTGACTATTACTTATTTGTCTTATTTTTATCCTGGGGTTTTTGAAAATAGCTCAGAATAAAATCATCCATTTATGCTCAGAGAGTCCTGTTAAGCTAAAAGTCAGTGATGTGTCCTAAGAATTATAGTGAAAGAAAAGATGGCCTTGAACCTAACTATACATGTAGGAAAGAC
Source organism: Candoia aspera (assembly GCF_035149785.1). NCBI lineage: Eukaryota > Metazoa > Chordata > Lepidosauria > Squamata > Candoiidae > Candoia > Candoia aspera. The sequence goes on from NC_086160.1 coordinate 72,407,470, forward strand.
TTATTTGCAAAAAGGTACTTAAACACTGCCACTTCTCTTTTGCAGGAAGAGCAACTTATTGGCCAGGAAAGATGATCCCACAATAAAGCTGGCTTCCTCACCTAAGGGCACAGTAGAAATCACAGTCTCCTGATTTCTAATACCTTAATACTTACACCAAACTTTCTCTTCCTGTCACGTTCCATATGGGGTTTTGTGACTTCAGTTAGAAACAGTATGGCTCTGGAGACATAATGTTATTATTTTATTCTAAGCCACTCTTTAAGGATAATGTATGGTTTGTATCACACTCCATCCTGAAATCCTTTGAAATACAGTGAGCTATACATTTTAAATGAGTAAGTACATCCATCTTTGCATTCAGATTCCTAAAGCACAGGCATGATTTGGGGCCTGGGACACGTATTAAGATCAAAACTAGCACTGTCTGCAAAGGAAGTGCCCATCTATGCTGCCATTGATCCCTTTTGGATGAATCATTCCATGGCATTGGGAAAGAAACCAGTGGCAGATTTCATCCACATCCTTACCGTATCAGCCAAATGAGGTGTGAAGAGAACAAGGTACCCAAAGCCACCTCGTTGCCTTAATTGCAAGCTGAACTTTGAACCACACATTGTTTTTCCCTTGAAGGCATTGTCTTTTCATCAACTGCCATATCTCTGATTCAGATCCATAACCAACAGAACAGGAGCAAAATTGTCCTCTGGAGGAAATCTGAGTACATCTGTATTCTAGCATCAACAATCTGACTCGCTAATAAACCACATATTAAAAATGTTAATAAAACACTTCTATACAGTACTTAGCAATTTTCTTTCTCTTTTAAGATTAAGTTGTCTCCCAACTGAAACATCACAATTAAAAATAAATAAGTAAATAAACTCTCTGATTTACAGCATTTCCCAATCTCCCAACAGCAAACTAATCTGTAGCTCTCACTCAAACGATTTCAGTACCCATTCTAAACAGGCCGGTGGATGTCCAACATTTACTTCTATTTAGTACAAATGTTATCATAGCAGGTTTGGTTTGGTTTGGTTCAGTTGTCCTTAACTGCTGGACTACTGTATCTGGGCTACAGAAATCTAGATTTGCTGCCAACTGGTGGTCATCTGCATTTTCACAGCCCTATTTTTGACACCAGCATTAAAACAAATGGTGATTAGCAGCTAAAAGGATAATTTTGCTATTAATAGTACTGAGATATAGCCTTGTCAATGATATATTCATTAACAAAACAAAGGTAACTCCAGTTATAATGGAAGTCCTACCGAGCAATTGAGATATACTAGACTCACTCCAGTAAATTAGCCAGTGTGTGTATCATCTGTACTCAGAATTGCATCTGCTGGGACTTCATTTGGGATTTCCAAAGGCCCTTCTTAATGGTGGTGCCCCTCCTGTAGAAAAACCTGCCCCTGTTATTTGTGGACCACCACTTCCCTGTTGAGCTTCTACAAAGAGGTGAAAACCTGGCTCTGGGAGAAGGCATTTTAGGGATGATAAGTATGGGCCCTGCCCCTGTTGGATTACACCATTATGATTTACACAGTTTTCTATTCTGTTGTTTTTAATCTCTGTTTCTGTTTCTGCTTCTTAGAGCTGTTTGGAATGAAACATCATAGAAATGTCAGTAATTAAACAAACAAACAAAAAGAAATAAAATAGCAGGCTCTGTATCTTCATTCTCAACCTCTAGCCTTAAACAGAAGTTCTACTTGGACAGAGCCACATTTGGCTCATGTGTTGCAAATCTATCAAATTAATTCCCAAGAAAAACTCCTGTGCATTTTATAGATGAAAGAAAGAAATCTAAAAGCTTCTGTAACGCTAAGCCTAAATAAGAAGTCATGTGGGAGTCCACTGCACAGAGAGCTCACTCATAAGAAAACTCTAATCAGGATCCATTTAATAATTCAACTAATTATTAAATTGCTTAATAATTAAATTATACCCTGGGGGATTACTAACCCCTCAGGCTCAAGGTTCAAAAGGATCTTGATAGACTTGAACACTGGCCCCTATCCAACAGAATATTGTTCAATGGTGAAAAATTTAAGGTTCTGCACTTAGGCAGGAAAAAAAAAAAGATATGCACGTGTACAAAATACGTGGTACCTGGCACAGCAGCAGTACCTTGTGAGAAGAGTATGGGTATCCTGGTAAACACACATGAAGCATGAGCCAGCGGTGTGCTGCAGCTGCCGGAAGACCCAACACAATCTTGGGCTGCATCAACAGAGCTATAGTGTGAAGATCGTGGCAAGTTTCAGTACCTGCTGTGCTCAGACAACACCTGAATACTGTGTCCAGTTTTGGTTATCTCGATACAAGGATGCTGAGGAAGTAGAACTAGAAAGAGTGCAGAGAACAACAACAGAGATGGTGAGAGGCTTGGAGGCTGAATCCTACCACAAGCAGTTAATAGAATATGTTTAGCCTAGAGAAGAGAAGGCTAAGAGAAGACATGATTGCTGTCTTCCAACACATGAAGGGATGTCACAGGCGAGGGTATGAATTTATTTTCTATACTACCCAACAGTAAGCCAAGAACTAGTAGGTGAAAGTTTTGCAGAGGGAGGTCCAAACTCAACGGAAGGAGGGATTTCCTGACTGCGAGAGCCTTTAAGCAGTGGAACAGCCTGCCTCCTGAAGTCATGGGTGCTCCATCGCTGGAGGGTTTCCAGAAAAGATTGCACAGCTATTTGACCAAGCTGGGAGGAAGATTCCTGCACTGGGCAGGGGGGTTGGACTAGGAGACCGCCAAGGAACCATCCAATCCTAGGATTCTATGATTTAACTAAGGCAAATGGAAGGAAATGCAACCACCTAGGTCCAGCCTTCCATTTTAAAATGCGATAAGAATCTAGGAATTTTTGATGGATATCAACTTCTCCCAGCCAATGCAAGTCTACCAGGAGGCCTTTGGGAGCCTCATTAGCATGGCATGATTGTGACGGCCATCCTAAGTTAGTTACCTTATTTGCATTATGGGAACTATTTGATTTGCATTATCCCGTTGTTGAACTTCACAATTTCACTTTCAATGTCTAGGGGAATAATATATTGACGAGCATTTATTCATTGCAATCACCACAGAAACAAGTGTATTGGAGGGGAGGGAGGGAAGCTCATGTTGTGATACAAATTTAAATGGAATGCACAAACACTAAAACAAACATTAAAAGGTTGAAGTCTGGTGGTTGATAAATCCCAGGCAGAATACAGATGAGGAAACATCCTGCAAAAACACATTGAAAGAGGAATCCAACCAAAACAGGCATCTGTACAGGAACCTCTTTAATTTGGCGGGTGGGGGGGGGATATGTAACAATTCTCTTTTGGTATAAGTGTGGGAGTGTGCGCACATGTATGGGGATGTGGATATGTGTGGGTAAATAATCCAATAATGTTCTCACCATTCTTCAAATTTGTGAACAGATTGTTGTTGTTGATGTTACTGTTGCATTGGCTGTTGGCTGTAGATTTTGTACACCACATAGTGTCACCGTGCCTGAAGCCATTAATACATTCATAAATAAACAAATAATACTTTGACTTGCTCCTTACCATTTATTCAAAATATCCATATTTCAACTGAAGAGAATATTTGTAGTTCAGGGTTGAACTGTGGAGTTCTTGGTGCTCTCTGTTGTTTGCTTGTAGATGTTTCACTGCCAGGCTAGGCAACATCTTCAGTGCAAAGAGGGAGCGGGCCTTGCTCTCTGTTTATATACTTATTTCTGTATATTTCATATTTCAGTTAATATTTCATATTTCTGTTAATATCCATATTTCCACATGACCTCTGGAACTTCCTTCTTTCACTTGCTCTTTCAAGTAAGAGAAGGATCACAGCCAAATGGTGCCTTTCCCGTCCAATCTGTGCATGAACCCTGATCCTATCTGTTACTGCATAGAAAGCATTCACATCAGTGCCTTCCCCTTCTTCCAGCTGAAATATAGCAATTGTTGCATTTCTATCTTGAAGCCATCCTAAAACAGATCCTAGATAACCTTTTGAAACCTAAGCATTTCAGATGATACCCTGAACTTTCCCAATTGACCACAAGGGCTAGGCACAGTCTATTCAAACTTGGCCTTGTAGATCCCCAGTCAAGAGGGATCAAGGGAAGATTTCTTATTTGCTTTACAGCAGATGGCATTCCTCTTTCCTACAATGATCTGTTAATGATGACTAGGATTGAATTCAGAAAAGAGAGTGTCAAGCACACACTAGGGAAAATGATGCCAACCATTTTGCCTGCATCTTTGAAGATCAAAAACTGAAATGCATCTGATAAAATTAGTCTATGCATAGTTCTGCAAAAGGAGTGGAGTCCAAATCAGAATTGATTTGAGCACTTTCATTTAGATAGGAATAGATTTTCCTGGATTATCTGGATTTAGGCTTCTCTGCATTCCCCTCCTTGTGAATTCCAGTTTAACTTGGAATGTGGATCAAACTGGAGAAACACTTTGTAGCAGCTTTTAACATCTTTAGCTTAGTTATAGATTATACTACTGGTGTTTGTAGAGGTTTTAATAAAAAAAACTGCAAGAAAAAATGATGTGATGGTGTGTGACTGAATTAATTTTTTTCTGACGGGAAAAAAAAACTTTGATGCAGAAAGAGGTACAATCATGTAAAAACTGCCTTTTGATTAGGAATGAGGGTAAAAGTGTACCATTTGCATTTTAATGCAGATTTACCGAATCAATATTTTCCAAGTCAATACACAAACACAGTTATACTTAGGTATTTGGGATTTTTGCAGGATATTGTATCAAATCAATAAAAAAGAAATACATTTGAAAACGGGTGCGTAAAACCTGTGTATTGGCAGAAGCAATTTATAAAATGCATAGTATTAGGGATCTTTTCCCCGAAAATGTGACTTAGGCAAAGAAGTGCGTAAAGATAACCTGAAGGCAGTGAATATAAAAATAATTTATGTTCATTGTTTTATTTTAGTTTGTTATTAAATGAAATTATTTCAGAGGTAAATGGGGCAAATAAAAGAGGTTGTGAACATGGGAAGAGAGAGCCAGGACCAAAACACACGAACACACATACACACATGCACACACACACACACACACACAGACATATACCTGTAAAATAGGAAGATTGAAATGTACGAAGTTCAAAGTATTTCAGATTGCAAAACAAAGGCAGTGGGAATCTGTAACTTTACCATTTTGATTTTAGACAAAAAAAAATCAGAGTCTGGTAACCACCTTTTCAGACTAACCGATTTTAACAAAAGGCATTACGTTTTTGTGAACTATAGCTCACTTCACCAGACGCATGCAATCTTCGAGTATCTCCTCAATGGCATTAGGGCTGAAGAAAATAACTCCTGATGGTCCAAAGACAGGCAGACAGACAGACAGACCAAATCCCTAGCTCTTTCTTCCCCCACATGCTGTAAATGAGGCTGTTTTTGCTACCTCATTATCTGCCCTTTTCTTGAACTCGGCCTACTGGACGATGCCACAAAGGAACCCTTGTATCAGCCATCCATGTAAATATTCCACGACTCAAGAAGGACTTTGAAAATACAGTTGGCATCTAGGGACACCCAAGAACGGTCTTCATCTATTCATCTTTGAGACTGTTTCATCCTAAGCTGGAAACTTTTTCCTTTTCCCAAAGATATGTCATTATTCCACCCCTGCCCCCCACACGTTCTCCTGCTCTACTTCTTCTCTATTTATTTAAAGAAAAGCTTTAAAAATAACAAAAACAAAGAAGAAATGGAGGGGAGGGGGAGGAAGAGAGGGCAATGAAGAAAAAGAAAGGATGGTGAAGGTGTCACGAGCGCAACCAATCTAAGAGTGGGATGTAATCAGTTGTGGCTCCAGAGGTGTCGGTAGGCCATGTTCAAAAAAATCAAGGCAGTGCAATTGAAGCTCTGTTTCTTATGTGTGTCGCACGCACAACCCACATGTGGAGTTTTGATGCACTGTGGAGGCTGCCATCTTGACTTTTTTCACCACCTCCTGCAGAAACCCCTACATGGCTTCCTCCCCAAAGGGAGGAATTGTAATTGTAAAGACTTAAAGAATTGTTATGCCTCAATGGACAGGCCTGATAACCATGCCATAAATATGAGAGCCCTTCTAACAACTCAACCTTTGAACTGCTTTTGTTTTGACTATCCTGTGAGGCACAAATGATATAGCCATATAGGAAGTACTTGACAATTGATCTTTATACTGAAAATCCTAGAAGGGGGGAAATGTCTTTTCGAAGAAAAGCATAAATACGAGCACTGCCTTCAATTTTTGTAAGCTATGTAACTATTCTCCCTCTAGTGGTGCATTTCTGCAAAAAAAAAGAAAGGAAGAAAGAAAGAAAGGAAAAGAATTACAGAAACCAAAGCAAAGAAAAAGAAAGCCGACCAAATATTTGCATGTACTGAATGTACACACACGTACAGATTAAGAAAGAGAGAACAGGAGAAGAATTACACTAAATCTATTTATCCCAAGAAAATTACAGGGCATTATTAATGGTTAAACCAAAGAGGATTTTACAGATTTTCCATTCACCGCATCTTACATTTCTCTTGCTTAAATAAGTGCAGAAAAAATAGAGAATTCCTTCATGTGAGATTAAAGTTAGATATATGTTAAAACCACCTATCCCAAAACATTTACTATTCTCCAAGCCCGTACCCATCATTATTACAGCAAAGGGTGCAAAAGGTTAACAATAATTAATGCTAAATCCTTTTCTTTAGGCAGCACCTTTGATCATTGATATGAAGCTAATGTTTTGATGGGAGAAAAAAAATCCCTAATAAATATTTCAGATTTTTAAGATCAAATAATATTATTTAAAATAGATGTAAGCATTCTATTTCTTCCCCTCTGAAATATTTCAGGTGAAATATTGACCATGGATTTGGTCAACAGACTGGCATAGGGTACCTTTCAAAAGCTTTGGTTCCCTAATGCAAATAAAATAACATGCAAAATGAGCTGATGATTTAGTGCATCTGGAAGTTTCCCAATGCCAAATAATATTTTTATGGCATAATTTTTTCTGTGCAGATTAGCCTTATTTGCAAATAAATTTCCCAGAAAACTTTCCAGTTCAACGTTCTCTGGAAAACCTCTTTACTAGACAGAAATGAGAGTGGAACTGGAATTCATTCCTTTGGGAGTTCACAGTCAGCTTAAGGATGGATTTTTGGTAGCGCATAGTCAAAGCAAGCTGGAAGTCCTGCTAGTCCTGGGCTGTTCCAAGGAGAGATGTGCCCCAGCCCTTAAGAGTAGCTATGAAAAAGACTTGTGTCTGGTCCTCTCAGCATAGTAATTCCATCCCAATTAAATAAATGCAGAATTATTACATCTGCCATCCTCCTGTAAGAATGTGTCAGTGACCCAGCAGTTACACGTACAGTATAATTGAAAAAGGATTTTGTTGGTTCATCTCTGTATTCTCAGTTGATCCCAAACTGCTAAGCAGTGGCTGGACCTGGTTAGTACTCCCAAAGGAGGCTACCAAAAAACCACAGAGATGTAGACATCATTAGGAAGTGTAAAACAATAACTTGGAAGAAGGCATAGCAGACTATGCTGTTGCCACACAATCTACACAAACAAATCCATGAGGTCACCAACAGTTGACTGGAAGAAGACTTTACTTTTACAACCATCAGGTCCTGTCTTGGTTTTACTCTACATGGTTGGGGTGGAGGGAGAAGTGATTCACAGGTGATGCACTTCATTTCTAAACAGGAATTGTCTTTCATTGCAAAGGCATCAATAGAAACAAGCACTACCAGATCCAGGCTGCAAAAAGCCAGATAATAGCATGGTGGCAGTAGAAACTCTGAGTTTTCTTGACCTGTCTGCTGCTATCCAGTAGACCTTATGAAAACAGAGAGCAAAGAATTGCTTGTAGTGGTACAGACAGAAAAACAGACATGCTTCTTTTTGGCGTTGCTTGCTGCAAAGTGACTCCCTAGAAGGACAGCTGGAAGAGGTGGAAGTTGCTCCTCTGTAAGAAGAGGTGGGTGTCTATTAGCAGAGAGAGCGCTCCAGAGAAAAACGGGAATCATTACTGGGATGAATTGCATGTCAGTCTACAGACTGGTTAATCATTCAATATTAGCATCAATATTTCCGTGCTCAATATATAAAACACAGTACACTGATTATAAGAATGTTCTCCTTGCTAACCTTATCCCAAAGGATGATGATGATGATGATGATGATGATGATGCTGCTGCACAAATTCAATGACTGGAACATTTCCTTTTCAATGGATGGATGGATGGATAGATATAGAATGAAACTGAATAAAAACTGAATTACTTCATTCACGTGAAGATTGAGATGGAAGATGCTTTTCTGTGAAAGCTTACAAGATTTATCTTTTAGCCTTGCTGGAGGGAACAACACTCCTTAAACCAGCCTATACTTTACAAGATTCCTCTTGTACCATAATAAAAACCTATTAGGGAGTTCACTTCTCTCACAACCCACACATTCCCAAGGTCTTTCAGAAATGTGAAAGATACAAGGTATAACTGTGCACAAATTCAAAATGGGCCATTTTTTATCTATAGAAAACATGATGTAATATTTTTAGTCATCTGCACTGGTTCAGTTACTTCCTATCCTATATGTTAGAGCAGGGCTTTTTAGACTTTTACAGGCTGAGGAATGTGTTAGCTAGCTAGCTAAATAAATTCATTCATTCATTCATTCATTCATTCATTCATGCATTCCCAGGACACCTGATCAAGCTGAAGTGATAGAAAAGTAGCTGCATCTAAGTGTCTTTTTATTTATTTATTTATTTATTTTGGCTCTTACTCATGGAGCCCCATCAGATTCTCTTTGGGACACAGTTTGAAAAACTCTGCATTAAAGCACTGTTATCCAACATGGACAACTTCCAGATGTATGGTCTTCCCTTCTCAAAATTCTCAGCAGTTTCTAAGACAGGAAGTCTGCACTTTAGGAGAATAGAAAACACTGCAGTAGAGCAACGGTCTAGAGCAGCTGGAAGATGTTTCCCCAGAGAGTCCTTGAGAAACACCATTCTCTCAAGTCAGGCTCTTAAAGGACCATAGTTTTTTTCCCCTCCTGTTGTCTGGCTGTTTGGGGGAAGCATGATTTCAGTCGGGAGGGTCTTGATTAAGAATGAGAGAAAAAACAGCAAAGCATCTCAGATAGTTAGCAAGTACAAAAAACAATAAACAACGTAAGCACTCAGATTCGTTGACAGCCTTAATTGGATGGCCAGCTCACAAGGGCTGTCTGAATCACCAGTTTCTCTCTCTCTCTCTCTTGTCCCAGATCAATGTTACATGGCACATCGGGCATCTTCAGTTTACAACAAGTTTTAATGCTCAGTTCCTCTCCAACAAGAATGTTCACATTTCATACCTAGTTCCTCCCCTTCTGCTTCCATTTGTACTGCCTTCTCCATCAATTTCTCCTCCTCCTCCTTTTGGTTCCTCCTTCAACAAGCAGACTTCTCACTTCATACTTCTCCCAATTTCACTTCCACCCACTTTCCACTGCAGTTCATGAGCTATACAATACTGTAATGTTTCAGCTCAGACTGACACTTTTCCTGGGAAACTGCATTATTCACTGGTCTGACTTTTTCTCATTCCTGACCAAGGTCTCCTAATTCTTCGTGTTGTCTGACTAAGAACTTGGCTGTCCTGACCTTTGGCTTCAATTAAAATATGAAGTGAGTGTAAATTAAACTGAACTAAATGTTTCAAAAAGGAAGAGGGGTGCCAAGACAAAATACAATGAAGAAAGTATCTTTAACTTACATTACGTATAGATTCATTACATTTTAGAATAATGGATCATACATTTAGCAATCTATGAATAACATGTTTGGAAAGTGCTTGTTGAAATAAAATATCATTGACCAGCAGCTATGTCTTTATCTGTATGGCCAAATATCAGAGTTTCTCTTACACTTGAATGCAGAGATTCAAATGACACTGGAGAACTTGAGGAAGAATTGTCCACACCGTGTTTGGCCTTCCAAAGCATTCTCAAAAGCCATAGGATTACGTTTCTCAACCCATCTTATATGCACAAAATACACCTGGCACCCTTTCATGTAAAAATAAATGCTGTTCACACAATCAGTTATACTTGTTGTAATGTGGGAGGCAGGTTGGTCATGGGCTTGTGAAACAGTGCTGGCCAGAACAACAACTAAAAACACTGATTCCCCACAGTGCCTTCCCTGATATCTTTACAGTGAAAGGAATCAGAAGAATTATAGACTGTGGCTTGGCTATGAATATAAAAAACCTGATGGTGCTGGTGCTTGAGGCTCAAAAACAGATTGATTTCATTTCTTGAAATAGGTAGGCTAGAAAGTACAATTATCATCTGTAAATCATTTCGCTATAACTTTCTCTCGCAACACCATTAAATAGCCAGATGGGACTGCAACTATTTTAGTTAAAGCTTGGGTGTATGTGTGTATGTATGTATGTGTGTGTGTGTGTGTGTGTGTGTATATATATACATACACACACACACATACATACACATACATACATACATGCACACACACATACATACACATACATACATATATATATACATATATATATATACATACACACACACAAATACATACATACATACACACACACACACACACACACATGCACACACATGCACATTTGCGCTCACACACACACCTGCATCTGTCTTTGAATTTGATGATCACCAAAGCATTTGGTATTAAAGCAAGTGGTCTCTGATTTTTAAATGTAGTATAGATAAATACATGGCTTACATAGAAGAAACAAACATAATTAAGAACAGGGAATTGCTGGAATAGCTAGGAACCCGTTTCTATAGCATCTGGACATAATGACAAATGGAACAGAAATTTAAAACAAAAATGATAAGAGGGGGAAAAAAAGTTTCCACTCTGGAGTCTAGACTATTGTAATAGCTGAATGTAAAACAGGGTAAGTGAATGAAATCTCAGTAACTTCAGCTGAAAATACAGGAAGCAGGGGGAATAAAGACAAGACAGCAGTTTGTCTTTTACATGTGTTGTTGATTCGTTCAGCCGCTTCCGACTCTTCGTGACTTCATGGACCAGCCCACGCCAGAGCTTCCTGTCGGTTGTCAACACCCCCAGCTCCCCCAGGGACGAGTCCGTCACCTCTAGAATGTCATCCATCCATCTTGCCCTTGGTCGGCCCCTCTTCCTTTTGCCCTCCACTCTCCCTAGAATCAGCATCTTCTCCAGGGTGCCCTGTCTTCTCATTATGTGGCCAAAGTATTTCAGTTTTGCCTTTAATATCATTCCCTCCAGTGAGCAGTCTGGCTTTATTTCCTGGAGGATGGACTGGTTGGATCTTCTTGCAGTCCAAGGCACTCTCAGGATTTTCCTCCAACAGTCTTTTACGTATTGCTCTCTGTATTCCAAAGAACTAATGGACAGAGCTCAAAATCTAACGTTCCTGTGATGAAATTAGTATAAGAAAAACTGGGACAAAGAGGAAGAAATCTATACATCTCAAAAATGTAACTCTCAGGGGGAACAGCAAGCACAGAAATCATGGGCCTCCTGCATGTGGATTTCTTTGAAAAAAACAGGTCAAGGTCAGACAACCAGTGAGGACCTATTTTAGAACCTCAGCTGTGAAAATTCAGGGCAGATCAAGAATTGCAGTCTGCCCATTGAGCTAATGCTTGGTTTTGCTTTAATGGGTTACATTAACCCAGCCTTTGCCATTTTTAGATCATGGATTATGATTTATAAGCTAGCATAATGTATAAAACCATGTGATAAGTGGATTTCAAGTAATTTGCTGAATTCTTCTATAGAGCAATAAAACAGTTGAGAGATTTTACTTATTTAGTTGGCTTCTTACTTATCTATTTAGCAGACTACTTTTCCATCAGTGAAAGCTACTCAAGGTTAATTAAAAAGTTGATCAGAACTGCTCATCATTTCAGTCTTTTATGTATAACCTTTTTTTGCTGGACTCAGGAGGTTCAAAATTGATCTCAGTGGCCAAGGGCTAGTCAAGTTCTGCCTTCCTGTTTATTCCCGCCAGTTCAGCTTAATGAACATGAAAATAATTTGCTTCAAAAATAATCAAGAAGTTATTTTTGAAAGAATAGGGAATTGGGAAAAGACTGTGGTCAAATATCTAGATCTAGAAGAGACCTTTCTTAGTGATGTAAAATCAATGATACTATTAGTTTATCAGGTCTAAAGGCAATAGTCCTGGAGAATCTTGCATGAAAGAGATAAAATGAGAAATGTACAGTAGCATTTTGCATTGAGTTATATGCAAAATATGTTTTTTCAAATTTCTCATTAAAAATGTACATTGAATATTCAAATTACTTTTCAACCTGAGATTGAATTTTTAATTTTCTCTTTGCTAGAAAGGGGCTTAGAGTAGAATACTTTTTTTTCTCCTTACTTTGACAAAGGAATAGTCATAACCACATTTCTATAAAACTGTGATTTTTAACTGGATACAAAAATTAAAAAAAAAAAGGAATTGCTTTCATTAGGGTTCTACTGAATGTTTATTAGTGACCATTTTCAAGATGAAGTGCAAGAACTGAAGCTCCCACATAGGGCAGTACTTGATGCCCACATTTGTGGTTACTGTGAGGGAATGAAGCTGGGGTTGCTGTGGGCAGTTAGGAAAAGCAGCTGCAGCCAGGCAGAAACTCTCTCCACCCACACTTCCCCAAGGATAGGCTCAGTAAATCCCTTCTCCCAAAGCGCGGTAAAAGTTACAGCCCCAGAAATCTGAGAGGAGATGGGCTCATCCATCCATCCATCCATCCATCCCCACTCACAGTTTACTCACAAGCACCCATACTGTCGTTCCAGGTGTCTGGCTAACTGAGCCGCACCCTGGCGTTTTCAGGAACATGCTGACCAATGTCCATAGGCAACCTCACCTCACCCAGGCCCTTCACCCACAAAAGTGTGGATGTGTCAGGAGAAGGGAAAGAAGACAACAAGCAGACAAGGAACCGGGAAGTGGCGTCTGGAATGTACGACCATTACAGGCAAGCAAGAGAGCTATCACTCAACTGCCAGGACCACAAACCATGGTAAGCAACCCATTGTGATGTGATTCCTGTCTGGAGATTGGCTTAGAGCTTGGCCTGGAGCTCATCAGCAACCAGAGGAGACGCAACCACACTGAGGCAGCACTTAATCCCAACAAGTGCAAGACCTTTTGGACGGAGGCCAAGGCTATATGCCACTTTACAAGCGTTAAGACTTTGATTTGTTGTAAGGACCAATCACCAAAGATTTATTTACATGGCTACATCAACTTGCAAAGCCTAGGAGGGTGGAGTTAACCCAGGGTCACAGGAATGGCCTGTGCTTTATTGAAATACTTTGTACAGTTGTCTTCTATGCTGTAGTGTGTCCAGTCTTTGGAAAACAAAGAACCTTCACAGTCCCATTTAAAATCTTACTTCTACAAGCAATAATTTGTCATTTTCCCATGAGATCTGGCTACTGATGTCACACTTCCTTGAAAGTCAATAACTCTGTTAGGGGTGGGATGGAAGAAATAGTTGAGATTTCAAGAAAAGAGTACAGCTGTACATGTGTCCGAACAGTCAGGAATCACGCTGATCCGAGGAATAGGTCTCTAGCGTTTATTACTGCTACATAAGACAGAATCCTAACAAACTGAAGAAGCGTGGGAAAACCCAGACAGATAAACCCCAAAAGTCAAGGCGGGTCTGATCTGTGTCTCTTTGAGTGGCTGCTTAATTCCTCAGTAGTACGCATGCGTTTTCCCCCCTGGATAGAGGCCCCCTCCTGCTCGCCATCAGTACTCATGGCAACATGCCCATTTTGCTTCAGTTGCAATCTCCTGAGGGGGGAAAAAAAACTAGATGAAAATATATGTTCAGATGGGAAGTGGTATTTCAAATATAATTGTTTTCTATTGTAATTCATGCCTATTTTCGAACTGGTTATAAGTTCTTGGTCCAATTATTTTGTTTGATTTAAAATGTAATAATGATTCAAAACCAGCCTTAGTAAGTTTTGCATTTAAACTCCAAGGAATGTGTTGTTAAAGCCAACAGCTCCATCTGTCATAACTGAAGATGGAGGTGAAACCACTTAAAGGAGAGATAGCTGAACCAGAACTGACACTTTAGGAGTCAGCCCAAGTTGCCTATTCTTTCTTAATATATGTATCCATCACATTATTTCCATCTGGGGTAAACAACTTCATGTAAAGCAAAAAAAGAGTAAGAAGTAATGAGCAAAAGAAATTAGAGGCAGGAGATAAGTTACAAATAAAAGTTAAATCAAACTAAATCTGATTTACACCAACAGCATTCATTTTGCCCCTCCATAGCTTTTTATCTTATCAAACTATCCTTGCTTGCATCACATCCCCACCATACTTTATCCATTGCTTTTTGTTCATTAAATTATTTCAAATGGCAACTTTTAAACCCCTCAAAAAAACCAGTATAGCCTCAGCTGACTTCCCAGATGTCTTAGAAAGAAACTCAAGATACTGAGGGACATGGAGCTGTAGTGTCATCTGTTGCAACGGGAACAGAGATATTCTGATAGTCTGTAAGAAACAATAGAACAAGCATAGATTAAGCCACCTGCTCCATTGATGCCAAGAGTGCCTTCAGGATTACCAGTAGGTAACCCATTTCCAACAGGATGAGCAGATGCCTTCTAGTCTCTTTTATTTCAGATTGATGGACTTTCTCTGTTACACTCTACTGAAACTACTTTCCAGTACAACTAAGAGAAATTTTACCCTTTCCACTATTTGGACTTGGTCTATGCACTATGTCAATTTCAAATTACATTCCTTTCTCTCCTTAGAGGTTACCAATGCATATACCCACATACAGAAAGATGACTACGTGTGTACATAAAAACATCAGGAGCAAAATAACACTGATGAAAGATCCTCCCAATATACGACAAGGCTGTATTTTGCCACCCTGCTTATTTAACTTATATGCAGAGTGCATCGTGAGAAATGCCGGGCTGGATGAATCACAAGCCGGAATTAAGATTGCCGGGAGAATTATCAACAACCTCAGATATGTGGACGATACCACCTAATGGCGAGGGACGCGGTGGCGCTGCGGGTTAAACCGCTGAGCTGTCGATCGGAAGGTCGGCGGTTCGAAACCGCGCGGCGGGGTGAGCTCCCGTTGCTCGTCCCAGCTTCTGCACACCAAGCAGTTCGAAAACATGCAAATGTGAGTAGATTAATTGGTACCGCTTCGGCGGGAAGGTAATGGCGTTCTGTGAGTCATGCTGGCCACATGACCCGGAAGTGTCCTATGGACAACGCCGGCTCCAAGGCTTTGAAACGGAGATGAGCACCGCCCCCTAGAGTCGGACACGACTGGACTTTACGTCAAGGGAAACCTTTACCTTTACCTTACCACCTAATGGCAGAAAGTGAAGGGGAACTAAAGAGCCTCTTGATGAGGCTGGAAGAGGAGAGTGCAATAGCTGGCTTGAAACTCAACATTAAAAAAAAAAATCTAAGATCATGGCATCTGGTCCCATCACTTCCTGGCAAATAGAAGGGGAAGAAATGGAAGCAGTGACAGATTTTATTTTCTTGGGCTCCAAGATCACCACAGATGGTGACTGCAGCCATGAAATTAAAAGACGCTTGCTCCTTGGAGGAAAGCTATGGCAAACCTAGACAGCATATTAAAAAGCAGAGACATCACCTTGTTGACAAACATCCATATAATCAAAGCTATTAGTAATGTATGGCTGTGAGACTTGGACCATAAGGAAGGCTGAGCACTGAAGAATTGATGCTTTCAAACTGTGGCGCTGGAGAAGAATCTTAAGAGTCCCTTGGACTGCAAGGAGGTCAAATCAGTCAATCCTTCAGGAAATCAACCCTGACTGCTCATTGGAAGGACAGATACCGATACTGAAGCTGAAGTTCAAATACGTTGGCCGCCTAATGTGAAGAGAGGACTCATTGGAAAAGACCCTGATGCTGGGAAAGACTGAAGGCAAAAGGAGAAGGTGACAGCAGAGGATGAGATGGTTAGATAGCATCACCGATGCAGTGAACATGAATCTGAGTAAACTCCGGAAGAGAGTGGAGGGCAGGAAGGCCTGGCATGCTATGGTCCATGGGCTCACAAAGAGTCGGACATGACTTAATGACAGAACAGCAACAAAGTTCCCCCCTACATGAAGCCATTTGCCAATTGCTCTTTTCATCAATGTACACATCAGTAGGCTGCATGGTTGAGAGGACAGTGGAGATGTAAAATGAAAAGAATGGTCTGAAACAAGTCTGGAAATTAACATCCCCGAGAGTGAGAATTTACAAGCATTCCATTTTTCTAGGTAAGCCACAGGTCCTACAACATTGCCTTCCCCTGCCCATTTCTATGCGGTATAAGAACCTTGCATGAAGTCCCATGAGCACAGGTAGTTCTTGCTTCACACACATTCATTCAGCGACTATTCAAAGTTACAACAGTGCTGAATGGGGGGGTACTTATGATGGGTCCTTGTAGTTATGCGCATCACAGTATCCACACAGTCATGTGATCACGATTCAGGAACTTGGTGTCTGGCTTGCAATTATGACATTTCAGCATCCCACGGTCATGTGATCTCCATTTGCAACCTTCACTGCCGGCTTCTGACGAGCAAAGTCAATGGGGAAGCCGCACAAGGTCACAAATGGCAATTGTGTGACTGCAGAATGCTGCAACTGCATGGGATTCGTCTAATGACAGCAATTGGGACTGCCGGAACTGCCGTTGTAAGTTGTCATGGTCATGTGACATTGTGCCTTACAACCATGTTGCTTAGTGACAGAGTTCCTGGTCCCAATTACCATTGGTAAGTGAGGACTACCTGTAAGTATCACTGGATACTTGCTGAGATTTGCTAATGATTCCATGGCTTCACCGTTACACTCACCCACTCTTCCTTTTCCCCAAGTCCAAGTGGAACTATCAAACAAATAAAGAATAGTAGAAGCAAAGGAAATGTGCAGAAGTCCATATTCCCAGTTTTTCTTTCTTTTTTGGGGATAGTAGCGGATACTGTGCCCAATCTTCTACTAATGATGGGGCGTACCTTGCCCAAAGGACCTCCCCCCACCTTTAAAACCAAGAAAAGGTGGAAGAATGTTATATCCACCCGCCCACCCACCCCCAATCTAGCACATGCTGCCATGGGGAAAATTCATTGACATTTCTGAAGGCAGAGTGAGGTAAATGTGAAATTAACAAAGAAAACTGCAGGCAGGATAAAGGAACAACTTGCAAAAATAAAATGCTGAATCGCTGTTGATAGGAAAATCCCACTGAGCTCACAGTATGCAAACCCTTTTGAAAGCTTTTGAATAAGTTAAAGAGCCACATAGCCATGCAAATTTATTCCTTTCCTCTTCAAAGAAAAGAAAAGAAAAAACAGAAAATAACATTTTGATTTCCTAATTAACTCACTACCTTGTGTGGGGGAAATATACCTAAGAGTACAAATGTAGGACAGAATCTGGTCTGTTACATTTGGTTTATCAGAAATTTTGCCAGGGGAATATTCTCCAAGGTTATGTAGATTGTATTTCACGACTCTGCTTTTAAAACTGCCCTGAAAGGCCAACTTAGAGCACCTGTACATCTCTGGGCAGTGTGTAATTTACAGTTCTTGGAAAGCTAACTTGATCTGCAATGGAATTAAGTCCCTTTACTTGTTTTGCTTTATCAGTGTTGGAACATTAACATAGGCCTTCCTTCTTCCCTCCCTGCCCAACAAAATGTTGGAAATAAATCAAGTAGAGGGGCTTGTTGATCAGCAGGATAATCCTCCAAAAAATGAAAAGAACAAGGCCAAATTTGCAGTGGAGACAGAAGCCAATAGTTGAATTTCAAAAATGGGTCAGATCCCTCTGGGGGCTTCAGAGAGAGAGAAAAAAAAATCTAGGACAATGTCTCCAGTGCATCCAATGGGCGAGGAACTTGGGCAGCAGCTTGCAATGTTGCTGACTCCTCCTTTCTAAGCCCTCCTCCCTCCCCTCTTTTGGCATTGTGATCCAGAGAGCCACCAAAAGAGAGGAGGGAGAGGCAGACTGAGGGGCTGGAAAGATTTGTAAGTAAGAACAGGAGCGCTCTGTTGGTTTTGACAGAGGAAAGACGATTCTAAGCACTCACAGTATGGACTGCAACCTGCGGTCTCTTTTGCCCACTTCCCCCCTTGCCCCTTTCTCACTGAATACCCTCAGTTGAATTATTGTGTATAGAGCCCTTGATTGTCAGCCCTTCAAGGGAGTCCAGACAAGAAGCACAAGCTATGAGTACTAACACTGCCTTTATTGTAAGGTTACATTGACAGAATCTTGCAAGTCTGAAAGCACCTCTCCCTTTCTTCTTTTTCTTCTCTCCCCTCCCAGAAAACTAGGGAGGGTCCCTTCTGAGACACTTCCCATGCCCCTTTTCCTTCTGTGGGCTGAGATACCTTTTGCATGATGGTTGTCTAGACTGCAGCTCTTCCTCCTGTCTCCCCCAGACCATTACACTGATGGACTGAGACAGAGGAAAGGCGATTCTAAGCATTAAACCCATTGCACTGGGTGACAGCCTTCTTGACATACAGGTAGTCCTTGAGTTACAACCATTTGTTCAATGACCATTCAAAGTTACAACAATGCTGAACAAAGGGACTTATGACTGGCCCTCGAAGTTCTGGCTGTTGCAGTGCCCCCATAGTCATGTGAACAAAATTCAGGCACTTGGCAACCAGCTCATGCTTACGATAGGTTGCAGCATCACATGATCACCATTTGTGACCTTCTCTGCTGGCTTCCTATAAGCAAAGTCAATGGGGAAACCAGGAGGGAAGGTTGCAAGTCTCTTGGGTGAGTCTCTCCCATCACCCTGGCCACTCTTCCCTTGCATGCACTCCATGTCCTCTTTTCCCAGCCTCCCTGTACTTACACACACACAGGCATGCACTCCCAGACACATGCATGCACACACACTGCGCCCTCTCCCTGGCCTCCCTGCACTCACACACATGCACACACCCTGTCCCCTCCTTCCTGAGCTCACACCACTCATGTTGCACCACAGCGCCCCCAGCCCCCAACTTGCATGCAGCCTGGGCTGGGCATCCCAGGGCCTCCCTGCCCCACCCCCCCACCCCACCCTGCTGGAACTCCCACTGCTTCCTGCTTAACAACCCACACATCTTGAGTTACGACAACCAAGACTGCCTGGATTGCCGTCACTAAGCGATGTGGTCGCATGAAGTCATGCTTTAGGACCACATCACTTATCAATGGCAATCCTGGTCCCAAATGCAGTCTTAACTTGAGGACTACTTCATGGAGAAGACAGGCATTACCGTTCTTTTTCTTTAAGGGGAAAGTCCCACATACTTGAAATGTGGCCAAGCTTGAAGATATTTCTAAGTGACTTTCAAGTTATTATTTAAAACCTCAGCTTCAGGTAGAAAAACTGTTAAATAGTTTTCTAAGTTCAGGGACAGATACAACATCTGAACTAAAACATGGAGAAAATCTCTGCACCTGTTCTGAAACTTCAGATTCCCAGGGCATGTGTCAATTCATCGGAGTGTTACTAATTCAAACATTTTCAATTGCTTGCAAAAAGGAGTTGGATGGTTGGGGGTGGAGTAATATTGCATTTCCAAAAAGCTACTGTACATGGTACAAAATGACAGTTATTGGACATACTGCCCTATGCAGAAACCAAATATAAGAAAAGGCACCACCAGATAACAATAAGCCGGCTGGATCCAAAGAATATAATCTCTTGCATATTTATGAACCCAAAGCCAACATAAAATAATTTAAAGGATGAAGGAGTGCCAACAGCCATTACTTTTGCCTATTAATTAAAATGAAATATTGTTCTATCACGTCTTTTTTTAAATGATTTTTGGCTGCTGCTATGTTGTCTTATGGTCAATTAGGGAAGGATGAAGGAAGATTTGAGTTAGAAAGTTTGAGGAACGTTATGAGGTGAGTTTGGAAAAGCAAGTAGATGTTACTGAATTTTCAGATGGAAAGTGGACATGGTTGGAAGGAGATGAGGAAAGAGAAAGAAGAACAAGAACAAGAACAACGAACAAGATCTTGGGGCAGAAGGCAGACTGGTTATGGATCCAGACTGAATCAATCTATCACCAGGAAGTGGCAGTAAATGTGTCCTCCTCTGAGGTTCCAGCAGCTGGGGATGAGTAAGCAACATGGTGGTCAACTGCAGATGCTATGGAAGTCCTAGCTCTGTGTCTGGAGACTGAGGGGGTCTGTGAATCTTAATCCCAGCAACACTGTGCTATTGTTTGTCCAGAAACAAAGAAAATAGATCAGGTCTGCAGCTTGGGAATCCTCTTGGACTCACAGTTCCAGAGGTGGAAGCCATGGCTAGGGGGGAATTACCCAGCTGAGGGCAGCTGTGTGCCTTGATGGACTGCAAATCTTTAGCAACTGTAATTCAGGCCCCCATCACCTTCTGCTTGGATTACTGTAACATGCTCTATGTGGGGCTGCCTTAAAATCAAATCAGATGCTATAGTTGATATAGAATATGGTGGCCAGGTTGCCAATGAGTGACTGCTATTATTCAAGCATTACATCTATGTTTCTGATCATTGCATTGGTTGTCAGTAGGTGCCAGTCCTTCAGAGTAGGTCACAACGAGGACTACTATACCTCCCTTTTATTGATCTGGGATATAATAACAGAATCTTGAAAGCCTGACAATGTTCTCCCTGGTCCCCTCTTACACCATGCAGAATCAAGGTGAAGTTATTTTGAGTTTCTTTCTCACACATTCCCATTTACCAGGAGTCAGCTGTTTTTTTTATTTTCCTTTTACAGTTCCTGGGTGCCTCGGCATTCCTCTAAAATAGGCTTACGAGTCCAATTCAAAGGGCTGCTTTTGACCTACAAAGCCTTATTTGGCTTGCTTTCAGGATAACTTGGGGACTGTCTTCTCCAGGTAGAATCTGCTTGATCTGCATGTTCATGAAGGGAGGGGAAGGTCAGCGTCTTCTCCCTGCAAGAACTCAAAGGATCACAGGATCAGAGGCAGTCCTTCTCGGAGATGGCCCCCACTCCGAAACTCCGGAACAGTCAACCCCTAGTTGGCACCCTCCCTATTAACTTTCCATTAGGCAATAAAGTTCATCTTGTGTAAACAGCATTTGAGGGGTTACATTGTGGAGTTGTTTGCTAAATGAGCAGTCACATACAGTACATTCTATGTGTTGGATGGTGATCTTTTGATTATTATTTTTTAATTAACCTTTGCAAACAGCATACTGATGATACCAAACCCTAAACTGGTAGATGACCTTACTCAGCAGTATCAGGGAGTAACCCCCTTTTTAAATTATATTGTAGATCTTGATACATTATGCTGTTTCAGTACAATGATATTTATACAGTATTAATTGTATAGATGTTGATCAGGGAAAAAGCACTGAACCCTGTGGCACCCCATAAAGGAGGGCCTAGGGAGTGACCTCTCCCCGCAGCCAATAGCAACTGGAATCAACCCTGAAGGAAGGAACCACTGCAGAACAGTACCTCCAGTTCCCAATCTTGGAGCCAATCTAGAAGGGTACCATGGTCAATGGTATCAAAAGCCACTGAGAAGCACAAGGATGGATGTACCACCTCTACCCGGGCTCTGACATCAACAAGCACAATGAAGGTGGTCTCTGTACTGAATCCAGCCTCAAAACCTGATTGAAATGGATTAAGATAACCTGCTATCTTCCCAACAGCAGTAGTCTGACCACCTTCTCAACAACCTTCCCTAAAAGGGAAGGTTGGGAGACAGGACAATAGTTATCCAGGATGGCCTCTTGAGATGGGAATGTACCACCACCTCCTTCAAAGCTATAGGCACTGCCCCCTCGCTCAAAGAGGCAAACACCACAGCATGGATCCAACTACAGGTCACATTCCTGGCTGCCTTCACAACCCAGGAGGGACCTGGATTCAATGAACAGGTGGCTGAGCTTACAACATAGAGGATCCTGTCCACTTGCTCAGGTGTCACCAGTTAAAACACATCCCAGATCACACCATAAGACTGTGCCCAAAGCATCTTGGCCAGATCTACCAAGTCAGGGTCCAACCTGGAGTGGATCTGAGTGACTTTATTCACTAGACATCTAGAATATTCCTCACAACAAACCTGCAGATGGTCCTGTGGTCCAGGGTGTCAGGGTGGAGAAATATTGATGCTTTGCTGCCCTTAGTGCCACAAGGTAATCTCTAATATGGGCTTTTCCTCATGGTAGGTCAGAATTTCTCCAAGCATCTCTTCTGCCACTTCATCTCCCGGAGCTTCTCAGTAAACTTAGGTGCTCCCTGGGATCAGTGCCCAAAGTGAAGCTGCCCCAACCACTGCCCATTCTAGTCCTTAGCTAAACCATCCACCAGTTCTTTTGATAAAACCCCAAGCTCCCTCTGAAACCCCATCGGATCCATCTGTCTCCTGGGGCGAATCAATTGGATGGGCCCTATCTCCTCATGGGAGATGGAGATGACACCAGTAAGCTGAAAGGCAATTACAGAATCCATGGCAGCGGACTGATGTTAATGTTCTCCACTGCCAGGTCATGTCACAACTGCTCCGAGACAACAACCAGATCCAACATGGGGCCACCAGAATGTGTTGAGCCATCAATGACTTGGGACAGCTCCATATTTGCCATGGAGGTCACAAACTCCTGTGCTACCCTGGACTCAACATTACCAGGTAGCAGATTGAAATCCTTGAGTAGCAACAGCCGCAGGGATCCTATCACCAGCCCAGCAACAGAATCCAGCAGTTCAGGCAGGATTGATGCTGGGCAGCAGGGAGAATCCTGAATGTTCCCTACAGCACAATTTCAACCAGAGCAGTTCACATCTTGTTATCTGTGGAGAGGAGCTTTTGAGAGCCTTCAAGGACTCATGGATGACAACAGCCATGCAAAACCCAAAAGCCAGGTGAGCACAATCCTGAGTGGCATACCCTCTTTGGGCTCAACCAGATTTTGATTAGACACATCAGGACAGCACCATTATCTTTGGTAAGTCCATGAATGAGGGGAGCCTTATTATAGATTAAACTGGAGAAGAAAAACAGCAGCTGGAGCCCAGGGCCACCAAGGATCCAATCGCCAGGAATAGAAGGTGGAAGCCAGGGGCCAAACAATGGAACTGTTTTCAAACAATGGGCTCTAGCTCTGTGATTGTGGCTTGCCCCTGGATTCCCACCATCACTGTCCTGATAATCCTGCCTGCCTTCTGCCCACCCCATTCCCACCCTTCACTCCCTCCTCCCAGGCCAAGGAATGCATATCCAATCCGCACCCACACACCCCACATCCACCCAGCTAAATGCCCCAACAATCTACCCCACCTCACAGGGAACTCGACCAAACCCCTGGCCACATCTGCCCAAACATTCAGTGGCCTCCGTGGGGGGGGGATGGGGAGGTCCCTGCAGAGAAAAACACAAGGCCACACTCACTGCCCAATCCCCACACTGGGGGATATCACATTCCCAAGGATGAAAAGGGGCAAGGAAATGCCATCTCTCTGAGCCCCGAGGAGGACACCAGTCAGGTAGAGAATGAATACAGAATAAATTGCAAAGCAAGTATTTTGAAGACAGAGGGAATGAATCAAAAGGAAGACTGAGAAAACTAAGGGAGTTGAAGAGATCCTCCAGAAGATAAAGTTATAGAAAAAAGGACACTGTATGAAGCAGTGACTAGATGGGGGGAAGCGAGGATGATTCGGAAGGATCAGAGTGTATGGAGAGATGCAGCATATGCTTTGGGATGAACTAGCTATATTTAGCTATATTTCCTTCTTTTTACCTAACTGAGACTTTAATTCCTTTGCTAATGACTTTTTATTCTTTTTTTCTGAGCTTTGCATAATAGTGTTTACTCAAAAAAGAAATAGTGTGATGGGTGTGTATCTATGTTCCAAATATCATAGCAAGCTTTTTAAACACTTCAATAATTAAAACCATCTAAGCAATAACCTTGATGGCTGAAAGTGAAGAGGAACTGAGGAGCCTTATGATGAAGGTGAAAGAAGAAAGTGCAAAAGCTGGTTTGCAGCTAAACCTCAAAAAAACCAAGATTATGGCAACCAGCTTGATTGATAACTGGCAAATAGAGGGAGAAAATGTAGAAGCAGTGAAAGACTTTGTATTCCTAGGTGCAAAGATTACTGCAGATGCTGACTGCAGTCAGGAAATCAGAAGACGCTTAATCCTTGGGAGAAGAGCAATGACAAATCTCGATAAAATAGTTAAGAGCAGAGACATCACACTGACAACAAAGGCCCGCATAGTTAAAGCAATGGTGTTCCCTGTAGTAACATATGGCTGCGAGAGCTGGACCATAAGGAAGGCTGAGCGAAGGAAGATCGATGCTTTTGAACTGTGGTGTTGGAGGAAAATTCTGAGAGTGCCTTGGACTGCAAGAAGATCCAACCAGTCCATCCTCCAGGAAATCAAGCCAGACTGCTCACTTGAGGGAATGATATTAAAGGCAAAACTGAAATACTTTGGCCACATCATGAGAAGACAGGACACCCTGGAGAAGATGCTGATGCTAGGGAGAGTGGAAGGCAAAAGGAAGAGGGGCCGACCAAGGGCAAGATGGATGGATGATATTCTAGAGGTGACGGACTCGTCCCTGGGGGAGCTGGGGGTGTTGACGACCGACAGGAAGCTCTGGCGTGGGCTGGTCCATGAAGTCACGAAGAGTCGGAAGCGACTAAACGAATAAACAACAACAAGCAATAACCTCACCAGTAAATAGCAAGCTTCATCATAATAATCTGGATAATTCATTGCAGCTCCACTTGATAAAATAGTTTTTATGATACCTTATATGGTTGTATCTTCACTGTTCTAAAATAACACAAATGGTCATTTCTCAAAAAGAAGAAAAATATATTGAAACAATTTTATAATTATTATTCTGTTACTAAGCAGCTTTGAGAAATAGTGTATGTTTTTGCCTTCCTTTTCAAACCCTTATATTATTTCTGAATGTTAGTATTCATTAAATTCCACATTCTTGCCATCTATTCCATTAAAAATTCTGCACTTCCAATTATAACCAGTTTGTCTGTCTATGATTATTTGATTTCCCTCTCCGCTTGTAACACAAAAACTCTATTGAATAGAAAATACTGCTCACTGATTAAAAAACAGTCATGTCTTTTGTAGACTACAAATTTCTCTTCCACTATTCCTTAATATTAGAACTTGCTTTAAAAGCATGAACAATATCTGATCAAACAGATCAACATCTGTAACATGCATCACTAGCATCAATACAGCTTAGGTATAAAGATAATATATAGTAATATTATGGCATAATATTTTTTCTACCTTTGAACAACCACAAGTTCAGATCATATTATTCTAATGGTCCATCTTTCTCATCAGAAGAGTTTAGAACATGCCCCCCCTGAAAGACTATATCCATGCAAGATTTTACTTAAGGTTGCAAAGTATCTCATTATTTCATTTACACTAGCATTTTTAAAATTGCTTTTTTCAAGTATCTTAGATCTCCAATTTTTTCCCTTTATCCCACAGGCAAAAGTGAAGGACCCAGAAATTAATTTAATTTTTAACAATGGCATCAGAACACAAACACATACACACACAGAGAGAGATGCACAATTATCCACAAAACTACTGCATGGTTTTTGAGGCAATTCTGTTGTGATGTAAGGAAAGGGATAAAGCCACAGTGTTACTAATTTTTAAAGGACCTCCTTCAGATGGTCAGTTTGCAGACCTCACAAAAAAACAAAGGGTTTTTTTTTGGGGGGGGGGGTTGTAGGCTGGAGGAGATGGAAGCCATTCTCTGACATCAGCTACAAACTCATTCCCTTCCAAATATGCATATTTTCATTATCAATGCTTATTTATTTCCTTTTTATACCATTCTTCCTCCTGAAAGAAACCAGAGTGGTTTTTAATCTTCCATAAAAGCAATTTGATCATAACAAACACAAATCAAAGAAACTCCCATAAAAAAACCCCAATAAATTATAGAGATTGCACAAAGAGGACCCTCAAAAGGCAGTCAGTCATAAAACAGGTGTTCTGTCTAAACAACTATGTCTTCAACAGATGTTTAAAACAAGACAATGTGGTGCCCTACCATGCTTCCTTGGGACATAGGTTCACTTGGAAGTCTTAGCCACTTAAGGATGGATAGACTAGAAGCAACATCCTGAACTGGACCCAGCAGCTCATGGATAATCAATGCAGTACTTGAAGGATGGATGTTATATGGTCCTTCTTACACTTCTTCTTCTGGTCCCAGCAACCACCAGGCTGTGTTCTGTACCAGCTGTAACGTCTGGCCTCTCTTCAAGGGGAACTCCACATAAAGTTTTTGCAGTAATCCTTAGATTAGGTTTCAAGGAATAAGTACTGTAGTAAGGTTACCCTGGTCCAGTAAGGTGGTAACTGGCACACCAGTCTAAGCTAAGCACAGGCTCTCCTTGCCACTTAATCTTGAAATTAAGGACACACTTGCTTCTTTGAAAGGAATGCTACCTCATGTCATACAGTATCCCCAATACACCATCTGCTGAGCTGCTACATTGATATCTGATATCAGTCATGTCAAAAATTGGTGAAAGACGAAACAGAACCAACATGACAACACTCCTTCTTTCCTTCCCCCAGTAATGATCTAGTAACCAAAGCTGTTTAAGTGCTCTATCCAGGTGTGAAATTAGATCTCAGTGGGTTCTAGACAGTCACCTTCTTCCAAACACAGCTACAGTTGGCTAATTGTGATGCTCTTGCCCAAGAAAATGGTATTTGTAATTGAGAATTGTCCAGGCCTCTAGCTTTAGAGTGGACCTCTTCAGGAAAGGTTGGAACATGGTCTCTTTCAAAGGGTAGATACAATGCCCTTGTGTATCACTTTGATTATATAATGAACATATTACTGCATCATTTTATAGATGTATTGTAAACTGCTGAGGGACTTTTGCATTGTGGCAGCAGAAATCCAATAAATGAATGATATTGAAATAAATAAATAAATAACTGCATAATCCTTTTGTGCAGAGGTTCTGATATTTACATTTTATGCATTTCCTTTTACATAGAGATAGAGTTTTATGACTGAGGGGATTATAACTCCTGTTATCCTTGGTTCCCACAAATGTAAGAAGAATCAATTTGCTGTTACATAAAGTTGTATGGGTCACAGTCTACTTCATAAGATGCATAGGGAAGATATACATGGTAATTCTAGCCTCCCCTCTCCTTTCTCTCTTCTCCTCCAGCCCCCTTCTTCTCTCCTACCATTCTCCAAACAACATCCGCAGATATGTACAGTTGCATGAAAGAATTTAGCCATTCCTCTACATTTCAATGAATCCCTAAGCGGACAGAAGCTGACACAGCTTCTACATAGTATACAAAGTTAAACACAACTTAGTTTTTACAAATTTGAATGCACGCTTCCTATTTATATGCAGTCGTTTACAAACTCAAAATAAGAAAGCAAAGAATATCGCAGGGGCAGAGGTTTGGATACCCTCTCAGTCAATACATCACAACACCTGCCTTGGGAGAAATATTAATTTCTAAAACATTTCCTGTAACCAGCAAAGAGTCTTTTCCATCCTTGCATTTGGAATTTGACCAGATAGGGGTGCCTAAACTGTTGCATACAATGATATACAGCTGCAGCAGTGGTAATTTGGGGGACATTGTCATTTTAATGTCAGACTTCTATCCACTTATTCTTCTGCATAAAGACATAATGGTAGTGTGACGCTGCTGATGGAGGATGGCCTATGTCATACTGAGCCTATGTGTCTTGTTTTAATTTTATTAGAATATTTTTTTATTAATTTATTTAGCAGTGTGGTCAGAGTAGGAATGGGGCAGCACCGTCCTCCAATTATGCCAGAGGGTTGGGGGCCCTATACCTATGAAGTAGGTCAAACACTCAGGTTTGTAATCCAGTCCATTAGTAAACTCACATATTCTTCCTTCCATTACTTCCTGTTTTTCTATGTGTGTGTGTGTGTGTACGCGCACATGCATGTGCTTTTAGATAGCCTTACCCTGTAATTTTCAAACTTTTCAGCACTTTGTTGGATATCAAGAGGATTCTGGATACTTCCGATAGTAGGCTTCATTTGAAAAGCCCCAAATAATTTGCTACATGTAGAATCCCGACTGGGTCTCCACTTTTCCTATACAGCAGTAGCAACAAGAGCTGTATTTCTCATTAGAACCCACGGCTTCTATCTCACAGAAGCGTGAACATGTAAAAACCAACTTTCCTTTAATCGGACAAAAAGAGAAGAATTCCAAGATAAGGAGCACGTGTCAGCTTCACATAATTATCAGCTTCGTAAACGCCAGGGCTTCCTTCTTCTGATGTGCTCTGAGAAAACCGTAACAGATAAAACCGCCATAAATAAATGCCTCCTTGATTTCTTTGATTAGCTGCATAATCAAGCCTTTGTTTCTCTGGGTGACCTTTCTCGTCACCAATGTTAGTCCCCCCACCTCACTGATGTCCTCACTAAAACCTTTCTATCTCTATTATACCGTCCCTCAGACTCCAGAGGATTTGCTTTCTCTTTTTTCCCTGGCTGTAAACCATACATTGTCATCTCACGCCTTAATCTATTTCATCAAGAGGGTAATTAAATGTGTAAGCACTACTTAAATGTCTACATGGAGAGAAAACAATCATTGTCTCTCTCCTGCTTTCTCACCACCAACCAAGGTCTTGATACTTCCATTCTGGCATCCCTCCTTTGGTCTGCAAAACTTTCTCCTTCCCCAAAACTTGACTCTTAGCAGGCCATCTCCAACTTGAAGTGCCTGCAACAATTCTCCTAATATGCCTGCAGAAGACTGCTATTCATGCTTTCATTTTTGAAATGTAGAATATTTCTTTAATCACTAACCAGGCACTCCTAAGGCAACTCCTAAAAATCTATTCTTTTTAATATGAGAATATAGGACAAACTGGAATGGGGAAGAAGCTACTCCAACATTCTGCTTCCTCACAGGCCAGCTAATGATTCTGGGCAGCCAACAAACAGTGTGTGAGGGAGATAGTAAAGGTAAAGGTTTCCCTTGACGTAAAGTCCAGTCGTGTCCAACTCTAGGGGGCGGTGCTCATCTCCGTTTCAAAGTCTTGGAGCCGGCGTTGTCCATAGGACACTTCCGGGTCATGTGGCCAGCATGACTCACGGAACGCCGTTACCTTCCCGCCGAAGCGGTACCAATTAATCTACTCACATTTGCATGTTTTCGAACTGCTTGGTGTGCAGAAGCTGGGACGAGCAACGGGAGCTCACCCCGCCGCGCGGTTTTGAACCGCCGACCTTCCGATCGACAGCTCAGCGGTTTAACCCGCAGCGCCACCGCGTCCCTTGTGAGGGAGATACCCCTCCCTAATTTCCATCAGTTGTATCTTCTAACTGCTGCTAATGAGGGACAGCTTGGTAAGGTAACAAGTTATAGTGGCAATGCAGATGTCCTAACAGTCAGAAATCACACTGAGATGAGGAGTAGGTCTCAAGTGTTTATTAATGCTACATAAGACAGAATCCTAACAAACTGAAGAAGCGTGGGAAAACCCAGACAGATAAACCCCAAAAGTTAAGGCGGGTCTGATCTGTGTCTCTTTGAATGGCTGCTTAATTCCTCAGTACTACGCATGCGTTTTCCCCCCTGGATAGAGGCCCCTTCCTGCTCGCCATCAGTACTCATGACAGCAGAAGACCATTGTTATTTCAAGGAGTTTAAGTGACGTATTTTGATTTTCCCCTTCACACGAAGAACCTTACAGTTCATTTTGAGTTATACTAATGTTTAGCTGGCTTGTTTTTTATTTCTGTTTGAAATGGGTGGGGGGGGAGAAGAGAAAAGCCCAAGACTGTTTTTGTTAAGCACTAGCTTATCTGTACAGCTTCCCAGGCTCTTGGATGGTAAGCAGGTGCTCCAGACGCTGGGAATTATCCCAGGCAAGGTCAGGTCCTGCAGCCTTGGTACCATGGAAACAGGGTCACGAGGTTTTAGGGCCAGACTTTGATAAAACCCTGAGGATTACCTTTTGAGTTTGGGAGCTTCTGCACAGACCTGAGCGCTGGGTGCTGTGGAAATTGAGCTGTCCTGGGGTATCTCCACTGTTCTTATTAAGGGGCTCCTGAGAGCCAGTGGGAGATTGGGTATCACCTTGCTTGGTGTGTTATGATTTTTCTTTCTTTAGGCTATGCTGTTTATGCTTCTGTTTAATCTACCTAAACTGTTTTTCTGTTTAAATTTGTTTGCTTAGGTTTATAATAAAGCTTAAACTCTCTATCCATTGGTGTGCTTATTGTCTCTGGATCTAAAAGAACCAATTGTCTGAGCACCTGATCACTGCCTGGACACTTGGCAGAACACATGTACACAGAACACAATATTTGAAATGTGTCAGGTGAGGATTTTTTAAAAAAATAAAAAAGTACAAGAATTGCAGTGATTTGGGAGTGGAAATTTACTCAGAGTCTGCAAGTCTGAAAATTGCAGGCATGACTAAGATATATCCAAGAATAATTGCACCACAGAAGCTCCTTGATCTTTACTGGACAATGGTCCCACCAAAGTATTTTTAATATAGCGCTCAGAAGTATATAATAGAATATTTGTAAGATTTCAGATGCCCCCAGTAAAAATTAAGAAAACAATTTGATGTTATTGACACTGGCACTATGTCATATGTTTGTTCCCTCCCAGTTATGCTTAGGCACATGCTCACTCCATATGTCTCCTGCTTGTCCTGCTAGAGCTTGATACTGCTGCTTGCTGAGATATTAAATGTGTCAACCATCTCATTCCTTCAGCATGAAGAGAATCAAACGCAAAACATCCGTCTGTAAGCATTAAACATGCCACATGCCACCATTCTAGTACAACCCCAGATGAGTTGGTGATATGCTGTTCTTGCTCATAGTCCAGCACCAGGAATCTCCAGA
The DNA here is from genome assembly GCF_035149785.1 of Candoia aspera. Classification (NCBI taxonomy): domain Eukaryota; kingdom Metazoa; phylum Chordata; class Lepidosauria; order Squamata; family Candoiidae; genus Candoia; species Candoia aspera. The sequence continues at coordinate 72,438,546 of NC_086160.1, forward strand.
GGCCTCTGAAACACAAGCTGATCAGCAAGGAGCATACAGAGAGGTCAGGTGGCAGGGGTGCCCACAAGGATGTCAAAAACGTCAAGATGGCAGCCACAAGCATGTGATCAAAGCCCCACCTTTATTATGTGTTTCACAATACATATAAAAAGGGGATGAAGCTTTGATCGCATGGTCGTACTGTATGCTACCAACTGGACCTTTTTGACCCCCTCCCTGTGGATATCCCTGTCTTATGGAGTCCCAGCTGCTCCCATTTTATATGTGGGAAAGTGAGACATTTCTTTTCCCTGTGAAATAAAACCTGAAATCCATCCTTTTTCATCCATGTAACTATTTACAGAATCATACTCATTTTCAACTTGCCCATCAGTTTACCTTATTATTTGAATGTGTAAACTTCAGTCTTGGATTTTTAACCTCTGACTCTCTGTGAAACTCTATCAACACCACCCTAAAAAGAGAGGTGACTCGGTTCAGGTGCCTCAGTGTCTGTGTTTCTTCAACAAAAATAATTAAAACTCATGGATGTCATAATATCTTCTTCAGTGAATTCTTACTGAAAAGAAAGAAAAAAGACAAAGAAAAAGCTTTTTGAAAGATGAATGGCATGACCTCAAGCTCCTAGCTTTAAAAATTTTAAGTCCAACAAGGCATAAGTGGAGAAAATCCCCATCTGCTCCATATCATTAACTTCAGCTAATGCACAATTTTTCTTACAGTGAAAAATGCTTTAAAAGAACGAAGAGGAAGGAAAGATACTGAACTTCTTCTCCTTACAAAATAAATAACGGAAGATTGGATACAAAGATTTCACTTTCCACCATGACTAATCACATTTTTAACTTAAGAGGTTCCTGCAGTTCCACGGTGAATCCAACTTCTATTTTGTAATGACCTTCAAATTGAAATTCAATCAATACAACCTAAGTGCACTCATAAAATGGACTTCAAAACCCCAGCCACAATTGGCACTAGACTATCAGGTAAGGGTATTCACAGGAATTAATTCCATGCCAAGGATAAAGATCAAATCACACCCCACAATCAGGACTCTTTTCCACTGAAGAGCTGGTGCATCAGCACTCAAGATCATAGCTATGGTTTGCTTGCTTGCTTATTTATGTATTTATGCGTGCATGCATGCATGTATTTTAAAGGCTAAAATCTTGCCTATCTCCTTGACAGGGAACTCAAGCTAGGCTCTGGTTAATCCACTGTTTCTCTTTCCCAGTATTTAAATTGGCTAATTCAGCTATATGATCCTTTTCTCCACAGCGGTCATCCTATAGGGATGCATTCCTTTTGCTTTATGTACAATAAATCTAAAGCTCTCAAAGCCAGATGTCCACAGGAGCTGTGGGCAAGAATCAGGTGAGTCCTTTGCTTGATATGCTCCAAAACCTGAGTGGCAAAATGGGCCTGAAAGCCACACAATCAGTATGGCTGGAGCACTTTTTTAGTTGACTGCCTCCCAAGCAAATGTTTCAACCACTGGAAAACACTGGGCTTTGCGGATGGTGACTGACAAGTTAGGTGTGAGATGACTGATCCAAAATGGCTCATTCATGAAGGTAGATAATTCTTCAGGACTTACTGCCAATGCTTTCCTTCTCAGTGGACAATCAGAAATAACTACCTTGTTAAGAGGAACAGAAGAGAACTGAGAACTGCCTGGATGGCCATTTCAATAAATGATCTCCTTTTGAAAATGGTGTGCTGATTTAGAAAATGGTTCTGATTAACCTGTGGATAGACACATTGGGAGTTTTGCTGAAAAGATGTTGAAGATGACTTTTTAAAAAATCAACATCAGTAATATCATTAGCATCAAGTAATTGATGGAAGAGTTTGTGGTCTCCTTGCTTTTTAGTTTGGCTTGTAACACCTCACCTCTTCATCCTTAGAGACATTATGTTTTTCTTGAGGGGGAAAAAAAAAAGACCTCCTGACTTTTAAGTTGTTCACTGAGTTTGTCCTCTTCATGAAATAAGGAAGGCCCTAAAGCAAGGTCCTGGATGAATCAGGAAAATTCTGATGGCTTCAATGGCCTCTGAATATGAGAATATTCAATCACACTGGTGTGCATGTGAGTGTGGGTAAAGATGGAAAAAATATTTCTGATTCCTATCATCCATCTGCCCCCTCCCCCCCAAAAAAGGATGAAAGGCAAAGGTGAAAGGCAAAGTGAGGCACTTTCCCCATTTACCCAGTTGCAAGGGGATTGGGGCACGGAAAGCATCTGTGTTGATGTAAAAGCAGAACCAAGGTACACAAGGATAAAGTCCTATATGAATGATTTACATTTTCATTCAAAATCCTGCTCAAGCAGCTACCTGTCATTATAGCAGTTAACATGGAAGGTTTAGGGACATTTTTTCCTTAGATTAGGCTCAATAAAATTGATTGATACTGCCAATACAGGCATTTATTTTCCATTCTACTTCACACTTCATATAAATAGAATGAAGGAGGTTCAAAGATACTTAAGGGATGATAATATCTGTATTGTTGTCTACTGATGTCCGTGTATCTGTGCATGTTTATGTATATGTATTAGAGAGACATTTTAAAAAGTTGTTCAAGAAGTGTAGCTATTTATACTGCTCCAAGTATGTTTCAAGTACATTGCAAAACAAAAAAAAGAATAAGAAGTCCATACAGTGATGGGCTTTTAAAATAAAAACAGATAGAAGAAAGGGACAGAGAAGTAGGAGATCAATGGAGAAAAGAGCAGAAGGGTATGCAATTAATACTTCATCTACTTCAATTGATAGTAAGATTAGGAGGGAGGGAGGGTTTCAAAAGCTTCCCAGAAAGGATGAGTTTTAAACTGAAACCAAAAGACGGTAAGGAATATGGTCTCATGCCATATCCAGCCATGCTGAATGGAAACAGGTATAAGGGAAAAGACAGAAACTTGGCAGCGGGTGGGTGGGAAATAACTGAGGGTAGGGAAACTGGGTGGAACCAGAACTGAGTTGGAATTTATGAAGGGGTTTATATAACCAACAGAAGAGATGAGCATAGCGTGAATCAGAGCTTTTGCAAAGGGACAGAAAGAAACACTGAGAAATGTTGGGTTTGTTATATAAAAACCTGGGTTACTTGAAAGACCGTACCTATCTTCCATGTTCTTCTCATATGGGAAGTACTATTACTATTGATGGTGAATGTACCTTTTTGAAATCCTAGTAGTTAAGAGTACATCATATAGACTTCAGAGAGTCAGCTTGGGATAGTGGTTAAGGCACCAGGCTAGAAACCAGGAGACTGAATTCTAACTGTGCCTTGGGCATGAAGCCAGCTGGGGGGACTTGGGGCAGGTCACTCTTTCTCAGCCCTAGGAAGAAGGCAGCAAGGGCCAACCACTTCCAAAAATCTTGCGAAGAAAACTGCAGAGACTTGTCTAAGCAGTCACCAGGAGTGAAGACTGACTTGAAGGAACCCCCTCCCCTCAAAAGACGGACATCAACTTGTAGTGGTTTGTAAGTTCCTTTGGAATCGGCTGAGTCATTCTGAGAAGGATGATATGTGCAACTCACACTGATTTGCACTGCTCTTGCCACTACAGGCTTCTTCAAGTCAGTCTTCACTCCTGGTGACTGCTGATTTTCCAAAGTGGTTTGCCCTTGCCTTCTCTTGAGGATGAGAGGGAGTGACTGAGTGACTGGCCCAAGGTCACTCAGCTAGATCCACGCCTATGGCAGGACTAGAACTCTCCACGTCCTGGTTTTAAGCCTGATGCCTTTAACCACTACACTAAATTGGCTCTCATCAGCTAAACATCTACCAAAATATAGGACTCTAATGCCTGAAGAAATAAGAATCAGAGCAGTTTAAAATGGTCATTCCTGAATGAGACAACAGAGAATGGGGGGGGGGGGGAAGAGTGTGTATCTTCAGAATTACATACCATCTTTGCCAATCCATCCAAGCACAAGAATAGCTGGAAAGGTGAACTATTCAAGGTTGCAAGGTAACAGAAACAAAGGATGCTGGATTCCCTGGGTAAATAAATGCACTTCCCTGCCATTATGAAGGGAAAAATAGAACAATTATGCCGTTCTGCTAGCATGGTCTCTCTCCATACACATACCACATGGACTTCTGAAACCTAATAAAAATGTTAATAAGGTACACTAAACGAAGAAAGTGTACTGCAATGCAGCTGACTTGGAGCAAAACATTTTGGTTTTTTTAAAGTAATTGTTATTAAAAGATTTTACATATAAAATAAATATATATTCAAAGAAAAAAATACAGTAAAGGTGAAAAAAAGAAAGGAAGAGAAGAGAAGAGAAGAGAAGAGACAAGGAAAAAAAGGAGATAGAGAAAAAGAAAAGAACAGAAAATATGAAAAGAAATATAAAGAAGTGGCTTCCAATCTTTCTCTTGGCAGATGCATACAATTCTAATCAAACCTCTCTCTCTCTAAGGTTACATCATAATTCCCTTCTTTCTATAACCTATTCTTTCTACTCATCAAAACCGTAAGTCACAAAATCATTTTCTTTTTTGTGCAAAAAACCCATAAGGGGTTTCCAGTCATTGATGAATGTCAGTAATGACCTTTCTAATCAAAGGAGTCAGTTTGGCCATCTCAGCAAATTCTGTCAGCTTCACCGACCATTCCTGCATGGTGGGTACTACTGAACCTTTCCATAGTTGTGCAGATAACAGTCTCGCCACAGTGATCGTATATTGAAATAATCTTCCATGACGCTTTCCTAACTGTGTATCCATCAGTCCTAAAAGGAAAAGTTCTGCCTTCAATTGAATATTAATCTTTAAGATCCTCTATATCAATGTGTGTATTTGAATCCAAAAATTTTCAGCATTTTTACGTATCCACCAAGCATGATAGAATGTCCCTTCACGTTGTTCACATTTCCAACATAGATCTGGAATGCCTTTATACATTCTAGATAATTTCTCTGGCACCATGTCCCAATGATACACCATTTTATAAAAAATCTCTTTAAGATCATAAAATAAAATACATTTCAATCCTTTGGATCACATATTTTTCCACTGATCCATCTGTATATTATAAACAAAATTCTTAGCCCACTTTATTATACATTCTTTAATCTATTCTTCTTCCATTTCAAATTTCAACAAAAGTTTTGTAGCAATTTGGTACAGTGGTGGATATACATGTTCATTTGGTATATATACAAGTTCATCATCTGTACACAACTGCACTTCAAATTCTACCTTGCTTTGCTCCATACCATAAGTATTTTTAACCATTTTAAATCTTGCTGACAGCTGTAAATGGGAAAACTGTTGACAGCTATATCCTTCTGCCATAAGTTGCTGTCTTGATTTAATTTGATATTCCCGTTGGTGATTCTCCAATAATTCCTGGTAAGTTAACCATTTGTCTTTGCCTGTTGTTTCTCTTCAGCAAAAAAGTCATTCTAGGCAAAACATCCATTTCTGTCACAGAAATTCTCCCCAGCAACGACAGTTTTAATTTCTCCCATCTTAACATGTCCTTCTTAATTTTGTTCCATGTCTTAGCATAATTACTTTGGGGAAAAAAATACAATTGATATTTGTCCTAATAATACCCAAGTATTATTTGGTATACTAGCATACAAAGGCCTTTAATTTTCCCATTGCTGTTTCTATTCCAAGGGACCCTCCAAAACTACCAAGAGATCATCAGCAAATGCCCTTAATAGGTTTATTTTTTTAATCTGTACTCCCACAATTCTCTCATCTTATGTTTCTATTCAGTACCTCAAGAACTAGAATGAACAAAAGCGGAGACAGTGAGCATCCTTGTCTTGTCCCTTTCTGAATCTCACAAGCTTTGCTAATTCTCCATTAACATTTATTTGTGCTTTCTGTGAAGTGTGAATTGATCTTACCCACTTAATACAATTTTCTCCAAAGTTCATTTCTTCTAGAAATCTAAACAAGAGAACTCTAACCAGTTCAAATTATCAAAGACCTTCTCTGCATCTAAGAAGACCAATGCAGCTTGCTTTTCATTGTGATGCTCCAAATACTCCAGAATATCCAACCCATTTCTAATATTACCTTGTAATTGTCTTTTAGGTAAAAACCCACATTGATCTTCATGAATAAAGTCCAGTAAAAATTATGTTCAATCTTCCAGCCAAAATCATCGTAAACAACTTAAAGTCATTATTCAATAAAGATCTTGGTCAACAATTTCTTGTTAAAGTCAGGTCCTGGGCCTCTTTAGGTATTAATGCTGTATTGGCCTCTTTCCAGTTGTCAAGAATCTTTCCATTCTGTAAAATAATATTCATCATTTGTTGTAAAGGTTGCAAAGTTCATCCTCAAAATTTATAGTGAGAGGCCAGCAGACCATCTGGACCAGGTGCCTTTCCTGTTTTAATTTTTTTTAATAGCTTCACGAACTTCCTTTATTGTTATAGGTCCATTCAAAAGTTGTCTCTGATTCTCTGTAATCTTCAGTAAATTTTATTTATGTAAATATTCATCCACTTTTTCCAGGGAAATTTCTTGACCTTTATATAACATAGAATAATACTAGTGAAACACTTTTTTGCATTATCTGTTATTACAGTATTCCCTTCTTTTAACTTTAATATCTTTAGTATTACCTTGTTTTCTTTTTGCAATTTATATACACAATATTTCCCCAGTTTATTTGCAAATGTAAGATTTCTTTGTTTTGAATAATTCATCTTTTTTTCCATCTCTCTTACGGTTAATATAGATAATTGCCTCTGTAGAAGCTTAATTTGGTGGGTAATAGTTATCCTCTCTGGGGACTTTTTATGCTCTTCTTCCTTTATCTCATTCAAAATCACTCATATTTTCTCTTGCCTTTTCTTTTTCAAGTCACTGTTACGTTGCTTGAAATATCCTCTTATAAAAGCTTTGTGTGCATCCCAAACCGTTCTTACTTCTGTACTTTTATTAAGATTATTCTCAAAAAATTATTTTAACTTCTTTTTGCAATCTTCCACTACCATTTCCTTTTGCAGCAACATCTCATTCAATCTCCATCTGAAAGAGCCACTTTTTTTCCTTTTAGAAATTAAAGACATTGGGTTGTGGTCTGAGAAAGTTTTTGGTAATAACTCCACTTTATGAACCTTAGTAGCCAAAGTCTTAGAGATCCAAATCATATATATTCTTGGAAAAGATCTACATCTTTCAGAAAAATAAGTATATTCTTTTGAGACACCGTTTTTATATCTGCATACATCAACAAGCTCCAAATTGTCCATTACATCCAAGAAAACCTTTGGTAGTTTGCCTTGTGTATTTTTAATATTTTTCTCAGAGGTTCTATCTTTTTCTGGAGAAACCACTCCATTCCAATCTCCCAGGGACACCAATTTTCATAAGAAAAGTCCAATAGTTTATCCATAAGTCCTTTATAAAATGCTGTTTATCTTCATTTGTGGCTCAGTGGTTAAGATGCTGAGTCAGAGGACCATTAAGCTCGGCAGTTTGAAACCCGAGAGCATGAGCCACGTGATGGAGTGAGCTCCCGTCAACTTGTCCCAGCTCCTGCTAACCTAGCAGTTCAAAAGCATGTAAAATTTATAAAGTAGATGAATAGGTACCACTTCGGTGGGAAAATGACAGGGACATGAAAGGAGCCCCCTCGGGCACCCCCCAGGCAACGGTGACATCACCGGCAAATCCTATCAATACCGAAGCGCCTTGGTAGGTACTTCTGACATGAAAAAAAAAAAAAAAGTGGCATAAATTCCCAATATCAAAGTCTTAGTTCCCTGCAAATTAACTTCCACCCCAACATATCTGCCATAATTGTGTTTTAAGTTTTGGATATAGTTCACATTTTATATACAAAACAACTCCATTTCTTTTTTTTAATTCCTGCTGAAATAAATTCTTCACTCATTTTTTGGTAAGTCAAATATTTTATATCATTTTTCCTCTCATGTGTTGTAAGCAACTTACATCTTGTTTTAACTTTTTCAAATAATGATTTTTTTCTCTCTTCTGAGGAGCATTTGCTCCATTTATATTCCATGTTAAGCATTTATAATCCATAGTTACACCAAGATTTTAGAAAAATCAAAACCTGTAGTGCCCTATGTGGTAGCATCTTCAGTGACCTGAAGCATATTCAGTATCTGTTGTGGCATTTGTTTAGTCACATCTGTCACTGTCATTTCCATTTGCATTTCCTCCAATTCGCCTTTGAATTTTTGCAGAAAGTCTCTTCTTTTTCAGTTTGAGTTTGTCAGGAAAAAAACAAACACACTCTTTTCTCTTGCACAGCATTCTAACTGGAATTTCCTTAAGTACAATTACATCTGTATTATCAATCCTCAATCTAGCATTAGAATTCTGCTGCAGAACTTGATCTCTAGTCTTCTTCCTGACAAAGTGCACAAGGACGTCCCTTGGAACATTTCTTAATTTTGCAAATTGTGTGTTAATCTTAATAAATTTTATCAATCTCTGCCTCTGTGTCATCTTCATCCCAATCCAAAAAGTTAGACAGGGACAATCTTTGCTCTGATATTTTCCCCATGGTCTTCTGGAATTGCTCTAATCTTAAACAAAATTCTTTTTCTCTCAGTTCCAATACTGCCAAGTTTTCCAAATCTTTCTCCATCTCTCTGTTTATGACTTCTGTCTCACTTTCTAAAACTTCCACTTCATCATTAATTTGTTTTACATCTCCAGCCAATTGTCCTACAGATTCTTCAATCTTCTTAACTTCTTCTTTCATATCCCTTTTTTATCCCTGCAAATCCTTCTTCCATTTCATTTTTAAAAGCATCCAAACTATTGGCAACTATTTCAGTCATCCTCTTGCCCAATTCCTCAAATATTTTCTGCAATAAATCAGGTGTGATGCCCTTATCTGTAAGTTGTCCTGCATAAGTTGTTCTAATGAACCTTTCCTTCCTTCTCCAATTTTTGCTGCCTTTCTTGTGGTTGCCATTGTAATACTTATGGCCCCAAAGTGAAAGTATGTCAATTACTATGGTACAAGTAAAAGGGAAGCTCCTTCCCCGCCTCTTTTTTTTTTTTTTTTTGGTTTTCTCTGTCTTTAATACTTTAGTCCCAATTAGCGGTCTGTAGCTATAGATACACAACCTTGCTCATATTGCCCTTATCTTCTTATTTTGTAAAATCCACCAATTATCTACTTCCCTTAATAATAAACAATCGACATTCCCATGAATGTCCAGTCTGCTGGCCTATTTAATTTTACTATTTTCAAAGGCACTTTTGACAAAGGAAAAAAAAAATCTGTTTTCTAAAAATTACGGTCCCCTTTATCTGTTTAAAATGTTCTTAAATCACAATCTTGTTAAGCTTTTTGCTTTTAAGTCAAAATCCTTTAAGATTGTTTGCTTTTGTTTTTTTCTTCTTAATTTCAAAAAAAAGCCGACTCACCAAGTGCCTTTATTCTTTCCTACTGGTCAGAAGATCTCTCTTAAGTTGTAAATTAACTCTATCTGAAAGTGTTTAAGAAACACTTCTTAAAGGTTTTTGCTGGTCAAGTGTCCATAAAGGCTGCTTAGCGGTTTTGAGTGCAATGGTAATCCCTCGGCTCCCAAGCCGCTCAACCCACAATCGAGTGCAAAAAACTCAATTCCTGCAGTCTCCTCGCAAGGAGCAGCTATCCAGAGCACAAGTGGGCGATCTCTCAATCTTTCCTCCAAAGAGAATTTCATCAGCCAGAACTTGCCACCTGACCGCTGGTCTTTGCCATGGTGCAGTCCCTGCTCACAGAGATGCTCACAAGTATGTCTAACCCACCATGGATCTTCACCCAGAAGCCAGAGAAAAACGTTTTAGCAATAAACATTTCCCCTAAATTTAACAAACAAACAGAGTCAGGGTAGAGAAAACATGCTAAAGCGAAACCTACTCCCTCACATAATTCATTCACAATGGGTAACCAAGGACACGGGGTATGTAAAATCTTTGGTCTCTATTTATCTTAAGTGACAACAGAGTTAGGAAAAACTTCATGCATCTAGGTTTCACAGATATAAAGTGGGCAGTTGCAAAATATCTGTGCTACGTTCTACCTGTTATTTCTAGACTTCTTCCTATACACTGAGGTGCCCATGAGTCTGGTTGGATCGTGAAGGACTGAGATCTAGCTTTGTTTTTATCTATTTCAGTGACAAAGGATTCCAGCCAGACTTCTTCTCTTGGTCAGTGAGGCTGCAGACAATCTTTTTAAATGTTACTGAATAAGTCAATTGGATTTAAGCAAGCTAATGGGCAGGATATAACATACGTATTAGGAAATAAATTTGTTTACAAACAGGCTGTAAAGGAGGCTGTTCTACATTAATAGAGGTAGCAACCTAATCATGTTTGAGTAATCAGGGGCAATCTTCAATTCTAAGTTGCATATGATCATTATGGACTTTGTGTGATTTTATTCCATCTGGAAAGTGATACATAGAGGGCATAGGAAATATATCAGTTTTCCTACTAAATGCCCATCAGCTATGGTCTTGGACGAAACCTCCCAGCTTAGGAAACAGACACAGATGCTAAATATGTTTGCAGAATGTTGATATACTTAGCCTAACAGACACAGACACACACAAGTGCTCAATATAACAATAATAAAGGTTGACCATACTAGACAAAGTACATTGAGTTATTTTTATGATATAAAAAAGAATGTAAGTGTTTGAGTTTAGTGCCAAAATCTCCAGTGTATTGCTGTTTATAAATACTAAAAAAGGAAGAAAAAGAGAAAGAAAAAAAAGGGGTGGGAAGAAAAAGGAACAACTATTAGAAATAGTATACATAACTATCAGAAATCAAGTATTATCTATATTAGTAGTGCTTAAATATTCAGCAATAACCAAACAGCACATGTCCCTAGAACACACACAGGTACAATATGGACATGCACATCTGCATTTTAGCCCCTTCCCCTTTATTATGCATGGCTATGCTGTGACAGTACAAGTGACTAACAATGGATAGGATTAACCTAGGACAAACAAGGCAGATTGAATTCCTCTTTCCATATAAACAGGACACATTCTGAAGAAAGCAGGAGAAAGCTTTACTTCCTACCTAGATGACTGCCAGCAGGTTAGGAACCAAGGTGGAAGGCTTTAAGCTAAGCTAAAGAATCAGACACAAAGAAAGGCCACAGAGCTGTATCAAACTGACTGCAACAGGGTCACTTGGAGACTGACATTGTCTTGTCTCATAACAGTAGCCAAAGCTGAGGGGAACAAACCAACATAATCACAAAGTGGATCATAATAGAGTTTACTCAGGGCATGAATTTCCAATAGGAAGAAAAAAAAAAGTTGCCAATTTGCTTGAGGCTTTATCCAACTATTTCTTTCATTTGGACTCTTGCTACCTGTGTGTTTAAACCTTAGGGGAACCAACAGGATACTGGGCAAATGGGTGTAAATAAGTATCATCCTTAAGAGTCTTTGCACATCTGCATGAAATGCTGGAAACATCTCCTCCTCCTCCTCCTCCTCCTCCTCCGGGAATATATCACAGAAGAAGATTTTGACAACCAATGCTGATTTCTTCCTATGGCAGAACATGTCCCTTGTTTTGCTTTGGATTCTAACATCAAACATCTCCCCTTGAGTGACAGCCTGTGATAATTCTGATGTGTGAATTTATATCCAGAGCTCCTGCAGGCACGCAGGATTATTTTAGCCACTCAATCATGCAATAAACTGTCTTTCACAAGCTGGATTGTTAAACTGTTGTCTTATTCTTAAGAGCTGAGAACCTTCATTTAGCTCCTTACTGAAGGGCCATCCAGGCTTCCAAATCTTGAAACTCGTCTTCAGGAAGCCAGCAACTTCCCAGTAATTTGCCATCACTTATTAAGTCCTCATTTTCAAACCAGCAAATATCTAATGACCATGGTTGGACAAAGCTTTCACTACCACTGCCACTCAATTCAGAATTAAGCTGTTTTCTGCAATACTTAGAATTGCCAAACATTAATGTTGAACCATTGGGAGTTTTCCCTGCTGTACCATCCCATCTATGTTTTTCTAATAGTCCTCGGACTTGAGGTCTTGACACCCTTGAGCACTTGTCACCCAACTCAGCCTTCCAAACCCAACTCAGCCTTCACATTGGCTGTGGTGGTGGAGGGAATGGAACATTCCATTGTGGACTACAAAATATTTTGAAGAGTTCTTATCCCAACCACAAATGCCACATACTGTTCATTATCTGGGACATTCCCCCAAGATGCAGAGTGAGGCTCATCTTTGGAATGTATCAGCAGCTCAGAAATCATTCTGACTCAAATTGGGGTTGAGGGATTAAGTTGAATGGATGCAATTCACTGAACTTCAAGTATCATTTATTTTTAGTTAAACTAAATGACTAAACTTTACTGTTCTAACTGCACAGGAAAAAAAATGAAATCTAGTATGACTATGAATTATTGTATAAATGATTATCCTGGGACGGGGAAGAACCATTGAACTGAACAGAAAAGCTAAAAGCAGAAGCAGACATATATCATTAACGTTATTCTTACAGTGTGTGTGCTAGTGAGGTTTAATTTTCCCTGGAGTCTTTTCAGCACAGTCAGGACCTATCTATTTCCACAGGCTTAAAAACAATCTTACAAAGAGACAGATTTTCTAGAACTGGTATTATCAGCAGTGTTATTCTTGCTGTTTTATTTATTTATTTATTTTTTCCTCACATTTCTTCATTGCCCATCTTGCCAAAGCGGCTCTGTTGTGCTGTTGTTTGTCCATTTATTTATTTAGTTAGTTATTTATACTCCGTTCCGATCCCAAAGGATTCTGGATAGTATGCAATTGGGAAGGGGGAAAGGGAGGGAGGAAAGATTAGAACAGGAATAGCAATAGGAATCCTAATCACAAAGTGGATCATAATAGAGTTTACTCAGGGCATGAATTTCCAACAGGAAGAAAAAAAGAGTTATAAATTTGCTTGAGGCTTTATCCAACCATTTCTTTCACTGGGACTCCTGCTACCTGTGTGCTTAAACCTTCGGGGAACCAACAGGATACTGGATATAATTAAGTATCATCCTTAGGAGTCTTTGCAGAAACCCAGGAGAGAAACCAAGATAGATCCCTTTGATCCGTCAAGCTACTGGGGACAAAGGCTCACTGGAATAAAGCAGATTTAACCACTTTCAGAATGTCAGCAAAGTGGAGGCTGCACATACCTCTTGGGTGTGTGTGTGTGTGAATATTCCAGAGCATGAGGGCCTCCACAGAGGAAGCTTGCCATCTTGTCCATGTCCCATCTACCTTGTGAAAGGGATCCATTTTCGACAGGCTAAATCAGATGGACAGAGACCATCTTGACAAGCCATTGCCTGAGACACTGGGAAACACCTTGAAATATATTTTACAACACAAGTTTGCTCCCACCACCATACTCACATAAGCATGTTTCTTTCCAACCAGATAATTGTACAGCTAATCATTCTGGATTACTCTCTATTTTATATTTGCTGTTAAAGGAAACAAATGGGTTTCTTTCTTTCTTTTTTTCCTTCCTTAGATTTTTTTTTTATTTATATCCTACTTTTTTCCAGGCAGCTTACACAGAGAGAGCCCTTTCCCCATAGCAACCTTGTGAGAAGGCTGGGCTGACAGTGAGTGTCTTGCCCCAAATCGCTCCATGAGCTTCCATGACTGAAGGTGGACTTGAACCTGGGTCTCCCTACCCTGAGTCCAACACCTTAACCACTAGACCACACTGGAACTACAGAATTATTCTGCTGCAGGAGAGAAGAAGCAGAAGGTAAAGAAGAAATCAGCATGAACCAATTTTCTCTTCCAGCTGTATCCATATGCACTTGCAGTTATTACATTTCTGGCTGGGTATGGATTTTATAAAACCCCACATTCCCTGTTTTGCCTTGCAGAGAACACAAGTAAAGGCAGACATGTCAGCCAACTGTTAATGCTCAGAGTCAGCCACAAGATTTATGACTGCAAGAGGATTGTGTGGGGGAAGATAAATGGCTACCGAGCCTTCCTAACTCCAGCTAGAGAGACTGCTAATGTTCATTTGGTCAATAAAGTATTTAAGACCTTGGTGTTCTGGGGGTTGTCGCAGATTAATTTTTGAAAGTCTTTCATGGAGTAACAAGGTCTTTAATTTCATTTCAACTCTAGGCATCTGAGTGTGTACAGCATAAGTTTTATCATCCAGGGTATTCTTCTCAAAACAAGCCTTTTAGATCTGGTTGTACAAGACAAAACACTCGACTGTTGTAGTTCATCTTATAAATATTCACAGTGGTATAAATCCTCATGTCCCTTGGCAATGGAATTTGAAAAAGGGGTGTGTGAGAAAGACACCAGTGTTTCATGTTGTAGGTTAAATTCAACTCTGATCATTAGGAGTGAATCAACAGATGAAGTGGGAATTTAAGCAACGCTTTGATTCAGTCTCTCTCTCTGAAAATATAGAATACTTCAGTCACCTTTTCTTGGATGATCCCCATGGACCTCCTTTCTCCTCACTCAGATTTAATATGTGCAGGCACACAAGTAAAGTCACAATGGGGAGAGAACAACTGATGCAAGTGTAGAGTGTGCAGTGTGTTGGCACATATGGGCAAAAAGGAGACAGGGCAAAATAAGAGTGCCCTATACTTAATTTTAAAAGAGCTATGAGGAGAGATAGATTAGAGAAAGATCTGTAGACTGTAAATAGGATGACCTTGTTGGAAAGAGGGAAGATCCACTGCCAAAGCAACAAAGAAGAAAACATTGTTTGAGTTCAGACAACAGGCCAGTTCAGACTGGGATGACCACTTCCATTTTTTTTCTTCTAACCCTTCCATTAGAACAAAACACTCTTCCTACACAGCTATGTGTTTTAAGGAAATAATCTCAAAAAGCAATCTGCCAACTGCTTCCCTTTCACAGCAAGTTTATGGTGTTGATGCTTTTCTTGTAACTTTTCCAGGGCAACTCCAAAATAGGATACGCTGTATCAAAAGCACCCATACAAAATCTCTTTCCAGGAGTGTTTCCAGGGAGGGGAGTCAAAAAAGTCAAGATGGCAACCATCAACTCTGCAATTGAAGCCCTTTCACAATGCACATAAAAAAGGGCTTGGCTTCAATTGCAGGGCTGCCATTTTTTTACATCCTCCCTACAGAGCACAGACCCCCATCTCTTTCCTTGAAAACTAAAATCTCACTAAATTGGTAAATAATACTCTGACGCCAGAAGGCTTGTACAGGCTGGATTTTGTTCTTTCTCTGCAATTTGGCAGTGGAAATGGGAACAACTTAGCAGGTATCAGATGCCAATAAAACTGGAAGGAATAGCATTGATGATGAGAAAATCTCGAATGTTCTGCTGAAGGCATGGGCAGATAACTACTTTCTCTGTTTGTGGGGACCATCCATCTCCCAACACAAAGCACAATCAGCTCCACCCTGTATTTGAATTTGGTCTCTTTTTCTCCCCCTTGGGAAAAGTTAGAGCCAAGCCTAGAAGCATGTAGGACAGTCCCATTTCTTAGGATTCATGTACTTGTTATATTTCTATATTACCTTTTTGCCAAGGCAGTTTGAAATAGAAATCTATTGCTTACAATGCAGACAAAAAGGAAGCTTGGGAGCAGAAAAGACAACTGGTATTTGCTCCAGGTCCAGCTAAAGAGGAGAACACAGGGATACTACTGAAGTAATTCTCTGCAACTCTTTAAGGCAGCTGCATCTTTTCTGGGGATTGCATGGCAGCCGTACAGTCCCAGGAAAAGATACAGCTGACTTAAAAAGTTGCAGGTAGGTGATGCAAGAGTTTTGCTCCAAACCACTGCACAAATCTAGTAGCTATCTAGAGCTATATTGAGAGAGAGAGAGAGAGAGAGAGAGAGATTGTCCTATGAGGTTATCCATTATTGCTTAATCAAATGGAATTTCTTTAAAGGTTCTCACTCCTATATTGGATAGCCATTCAAAACTATGCCTCTCAAATTGGTAAATGATCATCACTTGGAGCAACTTGCCCACATTTTAACAACAACTGAGCTCATTTGGGATGTTGGGAGCAAACATCCAATGCATAAGGAAGGCAACACATTGAAATGATGACCTGAAGGCAACCAAGAAGCCGATTCTATGATCTGTCTAGAGAACTTAATGTATATTTACATATCATACATTAATGCATGCCTGTATTTATTTTACATATTTATCAATTACTCCAGTTTGACTTTCAGGTGGTGCACATGAAAGTAAATTAATAATAATAGCACCCCCACAATTATACTAGGGTTCCCCTGTATAACAAGATGATTTTAAGGGGCTTCCTAAATATAAGGAGGATGGGAGCCAATCACACTACTGGAAGTAGCTTATTGCAACGGTTACCACTGAGAAGACCTGACTTCTACTCCAGTCCCCTTTACTTCCTGTGCAGTGGGATCAAAAGCAGAATCTCTCAGGAAGTTTGCACTGCATGGGCAGATTTATGTTTAATACGGGAATCCCCATTACTCCCAAGGCCATTCAGTATAGAGGTTTTATATGTAATAACCAGCTTTCTGAATTGGGCCCAGAAACCTGCTGGTAGCCAAAGCTGCAACCACAAAATAGATATAATTTGTAGTAATGGGATTCCCCAACTGGCAACCCTACCACCACATTTATCACTGGTTTCAGCCTCCCAAGCAAGTTCAAGGTGATTCAGTGCAGTTACATCTCAAATAAGATGTTGATATGAAAAAAGGAAGAGTTCACAATGCTGAGGATATATGCAGAAGACAAATGTGAATGGTGGATAAGGAACAGGGAGGTTGACATTCTCAGCCTGTCTTGCTCTAATAAGAGTCAGAGATGTTGTTGTTTATTTGTTTAGTTGCTTCCGACTCTTCGTGACTTCATGGACCAGCCCACGCCAGAGCTTCCTGTTGGTTGTCAACACCCCCAGCTCCCCCAGGGACCAGTCCGTCACCTCCAGAATATCATCCATCCACCTTGCCCTTGGTCGGCCCCTCTTCCTTTTGCCTTCCACTCTCCCTAGCATCAGCATCTTCTCCAGGGTGTCCTGTCTTCTCATTATGTGGCCAAAGTATTTCAGTTTTGCCTTTAATATCATTCCCTCAAGTGAGCAGTCTGGCTTTATTTCCTGGAGGATGGACTGGTTGGATCTTCTTGCAGTCCAAGGCACTCTCAGAATTTTCCTCCAACACCACAGTTCAAAAGCATCGATCTTCCTTCTCTCAGCCTTCCTTATGGTCCAGCTCTCGCAGCCATATGTTACTACGGGGAACACCATTGCTTTAACTATGCAGACCTTTGTTGTCAGTGTGATGTCTCTGCTCTTAACTATTTTATCGAGATTTGTCATTGCTCTTCTCCCAAGGATTAAGCGTCTTCTGATTTCCTGACTGCAGTCAGCATCCGCAGTAATCTTTGCACCTAGAAATACAAAGTCTTTCATGCTTCTACATTTTCTCCCTCTATTTGCCAGTTATCAATCAAGCTGGTTGCCATAATCTTGGTTTTTTTCAGGTTTAGCTGCAAGCCAGCTTTTGCACTGACAAGAGTCAGAGATGCTATGGTTAAAAGATAAGGACTGAGCAAAATAGTCTGATCACCTGAAAACAAATGACATACAATTTCATAGATTTCTTAGTTCTTGTCTTACCCTTGAGAATTTCAGCTTAATGTAAGCTCACCATCTAGTATTTTAAGGTAGGTTGATGAAATGGTATATTCCACCACCAGCCATGGAATTTAATGGATGGCTTTGAACCAGCCATTCTCTTTCATCCCAATACACTGTATATCACAGGACTGCTGTTGTACAGGGGGGAAAAAATAAATGGAGGAGAGAATGTCCCATATGCCACCTTAAGCTCCTGAGTGGAACATGGGATATAAATCTAAAAAAAACTTTAGGAAAAAAAGCAGGGAAATAATAACGAGGAAAAAGGCCACGCACAACTTATTTTTTCTGTTTATATACTGCCAAAACAGTACAGATAAGAGCGATTTACAAACCAAATGACAAAAGTTATCCACAACCATTAAAATGTTCAGAGTAAATAATATTAAAAAAAATAATTTAAAACAATCTATAGCTAACCAAAGTTACAGCAGTACAAGGGTAAAGTATGAGAACTGCAATAAAAATAAGCTAAACAAATCATTACAAAACCAAATGAAATAGTTTGGAAAAGTTCCATATTCCATAGCTTCCAGGACATCAGATGGGATAGAGCAAGTCTTAATCCTAAGGGGAGAATATTCTAGGATGGAGCAACAACGTGAAACAGCCTGGCCTCTATTACTCCTACTTCATAGAAGTGGAGTATGCCAACCACATTTTTAAACACATTTGCCTTTGGGAGGTAAAAAGTGAAACTTCAACATTTCTGGATATCTTACATACAAATTTGTTGACTGGAATATGTATTCACTAATTGTAAAGATTTAACTGCTTCATAGTCTAATCATCCTACATCTCCAAGTAAAAATAACAATAAAGCCATAATGCAACTTTTTTTTTCCTAATAGGGAGGGTCTACGAAGTCCTTTTCAATGTTAGCTGAGATTTTTCTTCATCTTCTCCAGCCCTATACTTTCTACTCTGAGATAGAATAACCAGAACTGCATGGAACATTCAAATTTTGGCTGAAAAAGGGAAATGGAGGTGGTGGTGACTATTATTATTATTATTCGCAACAACATGAAATCACAGCTGCCAATTCCTTAGCTGGTGTTGGCCTTCATTCGCATCAAGTTCTTCCCAAGAACCTAGGATGTCGTAATGTTTCAGCATAGTATATTTGTGGATCCAAGCAATGTGGCCTTTTGTAATTGACACATGAAAATTTTGTCAATGCGCAGATTTTCTAAGTGCCATATGAGTTTTTTTGGAATGGCACCCAATGTGCCAATAACCACTGGGACCACCACAGCCAGTTTGAAAATCTTTCAACTTCGATTTTCAGATCTTGATACTTTGTGATCTTCTCCATTTCTTTGTCTTCTATTCTACTATCCCCTGGTATTGCCACATTAATTATCTATACTTTCTTTTCAACCACAGTTAAACCTGGTGTGTTATGCACCAAGACTTTTGTACTCCGAAATCCCACAATATTTTAACCTGCTCGTTTTCGACTACTGTTTCAACTGTATGTTCCCACCAATTTTCCATTACTGGCAAATGATAATTTTTACAGATGTTCCAGAGAATAATTTGGGCAACTGTGTTACAGCATTGTTTATAGCCAGATTGTGCGATCTTCTTGCATGAGCTGGGTTTATCATCTACTGTTTCTTCTGCTTTTTTGCACAATCTGCACTTTGAATCCACTTACCGCTCGATCTGTGGTAGGAATTGACCATGTAATGCTTTTCCTTGCCAGCATTCTGTTCATGTTTTTATTACATTATTTCGATATTCATGTTTTCTTTCCTGTACATTCAATAAGTTCCAGTTTTTAACTTGTATCAGTTCTTGTTCTTGACTGTCTTTTACCTACACCGTAATCAGCCAATAATCAGCCAATACACGCTTTTTTTCTTCGTTTGTTTGACTTGAAGTAAACCTCTGCCTCCATTTTTCCGGAGCAGGTGTAATCTATCAATATCACTACTGGGATGTAATGCATTGGGAATAGTCATGAGTTTTCTTGTTTTTATGTCCAAACTGTCCAGTTCAGCTTGCGTCCAGTTAATAATTCCAGCAGTGTATCATATAACAGGTATGGCCAGGTATTGATGGCTTTGATGGTGTTTCCACCGTTCCATTTTGTCTTTAGCAGTTCTCACTCTTTGGATGTATTCTTTACTAATCACATTTTTAACTTGTCCATGCTTGATGTTATCCAACTGTAGAATGCCCAGATGCTTGTAGGCTTCATCCTGATGACTCCTGATGATTTGGCCATTCGGCATTTCAATTCCATTACTGTTTGTGATTTCACTCTGATTTATTGCTCCTGTAGCACATTTCTCTAGGCCAAATTCCACTGCTGCATCTGTGCTAAAATTTCTTACAGTATTTGTCAATGGATGGATTTCCATTTCTGATTTTCCATAAAGCTTCAGATCATCCATATAAAGCAAATGTGAGATTTATATTTTGCTGTTTGATAGCCAAGATTTGTTTTCTTTAAGATCACTTAAAGTGGGATCATAGCAACGATGACATCATCATCATCATCCAGAAGCAGCTCATTGACTACTGTCAAAACTGCTGTCTCCTTTTATTGATTTTACTGTTTTGATGGCTACTATAAGGGCACAAGGGAACTTTACTGGGGTTTCACTTCCTAAACGGTCACTGGGATCTCATGAACTCTGTGCAACAGATTCAACTTTATTTCTATAGCAAAAGACAAGGCAAGGCAAGAAAAGGCAAAACAAGAATTTATTTATTTTATTTATTATTCAAATTTAGCCACTGCCCATCTCCCCCAAAAGAGGGACTCTGGGCGGTATGTAAAAGAATGTTAAAGCCACTCTTTGCAAAACAAACCTGTGATCCTGAACTAAGAATAATCATGGTAAGCACTCCTTAATTTCCTGAACTGGGGCAGAGCTGTTTAATGTACACATTATGGAAAAATAAAGTAGCAGTAAATAATTCCAGAATCCACACTGTCTTGCTTATAAGATTTCTTTGTTTGGGGGGTGGGGGGGTGCCTTCGAGTCAGTGTTGACTCCTGACAACTGCCTAGACAAGTCCTCACAGTTTTCTGGGCAAGGTTTTTCAGAAGTGGTTTGCCACTGCCTCCTTTCTAGGGCTGAGAGAAAATGACTGGCCCAAGGTCATCCAGCCTAAGACAGGACTAGAACTCACAGTCTCCCAGTTTCTAGCCTGGTGCCTGAACCATTACACCAAACTGGCTCTCTTTCACTGTGGGTATGTTTATAAGATACAGGGAAAAGAAGCCCTATTGAATGCAAGGGCAGTATTCTGGGAAATGGAAAGAGGTATGCCCAAGCTAGCCCTAAATGCCGGAAGAAAAGTTTTCCTGGAGATACTTTTTCAAAAGGCCTTCCAACTTTCTAACATTCAGGTTATGCGAACAGGCCATAGCACAGAAGGCAGAATGGCTAATTGGACTGATAGAACATGGTGGGAATACTGTCTGCCTTTGCTATTTCTGTTCACACAAAGATGTCAAGAGTATATTTCTAAAAGACCTTCTTTTTTCAATAGCAGCCACTTCAAACAGCCCATGTCAATACTCTTAACTAATAAAGTAGGAGGATTTATTATAGAACTTGCCACATGTCCGCTTGACATTAACAATTCATTATTATTATTTCTTTTCTTTTTTTCGTGACAGGGATTATATTGTGGAACAAGCTGCATCTGGAATTGAAGAGGCATTGTTCCTTTTTTATTCAGGTCTTTGAGGGTTTATGTTTTTATGCTGTCAGATTTTATGGCATTATGCATTTATAGTTGGGCTCAGAGACACTGAATTGGAACTGATGGCATTTCAATTAATACATACATACATACATAATACATAAATAATAAGAAATGCTGCCTTCTGCCCACACGCTAAATCGCTGGCAAATATTTTTATATTTGCACTAAAATGAATAAATACATAAAGGAACAACCAGAATATCAAAAGTTGAGGACCCCACTGACTCTCCACTGAGGAAATTTAAATATAGGCATGAGCAGACAAGTGAGGATTTTGGTTGTTTCTTGTTCTCTCCTCAGAAGATAACAACCAGGAAAAAAAAATCACTTTGGGCTTTTAAAGGCTTAACATGCAATCTCTGCTGATTAAAAGGAAGGGGGAAAAAATCCCTATGAATTTCCTTTGCCTACCATGTCTCCAACAAGCCTAGCTGTAATATAGCCTAGTTTCTTCAGGTTTTGGAAAACTGGGTTAATGAACACAGTGCCTATCCACCCAAATTAGAACACATTTTGGGTTACTTGATTCAAAAGATGGTCCTCTGAAGAAGCGGCCCCACTTCTGACACCTTTAAAGAGGTACCTTTTTATCTATTTCTTATCTCCTTTTATTCCTTATTCCTTCAAGAACCTGCTAGTCTATTATCAAGATAATTATTAGTTACCATTGTCCTATCATGTTAATTTAGGGCATGACTATGTTATTCTGTCTTTTCCCTTTCGTGTGCAAGATATACATCAAATACTAGTTACAATTTTATTTAATATTTGAATTTTTATTCCATTTCTACCAACTTGTAATGATTGCCCAGCCCAAATACTCAGACTCACAAGAAGTGCTTAAATGAAATCTGATTTATTTAGGGAACTTAGGACAAATACAGAGAAAGCTGAGAATGAGCAAAAGCGCGCCAAATACAAACTTAAGACTCCTCCAGTGCGTGCGTGTCCCGCCCCCGTTGCATCAGCCCCGCCTGGTCCAGGTGCTAGCAAACGTCAGACCTGCTAGCCTGGAAAACTAACCTTGAACATAACAGATAAGAGGAAAACATTCCAAAGCCAAGCCAAGAGATAAGTACACCCATCCTCCCATGAAAGATGAAACACGTATCCAATTAATGACATGAGAAACGTTACGATGTCTCAGAGACATTGGAACGGCGAACATGACACAACTCTCTTCCCAAAGTCCTCACTAATGTTACTGCATTTGGTGGGTGGGGGTGGTTTCTCCCCTTTTTCTATACTGCCCTTGATAACAATAAGTGATCCTGAAACCAGATATATATATACAAGAAATGCATGCATTATTGGAGAAAAAAAAGTAGCTATCAGATGTAGATATATTCTGTTGCAGGGAATGGGCTAAATTTGCTACTTTTGGCACTGAACTGGAAGATCCATCACTTCCTGAATATTCTAGTTTGGCTCTTTACCACCAATCAAGCTTTGATCTCACCTCAAATAGCAGGGGGATCTGTAAGGGCCCAAAAGGTTCAGGATTAAATGTCTTAAAGTCAGATGGCAGGATAAAATAACTGCCATTAAGACCATGAATGACATCTCTAGAACAGAAAATGGACATCTCAGGAGGTAAATGAATTCTCAGTGACACACACACACACACACACACCAAACAGAGGAAGATGTTGGAGTGCACATATTGGGGGGAAGAGAAGGAGAGGGCAGTGAATTCCCACATTCCCCTTTATTTCAGCCTTCTTTAAGTGCAGGCAAACACTTGCAACCAGAATAACAGAAAGTGCAAATCAATGTTTGCACCTGCAGTCAGCTATGAAGGGAACATCCAAGCAGAAGAGCCAAGCCCCAAGGATTCAAATCTGCATTCAGACAGTGTTGAGCAACCTTCCTGGACCACTGGAGGCCTCTTTCAATTAGGCAGCTGTTGGGGAAATAAATTGTAACTGGCGAGAACACTTTGCAGTTTCATTTCAGAGAGGACAGTGCATGGCTTTACCCAAGAACAGCTTTCAGATGTTATCAGCACACTTTTCAGCTATTAAAAAATACAATCCCCGCTGGGACATAGTTTCTAATTATTAATGGTCTGCTTTGCACCCAACATTTTTTTCCAGCACAGAAACAATGTCAGTATGGAGCAAGGGAAGATATGAAATGGCAAAAAAGAAAAGAAAAAGAAAAAAAGGCTTGCTATCACCTTGCAATTTTATCTGCTAGTAACGAAGAAAGGTGCCCTGACAAGCAGGAACCACGCCAAGACGAGGAATAGGTCTCTAGTGTTTTATTACTGCTACAGTAGACAGAAAATCCTACCAAACTGAAGAAGCGTGAGAAAACCCAGACAGATAAACCCCAAAAGTCAAGGTGGGTCTGTTCTGAGTCTCTTTGAATGACAGCTCAATCCCTCGCTACTACGCGTGCGTTTTCCCCCCTGGATAGGGGCCCCCTCCTGCTCACCATCAGTGCTCATGACAAAAGGCTTATACTCTAGGAATCAGAGGACACCTATGGCCATCCTAGAGACTGTTGAGTATGTAGCACACACATTTGTGTAAATAACTCCCGCTCATACATACATTCCTCAAGAGAGAAAGGTAAGACATAGTATGGTAACTTAGTGTTTAGACTCCTGCCCTTGAAAGTGGTTCCCATACAGCCTCTTGTGCCAAATGCACTTACAAGGATGTTGACTGATTTGATAAATCAGTTAATACGGATCTGTAACGAGTTGTAGCACCTTTCAGTTTGTAGCTAAACTCAAACCAGAATGTTGCATCCAAAGAAGCTCTCTTATGTATTATTGTGTTGTCTTGACCTCTTCTTGTACTATTCTGCTTGTGACATGAGACCTTCTTAGACTTGTGGTATAATAAAAAATGGAACCCAGAATAGGATCCCCTTAGCAGTGACACTACCGGTGGAATGCCCTGTCCTCCTCCAAACCACCAATTTTTGATGCCAGCTTAAACACTTCCATATGATTGACCCTCATAAATTTCTGGGATGGTATGTACTGGAAAGCGACAGCTGCAGGGTACTGCATTGAATTTGACACTAATGTTTATCAATTGTTACTGCCGTTTGTACGTTCATGTGCTGTGGGAAGCAGCCGGGAAATGTTTCATAATGAATAAATTTCACATATGAACTAAAACTGGATTTCCATTCTATTTATGTAGCCATGAGTCACCCCAGTCTATAGAGTACTCTGAGACTGGAGGAAAGGATACTGTCCTAACAGCCAGGAACCACGCTGAGACAAGGAACTGGTCTCTAATGTTTTATTGCTTGTACATAACAGGAATCCTAACAAACTGAAGAAGCGTGGGAAAAACCCAGACATATAAACCCCAAAGGTTAAGGCGGTCCCGATCTGTGTCTCTTTGAATGGCTGCCCAATTCCTCGGTGCTACGCATGCGCTTAACAGTCTGGATGGGAGCCCCCTGCTGGCCATCCTTACTCATGACAGATACAGTCTCTGTGGGAAGAGACCAAAAATACATTGAGTCACACAGTGGCATCCACAGAGGAGGTCCGAAGATGAAGAGGATGGCCCTGGCTTTAAAATCAAAGCCCCGCCCCTTTGCACACATGTAGGAAGGGGTGGGGCTTCAATCATGGGTGGCCTAACTTTTTTTTCACTCTCCCCTGTGAGTCCAGTGTTCTGTTTTCTACCGCATTAATCCAGGAACTTTAACACAAACAACCTTAATGAATTAGATGAGTAGTGAAAATCAAGGAAGTACAATTGAACACTCATCCAACAGCTTGGCAGAGGCATCTTGTGCTAGCCCATAAGATCTCAGTGCTGAGCCATGTCGAAACTTAATCTCCTCAGCATCCAGCTGCAGGTATAGGAATGACTAGGCTCAACAAAGAACATGTTTTTTTGCATGCGGAAGGAATTGATGCTTACCCTAGAAGTTTAGGGTTTTTTAAAATTGTTTTATATGTCTTGGTTTCACCACAGCTTTTACTGGATTTCTATAAGATGTTTAGGAAGCGATCAGTATATAAAATTTCTAAACAGATAATAAATAGAATATCTGTATTAGCAGTGTTGAGCCCAACCATGCTATTTAATGCTACAGAGAGGCTGAATATCAAACTTTAAGGAAGCTAAAAGTGACAGAAAGCTTCCTTAAATGAGGGTGTAAATGTACTTGCAGGGAGAGCCAGACATTTTTTCAAGTTTTAGAAACTGTGCAAAGCCCTGCAAACTCTATGTATGAGAAATGGAAGTGGAACATGTGCTGCACTGCCCAAGCGGTATTCAAGCCTATTCTGCAAAACACTTACAAATTATTAAAAAGCAAAGTATCATCTCTCTAATGAAGAGGAGGTGTCAGAATGGACTAGCTAAAAATGCTAAACTGTATGTCATGCTTTGCAATCACAACGTAGTAAAATAAAATGAAATGAAGCACAATACTATTTCCGAATATATTTGAACCCTGCCAATTATCCTGCCCATAGTACACAGAGACACGCAATTTCAAAATGCACAGTTGTGCTTCTGAGCAATCCTTCTCTTTTAAGTAACTTTTTCATAGCTGACAGTTGAAGCTCAACCGTTCATAGAGCTCTGGGTTTCAATCTATGCAAGATGATTCTTTATATGCTTAAGAATGGGAAATCAATGCTGAAAATGAGTTCTTGACTAGAGTTATGTCCTTGGGTTGGCCGTGAGATTCTATAAATAATGTAAATGGCACTGTTTATCTTTAAAAACAAAACTTCAGAATGTGAACTACTAATAGCCACAATTATATTGACAAATATGGAATGTCAGAGAGAACATAACGCTAGGAACCTGTTACTTTTGGGCCATTAAAAAAAGCGGGGGACAGAACTTAAGTTGTGCCACAATACTATTGATAGTTTTTTTTTAAAAATAAAATAAAATGGATTAATTCAAAGGTCCATGCATGTATACATATACATACAGTATTCACAGTAACACAATATAAACCGTTAACAGCAACAGGAACATTGTTGTTGTTTATTCGTCCAGTCGCTTCCGACTCTTCGTGACGTCATGGACCAGCCCATGCCAGAGCTTCCTGTCGGTCGCCAACACCTCCAGCTCCCCCAGGGACGAGTCCGTCACCTCTAGAATATCATCCATCCATCTTGCCCTTGGTCGGCCCCTCTTCCTTTTGCCCTCCACTCTAGCATCTTCTCCAGGGTGTCCTGTCTTCTCATTATGTGGCCAAAGTATTTCAGTTTTGCCTTTAATATCATTCCCTCAAGTGAGCAGTCTGGCTTGATTTCCTGGAGGATGGACTGGTTTGATCTTCTTGCAGTCCAAGGCACTCTCAGAATTTTCCTCCAACACCACAGTTCAAAAGCATCGATCTTCCTTCTCTCAGCCTTCCTTATGGTCCAGCTCTCACAGCCATATGTTACTACAGGGAACACCATTGCTTTAACTATGCGGGCCTTTGTTGTCTGCTCTTAACTATTTTATCAAGATTTGTCATTGCTCTTCTCCCAAGGATTAAGCGTCTTCTGATTTCCTGACTGCAGTCAGCATCTGCAGTAATCTTCGCACCTAGAAATATGAAGTCTTTCACTGCTTCTACATTTTCTCCCTCTATTTGCCAGTTATCAATCAAGCTGGTCGCCATAATCCTGGTTTTAACAGGAACATAAGCAACATAAAATGTTATACTCCAATCTGTTGAAATATTTTATTTGAACACAGAGTATCCATTGAAATAGAAATGAAAAAAAAACCCAGTAATCTTCAGTATAACGATAGATTTATACAGTGTTAAACGATCTGCATGACATAGATGTAGTATTTATTCCAAGCATATCCTGCTTGTCCCAAACAGACATACACGATGCAAATAAGTTCATATCTTTGAAAATGCATACTGTATGCATAAACATTATGAAATGGCACAGATTATTTTCTAGCACCATAGAAGATAATCTTCCTTTTTCAAAAGTGCTGTATTTACTGAGGCACCATATGAAGCATCTTTTTATGTTCATTTGCCATTACTTGCACCTTTGAGGAATCTTTAGAATTCCTACGGAGACATTTGAAACAAGAGCCACTATAAGAATATGGCAGAGGCTCTTTTCAGCAAGCCCTGTAAACAGGGAAAAGAATGCACGTGGGGTTGGCTTGAAAATGGTACTGATTGCATCTCAAGTGATGGTTCTGTGATGCTGTCTGCCTTATGGTTTCTCGGGTCTCTGTGGAAAGTCCTGTGGTTTTAAATGCTGCTTCTAGGGCTGCAAGGAATTCCAACCGATTAGCATTGTCTACTGTAGATGACACCTTCATCATAATACAAAAAGGAACAACTAGAGAAGACACATGAAACAATCAACATCTTCAAAGGAATAAAACTCACAAGGGAAGGAGAAAACAACAACACACTACCCCTCCTGGACATCCTCATCAGCAAAGGAAATGACAGCACATTAGAAACACAAGTCTATTGAAAAACAACCCACACTAACCAAGTGCCCCATTACCAAAGTAGCAACCCTACCTCCCAGAAGAGGAGCTGTGTAAGAACATTGATCAGATGAGAACAAATGGACAAATGAAGGAACCCAGAACACCAGAAAAAGGAAGCAGACCACCTACACAGCATCTTCCAACAAAATGGATACCTCCCCAACTTTATCAAAAAGTGCCTGACCACTACAGCACAACCAACACAAGCTATGAAAGTGATAACGCTGCCATACATCAGAAACAACCAACAGACTGTTACAACTGCATGGCATCACTGTAGCTCACTATCTAAAGCCCTCCAAAACACCTTAGGCAAACCAAAAGACCCAGGAGCCCAAGAAGGAAAAACAGGAATCATCCACAACAATGTAAGGACTGTAACAGCCACTGTGTAGGACAGACAGAAGACCAGCAGAGCACATCCATGAACACCAACTGGCAGTCAGAAGACACGATGAGAACTCCTTCATCTCACAACACATGGACAGACTCTGCCTTACTTTCAACTGGGAAACTGTCAGCATCCTAGACCAAGCCAAATCCAAAAGTGCTAGGGAATTCCTGGAAGCCTGGCACTCAGACAAAGCAGCCATCCACAGACACATAGAGATAAACCACATTTACACACCATTCAAAAGAGACAATAAAAAAACTATGAAGGAGAGAGAGAGAGAGAGAGAGAGAGAGAGAGAGAGAGAGAGAGAGAAACCAGAACACATCCTCTCCAGCAGCCAACACCCAGATAAGCAGGCATTAACAGCAGACAAACCATCAAGCAGGGAAACAATGCCCTGATCAAGGACCTGCCAAGGAGAAAAATATACCACACCAATGCTGGCAGGGCAAGCTACTGTATATAAATAGGGAGCAAAACCCCACACTCACTAACACTGCTGATGTTACCTAGTCGGGTAATGAAACATCTGCAAGCAAACGACCAAGCTCAGAGAGCACCA
The DNA here is from genome assembly GCF_035149785.1 of Candoia aspera. NCBI lineage: Eukaryota > Metazoa > Chordata > Lepidosauria > Squamata > Candoiidae > Candoia > Candoia aspera. The sequence goes on from NC_086160.1 coordinate 72,467,349, forward strand.
AGGACTCCACAGTTCAACCCTGACCTATATATATTCTCTTCTATTGGATATAAGAGTGAAAGAGGGAGGGGGGGAGATTAATTAGGAAAACTTGTTGAAGTCAATGGCAAGCAGGTGTCCCAGCAGCCTGAACTACTTCCCTAAGCAGGGCTTTGAGGAATGGAAGCATCACCGCATTATGTCCCTCTCTGTACAACATTCAAGCACAGAGATCATTTACTCCATCTTTATCTTTGCAGCAGAGCGGAGAGGCAATAGCTCTCTTTGGGCAGTTCTAAGAGGAGTTTTCCTGTGCTGTTTCCACTCTCCAATCTCTTAAAAATGGTTCATGGCCTAACCTACTCTAGTCTTCTCACTACTCTGAAATACTGAGAATGCCATGAGGCAAAGCACAAGCTGGTTTGTACTGGGAATCTGCAAGATATCAATAAGGTAAACCAACAAATCAATCTGATCTCTAGGAAAGAACTGACTGCTGAAATGGTCAGTGATGGGGTGGAGTGGACAGAGCGAGAAGGCTTGGGGAAACATCTTCCCACTAGTGGGAGAAAACTATTGAGAGGCTCTGAAGAATTCCAGCACTGCAAAGGTAGAACCCATCTTTCTTCCAGGTCAAACTAACTGGCACAGAGCCAGAGATGAGCTGAATTGGCTCACAAAAACAGCCAACTTGTTGGACTAGACTGGACCAGAATGTGTTCTAAACTGCTGCAGAGACCTTCTGTGGAAATGCCCTTTATCTGATGTGCAGAAAGAACCCCCTTCTCCAAGCACTGGAAAGAACCTGGAGGAGGATCTTCACTTGAAGATTCAGGGTAGACGGACCTGCTCAAGCACAAAGGCCAGGCATTCCTCATTTCTGAAGCAAATAAATCAATCCCATCGCATTATATGAATCACAGTGTTTAAACAGATTACCAGTCAGACATTTGCATGTAAGTAGAAGAGGAGGAAAAGTCTTCCCCAAGTAGCAGTTAGCAGACGAAACAAATTCCCTTGATGGTTCTTTAAAATAGTTGAATACAAGATTGCAAAATGTGAAACAGTAGCATAGTTGGAATTTGAAATCTTAGCCTTTTGTGGCTTGCCTCTCCAACAATCTGTCTGTTGAAAAACGAATGAGATGGTGATGATGATGATGATGATGATGATGATGATGATACAGAAGGAAAGGCAGGCACAGTGCTGTCACTTTGGAACCAGGACCATCTTGCTGCCTGTCAGGAAGGAAAACAGTCCCTCTCCAGCTCTTTCTAAAGCGCAACTACTTCTTTTTGCTGACAACTTCATTTTGTGCCTTGGACTCAAATTCTGCTCAATATAGCTGAAAGGCACGTACTGCTTCACAGGCAAACAAGTGACTCATGCAGATCTATGAGTTGTGTTTTGTCCTGCTCTTTCTTCTCAAGACAGATGCACTGAGGAATCAATATTCCTTTGTTTTTTCCATCCAGCCCCTTTCTGAACTGTTGGACATCTGGAGAGAAGCCAGGAGTTACTAGCAGGGAGTGTCATGATAGTAAGTCTCACTCGGTGTCTGCTTCAGATCATCAGAGGTCTCTGTGAGCAAAGATAATTGTGGTTTCAAGTAACTTTGAGTGAGTGGCCCAGACGGATGAAGAGCAGGTTGACTCAAGAATAAAATACAAAGAGCCACAATGGGGCCAGGGAAGTCCGCACCATGGAGTGTTTTTCTTAAACGCTTAAAAGTAAGTACTAAATCAAACCAAACCAGAGACACAGCACGTTAAATCCTACACTTTATTTCATTTTATTGTTTGCTGGTGCCTTTAAAAAAAAAAAAACTCTATTGAAATTGTAAGCTTTAGTTGTTAGATTGTTGTTAGAAGTGGCTCCAATAGACACCTCCCTAATTCAGTGAACTCCAAGAAGGAAGAGGAAGTACAGCACTTCAGGCTTGCAAGATACTGTGATTATAGTCAGTCTCAATAAATGTAGCTTTAGACATCCTTTGGAGTTGATTTTCTGGTCTGGTCTACCCTATAGGGCTGATACTCACCTAGGTCCCATGATATTATTCTTCAGGACTTGAAACTACAAGGAAAAAAACCTACCGAAAAGGAGAGCATTAGCACTAGTGATAATTAATCTATCCCCTACAGTCTAGGGATGTGTGTGGGTGTGAAAATTCTAATGCACATACACATGTGTGATTTGGGGAAGTCAAGGTCTCACACGCTCCCAGATACCATTCAAAACCTACAGTTGTTCATCATTTAGACCAACCTCTAGTTTGAAGATTGCCTCTGAGTGCATCAGCAGGGCTGCTGAAAGCAATCTCTAGCAAAAATGCTAACTTCCCCCCTGTTCTTTCTTGGACAGCTTAAACACTGATTGATTGAATACAAAGTGTCAATCAGAACTGTCTGCAATGGCAAACCAATTTGGCTTCGCTGTCACTTGCTCAACCCAGCACTTCCATTGTTCAGACAGACAGAAGTGTCTGGGAGAGCCCTGATTAGCATTAAGAGGGGTAGACAGAACATAAGGCATATTCCCACAGTCCATTCAGTCTTCTTAAAGTGGAAGTAAAAATGGACTATGTAAAAATGTATTCTATCTTCTAAACTTTAGATTGATCAGTCTATTTCTCTCTCTCTCTCTCTCTCTCTCTCCATATATATACACACACACATATACATATACATACAGTATATATATATATATATATACTGTATATATATGAAATCCAATTATTTGATGAGACATAATTAACAGGCCACTGGTGAATAAGTTATTTGCTGAGGTCCTATCTGAATTATGCCACAATTTATTCTGGCTTAATGCAAAATATGAGGTCAACTGTGGTCTGTGGACCATGATCTAAGGCTGATATGTGTACTTACCCATTGTATGCAATACTAAACACATGGTTTCAACTATCTATGGAGTCATAATTCCAGGCATTATGGAATGGGAAGTAAGTGAGGATCTATATGTGAAATTTAAAGGCTTTCAGTCTTTGAAACTTTATTATTTAACATGTCTTAAAGTTCAGTTTTCCTCCATTGTCATATAAAACAAAAATACATCTACACTAACTAATCTCTCATGACTTTACTACAAACTACTGTGACTGGAAAGTACTTGAAAACAAGCAAAATAATCTTCCTTTACACATAAGTCAAATGACAGCCTAATTTCCCTACAAAATTAACCTTATTAACATTCTTGGGTATTCCCTGCAGCTGCCAATTCTTGAAACCTCTGGCACTGTTGTATTTATTTATTTAGAAAATGTATGAATCACTCCTCAGCATTAGCTTCCAGGACTAGCATTTAATTAAAATGATAAACAAATAGGATAAAACCCCAAAATGAAACCTTACAGGGGAAATCTCTTCTTTTTAACGAACGGTTCAATGTTTCACCCTTGGAAATGAGAAAGAGGAAGTGATGAGCTCCCCAAGAAAGAGAGTACAGGTAGTCCTTGGGTTACAACGGTAACCACGACTGGAATTTCCACTGCTAAATGGTGCCATTGTAAAGTACAATGTCACGTGACCACGCTGCTTAGGGTCGGCAATCCCCATTGCTGTCATTAAGTGAGGAACGTGGGTCATTAAGCGAGGACCTCATGTAACCATGACTCGTGACTTCCTGCCAGCTTCTAACAACCAAGTCAATGGGCAAGCCAGCAGGAAGTTGCAAGTTGCGGTAACAACAAGTCTTTTCTTCTTAGGCATCTGGCAAGCAGCTGGTGGGCAAGACTGAAGGATGGGCATAAGTGAGGGGAGGGAGGCGGGTGGGTGGGTGCTACAGGCAGGTACATGTGTGGGCAGGTGGGTGTTATGGGTGGGCCTGAGTGCAGGTGAGTGTGCAGCAGGGTGCTACAGGCAGGCATGAGTGTGGGTGGGTAGGTGGGTGCTACGAGTGGGCGCAAGGGTGGGCAGGCACAAGGATGAGTGGGCAGATGGGTGTCAGAGGGGGTGTGAGTGTGGGCAGGCGCCACAGAGTACGAGATCCCCTGCAGCCTGGGGGCTCCTTGGGAGAAAAGTGGCAGGAGCAGGAGCAATGTGCAGGAGCAACTTGCAACCTCCCGCTGGCTTCCCCATTGACCTTGCTTGTGGGAAGTGGGCAGGGAAGGTCACAAATGGTGATCAGGTGACCGCGGGGACCATGCGATGGCCAGAATTTCGAGGACCAGTTCTAAGTCCCCCTTGTTCAGCGCCATTGTAACTTTGAATAGTTGTTAAAATCAGAGCCAGTTTGGCCTAGTGGTTAAGGCACTGGGCTAGAATTCAGGAGACAGTGAGTTCTAGTCCTGCCTTAGGCGCAAAAGCGCTGGGTGACCTTGGGCCAGTCCCTCTCTCTCAGCCCAACCCACCTCACAGGGTTGCTGTTGTGGGGAAAATAGGAGGAGGAAGGAGTATTTGGTATGTTCCCTGCCTTGAGTTACTTATAAAAATAATAAAGGTGGGATGAAAAAAAAAAGAATAGGAAAGAAAGTCTTTCTAGAGAGACACTGTAGTCTGGACTAGAACTGGGGATCCCCGGGTTCAGATCCACTTCAGCCATGGAAGCTCCCTGGGTAACATTCACAGCCCCCTCTTCCTCAGCCCAATGCTCCTTACAAGGCCTTTGTAAGGATAAGTCAAAGGGAAAAGCCCAGGTAAGCCACCATGGGATCCTGGAGAAGACATGGGATGAGAAGCTAACAAATGCACAAAAGGCTCAAAGCACAGGGTTACAGACCAGCAAAAGCCAACACAGGCAGCTGGCAATTAACGTCCCCTCTTTGTCCCTTTAACATTGATTTGGCTTTCGCAGTAATTAATTGGGAATCTTTTGTTCATCCCTCCCGTCTTTCTACCTCCAGTGGAAAGATTCCCAAGGATAAACATGCACCAAAAAGTGACTTATTTGTCCTGTCAGAAAGGTAGCTCAGAATGCTAAAATTAATAAGGCAATTTTGACTAGCTTATTACATTACATTTATTACTCATTCTATCCTGGAGAATCAAGGCAACCTAGAAATTCTTCAGTTCTCTAGTCTGCTTCTATTATTGTTCCCTTGATGAGCTTCTGGCTGGTAAATGCCTACCTGAAGAATATCAAATAAATGTTTCTAGGGCAAATGAGGAGCTATAACATCAGGCAGAAGAGTTCCTTAGAACTCAAATTTTAAAAACACCTTGCTTTCTCCTGTGAAGAAAGAATGATTATGCCAATTTTGTTGAAGAAAAAGAAGGCAGAGAGTTGATAGCAAAGAGTGTTTGTTGAAGGTCAAAACCGTTAAACTTTTAGCAACTTGATTAAATGATAAATTTTAGAAAAGGATGCACATGTGACAAGGAAAGAAAAAGAAACCAACACCTGTGAGAAAGCAAGGCCATGGTACTCCTGAGTTTGTATGTCACACTTCAAAAAACAGAGAATGGGTTCACACAAAACTCTAAGCCTTGAATGTAGGCTGGCAAAATTCAGTTGCTGCCTTTATTGAGCATGAAAAGTCCAAATTCACCAACCATATCACCTATTAATACTATGACTTATGAATTGTAAATTATGCCATCCCATTTTTACCTAGTCCACTAGGTTCTCAAGACAACCAGCTACCCAAAGTTAAGTACCTTAACCATCACTCCTTCAGTCATGTGTCTTTGGAGCTCTGAAAACAGGGGCGAGAGCCTAGGACTGCTCCAAACACTGTTTCTGGATTTTCCTACCCCATATCCTGCTACAGCTGAATTGAGACACAAAAGAGGTATGGGAAGAGGTCCCTCCCCCATCTATTGTGGCTCTCACCCAATCAAGCCACCAGGTCTTACTACAAACAAACAAACAAACAAACAAAAGGTGAAACCAACAAAAGAAATCAGATGCTTCCCTTCACAGGGAGGTTGAGATACTATTTCCCATTGCATTGGGCCAATCTATGTTCCTTCAAGATCAAATGACAACAGGTAATGACAACAGGTAAAGCAAGCAGCCTTCGAATTGACACTGAAGATACTAAAGTGTTAGACAGCATCTACCTCTTAGGATCAACTATCAACAGTAAAGGAATAAGCAGTCAAGAAATACACCACAGAGCAGCACTTGATAGAATAACAATGAAGGCCTTGGAAAACATATTCAGATGCCAGGATGTGTCTATACCTACAAAGACCAGACGTGTGCAGTTCTCCCCGCAACATTCTATGGAAGCAAAAGTTGGATTTTGAAGACAGAGATTGACACTTTTGAACTTTGGTTTGGTAGATATGCCAAGGAAGCCTTCAAAAAAATCAACCTTGAGGCACGAATAACCAGACTCAATTACCATCTTTGGACACATTATGTGAAGACCTAACTTTTTGGAGAAACCCATAATGCTGAGAAAGGTAGGAAAGAGAAGAGGACAACCAGCAGCAAAGTGGATGGATTCAGATACAGTGGTGATGGGTGTACTGTTGGAAGCGCTGAAGGACCAGTTTGGGGACAGACCAAAAAGGAACAACATTGTAAGATCATTCAGTTTTGCAGCCAATCCTGAAATCATGACAGATACTGGTGTGGAAATGTCCTCACTTCAAAAAAATGATAGAAAAATATTTTAAATCTTCCTAGTTTAGTGGCTGAGGAAAGCCGGTTGATGTTTCTCACTTTGCCTCATTCTAGGATCAGCCTATTTTTGCTAAATTGCACCTCAGATACAACAGACTAACCCCAGACTAATTATATGCTTACTTCAACAACCCAAAAGTCATGGAGTTCATCTTCAGCACTGATGGAAAGGAAAATGTATTAAGGGCATACATATTTCTGGACAAGAAATGTAATTAAATTAAATTAAAATTTGCCAACATATCCTCCAATCAAACATACTGCACCAGAGTAATTTTTCCTAATCTGGTGGCCTTTAGATGCTGTTGGACTACAACTCCATACATTCTAAGCCAGCAAGTTGGGGAAACTGTTGTACCAGTAGCCCTCATTTAGTGACCACAATTGGGACTGGCAACCTGGTTGTTAAGTGAAGCAGACACTAAGTGGAACCATGACTGTGCTTATGATCTTTAGTTTTCCTTTGCTTTACAGACTTGCAAAGGTCATAAATGTGAGGATTGGTTGTAAAGTTACTTTTTCATCACCATCGTAACTGAATGGTTGCTGTATGAGGCATTTCCTAAACAAAGACTACCTGTTTAAGTATGGTCATACATATACATATATACATATCACACTATTCTTTATCAAGGTCAACAAAGTTGAACACAGAAGTAAGAAATGGTCAAATTCAAACTTGTCCCTTCAAGTCAGTTTTGACTCCTGCCCTCTGCATTTTTCATGGCAGCATTTTTCAGAAGTAGCTTGCCATTGCCTTCTTCCTAGGGCTGAGAGAGAGTGACTGGCCAAAGATCTCCCAGCCAGCCTTGTGCCTAAGGCAGAACTAGAATTCACGGTCTTCAGGTTTCTAGTTTGATGCTTTAACCACTACAAACTGGCTCTCTAAGAAATGGTAAAGCAAATACAATAAAGAAATTGGATAAGCGAAGGAAATATAGCTACAGTAAATCTAGTTAATATCATCATCATTGATTATATACAGTATCTCCATACCTTTTTAACTTTGTAAACCATCCTTGCTTCCACCCCATCTATATACCACTTCACAAATTGCCTGTGTGGCCTGCCAAAAACTCCTTTTGAATATTTAAAGCAGGAAAGACACATCAAGACTTTTTGGAAGAGATCTGTCAGTAGTGGGCAATTGGACATGCCCTCTACTTAAAGGCAGCTTTTCAAGTTGGGCTTTTCAACCTTCCACTCTCCTGGGTAGATCTCTCTCTCTCCAGGTTTTTAAAACAGGGAAAAGCATAGATAAGCCCAACTCTGAACACTAATAGAGTCTCTGCTCAGATAGTCAAGGGTTCTTAGAGCAACTGGCTGATTTTCCCACTTGAATTCTACCATTGAGAGCCCAGGATTACCACTGCACCTGTTCCCTGCCCTACCTGAACATAGTGGTTTGCTGTGAAGACAGATGAGGAAATGCATGGGTGAATCTTGAAAATTAGCAAGTAAAAAAGCTACAGACTGGGGAGTGAAGAACCTAGGAGGTATAATAATTTAGGCCAGTGTTTCTCAACCTTGGCAACTTTAAGATGTGTGAACTTCAACTCCCAGAACCCCCAAGCCAGCCATAGGAATACTGATTTAGGCTGTCCAGTGGTTTAGAAAGTGAGTACACCGGAGGGTTCTGGGCCACCTAACCCAGGACTGAATGAGAACAGAGCTTCCCATTCCTACATCACATTATGTGAAAAATGGCGTACACATTTTATACATCGGAGGGTTCCCATTTCCCAACTCATTTTGGGAAACATGGCAGACTTTGAATCTGAAAGGCTCAAGAAGAAATAGGCTGCATTTACTTTTCAAGCAAAACATTTGTTGGGCTTGTAGCTTCAAAATAGGATATAAATGTTGTTATGGATTACACAAGAGAGAGAAAATTGATTTCCATATTGAGTATAGCTATAAGCTTGTGTCAGTAATTTAAAAAACAAAAACAGGAAGATACTCTTTTCTAGTCAATTCCTGTGTAAAATATAGACAGTTGGAGAAAGAAGTAGATTTGTAGGTCAGGTTCTAAACTTATTTATTTTATTTATTTATTGGTCATGTTTCTTTACTACCCAACTCGTATTATAACAACTCTGGGCAGTTTACAGAATACTGACACGCTGGTTTGTTATAGAGAAAGATTAATATATAAGAAATTATTATTTAGTTACTTCTATCTCAAACTAGGAATACTTTTTTGGTGTTATATTTATTGTTCTTTCAAACTCCTTTTATTCAACATATAAATTATAGCCATTTTTGGCACTTTTAAAGAAGAGAGGCATAATGCTATCAGCCTTTCTAATAAAGTGGAAAAAGCATTAAAAGCTGAACAGATCTGTCTTCTCAAACAACTTTTGCCCCACTATTATATATGTGAATGTCAACTTACTTATAAATTGTAAAAAAACATAAGGAAACATAAGTATTGGTTAGGCTGGTACAAAGTCACTCTGATGAAGAGATTTGTGATTCGCCTCAGCAAAGCCATTTGAGTGGCTTTGAACAATTTCAGTTGTGTCTCTCCCAGTGCTGGCTGAAGTGCTTTTAGGCTGAGTGCTTTGCATTGCCCACAGAGTGTGTTGAATTTGTCTGGCCTGGAAGACCTTTAGAATGTGAAGCTTTTGGTAAGCAAGTCTGAAATAGGGAAGTGGTGCCCCCTCTGCCTCCTCTTGTCAAAGAATAGGATAAAATCTCCTCCCCTGCAGGGCTTGCCAAGAGCTTTGGACGGCTCATGAAGGCATTTTGGCCAGCAGTCCAGAGGAGACTCCATGCTGGGTGGCTTCACTGAGCCCCATGGGATTGCCTGCAGTATTTGTGAAAGCCAACAGACTAGAAGAATATCAGGACAGGTTGAGGAGGCTCCAGGCTGGCTGTCTTCAGCATGTCTTGAGGGCTATCCCTCGTATTTGTGGAAGTCACCCAGCTAGGAAGACCACTGGTTCTACTTAAGGCACCTCAGTCTTTGCCTGAATGCACATAAACCAGAGCTTCTTGTAGTCTCCTCCTGTAGGGCAAGCTAAGAAGAAGAGGCTGAGATGGGCTTAAAGCACAGCAAGGCAAGGGGAGAGCATTAGATTTCATCACAAAGCAACTTTGAGGAGTCCTTGAACTGAACTTTCATCAAAGCAAGGTGCCTCTTTAAAGCCCTAATACTGATAAAACATTCTGAATCATTTTCATATATATATATATATATATACACACACACACACACACACACACACACACACACACACACACACACACACATATACATATACATACGCACATACATACATATATACATACACACATACATACACACACACACGTACGTACATACATACATACATATATAGAGAGAGAGAGGGAGGGAGGGAGGGAGGGAGGGAGGGACCGGATAATAATAACAATAATTATTATTACAAGTTATGTATGTATATTTTATATATACATAACTTGTAATAATAATTATTGTTATTATTATCCGGTCTATAGATTTAAGTATACTAATTGCTAGTTTTAAAGCATAAGAAAGCATATTATAAACAAGAAAGATCCATTTCTGCTAAAGAGAGGACAATTATCAGGGATGTCCCTCATCCAGATCCAGAACAAAGATCAAGAATAGATCTTCCCATTATTAACAAACCTGGAGATGTGTTGGATCAGTAAAAAGATCTCAGGACTGAAGATCATTGTTATCAGTTGCCTATGTTCTGCTATAGTTCTCAAACCCTCCCCGCTTCACCATTCATGGGGATGGAGCTTCTGCAAACTAAGTATGGGTGAGAACCAGGAAGGGGTGAAGAATCTAGTTCAGTGTGAACTAAACCAAAACTGAAGCAACGATTCCCTAAATACTCCTTTGTAACCATGCAACTGATGATAACTGTGGGGTAGCTGATTTCCCTAACTGATTGACAGTACTTTTCCTTTGCTAAAATTGTTGTGATCGTTCTGCTACCCAATAACACAGATCATTTTTTAAAAAAGAATTCCATCTTACTATGAAGAATCTCTTGTCTTGGCCACATACATTTTCTCTCTTTCTTTTTAACTCCTGTGGATGTATGACATTAAGTCAGTGCCTGGGGATTTCATATGAATTACCATATCTTCCCACAAAGTGATTTTGTTTTAATTCACAAAGGGTCAAATTTCAACACCATTATGACAGTAGAATATTCAATTACTTGAGCTCAGGGGCAAATCAATAACCATCTCATTCATCCTTGCCACTTTGAACTCTGATGATCAAGCTCAGCATTTTGTTTTGTTTTTAAAATGCTTAAAATTGGTAACAAAATGCATTCATGAATAAGGTGGCCCTCTGAATAAGATTCTGTCATACCAAGCACTGTTTTAGAAGATGATTTTTTTGTACTCTACACCCTAGACATCAAAAGAGCATTCATAGCCACATCACTAAAACTGCTTCTTACTCTTCTGGGTCAATTCCATATTTCTCTAATTAACCTGCTGTGCAAAGCTCCTCAATTTGTTCTCTATTTCACCTGCCTCCTAAAAGAGAGGTAATGATGCACAAAGAATTGGGGCCATTCCAACACCTCTTAGAAATGGATATAAGAGCCAGTATTGGGTAGAGAAAAACCTCCTGTTCCACTTAAGTTCTGTATGTGCAAAGTCTTTAGATAATGGACCTGGGGTGGGAAGTAAAACTAGCAACTTTTATGAAGTTGCTTGAATCCCAAACATTAACAGTTATCTGGTGCTCTTTTTAAAGTAGAAAAAAAAATCATATAAACTGAGGTTAATGTAAACTGAAACATGTTGAACAAAAATGGGTTAAGACGAAATGCTCAGTGATAGGAAGAACCAGCAACTCTACTAAATACCTGTGGCATGAACCAAGATGACAGTAAGGTCCGTACAATGTCGGAACAATCTATCTGTAGAGGTTAATGGTTCTCCATCTCTGAAGGCCTGTAAGAAGAGCCTGGTCAGCCATCCCTCAAGGATGGTTAATTTAATTTTCCTGCATTTCAGAGTGGTTTGGATTAATTAACTTGGGGGACTATGATTCTATGATTCTGTAATTAAATGAATGATGAAATTCCCTGCCTCCTACCCAGGCACCCTCCTTAATATTAAAATTATTTAAAAATTAGCTTGATGATACAGCATGGGGAGTGTTTCCTTGTCGGCAACTGCTTTCCAAGGAAGGATGTACTCTAGAGACTCATTCCATGACGCCAAGCCTGCATGAGACCATGGCTTGGTGCTGATCTAATCAGGCAACAACAAGCCACAAAATAGCATGTTCTCTCTCCTATACTGATCTGTATCAAGTTACTAAATGACTTACATTGTCCTAAAAAACACAAATTTGTCCTATTTACACACAGTCAGAACCATGTTATTCTGAAATCAACCACAAAACCAACCACAAAATCACTGGGGGATGGAAGGAGGTAGAACAATTATTCATAGCACACTGTTGTTCAGAATTCTCTGTGAACACCATTTTTTGTTTTCATTTTCTGAGAATACAGGTGAGCAAATCTGACTGCGAACAAATAAGTCTATTCCACCCTATTTTGCTATACAATTGAACTAAGAAAACACAAATGAAAATACATCTGCATTTTTGTGTAACTTTTTTTTGAGTGGATTCAATTATTCTGGATTCAATTATTTAATGGCTAAAAAGAGTTACTTTGGCTGGCAAAAATCTCTTTTGGATGGCAGCAGTCCCCCTGAATGTAATGGGTGGTCCCAAAAACAATTTGCTAATTCCTTCCTCTGTGCCAGCCTGAAGAAAAATGAGGTTAGGATGACATATGGCCTGATTTGGCCCTACCTTTTTTCAGATTCTGAAAACTGGGTTGCCTGCAGTCCTGAATATACTTACTCAGAAGTAAATCAAATTGTGTTCAGTGGAAATTATGAGTAAACATGGATCAGACTGTACAGTTAAGCATCTCAATAAATACAATAAAGTGTTACTGAGTCAACATGTCTTAAAAATATTTACAAGCATTCCAATAACATTTAATTTTTGAGTAAAGCTTTGAATTAGTTTGAATGTGACATTTAAATCACACTAAGTGCACTTTATCATTTCCCCCCCTCCCCCCGAAACAACATTTTCTGTTCAATTACTTTGGGCTATTGCAAAGACTTTACAGATTTATATAGCATACAGCATTAACACAGCATACTTTCAAAGTTTGGTCTATTATTTACATATTACTATTTTTATCTCCATTCATTGTAGGAGTATAAATATAAACACAGATCAAATAAATATGGTAAAACTCTTTTCTTTTTCACTGAAAACCCCAGTTAGGAACACTGTCAATGTTAGTATTTTATACCTTTTAATTTCATCAAATTGCATGGCATCTTAAGATCCAATCCCACCTTCTGTGAATGTAATCCCTAGATTCGAGAACATACACATTTTTTTTTTCCAAATGGTTACAACTTTCTAACCAAACATTCACTATGGACTTAATTTATTTTATTGAATTATGCTGAGTGGATGTTGTAAATGCTAGAAGCAGGACAAATGACATTGTGATCTTTTTTTTTTTTCTATTTTATTCACAGGTGTTTTTTTTAATCAGTTGGTACATACATTTCTAAGGAAGATGCATTTCCCCATGGCTGTGCTGAGACTCCAAATGCTTATTCTTGTTAAACTTACAGAATCAGAATCATGGGGTTGGAAAGCGGCATCAGGCCAACTTCCTGTTCTGTGCAGGACCCCACATTAAACCATCAACAATAAAGAGGGCTGTCAAGCTTCTGCTGGAATATAGGCAGTGAAGGGGAGACCACCCTTTTTCCAGTCACTGCTTCTGTTATCACTATTTGGTTGTTACTGAGATACTTTTCTTAACATTCAACCATACTCTCCTTTCCTAGAACTTAAGAAATACCCAAGTTTTCATCCCCCACCCCCAATGTTCAATTACTTCTACAGAAATAAAAGGGGAAGAATGTTCTGGACTGACCTTTACACTAAAATTAAAATCCACTTTTCTTATATTTCAATGGAAATTACAATTGTAATCTACTATGATTATTAAAACTTAAGGTCATATTAAATGTTGGATCCTACGCCGAAGCACCTTATTATTTCACTCTGCGTAACAGGGGAATTAGTTCCATTATGTTTGTTCATGTTTTTCATGGAAATACCACAATGTAATCTGTGCTTTAAAATATAAAGGAACATCCAGTGACATCTTTACAGAACACATATGAACATTAAAAATTAACAAAAGATTAATGTTTTAATTGATCTGCAGAGGTCACAGCCATTTACAAACATAATGGAAAAGAGAACATTCCCAATTATATTTACAAGCTACCTGACAAGCAAAAATCAGGGAGACCCATAAGCTGCTGCTGCTGCTGCTGCTCCTCCTTTGTGGAATTCCCCCGTTTCCCTGTTGGGGAGGTGCTAACGTTCAGGCATGTTTAGGCTGACCATACGTCCTGTTTTGAACGGGACAGTCCCGTTTTTTTAACATTTCCAGACCGTCCCGTCGTTTTAATATAAATGTCCATTTTGTCCCATTTTCTTAAAAAAATTACTTAAAAATTTGAAAGTTCCCGCGAACCTGTCAGAAGGCAGTCTGACTTTGAGTGGAAGGAGGGGGAGCTCAGCAGAAAACAGCAGGAAAAAAGCCTCAGAGCTCAACCGGGTGGGAAACCTAAAAAGAAAAAACGGGATCAGCTGATAGGCGGTGATCAAAGGGCCAGCTGATTGGCTCCTGCCTTGAAAGGGTGGGAAGAAAAGAACGTAAAAGCACGGCCAGAGGAGGAACGGCTTGTCAGGGACAACTGTTCACTAGACTCTCCAGCCCAGCCTTGCCTCTCGCAAACGAAGGAATCCAAAGATGCCCAGCCTGAAAAAACCGGAGAAGTTCCTGCCTGCCGATCTAGCCCGTCACCCAGCCCTGCCCCATTTTGCCATCCCAATGTCCCGTTTTTAACCCCGTCCCATTTTGCCATCCCTATGTCCCATTTTTGTCTCAAGGAAATATGGTCAGCCTAGGCATGTGGCAACACAAGCAAAAAAAAAATGGGAGTAGGCAACACCTGCACATTTCTGCAATTTCTAAATCTTACGTGACATAGGAGGCATCCACTGGAACTGCCAGCCTAAATTTATTCATGAGGTTCCTATCCTAACAAATCTTGTACAGTTGGTTGGGGTGAGAGCGTGACTGGATCGAACAGACCTAGTCATATTCCATGGCTGAAGGTGGACTAGAACCTTGATTTACCTAGTCTAAATCCAATACTTTAACTATTGTACCACCAAGTAGATTATACTATCAGCAGAGATGCTTGTAAATGACAGAAACTTTGCCCTCCTTTCATCTCCTCTGAGTCTGTCAGCCCTACAAGATTGTCCAGATCAGGAAACAGCTTATGCACCTGTTGTTGTCTCGACAGTTTCTGGACAGTTTCTCCAAGGTCATCTTCATGGCTCCCTACAGCCACATCACCACTACCAACAATCTCACCCTATTTAAAAATTCACAGCATTATGGGTACTTTTCAAAAGGACAAGTGGCCTGCTTATAATAAACAAGGGGAGACTGATAAGTCAAATATTTAGCCTAAAGTTGACATTTAAATCCCAGTACAGTGAATTAAATTCAACACTGTTGTCTAGATGCTCTAGAAATGCTGTCCCAAAACGTGCACTCTATAGCCTGAGCTATTCTTCCTGAGCCACAGCGGCTGGTGGCTCTTGTTTAGCCTAGTTAATGGAAAGCCTTATCCAAAGAGTAAAGAAGTCTATCTCTGCAGATCAGTTGCTGTCAGCCCAACAAGGTAGAAGAGACTAAAAAATCAATGCAATGTGCTGTAGCTCAGGACCACTTTCATGGTAATAGCCACAGTAACAGAATATCGCAAGTCTGAATGTGTTTCCCTTTCTCACTTCATCTTCATGTGGACTAGGGAGGGGCCTGTCTTGGGAGGTTTCTCATATTACTTTCTTGGCTCAGGCTGAAGCCCCTCTTACCTGACCACTGCATTGGTAGTGGCTCTACCTCCTGTCCTTAGAGGCCATTCCCTATGTCCTCTACAGCTGCTTATGTCCATTCTTTGGCAACTCTCTAATCCCCCATTGAATAGTTTTGGAATGGGAGTGGGAACAAAAATGTTTACTTGTTTAATTCTCTTCTTACCTGTGGAACTTTATAGCATATAAATAATGCATATTCTTCTTGCTTTTAGCAAAGCTGATACTTAGTATCTGGGAATATTTCTCATCAACCATCTTTCCCATATGCAAAGTGACTTTAGCACAAATTCAGTGGCCCCAGGACTTTGGAACAGTCTTTGGATTACCTTAACTAACCCTTAAGTTTATCAGAAAATTGTTGTGTCTGTTTTATTCAATTAAATTCTCAAGTTTTGGATTTGGGTCTATCTCAGGTTGCATCCAATTATACAATAAGGGAGAATATGTGTAGCTCAGGGTTGAATTGTTGGACATTGCACTGACAAAGTTACTGAGGAAAGTAATGAAATGTTTGCAAGGAAAATGCCGAGCACCAAAAACTCAATATAAAGTGATAAAATCTATTTCCGATATATTAAAAACTTTTCTGTCCTGAAAATAAATTCCCAAACCAAATCAAATAACATGTGAATGAGAGAGACGAATCAAACACAAAGCAGAAGTGTTTTGGGGAAGCACTGGCTTCTTTCTTTAGACACAAAGGATTACAGAAGAATTTTGGATTTCTTTCCCCATTGTTTAGTGCAGCAGAAATGGGATATCTCCTTACTTTAACATATTTCTTTTAAATACCCAATCTAAGGCAAGTATCTCTTCTTCACATCAGCATTCTTTCTTATTAGTGGGGAGTGTCCCCAGAAAAAGATTCAGCATTTTACTATTATTTTCATTACACATTTCCGTAACTGAAGAAATGAAGCATCTTCAGAAATGTGACCACAAATGAAACTGCAAGATCTCCCAGGAAGTTAGCTACCACAAGGATACCTTGCTGTCATGGCCTCACAGCCAAGCTCCAAGGTCCCACCAAGTGCTGCGCTCACTGATTCAGCGGCCACTGAATCCAACACTGGCACCCTTTGGGCTCCCTCCTCAGCTGGCACTGATCCTTCTTTAGCCAACATGGGTGCCAAGAAGCAGGGTAACCTCCCCCCAGCCTGAGAATCCTGCAGCCTGTCAAAGTAAGTGCCTCACGAGTAAGCAGCAAGATGCTGACTTTGCAAGCAAGCCTCATTATTGGCAACCGCTGAGCAGGGAAAGCCTCAGCTGTGCACGCTTGGTAGGGAGAGGATTTCAACTGCGCAGGGACTGCCTTCTGCAGCTGGAAGCAGCTTCGGTTTCTGGCTTTGTGCATTCCTGCTCTTGACTCCTACGTTTTCGACTTCAGCGTGTTCCTGACCAAGTCTCTGGTACTTTTCAAGGCGTTGTGTGGTATTTGATTACGGACTGTCTGACTCGGATTATGCCTCCTCCTCAGCCTCTGGTAAACTGTCCTGCACGTGTACACCCATTTGCCTGCTTCCCAACTCCTCTTCTGTTGCCTCCCTCACCCATCTGCTGCCATCTCTCCAGCCAGGCCTTCCCAACGTCTTCACAAGCCTTGCTGGAAATGCTCTGCTCCAAGCACCCCACTCCTTCCACAGTGTGCGTTTTCCCACCCAGCACCTCTTCAAGACTCGCCCCCCAAGCCCCCACATTGCACCGCACTTTGCCTGCTAATTGCATGGGCATTTTCTCCCTTCCTTGAAGCCAGGATCCAATACTTGCAAATCAGGAGAGAACAAAAAGTTCTCCTTCCCTCCCCCATTTTCTTTTCTTCTTCCCTCTTCTCTTATGTAAATGTTTCCAGCTGAGACTGGACAAGAATTTGTGCCCAGAATGACTCTTAAAAGTTTTGATATCAAATGTGGCTTGGGTCTGTGTATCCAAATTCAGAATGAAGTTATGGAAACAGTGACACCTTTGATACCAATTTGGTGATGGTTCAGGTTCATTATAACATACTATTCCAGGGTTCGGTGGCACCCTAGGTTTCCACAAGAGGTCACTAGGGGTTCCCTGGGAGATCATGATTTATTTAAAAAATTATTCGGGCAACTTCATATTAAAGAGGTAAGTTTCATTCATTTTTACGTTAAGAACACCATTAATGCATATATACAGGCCCAAACATGAAACAAATAAAATAATTTTATAACTTCCGGCCTATATTTGAGCCTGACTCTGCAGAGTTCCCCGAGGCCTGAAAAATATTTCAGGGGTTCCTCCAGGGTCCAAAGGTTGAGAAAGGCTGCTCTTTTCTCTAACCGGTGGCAGTGAGAGCGCTGTTTTCCATAAGACCTTGAGATTCTCTGGCATTTTGTAAACTAATGCAACAAAAGGCATTTTTCTCATTGGTTAAATGAATTACAGATAGTCCTTGCTTAACAGTGGCTAACTGGGACCAGAATTTCCATTGCTAAGTGATGCAGTCATAAAGTGTGTTGTCATGTGACTGCACTGCTTTGCACTGGCAATTCCTGCAGTCCTCAGTTACCATCATTAAGCAAATTACTGCAGGTCATTAAGCAAGGATTTCACACGACCGTGACATCCTACTTCCTTCTGCTTCCCCATTGACTTTGCTTGTGGGAAGCTGGCAGGGAAATCACAATCAAGTGACTGTGGGACACTGCAATGGTCAGAAATCCAGGCCAGTTGCCAAGTGCCTGGATCACAATCATGTGACCATGGGGTGCTGCGACGGCTGGAACTTCAAGGACCAGTCGTAAGTACCACTTGTTCAGCACAATTGCAAGTTCGAATAGTCATTGAATGAGGTGTCACTAAACAAGGACCACCTGTACCCTATTACCTTCTCAAAGGCTACAAATCAAATGAGGATATTTTTGTCCTCTGATATAGAAACACAGATCACGCACAATTTCTGGGAAATTACAAAATATTAATGTAAAACAACCAATATAAGATATTATTCAGGGAACGTTAAAAAAGGTTAAGATAATAGCGAATAAAGAAGTTATCTGCTTCATGATGCTTTAGAGTATTATTCCTTTGGCTGTCTAAGAGAAACTAAGGTGTAAAACAAAATAAGAAAACAATGTAGCATTATCAGAAGCAATGGAGAAATCTGTTCATTTAGGTAATTACATACATGCTTACTGTTTCAAATAGTTCAGGGAGATGTTCATCTATTAGTGGTCCTTAAGAGTGTTTGTTTCATTCCTAAACAGACCATATAATATACCCTATACTTCTGCTAAATGAGATTATTGTTTACATCCTGGTATGTTGTCTCAAATGGAATTTGAACACCTTCTGAACAATAGATGGTTATCTAATGAAAACTGGTATGTCAGACTGTTGGTCTATCGTCAGCTGCTTCCTCACTTGAAGTAATGGACGCCTCAGAGCCTGGGAAAGAGAATGGCATTTTGCAAGATATGAAAGGGCTATATCAACGAAAGGAGCAGATCGTCAGCAAGAGGATTAAAGAATTCTCAATCTAATAAACTCACTGATAAATGGGGTACTAGAGAACACAAATCCAGATTCCAAAATTCTGTAACCTAAGCTCTTTTCCCTTTTCAATAAATCTGGTTAATAAGACCTTTTGAGAATCTAGCTTTCTTAGTAGTGTGCAGCTGCTAGGGTCTTGACACAAATCTGTAATAAATTTCAATGCTGTCATATAAGTGGTTCATTCACATACATTTATTACTCATTCACCATCATTTAATTGGGTCGTGTGTGAGCTGCATTCTTGTGCATTTGAAAAGAGCAACAGCTAGCAAATTGGAAACACCTAATTTTTGAAACATGCAAAAGGTTGTTGCTGACACTGTCACTGGAGTTTCAGAAGCAGAAGGACAGATCACCATCTCGGCAACTGAAGAAGTGCCTATAACCCATTTCAGAAACATGAATTATCAAATAAAAGCAGACCATTCTGCTGGAATAGCGGTGGCAGAAGACCGAGAAAATAAGTCAATGAGGGGAAAAAAGAAAATGCTGGAACTAAGAGAGATAGAATACTATAACAAGGTGAGGAATGATATAAAGATTAATGAATGATAGAAAATGGCTAAAATTGAGCAGGGTTCTTTTTTCCCCAAAAAAGTGGGCTAAGAGTCAGCAAAGAACAAATAGAAAACTAAAACAGTTAGTGCACTTGGGTGGAGAGACATGGTAAAATTCTAGTCATCTTGGAAATAATTATAGTTTAACTAAAAAAAAAAACACACCCTACAACGCATGCCTTTGAATAGTTTTTAATCTCTATTCAGTACTTGGAAAAAATGCCCATATCTCATTCTCCTTAGTGTATTGCCAAGGGGAAAACTAATATGCTGTACTCAAGCAGATAGGAAGACTACCACCGCCAAGGATATATAAAGGACAAGTTTCCCCATCTTTGATTCTGTGAGTTTATCTTTGTACCCCACAACTAAATTGGATGCTTTGACAACTGAGGATCAATCTGATATCTCTCTATCTGAAGCAACATCTGGCAGCTAAAACATTCTCACCCAGGCTCAGGCACCTGTGCATTGATATTCTGTCTGATTAACTGTTAGCCAAGAAAATAATTATCCAGGTTGAATATCATTATGGGAAAAGAAAAGAAAGATACATCTCTTTCAGTCTTGTAGCATGTTAGACTTCATCTTGCACCATTTACGAATACTCAAAAATGGAAAACTTATTTATTTATATTTCAAATTTTGTCACCACCTGTCTCCCTCAAAAGAGAGAGTCATCAAGCAGTTACTCATTTTGACACACCAAGAGGAACTAAGGAAAGAAGTTCAGTTATTTAAAATATTTTGAACAGACATTCTGGAACTAAACAGAACTTACTGGAGAAGGTTTTCTATGCAAAAAGACTGATGGATGGATTGATTGATTGATTATGTGACATCAAGTCATTTTCGACTCCTAGCAACCATATCATCAATTTGTACTAGGTAGTGGCTCACGTTCTTACAATTGTGAAACCAGTTCAGACTCTCTCTCTCTCTCTCTGTACAGCAACACATTGTTGTTTTTATTGTTATTAATTAAATTTATATGCTGCCCAACTACCAGACTCCTCCTCAGGAACCAATCTGAGAGTTCATGTGGAACAACAGATACAATCCTAAATTTATGCAAGCATGAATCCCTTATATCAAGCTGAATTTCTACTTTGCCATGATTACCTGTCTCACAATCACAGATTACCTGGACAGTGTTTGATGGTTACTTAGAAAGTATGGCAGGTTTCCTGGGAAGAGCAAGAGAGCATTAAGCGAGTCACTCTGGTAGTGCTCCTTACTGTATAAGACAGATTCACCAGTTTTCCCCCTTTTTCCCAGCATACTAATTCACAATCAAAGGAGACACTTTCAGTATCTTGATGCTCTAAGTGTCTTCTCCACTAGAGATCTTGGTGCTGAACTCCAGAATTTTTTTCAGGCAGACGTAATCAGAGTTTCAGTTTAATTGCATCATCACATAATTAATGCTGCATCGAAGTAATGAGACAAGTGAACAAGGGAAGGAAATGCCATCATACTACTGAATCCAGCAATGCCTCCGACCACATCCAGTTCTCAAGGTAAGTTCCTGCCACTATTTTGGCAGTGAGGTAAAGTCAAATTATTTGGCAGTATAAAGAAAAGAGAAGTCAAAAAGTAAGTATCTATCTACTTTTTCTAAGCAGCTTTTTTTTTTCCCTTTCCTCTATTGTTATAAATAACAATACAGTGGAAACTTTACCATTAAGTATTAAGCTCAAATATCAAAACCTTCCTCGTATTATAAAACAATTCAATGCATTTTGCAACTGTTTCCCAATGTCATATTTATCATTAATTGTACAATTTAAGCAACCTTTTGTTCATTAACATTTTTGAAATTATGTTAACATTTAACACATAAAACTCTGGTCCTCATCTTTAAAGGTTTCATTCATCTATAGCATCACAGTGCTAACCATTTCTAGTTTCTATTGTATAAATGTCACTGTACTCATCTATTACCTGTATTCGATAATGTATCATTTGCATTTTATAATGCAATAGAACAATTAACCTGGAAGAAAAAAAATATTTGGCAGTTGGGTTGGGTAGCTAGAAGAAATTGATGCTCCTCAGAGTGATTCAACCGAAATTCCTCAAGACTTTTGCCTGTTAAATTGGGCTGTTTGGGGGTACCTTATTCCTTTAGGGGCTGACTCATCCATCAGCTAGGGACCAAAAAACCTTGAAATGCATTTAACAGTGAATATAGACTCTACATGGAAGGTTTCCTCCCGCTCTTCATCCTAAACAACCAGCATACCAAGTGAAAATGAATGCCTCAAATCTGCAAGTATAGCAGGCTAAAAAACTGTGGAAGGAAAGGGGAACAAAAGTGAACAAAGCAAATCAATCACCATTTTCTGAGCACCGAATGATGAAATGAGAAGTTGATCATGGCATTATGAAGTTAAGCAACATTTACTCTTATTTAAAAATGTCATCTCTGCTCAGTGTAACTGTTAGATGCTTAATGGAGATAAATGAGCTAAGTGGACTCAATAAAGAGGGAGAAAGCATTCCTTCTTTATATGCAGGGTAGAAGGTTGTAAAATCTCTGTCATGAAGAATTTGATGGCAACTGAACTACCAACATTGGGGGCAGGGGAGAACATAATGGACAAAATATGACCTCCATGTATGTGAGAGAGAGTGCCAGTCTATAGGACACCTGGATGTGTGTAAGTGTTGCAACTTGAGCATACTAATCAACACATCCTGAGTTATTCTACCCCCACCCCCAAAAATAATAACTCAAGAGGCTTTCCAGCACAGCTTTCTCTGTCAGGCTGACAGGGATCATGGAATAATATTCATTCATTCATTCATTCATTCATTCAGGCTTCTATGCCTCTCCAATCAAACTCTGAGTAACTTAGCATAATTGCACATAATAATAAGAGTAAAATAATATAAAGAGAAATAATAACCAAATGAAAGAAACAACAGTCTACCACAATATGCTCCTCAACACAAACTATCCAGGTACCACTTCTGTCAGAAGTAGCATCACTTCATCCCATCCCCAAAGCCTATTGGAAAAGCTTCAGTACTCTTCAGAGATCTTCAGTACTTCAGTACTCCTCAAAACTTTAATAGGGAAGAGACTGGCCTTATCTCCAGAGGCAGGCTATTTCAGAAGATGGGGGCCACTCCAACAAGTTTCGTTCCTGGGATCCATTATGATAATACTCCTTGGAGGTGGGACCCATAAAGTTTTCCTTCAAGGGGAAGCACAGGCAGAGATCAGACAGAGGATATCTCAAAGCTATTCAGGACCTAAGCTATATAGGACTTGATAGATAACAACCAGCATCTTGAATTGCACCCAGAAGCTAAATGGCAATCAATGCAACTCCTGCAGTAGATTGGTCACATGTGAAATTTAGTTGAACCTAGGGTACTTCATTTGGACCATCTGAAGCTTCTGAATAATCATGTAAATCAATCTGCTATAAACCAGACATGAGGTACCAAAGGCATGAATGACCATCAACAAAGCCTTCTGCTCCAGGCATGGCTGCAACTTGTACAGCAGATGAAGTTGTGCAAAAGCCTTCCTATAGACATGGCCTCCACTTGGCTTTTCAGCAGGAACCATGAATCCAAAAGGACTGCTAGATTGCAAGCATATTTCATCCAGAGGAACACAACTTATTCCAGAGCCAACTATGAACTTTATCTGGAATCATTCAGCTTTCAAATCTATAGCCATTCCATCTTGCTGGGATTTCTTTCTCCCATCCACAGCCTATCAACTTCCAGCCACCTGGGCAGAATTTCAATCACATCTCTTGACTAACCTGGGATTGAGATACTTATATGGGTTTCATGCACATATTGATGATACCTCATCCCATGCAGTTGGATTGCCTCCCCCAGTAACATCATGTAGAGTCCTGAAGCATCCCACAGTGGTGCACTGAGGCTTGATCTCCCCACCACCACCACCATTGACTGGAAATGACTACTTAGGAAGGAGAAGAACCACTACAGCACTTCGCCCTCACTTCTAAGTTTCACTGCCGGTCGAGAAGGATATCATGTCTATAGTAACAAAGGAAGCTGAGAGATCCAACAGGACCAGGACGGTTGCATTCTACCAGTCCCAATCCCAATCCTATCAAAGAATGATCAATGTAGTCACATGAATCCTGAATCCAGACTGAAATGATCCAAATAATCTGCTTCATCCAGAACTCTCTGCAACTGTAGTCCCACGATCTTCTCTACCAACTTCCCTAAAAAGGGAAGACCGGCCAATAGTTATCCAGTACACTGGGCTGCTTGGAAAGAAGGTGCACCACCACCTCTTTCAAGACAGATGACATTACCCTCTCGTCCAAGGATCCATTAACTGCTGTTCAAACTCAGCTTCTTTGCATATCTCTGGCAGTTTTGACCAAGTGGGGCAGGGAACCAGTTCACAGGAAGCAGAAGAAAACTCTGTCCACTTCCTCAGAATCAACAGATTCAAATTGATCTTAGATAATGTCACAAGTCATTGTGTCTGTCATCTTGGCTAGCTTTGCCCAGCTAGTGTCCAGCTTCAAGAGAATGTGAGTGATTGTATCCTCCAAATGTTTCACAAGTTCATAGCAATCCACAAGAACATTACTCTCTAATGATAACGCAGCTGTTAAACCAATGGGCAGCTGTGATTCCAAAAGCCCATCAGCTGTTGTGTAATTGTTCTAAATGGAAAAGTTATGAATCAGTTGAGAGATGGGTAGAGAGATCAAGCTGCAGCAGTACCTTGCTTCCACTATTACATTTATGCTCAAGAGCCATATACGGATTCGGACTCCCTCAACTCTTTAAACATTGTTATTTGCATAATATAATTTGCTTTTAAAATGCCTTTCGGCTTCAAAAAAAAACACACAGACACACACACTTTGACACATGCTGAAGATGCTTGGAAGCTGCTATTCCAACAAGATACAAGACCCATAGATAGATAGATAGATAGATAGATAGATAGATAGATAGATAGATAGATAGATAGCCAATCTCTTTTTCTCAGTTGGGAGATGGGAGTGAAATACAGATGTTTCAGTAATGGGAATGAAATCTGATAACCTTTTCAGGAGCCAAACAAGTTCTTGCTATTTTTGGTTTTCTGAAGAAATTCAAGGGACTCAAGCAAATCCTGCTGAACCCTGCTTCCCCCATCAAAAAACAAAAACAAAAACAGCAGCAGCTATGTCATTCGGTAAATGTAAAACTAGAATACATTACAATTTAACTGCTTTAAACTACAAGAATCTGTATTAAGTCAAATGTGCATTAATGGTAGAACCACCTCAGGTGTATGAAGAAGGTGGAATTTTCTTCTTGGAGAATTTCTTGAAAAAGTGGGGAGTAATCTATCTGAGATACTTCAAGGAAAGGGTGGCTATTTTGCCCCAGTGGGTTCCTTGCTAGCACAGTTGTCTGGTACAAGCCACACTGGCATCACAAGTGTCCTGGCCTCATCATGCAAATAATTCACATTATGTCATTTGCATCATCTACATGTTGATGGCATCTTTCCCTGTATCCCCCCAGAGACATTTCAGACCCTTTCTGTTACAGGATTTCTGAACAAAACATGCATTTGTCGTGCACTGCCTACCGCAGAGTAAAACACTGACGCTGATTCGTGCGAGAGCAGGTTCAGGTTTATTCCTTTGCATAGAAACAGTTGCGGAAAAAAGCTGAGAGTGAGGAGCGCGCGCCGGTGCGGGGTTTAAATACCCCGCGCCGGTCAGCGCCCCCTCACCCTGGGTTACGTCATCCCCCCTTTGTCCTGCATGCTGTCTTGCCGGTAGGTGAGGGGTTGCGAGGCCCCAGCGGGTGCCCCGGGATCGCCCATCATCGGTTTCCTCATTCAGCCGGTGATTGCTGTCAGCTGGGCGATCTCCGTTGCGCTTGTGCTAACAGCTTGGGTGCGCCTTGCGATCTGCTTGTCCTTTGTCCTTCCTTCTCTCTCTTTTGTGTTTTGATGGCTGCATGCTCCAGCTAGGGTCTGTGGTTTTTGTTGTGCGTGCTAAGCTTATCTTGAGCCCCTTCCTCTGTTACCTCGTTATTGTCATTTGTGCCGTTGTGCTGATGTCTTCAGCTCAACGGCACTCATGACATACTGCCCCCTGTCCGAATAGTGCCCCCCCCCTGGCCTTCCGGTTTTTTACCAGGTGAGCTGTCAAAATGGTTTTTTGTTTTTTTGTTTTTTTAAATTTACCGCCGGAGTGATTTCGCCCCTCCCTTTGTTCCGCCTTCTACCTCGTGTCCATCTAGGGTGTGTTCCCAGTGCGCATGCCCCGGCCACACCCTGGGCGTGCGCATGCTCCAGCCACACCCTGCTTGTTTGGCGCAGTTCGGCAAGGAGAGAGGCGTGGCTGGTCGGGTGCTTTTCAGCTCCAGGTAGGGCCCTTATCTTTTTTCCCAGTGCGTCGTTTTTGTTATGTGTGCATCCTGGGCGTTCCCCCCAGGCATGCATAGGTGACCAATGTCACTCCCCCGTGGGCCCGGGGCGGGGGAAGGGTGAGTCCCGGGGGGAGGGAGGTCTACCCAAGTCGCGGGCTTGGGGGGCCCTTTCCCTTGGGGGCGCGGTTGGCGGGGGGGGCCTGCGGGGAAAAGGGTGTTCAGGGGTCGGTTCGGCTTGTCGCCCCTTTGGTTTGTCAGGGTACGTCTGGTGGAATGCCCGGGTCAGGTCTGGCGCCTTGACGTGTTGCGCCGCCACCCATTCTGGGTGGGGGAAGTGTTTCCACCTTACTAGATAGTGTAATATTCCCCGTTGGCGGCGAGAGTCGAGTATGTCTCTTACGTCGAAATGTTGTTGGCCGTCGATCATCACTGGGGAGGGCGGTGGCGTGCTCGGGTGCCATCGAGAGGTGGTTGCAGGTTTCAGGAGGCTGGTGTGAAATACCGGGTGGAGTCTCCGTAGATTGTGCGGCAGGTCCAGGCGTATTGCCACCGGGTTCACTATTTGGGTTACCCGAAGTGGCCCGATATACTTAGGCCCCAGTTTTTTCGAGGGTTGCGGTGACTTCAGGAATTTGGTGGATAGGTAGACCATATCCCCTGCCTGGAACGTCGGTTGCTGGCGCCGGTGCTTGTCGGCCTGCTCTTTGTAGGCCGCCTGTGCTTCCTTCAGCGCTGCCGTGATTATTGGCCACGATTCCGCAATCTTCCGTCCCCAGTCACTAGCATCCACTTGGGGTCCTGGGGGTTGTGGTAGCTCCGGTATGGGGACAAAGTCGCGCCCTGAGACTACTTCAAACGGGGTTTTCCCCGTGCTCGTGTGGACGGCATTATTATATGCGACTTCTGCGAACGGGAGCAGTTCGACCCAGTCGTCTTGGTGGTAGTTGGTGTATGAGCGTATGAATTGTTCTAGGGTGGCATTGAGGACTTCTGTGGCTCCGTCCGTCTGGGGGTGCCAGGCAGTGGATAGGGCCTGTTGGGTCCCCGTCAGCTTTAGGAAGGCCCGCCAGAATTTAGAAGTGAATTGTGTGCCCCTGTCGGTCACCACACGTGCGGGACATCCGTGTAACCTGTACACGTGTATCAGGAAGAGTTTGGCTAGTTGTTGGGCGGACGGGACCGATGAGCAGGGGATGAAGTGGGCTTGTTTCAAAAAGTAGTCTTTCACCACCCAAATGGCCGTTTTCTTCTGGCTGGGTGGGAGATCTACTATGAAATCCATGGAGATTTCCTCCCATGGGCGGGAGGGCTCCGCCACCTTTTGTAAAAGTCCCTGGGGCTTACCTGGTGCCCGTTTGGCCCTGGCGCATGTCGGGCAGGAGGCTACATAGGCTTTCACGTCCCGTCTCAGCGCGGGCCACCAGAATTGGCGTCGTGTGAGGTGCAGGGTCTTCAGGAACCCGAAGTGTCCCGCTTGCTTGGCGTTGTGGGATCTGCGCAAGATCGCCTGGCGTTGCGAGTCTGGGACATATATTCTGCCTTCCCCCCATGCCAGGTCCTGTGCCATCGTCACCTTGTCGGGGTTTGCTAGGAGCCAAGGGTCGGTTTTGAGGGCGGCAGTGAGGTCTGCGCGTATCCCCCCTGGCAGTTGTGGTTGGCGCCGTCTGGTTACTGGTTGCCCCGCCGTCGGTTGTGCCGTGGGGTTGGGCTGCTTCCGAGCGCCGCTCCGGGTGGTCACCGCCATCCCCAGCTGGGAAGCGGATAGGACCGTCCCGATCATATCTGGGGCGGGCTCCTCGTCTTGGGGCAGTCGGGAGAGGGCGTCAGCTAGGAAGTTCTTTTTGCCCGCCATAAACTTCAGCTGAAAGTTGAAGCGGCTGAAGAATTGGGCCCATCTGACCTGTTTTGGGCTGAGGCGTCTGGGCGTTCGGAGGGCCTCGAGGTTCCGGTGGTCAGTCCAGACCTCGAATGGTTGGGTGGCTCCCTCCAGTAGGTGCCTCCATGTTTCCGACGCCGATTTCACCGCGAAGGCTTCCTTCTCCCAGACGTTCCAGCGCCTTTCTGTCTCAGAGAATTTCCTCGACAGGTAGGCGCATGGTTTTAGGACTCCTGTGGGGTCTTTTTGGAGTAGGATGGCCCCCAGGGAGAAGTCTGAGGCGTCGGCTTGGACCACGAACGGCCGTTCTGGGTCCGGGTGCGCGAGGATTGGCTCCGTGGTGAACAGCGCTTTCAGCCTGTTGAATGCGGTTTGGCACGCGGGAGTCCAATTCAGTACTGTGCCCGGGTTCTTGGCGCGTCGTGTGTCCCCCACCCCTTTAGTCTTGAGGAGGTCTGTTAGGGGGAGGGCTATCTCCGCGAACCCCCGGGCGAATGACCTGTAAAAATTCGCGAAGCCGAGGAAGCTCTGGAGTTGGCGCCTGTTACGGGGGCGTTCCCAGTTCACCACCGCCTCGACTTTTGCGGGGTCCATCTCTATGCCTTCCCCGGAGATTCGGTACCCCAGGTAGTCTAGGCGTGCTTTATGGAATTCGCACTTTGAGGGTTTGGCATAGAGTTTCGCCCGTTTTAGCTTGTCGAGGACTTGTCTGACTAGGGTCACGTGTTCCTCGTGCGTTTTGGAGTAGATAAGGACGTCGTCTATGTAGACCAGGACCCCTTTGAACAGGTGCTCATGCAGAACCTCATTGATGAGCTGCATGAATACCCCCGGGGCCCCTGCTAGTCCGAATGGCAGCACTTTGTACTGGAAGGCGCCTAGGGGGCAGTTGAACGCCGTTTTCCATTCGTCCCCTTCCCTGATTCGGATTCAGTAGTACGCCTCACGCAGGTCCAGTTTGGAGAATACTCTGCCCGTGGATAGGTGGGCGAGCATGTCTTTTACGAGGGGTAAAGGGTATTTATTGGATAGGGAAGCTGCATTGAGGCCCCGGTAGTCGGTGCAGAGCCGTAGGGTGCCGTCCTTTTTCTCTCGAAATAGGACGGGTGCTCTGACCGGTGAGCATGCCGGCTCTATGAATCCCCTCTCTAGGTTTTTGTCGATGAACTCCCAGAGGGTTGCCATCTCCTTCGGGGTCATCGAGTAAATCTTCGGCCTAGGTAAGGGGACATCGGGCAGCAGGTCAATCCTGCAGTCCGTCTTGCGGTGGGGGGGTAGTTGATCAGCTTCCGCCTCTCCGAAGACCTCCGAGAAGTCAGCGTATTGCTCCGGTAGGTCTTCTGGTGTGGTTGTGTTGTCCTGGGTTGCCGCCTCTGCTCGTCCTACCGTGGGGTTGGTCCTGCCCGCTGGGACTGGCGCCCGGTACTCGCCGTCGTCGAATCGGAAGGTGCGGGTCGCCCAGTCGATGCGCGGGTTGTTTGTTGCGAGCCATGGTATCCCCAAGACTACGATGGGCCGTCCTATGTGGGTTACCACGAACGATGTTCGTTCGGTGTGGGTACCCATTTGTAGGGTAACCGGCTCGGTCTGCATCGTGGCTGGTGTCCCTCCCGCTGTTGAGCCATCCAGCTGGTGAAATGCCAGCGGCGTGGGGAGGGGGAGGCAGCGTAGGGCGAGTTTTGCGACTATGTCGGGGTGGATCAGGTTTTTCGAGCACCCCGAGTCCACTAGTGCCGCGGCCGTGGTGGCTCCGTTGCTCCCAGAGAGCTTGATTGCCGCCATTATTACGGCGTTTTCACCGCTCTGTCGAAGTGGTCCGCGCCTCTGTCCCACCACCTGCCTCGCGGCGTTTTAGGGCAGGCGGGGAGCGTTTCCCGCCGGCTGGTCTGGGTCTACGGCGTCCTCTCCCCCCCAGTAAGCATCCCAGCCTTCGTCCAGTGTCGCTGTGGCTCCGGTCATTCGGCGGTGGGGGGGTGCCGGCGGGTTGGTTGGTTTGAGGTTAGGTTTCGGTGCGGGTTTAGGAGCGCTCGCTGGGGTTTGGTTGGAGAAGCAATCTGCCGTTTTGTGCCCCATTTTCCCACACCTCCCGCAGGGCCCGCGAGTGAATTTCTTCCTTGGGTATGTGGCACCGGCCGTCCCCACGTGTGGCGCGGGTACCTTTGGGTAGGTGTTGGTTTTGTCTTCCGTCGTTGCCATTAGGAAGGTGCGGTGCGCGTGTTCTGCTTTCCCCGCGAGGTGGATCCAGCCGTGCAGAGTCTCCGGATCGTCCCGGTAGAGAGCCCATTGAAGTACTTCACGGTTGAGCCCCCTTTTAAACATTTCTAGCAGGGTGGTCTCGGACCAGTCGTTGATCTTCCCTGCTAGAGCTTTAAATTCGAGGGCGTAGTCCGGGACAGTGCGTGCGCCCTGTTTGAGGCTTTGGAGTGCGCTTTTGGCCCTCTCTTTGGCTAGTGGGTCCTCAAAGTAGCGCCTCATCTCCATAATTAAAGCATGGAAGTTAGAGAGGGCGGGGGAGTTGGACTCGTACATTTGGACGTACCAGTCCGCCGCCCGGTCTTGTAGTTTGATCGCCACGGCTGCGATCTTGTCTGCTTCGGAGTTAAAGGAGTGTCCGTGCCGCCCCATGAACTCCCTGGCGTTCGTAATGAAGAACGACAGTTTCGCGGGGTTCCCATCGAAGAAGATGGGGAAGTCCTTTGGGGCCCGGGCGTTCTGGGAGTTCCCTCCTCTCGCTTCCCGACTCCTGGCTTCGTCCGCTTGGGCCGCTTGTTGATTCGCATTCGGCCCCTGGGGGAGCGACGGCCCGCTCGGGGTGTGGGCTTGCACGGGAACGTCGTTGGGCGGCGCCGGGGACATCAGCGATTGCAGTATGGTTCTGAGGTCCTGTAGCTGGGCCTCCATGGCCGCGAGTCTGGCTTGAGTTTCCCCGTCCAAAATCCGCACCGCAGCTGGGGTCGGGTCTGTCGGGGTGTCCGCCGGGTTGAGCCGCTGGTGGGGTTCAGGCAGTCCCGTCCGCTGGTCCGCTTCCTCCATTTGGGGGTGCGTCGGCTGGGTTGCCTCTCCGTCCTCCACCGTGCTTGCTGCAGTTGGGCTGTCGTTCCACGCCCGTGGCTGGGGTGCGATGTGGGGTGGGGGGGTCTCTGCTGGTCTCGGGAGGTATGTTGCTCCCTCCCGTGGTCGGGTCGCCTCCGCCGCCGTCTCCCTCTGGGGTTGGAGCTGAGGCTCGGGGTGGGCTGGGCAGGTGTCCGTGGCTCCTGGGGTCCGCGGTGCCTCTGGCCTCGATCTGTCCTCCTCCGCTTCTTGCCGTGCGGTTCGCCCGCTTTGGCCGCGACGCGTCGGCCTCATTGCTCGTGGTCTTCTCGCCGTCTATTCCTCCCGCGGCTCATTGTCCGGTGGGTCTCGGCGAGGCTGAGTTTGTGACTCTCAGCTTTATGTCGTGCACTGCCTACCGCAGAGTAAAACACTGACGCTGATTCGTGCGAGAGCAGGTTCAGGTTTATTCCTTTGCATAGAAACAGTTGCGGAAAAAAGCTGAGAGTGAGGAGCGCGCACCGGTGCGGGGTTTAAATACCCCGCGCCGGTCAGCACCCCCTCACCCTGGGTTACGTCATCCCCCCTTTGTCCTGCATGCTGTCTTGCCGGTAGGTGAGGGGTTGCGAGGCCCCAGCGGGTGCCCCGGGATCGCCCATCATCAGTTTCCTCATTCAGCCGGTGATTGCTGTCAGCTGGGCGATCTCCGTTGCGCTTGTGCTAACAGCTTGGGTGCGCCTTGCGATCTGCTTGTCCTTTGTCCTTCCTTCTCTCTCTTTTGTGTTTTGATGGCTGCATGCTCCAGCTAGGGTCTGTGGTTTTTGTTGTGCGTGCTAAGCTTATCTTGAGCCCCTTCCTCTGTTACCTCGTTATTGTCATTTGTGCCATTGTGCTGATGTCTTCAGCTCAACGGCACTCATGACACATTTTAGCTAAAGTTCTGACCTCTTAGCCCTTTAATATAATTTTATAGTTTTTCATGCCTGAAATGTTAACTAATTCTGACTTTAGCTAATAAATCTAAGACAATTTTCTTCTCCCTATTTCTTCCCACCCCACCTCATGATTTCAATTTTTGGTAGCAAGTTACTGTTTTTTGTTCTTTTTTTCCCACAGATGCATTCTTCCCTTGCTTGGTTTCAAGGGTTTATGTCAGTTATATATATGCTGGATCAATAACACATTACTTCTTTCTACGTATTTTACACCACTATCATCTAGAAGACAATGAGATTAAGAGGGAAGGGGCTGAATATGATTGTAAGAATTCACAGTTGCATTTGTTTTAGATCCTTTTATGTCTAATCCTGACTATTTTCTGTATTCAACATTAGACATTAGCTTCTTCTTGTATCTTTCAGAAGGCTACACATTCCCTGGTCAGGGAATATAAAGATCATAAGCCAAAACATGTTGTGTTTTATTTAACGTATGAATTGGACATACAGTATAGTGATATGCCCAGGGTCTTCTTGGAGATGGGCAGCCTTAACAAATCCAATGAATGAATGAATGAATGAATGAATGAATGAATGAATGAATGAATGAATGAATGAGGAAAGGACTTTACCTAGACTATCTTCTGAGCCAAATTACAATTATGAAATATCCTGCCCTGGACACCTGGTGTCTTCCTCTCCTCTAGCTCTCCAGTCCTGAAACTGTCTTTTCTTCTATTTGCTTTGGGTTAAACTGAAGAATTGAGAGGAGGACATTTCAAAGTTATTCCATTTGTCAACCATTCAGTATCACCAATATTATGATCTCCAAAGATTAGGAAGTTTGCACAAACTTTTCTCAATTTCTGCTGTCTGATTCTTTGAACAATGAGAACGTCCATGTGTCCCTATCAATTACATTTAGCATCTCCTATAATACATTATCCTGATAACCTTCACTCTTTCCCTTTGTCTGAAAAAGCTATTTTTTGTGGGGAGGGAAGGAATGCCCTGCATCAAACTGGGGTGTTGGTGTTTTGGCGGGATGAATGAGTCTGTAAACACACACACACAAGACGTTTATTAACAAATCTAATCACAGATGTAACTATTATTTCGCTCTCTCCCTCTGCTTTTTTTTTGGGGGGGGGGGTCGGGGGGGGATGTCCATGAACTGAGAATCTGCCATTTCTTATGGGCTTCCTGAATGACCAGAATCGTGTCCTCCTTTTCTTGGACTGCTTCATTTCAAGTGAATCATCACAAAAGGGTAACTTTAAACATTGGTGTTCCAAATTGCTTGTTTTCTTCTTCTTTTCTCACCTTTTTCCCCCACATGTCTTTTAGATGACATACTTAAGATGGTCCACTTAATGACCTTATGTAAGCCATGATGGAAGCATTTTGGGTGAAACAGAATGGATAAAATATTTTAAATGATTATTGGCAGAGTCAGTAATAGAATAAAGCAAACCTCTTTTCAAAAAGAAAGGGAACTTCTCCTGAAGTGTAAAGATGCACTAAGTAAGGTTATTAAGCTAATTGATGCTGGCAATCTCCCAGTTCTAACGAAAGAAAAAATGAGATGCATTATTAATAGCAATGTAACCTAGACTTTTCAAAATAAGAGTACAGCTTTATTCTCATTCCATCAGCCAAATAATAGATGGTCTCGCCTGGCTCATAATATAATAAAGCTACATTCCTTATAATATTTTGGAGTAGGGAAATTGTTCTGATCCTGACATGGAATGTACGTGGGAGGTTGCTTTGATGCTAATACTGCAAGTCAAGCAGAAGATAACAATGTATGTATTTATTTGTTAAAGCAATTTGGAGGCCACCCAACTCCTAATAACTCTGGGTGACTTATGGTTAAAAAACCCCAACACCTACAAAGAATAATATTAGAAAAGAAAAGAAAAAGATTAATAAATGGCCCAAAAATAGACATATAAACAAAAACTCATCCAACAGGGGCTCCATCATCGACCTGCCCCAAGGCCTGGGAGAATAGCCAGGTTTTCAGTAGCTTTTTGAACATCACCAGGGCGGGAGCCATATGCATTGGGGGTGGGGGGGTGGAGGTATCATTCCAGGGGGCAGATCCCACTAGATGGCACTGCCTACCCAACAGGACCTGAAGCACGCCCACTCTGCCCAATCTCACCAGACAGACAGTCAGAGACAGGCAGTCCCTCAAATAACCTGGCCCTCTGTCATGAAGGGCTGATAACCAAACACCTTGAATTACACCTGGAAATCTACTGGTAGCCAGTGCAGCTCATGGAGCAGGGGGGTCATGTGAAGATAATGAGGCATGCCCACCACTGCTCTGCCACCACGTTCTGGACCAGCTCTAGGTTCCAAGTGGTCTTCAAAGGCAGCCCCATGTAGAGTGCATTACAGCAGTTATTTGTGAGTGACTGTCTGAAGGGCTGCCAGTCCAATAAAGGGCACAACTGGGGCAAAGTTCCTCTTGGTCACAGCTGCTTGAGCAGTGAGTCCAAGATGACCCCCAGATTGCACACCAGTCTTCAACCAAAAAATGCAAGCCCATCCAACATCAAAGATGGAAAATCCCCAGATCTGGGGGGCCGAAGCATCCACAGCCACACAGTCTTGTTAGGATTGAGTCTGAATCTATTTCTCCCCATCCAGACTTGAATGGCCTCCAGACATTGGGACAGGGCCTCAACCCCATCACTTGATCACCGCAGGATCAAGATGTACAATCAGTACACTGATGATACTTGATCCCAAACTGATGGATGGCCTCACCTGCCAGTTTCATATATATGTTAAACAAAAGGGGTGAGTGTTGAGCCCTGTGGCATCCCACGAGAGGCCATGGTCCCAATCTCTCCCTCCCATCAACACTGACTGAGATCAGATGCCAAGAAAGAACCACCGCAAAATAGTGAGTGGATCCAAGCAACATTATCTGCCAGAGAGCAAGAAAAATCCTCACAACAGCTCAACAGATTTTATTTATTTATTATTATTCAAATTTTGTTACCGCCCATATCCCCCAAAAGAGGGACTCTGGGCGGTCAGGCTCATTCCTCCCCCACAGGGAACAAGTCCCTTAAGCAGGGCTGCTAGGCAGCTATCAGCCAATACAATAACAGCAGAGAAATAAAGGTATTTGGCCACAATATAATCCCAAACATGGGCTTTTATTCTTTAGTTC
The DNA here is from genome assembly GCF_035149785.1 of Candoia aspera. Taxonomy (NCBI): domain Eukaryota; kingdom Metazoa; phylum Chordata; class Lepidosauria; order Squamata; family Candoiidae; genus Candoia; species Candoia aspera. The sequence goes on from NC_086160.1 coordinate 72,502,426, forward strand.
TGTTTTGCATCAAGAAACCCAAGAAACAAAACAGTAACCAAGAACTGAAGGAATTAGGTTAAGGGACCACTGATATCAATATGGATCCTCCCTCCCTCCCTCCCTCCCTCCCTCCCTTCCTTCCTTCCTTCCTTCCTTCCTTCCATCCTTCCTCTTCCAAGGTCAGGGTTTAATTGGTTACTTCAGAAGCATCTGTAAAAGCAAAATATCAAGAGCTTCCAGTATGAAAGTCACAGCAGTCAAAAAGAACAAGGCAGCGGTTAATGTAAACATGCAGGGAATGGCTTACAACATTCAAAGAACTGTTGAACTGCTGTTACCATCAAGACTTTTCCTAACATACAATGGAACAGGACTTCCTGTACCTTAAGGCTACTAATCCATGGCCATTTTCTGCATGGCACCCCTACAGGTAACTGGAGAGTGTTACCATCTGTGCCATGAGTAATCATTCTCATTGACCATCTTTGCACATGCTGCATTTTATCTGAATTCTTAAAAGTATTATGGCCAAAACAGGACAAAGACTCGATGTGATATCTGATCAATGAAGGAATTACTACTTCTATTGATCTGAAGATGATAGTTCTGTTGATGCAATTTAAATGTTGGCAGCTATGCCACACTGCCAACTCACGTTCAGCTTCTGACCAACTGCTATTCCAAGATCCTCTTATGCATATTCTTACTAAACCAAGCATCTGCCATTTTGCAACTCTGCATTTGATTTCTGTTTCCTAAATGAAAAATGTTCCCTTTGTCTCCATTTAATTTATTTTGTTTTAAGCCCATCTCTTTAACGTATCAAAATCAATTTGAAGCTTGTTCCTGTCTTCTGGGTATCTCATTTAACACTGTGTTATTTGCACATTCAGTAAGAATTATTCACATCGTCTTGTCCAAGTCATTAAAAATGATCCCTTACTCTGGTTTGGTGACGAACCACTGACAAGCTCAATCTGAGTATGTTTTTCAAGCCAACTGTGGATCCACCTAATTAGCATCTATCTTAGTCCATACATACCTAGCATGGGGTATTTTGTCAAATGCTTTGCTAATATCAAGATATTTCATGTTCACAGAATTCCTAAAATCAAAAGTTACCTGATCAAAAAGAAGCTTACGCTGACTTGTTCTTGACAAACTCATGCTGACTCAGTAATTACTGCAGATGCTCCCAAACTGATCTCTTTATGATTTTATTTAAACTTCTCAGTTTAGCCTATCCTGGTGGTTTCCCAAGTCCACTCCGTTTTAGCTTTTTGAGATCAGCCAAAGCTGACTTGGTGCTACTTCCAACTAAAATAAATCCATGTTCAGTCCAGTGGTTCCTAACAACTCTTCCTACTAAAAGGGCTATTAGGAATATGAATATGGGTTTATGAGGGCTACTAATCTGTGGTACATATGAACACTAGATATCAGCAAACAAGTACAAATAGCTCTAACTCTTTGCTTTTCCTTAATGGTTGTCTGGATTTTGCAGCCCAAATATGGTAGCCCTGCTTTTAGGCAGTTATTACTAGAATGTATTATGCAATCGATATATGTATTTAATAGTTTCTTCTTGCTCTTTAGCCAAGACTCTCAAAATAACCTTGAACTATCAGGGGCAGCCTGTAATGACTGCCTATCCTAAAACACCATCAGACTCATGAACAGGTTCATAAAGATATCTGATTTATTAAAGAATAGTATGCAGGATCACAAAGAAAGCTGAGAATGGAAAAAGCGCGCCAAATGCAAACTAAAAACCCCTCGGTACAAATGAGATCCCTCCCCCCGTAGAATTATTCCCAGGCTCACAATCCCAGGTGCTCCTAACAGTTCCTGCTGGTACGCGGGGAAAGTCCTTGAGTAGATCACATAACCCAAACACATTCCACAGATACAGAGCTTGGCACAAGGTTTCACAGCAGCTCCCTCCCACCATAAACGCGCGTCAGCACCATGGCATGTGAAAGGTTATGATGTACAGTGCACAACGAAACAGTGAACATGACACAGCCTCTTCCCGATGAAATGTTCCTACCTAGCCGGAGAAAGTTAAAGATGTCGCAAAAACAGCACAGAAATATTACTACTCCTGCATTCTAGTGGCTTCTGAATTTTTGCAGCCCAGTTTTGGCCGCTCTAGCTAATTTCCAATCCTTTGTGTTTCCTGCTTTTTATTATGTTAGCGTGGCCAGAACTACGCTGGAGACTTACTTGGGGTGTGATTCACCTTCACTGCCTTTGCAGTAGGGATGGGCAACTTCACACTGCAGAATCTAATGTCCGCCCTGACATCCTCTCTGCCCTGTCACACAGGGTTCCAGTCTCCTCCAATCCTTCTCCAACCATCTCAACCAGCAGCTACTGTTCTCCAAGCTGGTTTCACTGGCTTCTCCCTTCCTATCACTACCCCACCACCCCATCTTCCTCCTTGGCACTGAGAAAGCAGATTCATTCCTTCTTGGCACTGAGTCTTGGGGCAATAATGCTTCTTCCTGATGAGGAAACTAACTTTTGGAGAGGATTTTACCACCGAGATACATATCAGTTTGGGAATGGAGAGACAGTCCTTCTGTGTGTTGGGGAAAAATCCTTTTAAAAAAATTTAAATTATACTAAAATGTCTACACTTCAGCAAAGGATCATTACCTTGTCGTGGTGCTGGAGCTTGAGCACCTCAATGATGCCATGAGCTAAACCATGAAGGGCCACCCAAGACGGGAAGGTCATGACAGAGAGGTCAGACTAAATGCGATCCCTGGGGAAGGTAATGGCAACCCACCCCAGTATTCTTGCCATGAAAACTAAATGGATCAGTACAACCAGAGATATGTCGGTATACCATTGGAAGATGAGACCCCCAGGTTGGAAGATGGTCAAAATGCTACTGGGGAGGAACAGAGGATGAGCTCAACTAGCCCCAGACGTGATGACGCAGCTAGCTCAAAGCCGAAAGGACGGCTAGCGGCCGACGGTGCTGGTGGTGAACGGCGGATCCGATGTTCTAAGGATCAACACACCATCGGAACCTGGAATGTAAGATCTATGAGCCAGGGCAAATTGGATGTGGTTATTGGTGAGATGTCAAGTTTAAAGATAGACATTTTGGGCGTCAGTGAACTGAAATGGACTGGAATGGGCCACTTCACATCAAATGACCACCAGATCTACTACTGTGGACAAGAGGACCACAGAGGAAATGGAGTAGCCTTCATAATTAATAGTAAAGTGGCTAAAGCAGTGCTTGGATACAATCCAAAAAATGACAGAATGATCTCAATTCGAATTCAGGGCAAGCCATCTAACATCACAGTGATCCAAATATACGCCCCAACCACAAATGCTGAAGAAGCTGAAGTAGAGCAGTTCTATGAGGATCTGCAGCACCTACTGGACAACACGCCTAAAAGAGATGTTATTTTCATCACAGGAGACTGGAATGCTAAGGTGGGCAGTCAAATGACACCTGGAATTACATGTAAGTATGGCCTGGGAGAACAAAACGAAGCAGGACATAGGCTGATAGAATTTTGCCAAGACAATTCACTCTGCATAACAAACACTCTCTTCCAACAACCTAAGAGACGGCTTTATACATGGACTTCACCAGATGGACAACACCGAAATCAGATTGACTACATCCTTTGCAGCCAAAGGTGGTGGACATCTGTACAGTCGGTAAAAACAAGACCTGGAGCTGACTGTAGTTCAGATCACGAACTTCTTCTTGCACAATTTAGGATCAGACTAAAGAGATTAGGGAAGACCCACAGATCAGCTAGATATGAGCTCACTAATATTCCTAAGGAATATGCAGTGGAGGTGAAGAATAGATTTAAGGGACTGGACTTAGTAGATAGGGTCCCGGAAGAACTCTGGACAGAAGTTCGCAGCATTGTTCAGGAGGCGGCAACAAAATACATCCCAAAGAAAGAGAAAACCAAGAAGGCAAAATGGCTGTCTGCTGAGACACTAGAAGTAGCCCAAGAAAGAAGGAAAGCAAAAGGCAACAGTGATAGGGGGAGATATGCCCAATTAAATGCAAAATTCCAGAGGTTAGCCAGAAGAGATAAGGAATTATTTTTAAACAAGCAATGTGCGGAAGTGGAAGAAGACAATAGAATAGGAAGGACAAGAGACCTCTTCCAGAAAATTAAAAACATCGGAGGTAAATTCCAGGCCAAAATGGGTATGATCAAAAACAAAGATGGCAAGGACCTAACAGAAGAAGAAGAGATCAAGAAAAGGTGGCAAGAATATACAGAAGACCTGTATAGGAAGGATAACAATATCGGGGATAGCTTTGACAGTGTGGCCAGTGAGCTAGAGCCAGACATCCTGAAGAGTGAGGTTGAGTGGGCCTTAAGAAGCATTGCTAATAAGAAGGCAGCAGGAGATGATGGCATCCCAGCTGAACTGTTCAAAATCTTACAAGATGATGCTGTCAAGGTAATGCATGCTATATGCCAGCAAATTTGGAAAACACAAGAATGGCCATCACATTGGAAAAAATCAACTTATATCCCCATACCAAAAAAGGGAAACACTAAAGAATGTTCAAACTATCGAACAGTGGCACTCATTTCACATGCCAGTAAGGTAATGCTCAAGATCCTGCAAGGTAGACTTCAGCAGTTCATGGAGCGAGAATTGCCAGATGTACAAGCTGGCTTTAGAAAAGGCAGAGGAACTAGAGACCAAATTGCCAATATCCGCTGGATAATGGAAAAAGCCAGGGAGTTTCAGAAAAACATCTATTTCTGTTTTATTGACTATTCTAAAGCCTTTGACTGTGTGGACCATAACAAATTGTGGCAAGTTCTTAGTGGTATGGGGATACCAAGTCATCTTGTCTGCCTCCTGAAGAATCTGTATAACGACCAGGTAGCGACAGTAAGAACAGACCACGGAACAACGGACTGGTTTAAGATTGGGAAAGGAGTACGGCAGGGCTGTATACTCTCACCCTACCTATTCAACTTGTATGCAGAACACATCATGCGACAAGCTGGGCTTGAGGAATCCAAGGCTGGAGTTAAAATCTCTGGAAGAAACATTAACAATCTCAGATATGCAGATGATACCACTTTGATGGCTGAAAGTGAAGAGGAACTGAGGAGCCTTATGATGAAGGTGAAAGAAGAAAGTGCAAAAGCTGGCTTGCAGCTAAACCTCAAAAAACCAAGATTATGGCAACCAGCTTGATTGATAACTGGCAAATAGAGGGAGAAAATGTAGAAGCAGTGAAAGACTTTGTATTCCTAGGTGCAAAGATTACTGCAGATGCTGACTGCAGTCAGGAAATCAGAAGACGCTTAATCCTTGGGAGAAGAGCAATGACAAATCTCGATAAAATAGTTAAGAGCAGAGATATCACACTGACAACAAAGGCCCGCATAGTTAAAGCAATGGTGTTTCCCGTAGTAACATATGGCTGCGAGAGCTGGACCATAAGGAAGGCTGAGAGAAGGAACATCGATGCTTTTGAACTGTGGTGTTGGAGGAAAATTCTGAGAGTGCCTTGGACTGCAAGAAGATCAAACCAGTCCATCCTCCAGGAAATAAAGCCAGACTGCTCACTTGAGGGAATGATATTAAAGGCAAAACTGAAATACTTTGGCCACATCATGAGAAGACAGGACACCCTGGAGAAGATGCTGATGCTAGGGAGAGTGGAAGGCAAAAGGAAGAGGGGCCGACCAAGGGCAAGGTGGATGGATGATATTCTAGAGGTGACGGACTCATCCCTGGGGGAGCTGGGGGTGTTGACGACCGACAGGAAGCTCTGGCGTGGGCTGGTCCATGAAGTCACGAAGAGTCGGAAGCGACTAAACGAATAAACAACAAACAACAACAAAATGTCTACAAAATATCCCACACGCTTTGGGAATGCAGCCCTCAACCAAAGTTGTGCACCCATGGACTACACAAACGTGCATGTCTGACCCAATATAAATGTTAGGATTTCCCTCTGCAGTCTAGACTGGAAACCGTCCAAAGAACATGAAACTAACACCTCTGATTACTAGTATGTATTAGAAGGGAGGTTAAAGTTACAGCTGAAGAACTCAAGCAAGTGCTCTTTTTTCACATGAGACAATTCACCGGGGCAAAACGCCGATTTCCTCCTGCTTTTTGGATGCACCTGAAAAAAAAGATAATTGGTAATTATTTCAAAACGTTTGGAGAAACAAAGAGGCTAGCTCTGAGTTTTTACTTCATGGCTCAGGCCAGGTACTGTTCACAGACGTAATTCATACACTGTATTTAGCAACTGATGAAATAAATGAAGTGATAATAATGGGACAGATTATACAGACTATCCCAAACCATGCAGAAGCTCTGCCTCCCAGCAGAGAGGCATCTGCAGAATGGAACCTCCAGAAAGTCACCACAATGAACAATTAAAGGAGCACAAATTCAGCCGTTGCTCTATGATTAAATAAAACCTTCAGCACTAATCAGTGCACTTTGGGGACTAAAAGAATGATATTTTATGGAGTGCTTGGGGCTTTAATGTCTTGATAGCACATTATAATATAATCTTTCTCTTAGCCATTTTAACCTTATTTGGCATCAATGGCTGCATGTGAAAATCTGTTGGTTCTTAACCGTCCAAGGAAAATGTCATTAAGAAGTGCTGTATTAGTTCTCTTCTTCTCCCTTTCTGGGCAGGTAATAAATTTAGAGGGTGATCCTGTGCCAAATCATGCACCCATCCTGCCAAAGAATTTGAGCCTTTTATCTGTTTGCACGTGAATAATAGCTAGCTAGCTGGCGGGAAAAGGGTTGCTTGTTACTTGAAAGAGAAACATTGCGGCCTTCGTTGCACTGAAGCAGCCATTTTGCCAAGAGGTTTCAACAACGCAACTCTTTCAAGGCCAGGGGATCTCAGAGCAAAGAGTGCATCTGCTACACTTCACTTATCTCACAGGAAGTGCTTGGCCTTGCATTAAAACTCACACACAGCCTTTGTTTCTTGCTTTCCTTACCCACACACACAAACAACGCATGTAAGGAAAGGAAAGAAGGAAACCAGGAACCAAAAAGAGAAGGGGAGACGGTTCAAGAGAATAACGAAAAGAGGGCAGGAGCACCACTTGGTACATCAGAAGCCACTCTGTAGAGAATTGGCTGAGCTGCACCCAATAAATTGCAAACAGTGGAATTATTTTATATATGCCCTCCCTGTTGGTATATCATTGTTACTCTGCAAGGAATAAGTCACAGAAATGCCCTGGTACCATGGCAACAAATTATTTCTTAAGTGTTGGCAGAGTCAAGGGGTCAGGCAGCCATTGTTCTCAGGTTAAAAGGTAACAGGGGTCAGAAAAGTTAAGTGTTGGATGACCATATAAGGGAAGCTGCATTTTGAAACTCATCCCTTGCTTCTTCTGCAGTTGAATCCCTGCCAGATCTTGCTCAGCATCCATGCATGTGCGTGTGGGAGAGACTGTAAATACATTTTTTTTTAATAGAAGATTTTAAGACCTCCAGGGATCTGGATGGAAACTGTTCATGTTCTCTATTTTTGTTGAAATGCCTTGTGTCTTCTTTCTGATCTCTCGGGCCAAATGCTTTCCAGTACTCTGTGCATGCACTGACCTTCCTTCCTTCCTTCCAGCTGCTTATTTAAAGAAAGCTAATTTGAAAGTTTGAAAGTCACATGGCAAGTGACAGTTTTATTTTACCCCTGAAATAAAGAATCATAACTTTAATAGAAAATGCAACATTTTCCCCTTCCTTTTCTTTTTTCTCATTTCACAGCAAGGGTTGTTCCCTATCACAGTCTAGCGTTATGTATAATGCATCCTCTCTAATATTTAAAGCCATTATCTTAAAAAGCTGTATAATTACGTATTTGTTTGTATGTAGTGTTCTTTTCTCCCCATTTGTCTATTTTCTTAGAGAAAAAGAATATTAGAAATAGACATAAATCTATGCTGAACCATTCCCAGATGATTTAAAATGTTTCTTCTTAATGTACATTATAAATTGAAAATTAATGAGGAAACTTGTTTAAAAATTGGCTCCAAGAGTTTTTTTTAAAGGGAATGCAGATCTCATTTTGAAATGTAGTAGTTCTTAGTGATAAATAAGTCATATTGCTTCTCTAAATTACCACAACTCAATCCATGTTTCAATATGTTTTGTCATTACCAATATTGTTATAGCATCTCAGCAAACTGCCTTGTAGACTGTAACACAATTATTTAAATGAGATTTCCCCCAGCAAGATGCAGCATAATATATGTATGTATGTATTTTTTTCAAGCCAAACGAACCATGACTGGTGCAATTCCTCAGGAGTAAATGGTAGCAGTTCTGAGTAACAACAAGAGGCTCAGCAGAGGAGTTACAGATGTGGAGGCTCAGTGGCCAGTTGGTCCAACTCATTCCCACCCCCTCAGTCCCTTTTGCTGATAGGGTGGAATATACAGTATATATTCCATTTCCCCCCTGTACTGACAAAACTCGAGGCACCTTCCGAAGCATCAGTTACAGCATGATTATGTTCTTGTGGTTACTCTCAGAAAAGCACATTCAAAACAAGGCACCACTAATGCTGTCCAGCCAGGCAGGCAACATATTTCCTTAACGGAACAATGAAGACGTTTTCACCATGCGTTAGACCAGTGTTTCTCAACCTTGGCAACTTGAAGATGTGTGGACGTCAACTCCCAGAATTCCCCAGCCAGCAGTTTGGGAGTGAATAGATTTCTTGGAACAGGGAGCTGTACAAACCACCCCTCTCCGATATCCTTTGAGCTGCACTTCAGACACCATTTGGATGCTGGGAACAGTTTTCCAGATTTGAAAGACTGGAGAAGGTGGTACAAACAAAGTGAGTTCCTTAGGTGTCCTGGTTTGTTTATTCATTTATTTTTAAATCTTTTCTCAGGTGGGGAGGGAAGACTCCCAAGGCAGCTTTCAGCCTATAAATTATGATTCATTTCCAGAAACATAAAGCCATAATACTAAAATGAATAATTAAGAACCAGCAATAGCAATGACATAAAAATACCTATTCCGGTACAAACTCTAAAATCCAACAGATAATTAAAGCTGAAGTCACATCCAGCAGCCCAATGCAATTGTTTTAGGAGACAAACAAAATTAAATGTCTAAATGTTGCCAGTGAAGCCAAATTAAAAAGAATCTCTAAACTTGGTTTTTCAGAGTGAATTCGGGCACCTGGCGCAGGAATTCCCATACAAATAAGAATGAAAAGCAGGGCTCAATCTAATTCACAATAACATTTTAGCTCAAACCTACAGTTAAATTTCCCCAGTGGTTGAATTTTTGGACATTAATAAATATGAGAGACAAGAAGGTGACCTGTTTCATGCCACATGACAGTAGTCCTGGTGTTAAGAGCTGAACCTGATAAATCAGGAATGTTGTTAGATTTTTTTATGGATGGGTTCCTGATTCTCTGCAATAAATGTGGAATGTGCAACTGCTTTATTTTATTTTTTAAGGAATCATTAGGACATTACGATAGTAATGTCCTTATATAAAGCTATGGAGAAACCAGAGGGGGAGAGATTCTTTATTGTGGCCAATGACCAGTCCATAAAATACACTGCATACATCAAACTAGTATTAATTAGGTAATTAGGTAAGCATATCAATCAAACCATTGTGCATCTTCCATATTACATGACAAAATCTGGCCATCCTTAAAGGAATAGAATCGTTTGAGTCCAAAAGTAAGTATTTTAAATAAAACTGATCAGAATGACCAGGGAATTTAGTTAGATGTGGGGTTAACAACTCACGAGTGTCATCATGAAACCAGATTTGGAATACTGTGCACTTTAGAGCTGGAAAAGATACAAAAATGGTAAAATAATTAGGAGAGCAGAGAAAATTCCCTGTAAGGAAAGACTTCAGGGCTCTTTTTGCTTGTTGTTAAGGTTAGGGTTAGGATGAGAATGAGAATGAGAATGGGGAGAAGAGAAAAGCTTTTTTCCTTCTCTCATACTGTCAGAATTTGGGATAATTCCTTAAACTAAATGTGGGAAGATCTGGACCAGATTTGGACTTCATGGGAACAAAAAGACAAGAAATATAAAGAATAATGCACAAACAAACAAGCAAGCTATCTGTGAAATTCACCAATTTAGATAGCTTTAAAACTATCTTTAAAAGCTGGAGGACCAAGCTAATAATGCCTATATTGATCTGAGAGTAATAATGTCAATAGTATGGAAGACTGTTTACTGTCTTCAGTATCACGGGCACTACAGTTTAAGTATCAGCTGCTAGGGAACAACTGTGGAATAGGGCTATTACCCTCTTGTGTTTATGAGCTGCTTGAAGGCATCTGGTTAACCACTGTGTGACCCAGAATATTGGACCAGATGGGCCTCATCCAGGAGAACTTTTCTTAGATTCTTATACAGAATGTCCTGGAGTTGTAAAATTATAACATACTGTATTGCAACTTTCCTCAGGGGCTCTATGTAAGTCTCATCACTGCTTCCAACAGAGATCTCAGCCATGGCAGATTGCACAAGGCAAACAAGGGTCAAGAAGACACATCCTACAGTTCCTATCTTCCAAGCTTTTGTCCACATAGTTGAACAGTGTAGGAGAACAAATGACATCAAGTAATAAACTGTCCCGAACAAAAGAACTATCAACTGTGTCTTGCCAAATATAATTTGGTTAGCCTAGCTTCCATGGAATATGGAAGATGTTTCTAATAAAGTGGCTTCAGTGCAAATGCTAACCTTGTCCCTGCCCCACCCACAAGTACACTAGACCTGGACCACTCAGTACCACACTGAAGCTGCCTCAAAGAGTTGGTCCAGGGTTTTGATATTAGCACAGAAACAGAAATTTGGAAGGCGACATGCATGTTCAGAGATACCAAAACTTCTTACGCTTAAGTACTAGTTTCATTAACCATGGCAGTATGTGAATTTAAGAAAAGAAAAGGAAAAAAAAAAAAACAGAACAGCAGGCTTTAATTAATTATACTGATTATTCAATTAAAGCTTTAATTGGCATGCCCTTCAATATCACCAATTAATCAGGACAGTCATTAACCCTCTGGAACAATTGAGAGTTTCTTTTCCAAAAAGTTACCTTGCTTAAGCAAACTGAAACAAAAACTCAGAGAAAACTGCAGTATCCAAAAGATGAAATAATTTTTTATCCATTCTATAAATGTTGCAGATGTCCATTGTACCCAAACACCAAATTAACCTCTAAACACAAAGCCTATTATATCATTAAAGCAACAACTTCCACTTATTTATCATTCTGCCACAATCAAAAGGTTCTTGGTGGTATACAACATTATCAGAACATGCAACAACCACGGTAAATAATAACAATAGCAACAAATCAACATCTACATAACTGGAGTGACATACAATTCTAGTCAATCAAGGGCATCATCCCCTAAATTGCTAAAAAGTCCTCCAGAAGAGCTGAACCAACTGCCAGAGGACAACCAGTGTTCGGGCTGCTCGAACCACTGAGGGACTGTCCCAGTGTACAGCGACTATTCTAACCAGCTTCAAAATGTCCTCTCCTAGGTAGGACTGGAATGCCATTTCTTACCACAGGCCCTTGCACTTTCCTGTACTCTTAGGAGGAAAAACGCTCTGGAGTGTCCACTGTCACCTTTGCCTTTAACTGCAAATGCAGTTTGAAATGCATTTGGTCTATAAAGCCACCATCTCTTTTGGGACATACAGGAGAACAAGCATCCATTTATATAAAGTAAACAAACAAACAAACCTCATCACTTTAGACCAGTTTGTGCCCACACTGAGTCAGAGAGTTGCAATTAGAACATCTTTATTTAAAGAAACATTGTTTTAAGTTAAATAAAGAGGAGAATAAGCAGTAGGTAGAGGAAGAACAGAGTTCAGGTTTTGAATGGAGCTAGAACATAATCTATTTTACTTCATTAAAATCTGCATTCTGAAATACAGGAGAAGTGAGAATCCTTTAAAGCCAATTATTATAACCAGGTTTAATCATTTATTTGATGTTTCAGTATTGAATTGGTCTTCAGAGTAGATGTCTTTTTACCATTCAAATGTAGCTGTCCAGCTTTTAGTGACTTAATGAGCAGAAAACTCATCAGCCACAAGGTCAGAGGTGAAGGAAAAATGGCTCAGCTGGGGGGCCTTCAGATCTTCCCAACTTCTAATTAACTCACAAACATAACCACAGACAGAAATAGTTAGAATCTCTGATATGGGGAAGTCAATGGTCCTCATCTTAACATTAACTTGAAAGACCACAATAGAGTTTGATGTGAGAAGACCTCTCAAGCACACCATACTATTTGTAAACTTCTATCATTATGACATATGGACAGAAGCATTTTTCTTTTTTAAGATAAAGGTGTAACTAGGTAGAAAAATAAATAAATATATGAGAATAACTACCGAAACCACTGCTGGGGCAGAGTCCTAAACAGCATGGTTCATTTGTCCCCCTTCCTTGGATGTGTTTGATCAGCTCTCCCTGAGATGCTTTAATCCGCAATCCTTCACAAAGAGCGGCCTGAACTCAACAGTCTTGATGGCCATTTCTAACTCTACAATCCAAAATGTAGGCCAGTTCAACTTTCAATAACCGACACTGGAGTTTTATCAGAATAACTTGGATTAGTGGGGCGGAGGTAAGGAATGAGAGGACTAGTTTAAGATAGATCATCACAGTGAATAAATTGCCACTTATCAGAAGGTGAAAAAAAGTCATTTTATTGTCCAAAAACTCTTCTGATTAAAGACATACCTACCATTAAATAGCAGTTTGCAGTCAACCATTCTAATCCCAAATTCAGTTAAAATGGAAGTCCTCTGGAAAATATTTGAGATTTTAAGAGCTACTGAGTACCCAATTCCCAGATCATTTGAAAATTAACTGGGTACAAAAAGCCAGCTTGCATTCAGAAGATCTCTCTGACATCCCTTGCCCACACTTACCAAACCTATAACCAAATCTCCTTATTGGATCTGGTTGTTTCACTTTGGACTATAGTAGCTTCACAGGGAAAGGGATGCTAAAAACAGACTTCATGGTGCAAAATAATTATCCCATCCTGAAAGGGGCTGTTATCATATTAATATGATGTGATTCCACATTCATAGATTCTTCAAAGTATTTTAAATAAAAAACAGTATTTTAAAACAGCACAGTGTCGATCATCATTGTCCACAGATTTTTGCACAGTATTATCCATACTTATATGGATAGAGCTGTATATTGAATTTTGCTTGTCCATAATGTATCTGCTTAAATATCTAAAGCCTCCTTCACTGTTGTGCAAACACTAGCCTGTTTTACAATTAACCTTCTGTAGAAATGGCCTGAAATTAAGCTGTTTCACTTGCAACAGCAAGTTTTCTGTTCCCTCTCTGATAACTTCTTCTAAGGGCTTATAACCCAACTCTCTTAGAATCTAATTTAAAGATCAATTAGTGAAATGTATTCAAAACAAATTAAGTTTGATCCAGCCTGATTTGTCAGTACCATTCAACTGTAGCTAACTGTCATCTAAAGGTCAGCTATAGATAACATTATTTGTAGCATCAGCATCACACTTGCCATATCATATGTCTGCTGCTGCAGTTAACCTAGCTGAATACCAAAACACTATTTTCATTGCTCATTCACTTGTCTGTTCAGGGAACACTATTTTATCATGAACAGCAAAATCAATTTGAGCAAAACTTTGCAGAAGTATCTGGCCTAGCATCAAGGGGTATAGATTTGGCATTGACCTTGCTCTTCTCCATTTTGCACAGATAACAGAACAATAGTCTCTGTCTGACTTAAAATAATAAGATTATAGAAATCTGACAGTGCAATTTTACATAGTATTGTTTTTAAAAAATCAGAGTTCCACTATGCCTTTTTGTATAGCTATTTTTGAATTGCACCTATGTGGAAAAAGTACTATAACATTATGTCCTGATTTATTTCCAACATTTTTACCAATTATTCTGTCCAGTAACTGGCCTCCTAGTATCTGACAATAGGTGAGCATGCAGTATCAGGTAACTAGGTTCTTTCAAAAGGGTGTGATGACAATAAAACCTCTAGAGAAACAAGTACAGCAAATAGCCACTCTGCAGGTGTTGCTGCTACCCAAATGGCCAAAGAAAAATCTGGATAATTCTACCCTTAAAGCAACGTGGAACAGCAGACAAGCCAAAACAGTAGGCAAAACTGCTGCAAGGAACGTGTGGGAAAACAGGAGACCAGATATGGTTTGTTTCTTAAACTGAATCCTTAAGTATCTGAGAACAAGACCCAAGTATGGCTTAAGGTCAACCCCAGCTAGAAACAGAAGAATATTTTAAAAAATAGTGGGGTGAGAGAATTCATCTGGTGACTAATTTTAACAGGAATTGATGTCCTAAACCAACAGAGAAACTAAAACATAATTATCTTTTGATTTCACCATTACTCTGCACATTCATGAAGTAATGGGAAAGTGTGCGTGGGTGTGTATTATAAGTGAGAAGATCTTAAAGAAGAGATTCCAGGGGAGGCATGGCGAAAGCAGAACTGATGACTGCAGTGAAGACCAAACAGCCAATGAGAAGACCGGTTCCTTGGAACATCTCCAGACAAGGAAAGGACAGGAGATTGCCCATATATGCTCTGGGAAGCTGCTCCTCAGGAGACCACAGAACAGTGGTTTTCCATGGATTTGAGTGCCAGAAGGCAAAGGGATTAACCATCTTGCTTGCAACCATGGCGGAGCCTTTTAAAGGGCACTAAATTTGCAAACCTCACTTTCTAATCACTTTCAGAAACTGCCTATTAATCATCTTAAATCTATCAGAGATATTCGGAATGAGAAGTCTGAAAAATTTCCGGGTGAGTTTAGCTTCAACTCTGAACAACAGAAAATTAATTACAATCTCAAGAACTGAAAGAATTTGAAATAAACAGCAAAAAGCTAAATAGGATTTTGATCTAAGAAGCTTACACATGGATTAAGGGTCCAGTTAAATTTGGAATAATGACTTTTACTATAAGATTTTGGTGTTAATAACTATAAAAAATAAATAGCTTCTCATGGGAACCAGAATTATTTTGGTTATCTTGGCTCATAACAAAGATAAGCGATGTTATGATTTTAGGAACTGGACACCAGAAGGGACTAAAGATTCTAAGTAGAAGGGGAAAAAAAATACAAGCCTGCTTTTGGTGTCAGTTAACTGGGACTTACAAAATGAAACAGAACATCATAATGTTGGAAACATTAAAGGAGATCTTTGAAGAACGTAGCCAGAAATTAGTAGCTATAATATGAACAGTGCCAGTAATGATGTCTGATTCTATGGACAGATTATGTCCAAAAGATGTTAAGGAGGGAATGACAGATGTGGAGCACATTTTGTCTGACAAAACATAAAGTACCAAAAGTGGAACTACAAATGACAAGCCAAGATAATCATTTGGAAAAGGATGCTTTATTGGATGTACAAAAGAAATTCGCTGATTTTTTAAAAATTAAAGGAGAAATACAAATTACAAACCAAGAATATGTTTTCTTATTGGATCTACTAAAGAGGCTTGTTAAACCTTTGCAGAAGTCAATGGGATAGGATAAAGAAAAATTGAACAGAAATCAAATCCTATGGTCGTATTTGAATGAACTAAAGATTAAGATTGCTAGAAGTAAAAGGAAGGAATATAAAGTTGGTTTATTTGATCAAGATTAAAATAAGACTTTTTTTTTTGCAAAGTTCTGGCAACCCTTTATGGACTTTTTACTGACACCAGGATTGAAAAGTTGATGTTTTATGGATTTGCTTATAGATAAGGGATGGGATATGGGGTGAAGAGATATCTGTTTGTAACTTTATAGGGGATGAAGAGTTACTAAATTTGTCTATACTTGTTGTAATGAAGGTTGGAAGTCACTTCTTTTCCATTGCATTATTTCTTTCTTCTTTCTTTTTCTTTTTTCTTGCGATTTTTATTCTTTCTTACTATTCTCTTTTCTTTCTTTAAGTTTAGTTTGTATTAGTTTTTACTATTGTAGTCAAAATCCTTAATAAAAAATCTGGAAGGAAGGAGGGAGGGAGGGAGGGAGGGAGGGATTCTTCCATCCCTTAAAGTTAGGGGACTGGAGCATTTTGCCCCGGAAGTACCTACAATGAAGAGATCCAAGCACCTGTTCTGCATAAAAGCTGCAACTGGATCACAACAGTTCACCTGCAAAATGAAAGTTCATATGCATCAGCCACTGTAGGTAGCTTATAGAAACAAAAAGCTGTCATTTTTTTGTAATTATGAACAACATACTATTCAAGTTTTCAAATGCCCCTTTGCTCCTTTCCAGCAAGGTGACGGCTAAATATGGATCTTCACTTTTTCTAAGGGAAAAAAAAAGTTACTTCTCAGATTTTATCCACGGTACACCATCTATGAAAATAAAAAGAGAATAAACAAATTATGATAGACCCGAATCTGTTATCAATATCGCTAGCTCTATGCCTGGCACTGCTTCCAAATTCAAAATAATTCTTAAGAGTTTTGGAGTTCATTTCCCTTTCATCTCTCGCATATGATAATGCAAGAATGACAAGTGTTAGAAGAAGCAAGATGAACTTTCCTTTCACCAACCGCCCAGGACTACAGTCTAAGAACAAATTCTGATTTATTGAATGCAAGAGCTAGTAATGACATATCAGTCTGGGTGAGAGGAGTCTATTACCCTCAAACCATATATCAAGAGGTTTTCATTTTGGTTATATATAGCGCGTCAGGTACCCGTATTCAGAGCTAAACACTAAATTCACTCCAGGGTTAATAAAACTTTGTAGTGAGCATGTCTGACAGACAAGGTCTTGATTACTGGGCACACGGTAGCAATTTCAGAACAAGGGCTTCTATCTCTATTGCAAAGAAAAACTAAAAGAACTGAAAAACAAAAGTATTGGATTTGGTCATGTATAATGAGAAAAGTAGGGTTAAACCGCTGAGCTGCTGAGCTTGCCGATCGGAAGGTCGGCGGTTCGAATCCGCGTGACGGGGTGAGCTCCCGTTACTAGTCCCAGCTCCTGCCACCTAGCAGTTCGAAAACATGCCAATGTGAGTAGATTAGGTACCGCCTTGGCGGGCAGGTAACGGCGTTCCATTTAGTCATGCCAGCCACATGACCACGGAAGTGTCTATGGACAAACGCCGGCTCTTCAGCTTTGAAACAGAGATGAGCACCGCCCCCTAGAGTCGGACACAACGGGACTTCATGTCAAGGGAAACCTTTACCGTTTTTAGTGAAACTGAGCACTGGCTCTGGAGACTTGTTTACATGCATAAAGAAAATGCTCCCAGTTCTAAGACATCAGGTGGATGGAGGTGTTAAGTAATATACACATGGAGAGCTTCGCACTTCCTGTTTGCAAAGTCAAACCACCTCAATTACTATCTGCAAGACTGTTGCACAGACTCTTTTATTTATTTATTTATTTATAAATTAATTCACCGCCCATCTCCCCCTCATGGGGGACTCTTGAGGAAGATCTTCAGCAGTGGAGGAGGAGGAGAAAGAACATACTCTTGGAGGCCACTTCCAAACTCTTAACCATAGTTAAAGATATAATGGCACTACATCTCTACCAAACCAAGTCAGAGAATATGCAGGTCCAAGGGTTTGCCAAACTGAACTGGAATGGAGACTTGGTTGACCCAAATGACTAGATATATACATTGTCTTAGCTTATAATTTAGCTTATTTGATTTGGACTAAATATGTCGTGTAAGCATAATTCATATACCATAGTTCATGGACCAGCATGTTGCTGAATCCACCATACTTTGTTCAGTATTCTATGCCTCGGTGCAACATTTGATCCAAATCAATTTCACTACAGTAACAAGGAATATGAATTAGTGCTTAAGTAGAGAGCAAGACTCAGAGTCCAACTCAGCTACTGGCAACAATGCATGTCTATGTGCATTGAAAAATGTACCTTTTCCCAACATTTTTTAAAACTTCCTAATACATTCTACATTCCTGGGATTTCTTGGTGGTTGTGCTTCCAGGTACTAACCACGTCTGGCTCTGATTTTCTAGATCGGCCAAGATTTGTTAGGTGCTGACACCTGCTGTGAGCTGAATTGGTTGTTACGCTCAAGTAAACTCCACCAAAATTAGATGAACTCTCAAACTGATTTAAAATTAAGTGTGTCATCAGGTCCTGCAAAACCCAGTGAACCTGTCTTCTATCATGGGTATTTCTGACAACTAATTCACAAGTCCTAAAATACAGTTGAGGGGAGTAGAATAATTTAGTTTTGCATATGCATATATATTGAGCACACCAAGCAAAAATTAGGAGATGGAAAAGGATGAGAAGTAGTAAAAGGATCTTACGGTTTTCACTTCTTTCATTATACAGTTGTCTCAAGCAGCTTTCACTGGTGTCTTTGCATTACTTGGAGAAGAGAAAATAGCAAAGCTGAATTTGAGAGATGACGTGAAATTTGCATGACCCCGAACAGCTTACCCATGACCCATGACCCATGACCCTGAGCAGCTTACATTCCCCTCTTTCACTAAGAAGATTAAAACAAAAAGAAAAAAAACATCACCACGAGATAACCATTAACAATTACAACTAAAATCACAACATGTTTTGGCATTCAAGAAACTTTCAAATATCAAAACCCAACTCATAAAGTGGGGGCTGCTTCTCAGGGTTCCCTGAAAAAGCCAGGGTTTAACGGCTCTCCTGCAGCTCAAGAGGGTGGGGGCTAGTCTGATCTTGGAAGGTAAATTATTCCCAAAAGGGGGGCCTGAAACTGAGAAGGGTCAACTCAAGCCCCTGAAGATGAGAAGGCACTTGGAGGAAGAGTATCCACGGGGAGTCAATCACAGCAACCCAAGGAATGGTGACTTACGGCATGAGTGGCTGCATTTTCACTGTAAGCTCGCCATCGCTGGATTAAAAGTTTAAAGCTAAGACGCGTATTTCCATTCCTGAGAGATCTGTGATAAAACTCTAAAAATTCTCAAGTTTGTTTACAGATGCACATTATGAAAGGAGAAAGAAAGAAAGAAAGAAAATTAAACAACCAAGCAACAGCCCTGATTGTCACTTGCTTCAGTGACAGCAGCAATGAAGTTGGAGATGAGTTCTGGGAAAGGGTGGGGGCACTTCCAGCCCAAACAAGGTGGACAGACAGAAGGGCAGATTTTATGTCCTAGAGGAGCATCAGCAGGCAGGAAAGGGTTGTCTTATGATGACGATGGAGAACGCACCAGTGATATAGGAAAGAAAGGGGGAAAAAGTAATTTCGGTGCAATATCCGGAAATACTTCAGAATGGGCTGAACTGTCTCCATTTTGACCTCTCCAACAGTTATATTAGAGAAATCAGTATAGAAGAAACATCTGTGGTCATCAGAAGAAATAACAACTAAATAAGAGATGAAATTATAAGTTTGAGAAGAACAGCCATATGCGTTAGAGAGAGAGAGAGTATTGTCTGATGGATATCTGGAGAAAAATGGGAAGAGTTTGTCTGAATTAATGAACTTTTTCATTTGTCTCTTTGTTCAGAATAGTTCCGAATGCCAGTTCAGTGAGCCTGCAATATCCAAAGTGGGAACATAAAATTCAGGGTAAAAAAGGAAACAGATGATGTTTTATTCTAAATAGGCTAATTAAGCAGCGACAAAATACTTGTCTCCTAATGGGAAATCATTAAAACCCAGTTCTTAGTGTGCTACTAACTGCCCATTTGGTGGCTCCCTGTAATAGCGAAACATGCCTACATAGTTCCTTTCAAGCACAGCCCATGCAATTTATCTCATCTTATCCTATTTTACCTACTTATAATATTGATTTATAAGACTATCCCAACTGAAAGCCAACTCTGGGTGACATACCATTAAAACCAGTACAATACCTGAAAGCAAACAAAAAAGAATAAGGAACAAACACCCTAACCAAAACAAGCAGTGCACACCAGATGGACACAGCCTGACCTATCCCAGAACTTGCAAAAAACAGCAACAACAACAACAACAAAACAAAACAAAACCTAAAACAAGTTTTCAAAGAAGATTTCAAAGCTTGCATGGCCAGGGCAGGTCAACTTCTGGAGAATGTAATTCCAAAGAGAAGGTGTGTTTCCTAAGTCTAATGGTCTTATGCATAGCACATGAAGTGTACCTGCTCTGTTGGATCTTATGGGAAGGGCAAAAATGATAGGAGAGAGACAATCCCCCAGATAACCAGGCTCTATGCCATGAAGGGCTTTCTAGGTGGTTACCATCACAAGGAAATGCACCCAGAAACTCAGTAACCAGCTCACTGGTAACCATTGCAGCTCTTGGGGCAGAGGTGTTATTTGGATGTGCCAAGGTATACCCATAACTGTCATGCTGCTGTATTCTGGACCAGGTATAGCTTCTGAGTGGTCTTCAAGAGCAGCCCTATGTAAAGTGCATTGCAACAGTCCACATATGAGGTGACCAAGACATAAATGGCCATGAGAAGTGACTCCTGAACCAGGAAAGGGTGCAACTGGTTCATTCAATGAATCTTAAGTGAAGGCCTACCTGGCCCCAGCTGTCACCTGCTCTTCAAGAGGACCTGTTGAGTCCAGGAGGACAGCCAAATAGTGCATGTGTTCTGTCCAGGGAGGTGCTATCCCTTTCAATACCAAAGATGAACTCTGGTACTAGAACATCCATGCATCCACAGCCATGTAGTCTTGTCAAGGTTGAGTTTCAGAGTATTCCTCCCCATCCAGACCCAAGCGTCCTCCAGCCATTGTTTATGTTATGTTTTCCTGTAGCAGAATAGCAGTATTCTTACCGATTACGATCAAACACTTCCTTCGGCCCTATCAACAGCTTATGCAATGAAAGAACCCCCAGACCCACTGTCAGAATGAGGTTCTTTGCATCTGAGGACAGGCTTGGTGAAAACTTGAAGAAGAAAATCAAAGTACCCACTCCTCTGATAGATCAAGCAATAGACAAAGTGCTCAATTCAAAGTAAAGAAGGCTTCATCTGACAACCCATTTCCAAGAAAAGGTAGCCTGATCATTACAGATAAACTTAACCACGATGGCTTTTGTACACTTGAAGTATGGATTCAGTATTTGTACTGGCATTACTTCAGTACCTTGACTAGTGTATGTTTTGCTCTGGGAAAGGCTGCATGACCAAGAGTCTAATGAAAGCGATAGGGGCCCTAACGTTAGGCGGAGAACAGAAGATGCCTTGGGTGGCAGATGCTTGGAGACAAGGAATGGGATGTATCAATTCTCCCTCACACAATGTTTCAGACTTTGTGTTGAAATGGCTGTTACTCAGAAAACAATTATCCCATTTAATTATCTACGCCAAGACAAAGCATTGTCAATGTAGGGAAAATACACTTATTAATGCTTATGAAGATTAATTGTCTGTCTTCCATGCAAATCTCCCTCCACGTCAACTACAAAATTAAATTGAAACATAGGAAGCAACAGAATATCTGCAGTAAACTCTTCTAAGAAACCATACACAGTATCAACCTGTAGAAAAGCAGAAGTCCAGAGAATAAACTGTATTCCTTTTCTTTTCTTTCAGGTTATTGACCTCTTTGGTTGTAAAGCAGACACCTCAGGTTACAGGGTTGATTTCCTTGAAAGGACACTAATGCATTACTATGAATTAAGGTTCAAACTTCACATCTTCAAGGTCATGGATAGAGCTATCTCAGACTCAGGACCAGATTCATTCACGGAAATAGCAATCCAAAAAATAGGCTGAAGGACGTAGGAGAGCTCTGGCCTTACCCATGTCTGAGTCAGCAGGCCTTGAACTCATCTGTTCATCTTTAAAAGTACAGATTTCATCCATGAATGGGATTTACAGTTCTATGCAAGGGTCAGTCTGGGCTGAACGCCACACAGTTTGCTTGTTTTGTTTTATTGCAAGTTGACCTCTTTCTTGTCTAACTTTATTTACTTGCATTTACTTGCGGTGTTGTTTAGCCAGATTTTGATTTTGTCTGTTCCTGCCACCAGCCTCTGAGAGTTGTTCACAGACTTCCAACAGTATAATTCACATAATGAAATCAGATGTCTTCTTGGCCATTAAGGGAAATGACTGCTGGTCACTACCAACTGTAAAAAATAATTATTATTTCTCTTGTATTAATTATAATACAATCAGTATTGCTTTTAATAAAGAATTGTGGGAAACATGTAAGCTACCCGTAGGCATCCAGTGACTACCCTGAGGAATAAGATGCTGAGTTAGATAGGATTTTAGTCAACTCTAGCCTTATTACTGTTATTACTGCTATAGCCTATGAGACACTTGACTGTTTTCAAAGCTTTGGGCTTAGAAAGAATAGAGCTATCAGCAGTCTGCAAATCACAATAATTGGAACATGAGCCATAGTGTGATGCTTATCTTTAGTGCCTCTACTTCAAAGTGTGTGAAATTAGTATAGTATACCGATTGCTAAATCTCCCAACGGAGAGGGTCTAAAGGGGAACTACAACACAGCAAAACAGATTAGGCCCTTTCGGTAGATACTGCTGTACAAAACAATAAGTCACCTCCGCAACTCAAACACTATCTTATTTCTTTTTGCAATAAGGTTTTAATTAATTTCAAAACAATTTAATTAGTTTAAAAACCAGAGCATTACAAATAGGATAACAAGTTGTCCTGGAGCACAGGTTTAAAATCTTATTGGAAGTAAGTTAAAAATTATACTGTGATTGAGTGTAAAATAATAGATTTCCCAATAAAGAGTTTTCTAAAGAACAAGCCTCATCATCATCAGTAAGATTCTATTACAGGAAAATGTTTCAGAAGAGCCGAGAACTGAACAGAGAGAGATAAAAAATTAAAGTGTGAAACTAAAAATATTAAGACTTCAAATATTAATGATATTGAGCTGCATTCATCTTAGAGGACTATTCATGCCCTTGAACAAAAATAGTCAAAGCTTCACACTGTCAAAGTCAAAGAAACTAATTCATAATTTTATTACTTATTCATCCTAGCTCAGCAAATAGACATCAATATTTTAATAAAAATGGTTGATTTCCCTTGATTTTATTCATTGTTTAATACTTCTAATGAACTTAATGTGGCAAATGATGTAATCAGAAGAAGAGTGTGGGAAGAAATCCAGATCTCTCCCTCCCCGCCATACTGTCTTCCCCAAACTCTGTTTTCTGCCATATTGCTTCCCTTCCTCAAGAGAGGTAAAACGTTTCAGATTATGAATAGAATGGGTTCAGTACAAAGAGGATGCAAGAGATTAAAATGTAACAGGCAGCACCCAGCTGTTTAGACAAAAAATTCCCTTCAGAGTTAACCAGAGACATTGTAAAACAAAGGTTGCTCCTTCCAAAAATTAGCAGAGCCCATTCAAGTAAACATTCTTCACCAGCCACACAGATTTCCATAATCGAATAACCGAAGGATGTCTTCCCCAGGAAAGTTAACATTGCCGTCTAGTAGCACTAGGTAGGAAAAGCTGCAGCTCTGTAGGAAGCCTAACTGCCCTCAACAAAGGAAATCACAACTCAGCAGGCAGCCTGACCACAGAGCACCTCCTCTCTCAACTCCGGTAAACTGCACTTTCCTAGAATTCCTAGAGAGCACCCCTTCCGAGAAACTGGCTACCTCTGCTTTCTCAGAAATTCCTAGGGTGCGGAACACCTTCACCTAACAATAGCCAAGTTCTCCTCTATAAAGGGCTTCCAGGAAATGTCTAAGTGTGGCCACCTCTGACATCTCCAGCAATAAAGTCCACCTCTGTTAAGCAACAGCCCAAGTTCTTTTTGTTCGCAGCTTGGAACAGGCCTGGTTAGACCTTCTTTCAACAAGGGCTACAAGCAGACATTCTGCCAATGTAAACACAATACTCTTCCGCTCATGCTTCCACATGAACAAAAGTTTCTGAGTCACGGAAAGGAATGCTTGCAGGTATTCACATTGACATTGCGGATACTGGAAGTTTTGAGAAACACACCCCCGCCCCCAGGTGCAGGACTTCTGCATGTCCCAATTCTTATCTGTATAAGCCACTACCTGCAGCTTTAATATCATGATTTTGGAAGCAGCGTTTCCTGAGAACATTCAATGTCACAGAGATGAGATCACGTGGACACTGCTAATCAGTGTGGCTGCGTTTCCAAACTGTAGCAAGCAAGAGAACCAGGTTAGGTAGGAGCAATGATGCCTTCTCTTCTTTTAAATGGGTAAAAGTTTAGAATATAGTTTTTAGGCTTGCTCACCAACTAAACAGAAAATGCCTCATCATGGTCACACCTTTCTTAAGTGCACTCTTCTGTAAGTCAGATGGAATCTAAAGTGAAAGGTTATTTTTTATTTAATACAGCATAACAATACACAGATTAAAAAGCAAATACTAACTATAGTTGCATAGATTACAGATAGATGATTGATAGATAGATAGATAGATAGATAGATAGATAGATAGATAGATAGATAGATAGAGACAGATATAATGCACCCATTATTCCAGACTCTGTACGTTATGTAAAATTAATCTAATGTGTTGTTTCCTGCTGCAAATTTAATTTAGAACTAGTGATTACAGAGTTGATTAATGTGCAAAGACAGATCTCTCTCTTGGCTGTTATAATATACAGTAATCTTGATTATTTTGTACGATGAAGGGGGTGTGAGTAATCCAATAAAATATTATCCACTTTCCTCCTTGTTCAACGTGTTACATGCATTACAAGGATTCCCAGCTGCATATTCTTCAGAGATTTCAAGACTATTCATAGAAGCTTGTAATGAAATAAAGTAATAGATAAATAAGAAATGGGTGCATGAAGTAGCTTGATGAATTAGCTAATTAATATTCCCATACTAACCAAATTATACATTGAAAACATCTAATTTCTGCATTGCCTAACAAACTGGCAAAGACACACAGAGTAATGAAGCCAAGGTTGGTCTGAGTACACATTTTGTATCCAACAATGAATATACTACATCTGGGTGACTGATCGCATTACACCATTATGTTTGAATAATGGCTGCAGCAGAAAATATATATTTCTAGAGGAGAAATCAACATATGCAGAAGAATATTTAGTGCACAGAACATTAGAAGCAATAAACATCGGAACTAAACACAACTAAATCAATGTCTCAATTTATTAAGAAAAAAATGTATCTCAGTTTATGTAACTGCACTGGGACCCAACTCCTACGTGCTTCTTTTGTCTGTTCAGTTGCACCTTCAATGGCTTCTTACCTATTTTATCATGATTGCAAGGTAACAGTAATTTCTTGAACCTGACCAGAATGGCGGCATCAGCTGATTCAGGATGGCCAGTAGCAAGGCTTTCAGAAAAGATGGAATTGGATACCGTTGGGGAGGATAGCCTTCAGAGCCACAGTAAGCTCAATCCCCTCTCCCGTTGAGCCAGCATACTCATCCCTCCTGTCTCCTCACTACTACAAACACTACCTAGAGAGGTGAACACATGCTAGAAAGTGCTTTTTTAATTGTCTCCATTCTCTAGCAAGACAAGTGGACAGATCTAGAAATGTTAAGCATACCATTGCTAGACTCAACTGTGCTGGGCAATTATGTCCAGTTTCCAACCTTCCCTTTTTAGGGAAGGTGGCTGAGAAGGTGGTTCTCCAGAGAACACTGGAGGAACCAGATTATCTGGTCCCCATTTAGTCAGGATTCAGGTCTGGGCACAGGACCGAAATGGCATTGATCATGTTTATAGATGACCTCTGGCATAAGCAGGATGGGGATGGTACATCCATCCTTACTGTTCTTAACCTCTCAGCAGCCTTCAATACCATCAGTCATCCTTCTGGATCAGCTCTGGGGGTTGGGAGTGGGGGGCACTGTGTTGCACTGGATGCCTGCCTGCCTGCCTCATGACTGGTTCCATTCAGTGTTGATATGGGGAGAGGTCTAGCCTGTGGCCTCTGCCTTGTGGGGTCCACAGGGCTTGGCAGTCTCTCCACTCCTATTTAACAGCTGCACAAAGCTGCTGAGCAAGATCATCTGATGGAACGGAATGAGGCATCATTAGTATGTAGATGATACCCAGGTTTATATCTCTACTCCTGGCTGACCAAATGATGCCGTGAAAGTTCTGCCTCAAGATCTGGAGGCTGTGGGTATTTGGATGGGGAGGAACAAACTCCAACTCAAACCTAGCAAGACTGAGTGGCTCTGGGTTTTAGGGCTTCCAGGTTCCAGTGATTTTCCGCCAATTGTTCAAGAGCGGGACAGGGATATGCACTGCCCCAAACAGTACCAGTGCACAATACCTCCTGGACTCATGGCTCCTGTTTGAGGAGTGGGTGGCAGCTATGGCCAAGAGGTCTTTTGCACTGTGTCATGTTGTGTGCCAATTGCACCCATACCTGGACTGAGAGGCTCTGCTCACAACCACTCCTGCCTCAGTCACCTCCTGAATAGACTAATGCAGTGAGCTTTACATGGGGCTGCCCCTACAGAGCATCCCGAAGCTGCAACTGGTATAAAATGCAGTGACTTGGGCAGATATGCCCGCTCCTCAATGGGCACGTGTTACACCTCAGCTCAGTTCCATGAGCAGCACGGCATGCCAGTTTGCTTCCGGGTGCAATGCAAGGTGCTGGTATATAAAGAAAGCCCTTTATGGCATGGGGCTGGGTTACCTGAGGGATCGTCTTTCCCCAACTGGGTCTACCATTAGATCTTGCAGGGGAGACATGGTGCAGGTTCTGTCTATTACGAAGTGCCATCTAGCAGGACCTAGGAAGATAACCTTTTTTGCACTGGTGCCCACCCTTTGGAACATCATCCCCTGCCCTCCAGAGATTAGATTAGCTCCAACCCTCTTGGCCTTTTTTGTAAAGTCCTGAAGATGTGGCTAGGTTAGTGGGCATGGGGGTCAGGATGTATGACAGACCCTGAGGGGTGGGTTATGCTGATGGTTGTTTTTTCTCAGCTGTGTTTATGTATTTATTGCTCTGTTGTGTTTTTAACTTTTCTTAGATGTTCAGAGTCATGAATATGACATGGGTGCCCATATGAATTGAAGCAAACCAGTTAGAAATAAGTTTAAAAATATGGTTACAGCCACCATAAAGGAATTATCTTGGTAGTGACTTTAAGAAACTGTTGTGGGTAGGCTATAAATTGAAATAATGAGGGCCATGTTTGGTCAGCAGTTCTCCACTAATGATCTTTCTAAAGATAGTATAGAGGAGAGGAGAGGAGAGGAGAGGAGAGGAGAGGAGAGGAGAGGAGAGGAGAGGAGAGGAGAGGAGAGGAGAGGAGAGGAGAGGAGAGGAGAGGGTAAAACCAGCTGGATGATTTTAAAATTTTATTTTAAAAAAATTACTTGTAATGACTGCCTATTCAGAATAACTACCAGGCTCACACAGGTATTCTATAGATATCTAATTTAATAATGAATAGTATGCAGAAACACAGGCAAAGCTGAGAATACCAAAAGTGTGGGATTTCTCCCAATTAATTCCCAAGCAATCTCAAACCCCTCAACAAAGTCAGTACAATTCCATCCCCTTGCAGGTGTTCCTAACGGTTGCTGGCAGTCTTCAGGTAGCATCCTTGACCAGTCAAGATAACCCAAACATGCATTCCTACAGACTCGCATCATCCAGCTCACTGCCTGGCACCAAGGAGCAGTAGCAGCCCCCTCCTGTACAACAACATGTGCCAACACCAGCATGGCATGAGAACTCGTTGCGATGTTTCAGGAACACTGGAAGAGGAACCATGACATTACTACTGGCAGAGAGGTGTGTTTTGCTTTGAGTTTGGCATCAGACTCCTGCTAGCATTGATTTGGGAAAGCCGGTCAGCGTGGTTAAGACACCCTTAACTTCATTCAATTCCCCAAGTCTCCGTGCGGCATTAAAAATTCATTTTTACTTGTTATGAAAGTCCCACCACCACCCTAGGAAATTCACAAGTTTGAACCCATGGCCACAGCCTTCTTTCTGGAAGACTTTGAGAGCTGCAGAAAGGGAAGGGAGGAGGTCAGAATACAGATTTACCCAACACCACAAGTGTCACACGTATTTATGTACATGTCAATACATTCCTAATATGAAAACAAGTACATTACATAATTATTCTGGGTAAAAATAATTACAACTTTATACTGCCAATTTAAAAATATTCCTTTTAATTTGCGGTTATTTTCTTCCCTTTTTTCACCTTCAAAGTTTGACTTTAATCCCCATGTGAAGACAAATTACTTTATTATCTTCAGAAAGTCTTCTGAAAATCATTGAATTTTTACTCCTACTTGCAGAAGATATTCCTTCCTTGACAAACGACATCTATACCTGTCAGTGCCATAGAGACTGAATACAAAGCCATTTATAGAACAAAAGAAACAAGGAAGATTTAGCCGTGACATTCATTTAAAGTAAAATATCCAAATATAATCAGTGCTGCCAGAAGGGTTTCTTCCCGTATTTCCTTTAATCAGAAATCAACATATTTTGGCTTGGCTTACGAACCACATATTGATGGTGATCAATATCAGGCCCTACTTTCCCTGTGTGCGTTACCCAGTGTCACGTTCTCTGTTTCAATGTACAGTATACATCGTAACGTTTCACATGCCCTGGTGCTGACGCACGTTTCTGTTGGGGAGGGAGCTGCTGTGAAACCATGTACCAAGCTCTGTATCTGTGTTCATTACAATGGAATGTGTTTGGGTTATGTTCTCCGTTCAAGGACTTTTCCCGCAGACCATCAGAGACCGTTAGGAGCACCTGGGATTGTGAATTTGGGAAGATTCTACGGGGGGAGGGATCTCATTTGCACCGAGGGTTTTTAGTTTGCATTTGGCACGCTTTTATCATTCTCAGCTTTCTCTGTGATCCTGCATACTATTCTTT
The DNA here is from genome assembly GCF_035149785.1 of Candoia aspera. Lineage (NCBI taxonomy): Eukaryota > Metazoa > Chordata > Lepidosauria > Squamata > Candoiidae > Candoia > Candoia aspera. The sequence goes on from NC_086160.1 coordinate 72,531,314, forward strand.
AATAAATCAGATATCTTTGAATTCCTGCCCATGAGTCTGATAGTGTTTTAGAATAGGCAACCATTACACCCAGGGCAGGAGAAGAGAAAATGGGACTGAGAAGCCATGCCCCCACTTCTCCTCATATTTTCCTGGGACTTGGACTTGGCAGACATGTTGCAAGTCTCTTGTGCAGTGAGAGGAACTTGCAGGATCTGGTTCAAAATGAAGTGAGAAGCATGCCATTGCAACACGCAGGTTGTCCTTTACCCTGTTCCCCTGAGGATACTTCTGGCCACAGTTCTCTGCAAGTGATCGCTGCAAGAATGGGGACTGGCTGATAAAGAGAGTTGTGTGCTTATCTGGAAATCCTTCAGCAACCACAACAACAGAGAAGGGGAGAGATTAAATTTTTAGAATGCCTTACTTCTCCTTCATGGAGAAAACCTATCTATGTGGTCACTAGGAGTCAAAGACAACTTGAGTGCACATAATCAGTCCATCAATTACTGGTCTTAAAACTGAAAGGCATGAGATATTATATAGCCATGCATCGGGAATAGTCTTGAGTTTTAGCTGCAGTCATTCTGCGAGGGACCTCAGATTTGACCACAGCCGTCGTACCCTTTCAACCCAAGAACCATCTGCATAAGTGTTATTCTTCACTTTTCACTGCACCCTGAAACATCTCTGGTATCGAGTTGAGAGAGAGGGAGGAAGAGAGGAAAAAAAAAGAGTCTTTGTTTAAAAAAAAATGTGTCATCCTTCAACCATTATCTATATTACATGAAAGGCTCACCAGAAGGGTACTTGCCATTAGCCAGATTGGTAAAGGGATATGTGAGGCCCTGGTTGGCAATTTGGAAGGATAATTAAAAGTGATGCTTAAATCAGGATAGAAAAGAGAAATATGTCATAAAAATACTAAAAAATGATACCATCTTGGAACATCTTTTTACAGTGGAATCTCATAAACCCCTTACTTCGGCTGTCTTTAATATCCTGCCCCTGATGATTCCAGAAGGCGGGTATGGAGAGGAGAGGAGAGGGATCAGATATAATAAGAAGAGAAGGGAAAGGGAAGAAAATCTGTTATAAAAGATTTTTTCCCCCCTTGGGGAGAAGGTGTAATTGGAACACTAGCCCCATCCTCTTACTGTGCTCCTTTTACAAGGATTTTTGCCATGCTTATTATATTATATTATTTATTTATTATTCAAATTTAATTACCGCCCATCTCCCCCAAGAGAGGGACTCTGGGCGATTTACAATAAAATCAAACTCCGATCATAAACATTAAAATCTCATAAAACCAGACACATTACATTTATTATAAAATACAATAATAAATATATCCTATATGTTTTCTGGGGTACAGTGATTTGGGGGGCTGGTATTCCAGTTACTTAAATCATGCATTGTTCCCATTAAAATTCCACATCCTCTCAAAGTTTGAGCTATTCTTTCCTTATGTATTTTACCCTTTAACCCCCCGCCCAGGCCCCCCAGAATTCAAAAATTGGGCCTACAACCCCACCAATTCTGGTAACTTCCTTTTTTTCACTTACTCTTCTACTTTTGAAGAAAGGCTAAAATATTTCTTTTCTTTATTACTAGAAGGAACTATAACTGAAAAAAGAACCTCGATGTCACTGTGCCTTGCACTGATGAAGAGAAAGTTATTTTCGTAAGGGGGGGGGGCTGTTGTCATCCTCCCCTTGATACAATTTGAAAATAAAATAAAACAAAAATAAAATATGGTATATCAGCCTTATTTCAGTAAGCCACCTGGGAAACACATAAAAAGGCATCCAAGTAAAGAAAAGCTTATATGAAGAAGGTTTATCGTAGAAAAGGTAATGTAGCCAGCCAAGATGAAAGAATTCTAGGGACTGCTGGATAGCAAACGCAAGCCCTGTTTATACAGAAATCAGCGTTCACGTTCTCAGCCTCTTCCTACTGCCCATGTGATAAAATGGGCTTGAAGATGTTCTCGTTTGGTAGAATAAATTTTCACGTGTTGTTTTGGTTGTGGGCTGATCTAGTATCAGGCTGGTGCTTGCTTGCAACCATTTGAGAAGTCGCTGTCACATTTAAGGGGGACAAAAAAAGTTGAAATGTGGCCCTTGGCATGGTGCAGCCCTTGAGGAAGCAACCCCTGTGCGTCCCTGCAACAGAGACAGAATTTATCCGAAAGGGTTGCCCGTTGCCTCAGTTATACGCACATGATGTGGGAAATAGAAAATGTATCTAAACAATTCGATAGATTATGGGCCAAGCAAACAAACAAACATTTTTTTTTAACTTTTACATGTCATTATTAAGATAAATTTTCAACTGTTAAATAAACATATCTGGGTAGGTTGTAATTTGGGAAACTGACCTCTTTGCAACCTCATAAGGTAAAGGTATTGACAGAGAGGAGAAAAGGAGTACTCATCATTCAAAATTATCCAATTTCCCGTTTTGTATCCGTTCAGGTTAAAAGTGCACTGGAAAGGAAGATGGGCTGATGATTTGGATTTATGGATCTAAAATATTCTTTCGGTTCAGAGACTAACTAGTCAGTTTTGCCTAGTTTTAAGTACTTACAACTTATTGTCAATATTTATTTAAAAGAAGGCTACCAGAGAAATAATGTTCTGAAAGATATTATCCATGTTTAATTGGTACCAAGAGTGCTTTTGTAGGTGGGAGCAAATGATGAAACACGACTGATGATGACATCATCACACAACTTGTGTCAGACTTCTGGATCCAAGCCTATAGACATGTCCTGACTAAGCAAGGACCATGCCGAGACGAGGAGTAGGTCTCTAGTGTTTATTACTGCTACGTTAGACAGAAAATCCTAACAAACTGAAGAAGTGTGGGAAAACCCAGACAAATAAACCCCAAAAGTCAAGGCGGGTCTGTTTTGTATCTCTTTGAATGACTGCTCAAATTCTTGCTACTACGCATGCGTTTTCCCCCCTGGATAGGGGCCTCCTCCTGCTCACCATCCGTACTCATGACAAGATGGGGCTGCTGCATGATGACCCCTGTGCATGTCTATGTTTAGGTGGCACATGGGTTTGTGGCAAATGCTGCTGCACATTCCTCCCCCCCCCCATTCCATTTATGAAGAGTTTCAGTTTGTATTAAGATTTCCCACCTACTGGCACCCAACAAAATTCAATTGTCTCAATTACCTAATCTGTAAAGGTCCACATTTTGCCTAAAGAGAATACAGGAACATAAATAGATAAATAAATAGACCAGAAGTAGTGTTAAATCCACAAGAGACCAGAGCAAAACTCTTCAAGGCTGAGCACTCCAAGCCTTCTGCCTAGATATTAGTCTTTCTTCTTCATGCTTCCCCACCCCCAAGCTCTTTCCATCCTATTTATGAACAAAATTGTGATTTTTGTTAAGGTTTTACCAAAACATGGATTGAGCTAACTTCACACCTGTTTTTAGCCTACTGTGCAATCAATATTTCTTCCAACTGAGCAAGTAAATGCAGCTGGGCTTGCAGGAATACACACTGAGAATGGGAGGGAAGCAATATGGTATCACCTAATCAGCATCAAATATAGGCCATGGGGTGGGGGGGTCTTGATTATTTTCAGTCTTTTTGCTACCAAACCCTGGGTTCAGTTCAGACTGGAAGGACAAACTAGAGTGTCAAGGCTACAGAGCAGTTTAGTTTGAGTTTGGTTGTGAGAGGGGATGTTGAAAAAGGGAAGAAAAAAGGGGAAACACGGCAATATATTGTAAAATAAATTGTGTTAAGCCCAGGATAAAGGAAGGTCCAGATTCAAATAAAATTCAGATCTACAAAAGCATATTTACTTATACTGATCTGTTGTGAATTGCAATACTGAGCTAATGTCATAAGGAAGGCTTCCTTGTGATTTAGGGTGATTTTCAAGACCAGTGATCCATCCCCATGCTAATACTACATAATAAGGGTGTTGACAATGAATGAATGCATACCATATAGGCAAGCACATGGTGGGTTGAATGAGGAAGGCTTACAGGGTGCCTGTGACCGGGGCTGATGGTTTAGCGCCTACAGGGAAGTGTGATTTGCCATCTTGCTGTTTGGTTCAGAACACTGAAGCCTGAAAAGACTGGGATAGAAAAGACTGGGGATTTGTTGGCATTCACTTTAGAGAACGATTCCAACAGCAGAACCAAGGAGTTAATGCAACTGAAGAAAGATTTTAATCTAGGAAATACAAAGGAGGACCTGTCTTCTACGGTCGAGTCCTAGCATCACATAGAATCCTCTCCCACAGGAAGCTTGTCTTCTAGAAACCAACAGCGAAGCCCTGCTAAGAATCCTCTTCCAAGAGGTTAAATCACTAAAAGGAGCAGAAGACTTTACTTCATCAGTAGATGAAGAGATTTATATCTGAGGACTATATTCATGTATTTATTTATATCTTTTATTTATGGTATTTCATACCACCTCAATTGCACTTGACACAGTCTGGTAAGATTTTCAAGGACTGGTTGTAAATCGCCTTTTTCAGCGCCATCGTATGGGTGATAGAAATTTGAAAAATAAATAAATAAACAAAAATAAACATACAGCGCAAAAACCAATCATTTAAAACAATGCAATCATCATCATATCCAAGTAATCATAAATAATATACTACAATATCATCCATTCAACTTTCATTCAATGTGGTCCTCAAAGGTTGTCTGGAATAACCAGAGTTTCCAGAATACCACAAGGGAAAGGCCCGCTCTTGCCTCCAGATATAGGCTCTTCTGCAGGAGAGGAGCTCCAACTTAGAAGGCTTGCTTTCAAGCCCCCTCTTGTTAGATATCCTGATAGGTGGGCACTTTCAGCATGCACTTCCTTAACTTGCACTCAGAAGCAAACTGGTAACAATGCCTTTTTATCACTTAAACTTTCCAGGTAGTCTTTAAGGGACACCCCATCTAGAGCAAATTACAGTAATCTAGTCAAGAGGTGACAAGAACATGAGTGACCATCCTCTGCATCCCCTGCTCCTGGAAAGGCATGGAATGAATGAATGAATGAATGAATGAATGAATGAATCAATCAATCAATCAATCAATCAATCATTCATTCATTCATTCATATAAATATATATAGATACACACACACACACACAGTATACATACACACACACACACACACAGTATACATATATATATATACACACACATACACACACAGTCACCCCTTCCAAGCAGCTTACACACACTTTCCAAAATTTATAACACTCTGAAGCAGGAAAAGAGAAATAATGGAATGTTTGCCAGAATAACAAACACAGAATATTTTATCTGAATCCTTCCAAGTAGGACTCCAATTGAGCCTCTGTGGGAGAGGGTTCTGAAATCTGCTTTCTCACACCAAAACAGACTTGTTCCACATCCCTCTCAATAGGACATAAAGAAAATCCTACATAATTACTTTGGAGGATCAGCAGATGAATACTGAAAGAGGTAGTAAGACTCTGCATGTTTCAGAAATGATGGCGTAAACTTGTCAAAGTTAATGCAACTCATAATACAATTGCAACATGTTTTCAAGCTAACACAGGAACCTGAAAACAGTCAGGCTGCTTTAATGAACAGCAGAGAGTTGTGCACTTCCAAAATTAGTTTTAAAGCCTGCGCGGCCCTAAGAGGAAGCTTTTTTGAAGTATCCTGGTGCCATTCCATTTAGAGATTTGTAGGTCAGAATCTTGAAATAAGCCTGCATCTGCACTCTATTCTAGTGTGAACTAAATAGCCAGCATCAAGAACTCTTTTCAATTTTTGTTGTTTATTCGTTCAGTCGCTTCCGACTCTTCGTGACTTCATCGACCAGCCCACGCCAGAGCTTCCTGTCGGTCGTCAACACCCCCAGCTCCCCCAGGGACGAGTCCATCCTCTCTAGAATCCCATCTATCCACCTTGCCCTTGGTCGGCCCCTCTTCCTTTTGCCTTCCACTCTCCCTAGCATCAGCATCTTCTCCAGGGTGTCCTGTCTTCTCATGATGTGGCCAAAGTATTTCAGTTTGGCCTTTAATATCATTCCCTCCAGTGAGCAGTCTGACTTTATTTCCTGGAGGATGGACTGGTCTGATCTTCTTGCAGCCCAAGGCACTCTCAGAATTTTTCTCCAACACCACAGTTCAAAAGCATCGATGTTCCTTCACTCAGCTTTCCTTATGGTCCAGCTCTCGCAGCCATATGTTGCTACGGGGAACACCATTGCTTTAACTATGCGGACCTTTGTTATCAGTGCGAAGTCTCTGCTCTTAACTATTTTATTGAGATTTGTCACTGCGCTTCTCCCAAGGATTAAACGTTCACCACCAGCACTGTGCTCTTCAATTACTTTGCCATATTTAATAACTGAACAGCACTAAGTCTCCCCAACATTAAAAATCATTTCCTTTCACAAAAAAAAAAAAAATCTAGCAATACAAACATTTACAGTTTAAAGATATGTGTTACCCTAAAAGGCTTGTTCATCACAGTACCTTAGCCTTCAGATTATTTCCCTGAAAGTAAAAAAAGAAAAAGAAAAAGAAATCATAACAAACGAGCTCATTTCTGATGGTAGATATCACACTGCAGATGCCATTTAAAATGCAGATGGTTGAAGACAGTATCCAAAAAAAAAAAAAAAAAAAGGAAAGGTGGGAAGGCATAGAAAGCGTTTTTAACACCTCCAAATTTCAAAACTCAGCATTCACAAAAAAGAACAACAGGATGAACCACTCCACACTGGGAATGCCGCTGGAGAAATAACATGGGGAAACATTTGCCTAATATAGTCCATCTTGCAAGCTCATACAGAGCCTGAACATCAAAAAGGAAGTACTTTGGGCCCCCAGGGCATAAAATGTCAATTCCTGAGTTCCTCTTTTTTTTTTTTTTAATTGCTGTTTATAACCATTAGACCATTAAGAAGAGGAGGTGTCTGTTCATGGTCAGCCATCATTGCACTGATAAGATCTGAATCAGGAAGTAGAAAATACACTTTTGTTATCTAGCATTGTGCAATAGTTACCTGGAAGTTCGGACTTTTACAAAGTCTTCCATAACCATTTTCCCTTTGCAACCATTATCTTTATAGTAAAGGTGAAAGAGTTGCATATTTTGGGGTGTTGCTATTGGTTTGCTTTTGTTGGAATGGAATTGTATCATTTTCACCTTGCACTCAGACAAAGATGCCAGCTAAACATTCAAAATAATCACAGAGGAACCGCCTAACTATCACGCCTGTACAGGCCAGAATTACAAGAAAATGTTTACCTCTATAAAGCAGCTACCAACTCCTTACTAGGGAACCAGGGAGTTGTATTACTGCTCATGCGTATGGCAGTCTTCCCACATTATGTACCCAGAAACAGAGAGTTTGGAGCAGACCTGGTCCAAGTGTTTTGCTGTGTGAGATAACAGGCAACTGGAAGACCACCAGCAGTTTTTCCCCTCCATTTCTCCATAAATGCAAAGTGGACTGAGGCTGAACATAGAGACAGACTTCCTTTAAAGTGGAGTGGAAAAGACTGATATAGGGGAACAGGCATTTCACGATCTTAGGGTACATGGCTTTGTTGTCCAATAAGAGCTGGGGCCATAGGAGGTTGTCTTCTACAGTAGAGGCAGTTGCTTCCCTCTGTCTAAAGGTAGGGCTGGTCCTGGCAGGAAGAGACAATGGTCAGATAAAGAGGGGACCACTTCACAGTACAGTTACTCCTATCTACATCCTCGTTCCTTTTTCTTCTCTCAGTCTTAGGCGAGAGACAGAGGAATACAAGTTTCAGGGACTATCAACTCTATAATCTTCTATTTCTGAGCGGGGTGGGGGGAGTGGGGTAGAAGAGCAGGCTTTCAGTTCTATAGGCAGGCAAAGACTTGACACACTTGTAAGTCTCCTTCTCTTCCTCATGACATACCATGTTCTACAAGCCAAAACAGCTGACGACTGACTCCTTTCATGTTAATTCAGTATTTTTCACAGAACCTTCGCTTTGCTTAAAGATCCCCATCCTTCGTACCTTGCCTGTACAAGGTACAGCAACTACCCCCCTGCTGTCCATATTTGTTTCCTTTATGACATTTATTCCTGTATTCCCGCCCTGCCACTAAATATGCCACCTGAGTTATTTTGCAGTCTGGTCTGCTGAGAACTTCTTAAAAGGAAGATTATGAAAGAGACACCTTCATGGTTCATACTGTATGAAAGGTAAGCATGTGTCAGGTCCTATCTATCAAACAGTGCCAATTTGTGGGATGCCAAGGGATGTCTTCTTTGCCCACATTCATGCTCCCTGGAAGAGCATCACTGCACCTGCCCCCAGAACCATTGGCCTCAATCCTCCTCAGTTTCAGGTAAGTGTGTGTGTGTGTGTGTGTGTGTGTGTGTGTCTTTTAATGGCTTTTCCATCAGGTTCTGGATTGGGGCAATTTCTGAACCAATTAGATGGTTGTTATTTGAATTTCTGTTTATTCTCCAACAAGCTGTTATAATTGTATTTATTTTGTTTTGAATGAGTCACTTTGATTAGGCAACCCTAATCAAACCCACATGGAATGAATAAATAAACATTTCATTTCTTTGTTCTAGTGTAGCTACTACTGTGAAGAAAGAAAAGAGAAAATGTTAAGAAAGAAAAAGAAGTGAGTAAAACTTTTCTCCTTGACCAACACTGTCTTCCTTATCAGACAGATAAAAACATCCAACATGCTTAAAAAAATTAATTAAAAAGCTGTTTATTTTTAATCGCAAATTTGTCTTAAGCTAATATTAAATAATCTGAATGTAATTATTCTAGCTCTGGGAAGATTAGTATCTTTCTAATACTGGGAAAGTTACAGTGGTGATGGTTATACCACTGGAAGGCCTGAAAGACCAGATTGGGGACCAGCTGAAAAAAATAGTCCTAAATGCATTTAATTATAAAACGAAATACAAACCTAATTCACTAGCACCATAATTAGCAGATGAGATACAAATTTTCTTTAAATGTTTGGTTTAAAAAAAAAAATAGGGGCACTAAACAAGAATACCATTGTCCTCTATTATATTGAAGCAATAACAATATTTGAGATTTCTATCTAAAACAGAACATCATGTAATCAGTGTTTGCAGATGGTAGGAATATTTTTCTTTAAAATCCTAGGAGAGGTGTAACTACCATGGCAACATTATTATTACTCTTCAATAGAATAACTGCATTTAAAGAGATATTCTTCCTAAAATTCTATTTTTGTTCAGAACATTCCCAATCCCACTGCCTCCCACTTGTCTTCATTTTATGGCAAATAATTTTCAATTTGTTTATGCATAATAATAAGAAAGAGGAAGGAGGAGGAGACAATTAGGCAAATCATTCAGTATAAGCAGAGTCATGAGAGAGTTTGGTGTTTATCAATTAAAACAGTTTCTTTAATTCAGAAATTAAATGATTTTCAATGGACACAAATTAAGTTTGATTCTCTGTGACATTAAGAAAATTAAGATCTACTGTATCAAGTCCATATTTAAAGTTTGGGAGAACTGTGGAAACAACCACTACCTCCTTTTGTCCCATTACTGAGTCATCATCTTAATGTTAAGAAAATCTTAAGAAAAAAACACATAAGATTTTTTTTCAATAGAAGAAATGGGAAGATTTTACTGAATTAGAAATTTGATTATTCATGGAAACCCCATTCCTGCTGAATGTATTTTGCCAAAAGACTGGTCAAAGTTCTAACTTGGTTTCAAATAAATTAATTTAATCAGTCCTTCTTAAACTTTCTAAATAATTCATACCATTAACAATATTTGAAGAATGATGTATGTCTATTGCATTTTAAATTAATGAAAAAAAATCAATAGTTTATACAATTTCTGTATTAAATAGCACAGTTCTAGATGATTTGGGATGTGAACTTGATGGATTTCATTAGAAGGCTTTTAAGGCATAGACCTCCTTTTATATCTATTTCAGCAAGTAAGCAAGAATTGACCATGAAGAATTTACCATACACTCTGCTGAAATTATACCGCATAAATTGCCTTTCTACATTGTACTAGCAAGGTTGTAAGCAAATTGGAATATATTATCATTTTTGGTGACAAACTCCAATTAGTCCTTTCAGTGAAAAGGTTATGAAGAAAAATGGGAAAATCAGACCAACAGTCTTTTACAAGAAAACATTTTGGATTACTATCCATATTTCCTAAAACATAAATTGGTGCAACAGAAGAAACTAATTCAGTTCCTGCCCCTAGCAACTGGGCTTATTACCACAAAGCTATGGAAGGCTGAAATGCCCTTTTCGCTGGATCTGCAACATTTAAAGTGGGAAATTATTCTGGCTGAAGAATTAACAAAAAATATATAATTCAATGTGGTCACTATGCATCTAGCTACAGTTCTGGATAGAAATCTTAATTATGGATGTTCAAAATATTTACATTCTCTTTTAAGATTGAACCTATATTCATCTATCCACTGTATATCTAATTCAGAGTAGGTGCTATTTTTGCTGCTGCTGTTGTCGTTCCTGGATGATTTCTTAAATCTAATTTTGACTTAGTTTAGGCAAAAAAACAGGTTTTGCCGATAGAGTGCAGAAGAAAGCAACCACTCTTTTCATCTACTGAAACAGATGGTCTTCCTATAGCTTCATAATAGTAGTAGCAGCACATGTAAGTGGTTAGAATTCAGATTGAAGCCTCCACCTATTACCTCAACAGCATCTACAATTAGGTGTACAAGTAACCTACCTTTGTACAAAAGGTAGGAATAAGGCCGCAGCTGAAAAAACAACTCAAACACAGAATGAAACATCTTTATGGATCCCTTTTCCAGACTTCTACACATGGTCTTATTTATTAGGCATTTCAAGAAGTAAGAGCTCTCCACAACCTGAAAACTTAATGCACAAAAATAAAGAAAGCTTCACTCTCACTTTCATAGACAGATGTTTGTAAGTTATGTTGTGTATTGGACAGCCGTGCATGGTTTGTTATTACTATGTGATTAGGAAAAACTGAACTTTATATAAATATATCACCTTGCTTCTTCCAGCACTTCGCTAGCGTTTCCATGCATTTATTTCTAAATGCATTTATGCAAGCTGTAAATAGAGTTTGCTAAATCTTGAAAAGTGCCAAAGAAATGAAAAGAATTACACAAGACAAAAACAAGTAAGAACAGCCCCATATTATTAAGACTTCTTTCCAGAGGCCAGAAAGGACCCCAACTTCAGCTTTTACTAAATTATCAAGAAGTAAAATGTATATGCAAAACATGAGCAATTCTACTCTTTTCACTTAAAGTCAAATAGGTTGTATTGACTTAAAATTGGCCTGTGTGTGTGTGTGTGTGTGTGTGTGTATTTTAACATATACTCATTATAAGATATATGTTGTGGTGGATGTCTTAGGATACAATACCTAAAGCATTTTTGCCATAGACAAAATCTTTGAAAATCAAACCCGCAAGAATTGTTCCCTGACTTGCTACAGCTACTATTTTATTGAGATTTGTCATTGCTCCTCTCCCAAGAATTAAACATCTTCTGATTTCCTGGCTGCAGTCAGTGTCTTCAGTAATCTTTGCGCCTAGAAATACAAAGTCTGCCACTGCCTCTACATTTTCTCCCTCTATTTGCCAGTTATCAATCAATCTCGGTTGATACCATACCCAAAACCTAACTGGGCGTATGTCATAAAGGGTCACCCCCGTTTCCAAGCCCAGCCAGGTCTCAGTAATACATCCCAGGTCAGCCCTCTCACCAACGATTAAACTGCAGATGAAGGAGGCCTTATTACAGAATGACCTGGCATTTAGAAGCAGCAGCCGAATATGATCTTATAGGCTTCCATATTTACCATCCTGTAGGCTTCCACAATGAATGGATGAAGCCTCTAAATGAGATGAATTCTAGATGAGTCTTCAGAAGAGTACGCATTTTGTTTGGTTTAGCGTAATTTACTCCTTAGCACTGCCACTGGCTCAGGATTTGCCTAAATATCTAAATCATGCTTATGCAGCTAGACTACAGTAGGGTTAGCCATCTGGCTAGCTGGATCATTAGTTAAGAAATGACCCTATGCATAAAAAAACAGCTGGGTCATTCCAGGCTAATGAGCCTGCAAGTTTTATTGTCTGTGGTGGATGCTTGTTGATTACTTTGATGAAAGTCTACTGATACATTGACATAGTTGACCACAGGGGAAAGAGGACTTCACTCTGAATTTTACCAGATAATAAGTACTGTCAACAGCTGAAATGTTTACCTCCTTGTATCTTTAACAGAGAATCAATCACTTTGAGCTCAAAAGCTTCCACTACAATTTCAATGTCTTGCAACTGAAACCCCTCTGCAAGGGTTTCAGAAGTTGAACGTAAGACCAAGCAGATTCATACGGAAAGACAGTTCAGCCCAAAGCATTTAGACTTTGGTTTTGATTTTAAAATAGGCCTCATTTTGATATGAGTTGAGACTGAAACAACACTGACGCAAAACGATTTGAACCTTTCACCGTGCCAGAAAACATTTGAGCTAACTGGAATCTCTGGACATATTCATTAAAAACCATCTCCCTTTGCCATATGGGTATTAGTAAAGCAGGAGTTACTATTATAGCCACTGCATCTTTAAGATAGGAAGAAGACAAGATGATGGCGACAGTCCGTTCCTACTTGCATGCCAGATACTTTTAAATGAAAATACTGACAAATGTTGAAACAGCATTGGGAGGATATTGCTTCTAGTTCACACGCAATCAGCTCTGATCATACAGATATGTGGGACGGACAGCCTGTGTTCAGACCCAGTTCAGTGTTGGCAGTCTCCAGCACTAACTCTTCAACATGGATTACTAGTATGTAGCTCACAATTACCACGTATGTAGCCCATGTCTTGTCATGTGAAGGGAGGAAAGGGCAACGAAGCATCTGGTAGAACTCACAATGATCTCACACATATTGTTATCAGGCAGTTATATAATTTGCACTATGACATCATGATGTGCATGATGTCACCGCCCACTGGACACCAAGAAGGGCACCGAACACACCACACTTTTGCACTCTTACACCATCGCCTGACTCTCTTGAGCCGATGGTACTAAGATGACTGAAATCTTGTAAGTGGTCCTGAGTATAAAAATGTCTCTTTTTCCTAACTAAATAAAAACAACAAATGTTTACTGCAAATAATAATAATAATGATAATGATAATGATAATAATAATAAAGCATGGCTTCTTGCATGTAAAACATAGTTGGCCTTTCTTGTTTTGCCTGAATAGCGGAATATGGAGAGAACACAGTCTTTTAGGTTTTGCAGGTTTATTTAAATTTCAATCATTTGAACATGCCTATGTAAAAGTTAAATGAAAGACAAATGAGGCTATTCAGGAAGTAGTCCATGTCTGCAGTGAACATTAAATTTGGCAGTGTTTAAAAAAAGTAAGCTTGTTAATATGTGGTATAAATAGGCTAGTGTTACTATCCTCACAAAGTAAGCAGTAATTTGTTTTCCCTTTTTCTTCTCCTCCTTTTTTTTAAAAAAAGAACTAATTCTCTGCTTGAATAGTCCCCTGTTCAACTCTATAGTCCCCTTTATGGAACTGTTGGGCTTTATCTTTGAAATGTGACATAATGACCATCTTGGATTTGCCTGTATCCATTTCCTGAGATTGCCAGGATCCAATGTAAAATAATTACATTAGGTTCCCCATTACTTTACCTATCAAGTCCAATTTCATTCAGTCAATTCTTGCAGGACATGCCCCATCCAAGATATATGGCATTAATGTCTCTGGCTAATTCTTCCTTATCCACTTATTCCACTTAGCCTTAAAGCCCCAATTAAAATCTAATTTTATCTGATCCCTGAATTCGGAGTATTGCTTAACAATGAATCTGACAGCCTTGCAGAAACTGCATTACCATATATTGTGTTCCAAGGTATTCTTGAGAGTGTTTAAAAAAAACAAACAAGCAATCAGCATCCTTTTTTAAAAAATGAAGGAATTTTTAAGGCTCTTTGATTTCACGTTGCAAAATACATAGCTGTTCATAGCGTAGAACTCTTATTAAAAATAATTTTCTCAGCTTTCTTCTTCTCCACTGTGCTTGGGTCCTTGTAGGACAAGGATCCCTTTCTTAGGCCTTTGTGATGCCTTTCTGGCAAGGGACCGACTTCCAAAGACGTGTGTACATGTTATGCCATTCTTGGCGTATCACCTTATATGGTGACCCTGTTATGTACTTGTTGTGATATTATGACATAAAATCTCTTAAAGGGTCAACTCATATGACAGGGGGACTCAAATGACTCAGGGCAGAACTCCAAAGAGGAGATTGTACATATATAAGCTTCAGCATGGGAAAACTTGTGTGACCTAAGAAGCTAAGTGACAGCCTGTCCTTGTCTCTTTTGTGTCTCACCTCCAAACTTAACCCACCCAGCTGGGACCCATGATCTTTTTACCTGGACCTGAAAACTGCACATTGTTCAAACCTCTGGACCGGGGTTTCTCAACCTTGGCAACTTGAAGATGTGTGGACTTCAACTCCCAGAATTCCCTAGCCAGCATGTTTCTCTGGATGGCAGCTGCTGCTAAAGACCTACTGGTATCTTGAACCCTGGACTACACCACTGCCCAATGATTCAAATCATGAGTAGCTCTTGATCTTGGACGCCGTAGTTCTCTTTTCCTAAATTGTCAAGAAGTAAAATGTACATGCAAAACATAAGCAGTTCTAATCTTTTCACCTGAAGTCGTGTTAAAAGTGTTTGAGACCTACACTGTATCTCAAGTGCTACCCTTGTTTAATTTGTTAATTAAACAAATTAACATCATTCTATTTCATAAGAGAAATGCAGGGTGGAAATAATAGGTCAATTTTCTGTTGTGATGGTTTTTATATATTTTATTATATAAAATTAATTTTTAAATATATTTTAAAAATATTTATATTTATACACACACACACATAGTGTCTGTATGTATGTGTGTGTGTGTGTGTGTGTGTGTTTGTGTGTATTCTCTGATTCTCAGAGACTGCCTGGACAAGTCCCTGCAGTTTTCTTGGAAAGGTTTTTCAGAAGTGGTTTGCCATTGCCTGCTTCCTAGGGCTGAGAGAGAGGGACTGGCCCAAGGACACCCAGCCGGCTTTCGTGCCTAAGGCAGGACTAGAACTCTCAGACCACGCCTGATTGGCTCTTGGGCTGAGAGAGAGGGACTGGCCCAAGGTCACCCAGCTGGCTTTGTGCCCAAGGCAGGACTAGAACTCACAGTCTCCTGGTTTCTAGCCTGATACCTTAATGGCTACACCAAACTGGCTGTCATTCCTTCCTTTACTCACTCACTCACTCACCCACTCACTCACTCTCACACACACACTATACACACACACGTATATTCAGTGTTGACCTTTATAATTAAATGAAGGAGGGACATATCACATGTGATATCGAGACAGCACCAACAATGTGAAAATATTAAATGTGCAGTAGAATCTAATAACCTAACTTTAAAATATCCCATCTCAGCATTTGAAGTTTTGTGCTTCAGGATTTGAGTGTGAATATTTAGCACGAGACACGTGCAGAGAGCTCTCCAATCTTTATCCCTAACCAGCAGGTTGAAATGCAAAACCGGGTTTCATTTACAAAATCAGAGTTTGTAAATAACAAATATTTGCTCTCCGAAAGTAGACTGTGGGAGGCTTTCACTTTGACAAATGTACATTTTAGTTACTAGTGTTCTCATAAAAATCTGGGTATCTTTCATAGCCACGGTAATTTTTTAGCATCTTGTTAAAATTTAAGTTTTATTTTTCAATGTACATGTCCCGTGCATATTTACCCGCCTCCTACACAAGAAACTATCAATAATTTGTCATGCCAAAATCACCATGAAGCTTAGCTTAGAAGTTCAGCAAACATGTTTGCAATTTTATGTTAAAACATAAAAGGAAAGAATCTGCATATTTCTTCATTTTATGCTACAGAACTCTTTGGTACAATGTCTTCTTAAAGATCCTGTACTTCATAAAGCTAAGGTTTGTACTTTGTTTATTATTACTAAATCTCATTTTTATTACAGTTGTAGTACAGCAGAATACAGATATTTCAATGATGCAGAAATAGTATTGTAGTATGCAAGTATGCCCTCTTCTGCTTAATGCAAGAAAACACTTCACATATCTGTTAAATTAAATTTACAGTTAAAAGACCAAAGGAACTTTAGTCACTAATTTTACATTGACAAAAAGGACAGTATCTCACATTAGAGCCCTGAACCTAGCATCAAACTCCAAGGGTACCAGATATTCATAGTTAAGAAATTAGTATAGTCCACTATAGTTACTGTAGTTCGGAGCTGTCTTAATTCTAATACTAAATCAGCCTTATTCCATTGCTAAAACATGCTAAGCTAACCAAATTGGCAACTGAATAGACTAGAATTAATTAATTAATGAAATAAGAGCCAGGGGACAGGTAAAAGGTGCTGGAATATTATTGGGAAGCTGACTTTTACTTTCTTACAGCTCTACCTACTTCACAGGGCCCTTGTTATGGGGATAGCATAAAGGAAGATCTCTGTGTAAGGCACTCTGACTTCCTGGAGGAAAAATAGAACCATCATCCTCATCCATTTTTGTGTGTTTTTCGCAGATCAGGTAGTGAAAGAGGAAAAGGCATAAGAATATTGTATTTGTGCTGTGGGTTGGGAAAGGGTCTGTAGAGCTAGAACACTGCTGAGTATACAGCTTGTTTATTTATTAATTGCATTTGTATACCACCACATACTCAATGGACTCCTAGCAGTATTCAGTGTAAGAACACAATACTGTACATAATCAAACAACTTAAAATGTTGAGGGAGGGAGGGAGATAGGTATCTTGTCTCATGAGATATGAGATAGGGAGATGGGGTCTACCACACTAGACAGGACCCAAGGTGCAGACTGTGCAGAGAGGCCTCAGAGACAGTCCAACACATAGTGGCAGGGTGTAAGATGCAGGCAGGAACAGCATACACTGAATGGCACAACCAAGTAGCTGGCATTGTGTACAGGAACATCTGCACAGAGTATGGGCTAGACCCTCCCAAGTCCAGACAGGAGATTCCACAGAAGGATGTGGAGAATGACAGGGCTAAGATCCTGTGGGACTTCCAGATCCAGATGGACAGGCAGATACTGGCCAATCAACCAGACTTTGTGGCAGTAGACAAGGACCAGAAGACAGCAGTGGTGATAGATGTAGTAGTGCCAAGTGACAGCAACATCAGGAAGGAGTATGAGAAGCTAGAGAAGTACCAGGGCCTGAAGGAGGAATTGGAGAGGATGTGGAAAGTGAAGGCCAAAGTGGTCCCAGTGGTGGAAGGAGCACTCAGGGCTGTGACTCCCAAGCTGGGAGAGGGGCTCCAACAGATCCCAGGAGCATCATCAGAGCTCTCTGACCAGAAAAGTGCAGTGCTAAGAACTGCTAAGATACTGTGCAGAACCCTCAAACTCCCAGGCCTCTGGTAGAGGACCAGAGAATTCTGGTTGGAGAATGACCCTGTAAGAGCCTTGGGGCCAAGCCATGGAAGGCTTAGAAGTCAAAATCAGCCATCTGAATTTTCTGGGAAATTGAATGGAATCCCTTGTGTAATAATCTTTTTCGCAAAAAAAAAAAAAAAAACCTGTGCAGCAGGGTGACCCTGGTGAGGGCACAGTTAAACTTTTTAGACCTCTGGGAAGTTTCATGGGTTAGAGGGCAAAACAGTTGGCTTAAGCAATCCCCAGTCTTCTAATTAGGAAGATTTTTTTCTCCATGAACAGTTAAAGGGCAAAATTAAAAACCATTTTGCCCTTCAACTCCCACACCCAGGCTGGAAATGTTAGCCCTGCCTCTTCCAGTGACACATGAAATTGTAGACCAGGCCTCAGGACACCAAAGAGTGCCTCAAAAATGCAGCTGCCCCAAATTTGCTAAATGTAGCACACTCAATTCCTGGAGGCTCCCTCCACACCTGTGGCAAGGGCAAATGAATTCCAGATAGCTCCGTGGTGTCCTGCATTACTTTCTTTTTAAAAACCCTCAGCAGTAGCTCAGTTTAAAAAAAAAATCCATCAAGGAAGTAGAGCTTTAATTGCCTGTGTTCTTCAAAGTCAGTTCACCTTCAGCTAAACAGTCAGTCAGTTAGAACACTGCAGTAGAACCCCTGAACCCCTGGCAGAAATTATTGTTCTCATTGATCACTCAGCTCTCATTTGGGCCTGAAAAAGGACCAAGTTTACAAGAGATACTGTATGTAGAGGGTATTGAAGATGACTTTGGCAGAGATATGTGAGCTCCGTTATGAAAGCAATGAGGGGAAAAACATATCTTAAGTCCACAGCAAACAGAAAATATGTGGAAGAGGCTCAGGTAGACACCTCCCTCATTCACTGAAGTATAAGAAGGAGGAGGAGGAGGCCCAGCACAATCAGACTTGCAAGGTTCTATTATAGCCCATCTCAATAAAAGTAGTCTCAGCCTTTCTGTGGAGCTGATTCCTGGTCTGATCCTCCCAGTAGGGTTGACACTGAATGCCTTAGAAATCAGGGGCAACTGTTGTTCATAATTGTGGTATTAAGCAACTTGGGAGAATAACGGCCCTTTTATATGCAAATACAGCAAGACCCATACTGAAGAGATATGAAAAGAACAAAAGAAGCCATCCTCCCCAGAAATGGCTGAGTTTTCTTAATTATCATTGAAATTCGTAACAAAATCCAGTGAAGGCAAGATCTGCCCAAGCAGTCACATGATCTAGTCCCAAGGGGGGGTGCATCCTTTCCTTTGGTCCCTATGTCTGGACAGGTATAGTAACCTACAGAACTGGAAATCAGCCTTCCCTTGACCATGTCTGGGATGACCCAAAGCTGGCCTGAGCATTGTCACTTTTTTCACAGTCTGATTCTGCCCCCCTCCCCCAGGCAGGGGGGAGATGCTACCAGCCTTCCTCCTCCTCTCCTAAATGCTTGTAGTTTCCAGTCTCTTCAACCAAGGCAATTGCTTACCATGTTTGTTTGTTTTTTATCATTCAAATTTAATTATGTTCCCAATACTTGGGCTTCCCCAATCCATCCTAGAACTGTTCACCAAGGTATCCAGAGTAAAAGGCCCAGCCAAGAAATCTAAGTTTGACATGAATGGGATACCTGAGACGGGAGAAGCTCCCTCATATAAAGAGCAGAGATCTTAGAAAACGGGAAAGATGAGAAAATGTCATGAGTGAGGATGGCGAGCAGGGGGCTCCCATCCAGGCTGTAAAGCGCATGCGTAGTACTGAGGAATTAGGTGGCCATTCAAAGAAACACAGATCGGGCCCGCCATAGTCTTTGGGGTTTATATGTCTGGGTTTTCCCACGCTTCTTCAGTTTGTTAGGATTCTCTGTTATGTAGCAGTAATAAAACACTAGAGACCTATTCCTTGTCTCAGCGTGGTTCCTGGCTGCTAGGACAGAAAAGGTTTATTTGCCACATATAGCTGTTCTCCTTCAGCTTCAGCCTCCCCAAGTTGCATGCTTGAAAGGCCAAAGAATCTCAAAAAGGCATCTTCTAACCCTCTCCCTTATCCTCTGGAGTATTATTTGAATAAGAACCCATCTTAAGTGCTCTCGAGTGTGTGAGTGATTCCATTCATCTACACATGTTTGTGTAGCAATATACACAGTGAAGAGCTCTGAGGTTGTCTGGAGACTTCAGCCATCTCTTTCATGTTGCCCTTTCCCTTTTATCCTCCTGACCTCAGTTCACTCAACCCAAGGCATCACTGAGTAGCAGAGGAAAAGCTTCCCTGACCGTCTCCTTTTCAAAAGCCTTTCACATGCCCCTCCTCTTGAGTTCTTCTCTAAGCCTGAACTGTAAAAGCATCCTCTTAAACCTCTGAGCTGCTGAGCTTGCTGATCGGAAGGTCGGCGGTTCGAATCCGTGTGACGGGGTGAGCTCCCGTTGCTAGTCCCAGCTCCTGCCAACCTAGCAGTTCGAAAACACGCCAATGTGAGTAGATTAGCTTCGGCGGGCAGGTAACGGCATTCCGTTCAGTCATGCCGGCCACATGACCACAGAAGTGTCTACAGACAAACGCCGGCTCTTCGGCTTTGAAACGGAGATGAGCACCGCCCCCTAGAGTCGGACACGACTGGACTTAATGTCAAGCGAAACCTTTACCTTTACCTGTTCCTGAATCTTGCCCAGCCCTATGCAACTGCAACTCCAGCTATGAAATTACAGATAATTTTATTCATCCAATGCCTACCTTTGCATTTGTGGGATTTGTTTAATGTGGTTTAAAACAATGCACTACAATGCATTGTTAGGTTTTGCTTTTTGTTTTCTCTGCAAATGCTACCCAGCTTGGCCACTGAGCTACTTTTGTGCCCCATTAGAACCTCTGTCAGTTCATTCTCAAAGAAATCACAGTAAAAATTGCATCTACTATACAGCATGTTGCCACACAACAGCCAGTCGACAGATCCCATAGACGTGTGTGTCGAAATACAATTTGAGTTCGAGCTGCAGATTTGGAGCAGGCGCAGGTAACGCTCTTAGTTCTCACCATTACTTTCTAAAATTTAATTCCCCAACTGCTGGTCCTCTTTGAAAAACTCCTGGTTTTTGACCAAGACCTTCCTTAGAATTCTTTTCATCTGAGAGTTGCAAATGTCTGCCCTTCTGTTTCCTTTTTCCCCCTCTACTTTTCTCAGATTCCAAGTTATTAGTTCACAGCAATTTCACAGGAGGTAGTGCATGAATCACAGCAAGGCATGTCATAACCAGCAATATTCCAAGAGCTGAAACAATGGATTTTATATCTGGCGGAAACCCAACTGTTTTCATCTCCATGTTCAGGTAAGGCATTCTGACTGTAAAAGACCATTATTTAAATTTCAAGTTATACAAACCAGAACACCACATGAGATGTTCCAAATGTCACTCCTGTCTCTCCATCTGTGTTGATGATACTGAATTCTATACAGGAGATTATAAAGGGTGCAGTGGCATCCAGTGGTTGCATCAGAAACTGGACTCTCATCATTTCTGTAGTGGAAATGATTGCATCTGCAATAAAACCAGCACACTATATTCACTTCAGTGGTTTCACTGAAATATGACGCACTCAAAACCCACTTTCTGCAGTTTTAATAATTAGGTACTTTGAACAAGCACTCTCTGGGGTCTCTGCACAGGCCCACAATCCAATATTTATTATCTCCCTTTCTCCAGGGTACAGAGAGATTATTTGGAAAACTATTATTTTCCTTTGTATATTGTGAGTAACTTCTCCCTCCCCAAAATGATATAAATCCTGAAGTAGGAATTACTTAAATATTTATACTCCACCTTGCCTTGTAAAAGTTTAGGGCTGCTTGGAAACAGGAGTCATTAAACAAGGAAAATCTAACATTCTACTTATTTAAATAATACAAGCATCTGGCAATGTGGACATTAATCATCCAAGTAGATTATTTAAAAGCTAAGCTTATTATCGAGTCGAGATAAGCAAAAGTTTGCTCAATAGAAAGGGTGTTCCAAATCCCAAACAAACTTTCATACCCTAGAAGGTCTTTCAAACTATTTCAAATGCACTGCCTTTGGCAGAAATAAGACCCAGAACATTTACAGGGGGATCCCAAGGTAGTTTTTATGGAGTAAGAAGGAAAGTCTGGTGCCGCTTACTCACTCTCTCCTCTCCTCCTTCACCTGGTCTGCCCACCCCACATCTTCCCAATGCTTTTCCTCCTTCCCTGGCCTCCCATAAGACTCTGCTGATGTGCTCACCCCTCAACCTTCACAGTGCCTTCCCTTCCCAAAGCCAGCCACTACTACTACCACCACCACTGATGTCTATACAGACCATCAGCAAGAAAATTTCTCAGGCCTAGCATTCTCCCATTCCTCAGTTCCTACTTCATTTTGGTCTTCTCCCCAAGGGAAGCCACTAGTAGGAAGAAGTAGCGACCCAAGATAAGAGGTAGCTACCAAGAACCAAGTTTAACTCTCTAGAGCAGTGTTTTTCAACCTTGGCAACTTCAAGATGTGTGGACCAACTCCCAGAATTCCCCAGCCAGCCAGAATTCCCCAGCCAGCACTGCTCTGGAACCAGATCAATTACATTTGAGAGTCTTGAATGAGATTGCAGATGCCATCTAAGAGCCCCCTTTGGTGATCTTTGAAAATTGAAGAAGGACACACATGCACACGTAAATGTAAGACATGAACATATTTAGTGGGCAGGGGGAAATCTGCAGGAGTTCAGCTGGAGCTGGCAGTCCCTAGGTTGAGTAGGCAGGCAAATGGAACATTGCACAGGACTTAGGTAGGTCTGAGTGGTACATGACTGTGTGTGCATGTGTGTGCATGTATATATACTCTTCCTTTTTCTGATGGGGTCATCTTACATCCAGGGTCAGGTAAATGCAGCAGATGCCAACTGTAAGACATCACTGTGTCCAGCAACTTATTCAGAAGCATCAATTAGCTCAAAGTACAGCAGAGGAGGATTCTGACTGGGACAGTAAGGATACTTCCCCAGTTCTGAGGTCTAAAAAAATAACTAATTCACTTCTGGGTCTAGTTGCTGGTCTTGATCTTTAAAGCCTATCATAGTTATGGACCCCCATATCTTAACCATCAGCTTCTCCGTATTAATGTAGAGCAACTGGTACCAAGAACAGAGAACATTTGTTCATCTATATACACACAAACACACATTCAGAGGGAGTTGCATTTTAAGACATGGGAATTAAGGGGGATTAATTATTCTGTTGATTTAATTGCGATTTTAGTTGGTTATGACATGTTATCCTCATGCGATCTCATTTGTGGTTGTTTTTAACTGGAAAGAATATAGTATGTTGGATATTGTATCATGTGTTGTTTTAAATTACATGGTAAACAGCCTTTGGATAACTATAAACATTATAAATATACAAAGAATTAAAGTGAAATATAACTTAATTCCATAAATTCTGAGTTTAAAAATTCAGATTTATATTTCATGTTTTTACAAAACGACAACAACTATCCACAGTAACAGAAGGTTCTCACCTAGGTATAATGTGTTTGATCAACACATTTATTTATTTGTCTATCTCTCTATCTACTCATTCATTCATGTATCCCTGCACCTGGAGCAGAAAGAAGTTGAACACATGATCAATAGCTTTAAAACAATGTTGGGATTTCAATGATCTCTTCAAACAAGTTTGACACCTGCTTTCAAGAATTTAATTACTTTGACATTTAGAAGAATGGGAAATTTATCAGCAAGTTGCTTCCTTGCAACCCATCAAGTTCACTGAGTTGAAAAAAATGAAAGTTGCAGTCTGAACACCCCATCTGTGATAAAACTGTGATAGAACTTTACTGGGCTTACCAAAGTAGTCGAGTTAATTATTTACAAATGCTACCTTTAATAGCTTTGATTTTCTAAGCATTCCTTGAAAAGCCAGAAATACAATTACGTGATCAATTGATACATGGCCCTGTCTAAGCTACCATAACTAAATTAGACTATTCAGATGACTCAGCTATCCAACTCTGTCACCAATCATTGAAGGCCGGTTGGAGACAGCTTTGGGTATCTTGCTGTCTCATGAATGTAATTTACTATTCACTGCCATACAGATTAACCTTGCACAGTTCCAACTCGTCATCTGGGGGAGTACAAGGGTGGCCCCTCCCTTTCTCAGCAGGAAGCTCAGCTGCAGTGGTTAAATACAGGCTTTCATTTTCCATCAACCTTGCAATTATAATTTGTTCTGCTTTCTACATCAGCTCCTCTAAGTGACCAGGACAATCTTTCATTAGAAGAGAATCTCAGTAGCTCAGGGTTGAACTGTGGCATCCTTGATGCTCTCTGAGCTTGGCGGTTGGCTTGCAGACATTTCATTACCCAACTAGGCAACATCATCAGTGCGAGGGAGTGTGGGGTTTGCTCCCTGTTTATATATGGTAGCTTGCCCTGCCAGTGTTGGTGGGGATGCAGTTTCCTCCTTGGTGGTTCCTTGATTAGGGGATCGTTTTCTGCTTGATTGTTTGCCTGGTGTTGATCCCTGCTTACCTGGGAGTTGGCTGCCAGAGAGGATGTGCTCTGTTTTTTTTTTCCTCTCCTTCATAGCTTTTTTATCGTCTCTTTTGTGTGGTGTGTAAATGTGGTTTATCCCTATGTGTCTACTGATGGCTGATCTGTCTGAATGCCAAGCTTCCAGGAATTCCCTAGGATGAATCCATCCTAGTCCAAGCCAAATCCAAAAATGCTGGGGATTAACAGCAGGCAAACAATCAAGCAGAAAAAAGTTGGGTTTTGAAAGCTCAAGCCAATCAGGGGTTCTCTCCAGCTGACTGATAGGAAAATGCCAAGACATCATTCAATCCGATCACCGAGGGGGGAAAAAATAACCCTCATCCACCCATTCCACATGGAAAGGAAATAAGGTATGAGCTACCCCGTCACCCCCATTTCCAGAACAGGCTTGGGTACATTTGTCTGGCCATTTGTAAAAAACAAAAAAAAACCCTAAGCTGTTGCTCTTAAGGAGACAGGTATGAAACCACCAAGCCACCATTTTTCTGTTCCACTGAAAAGCTTATTGGTAGCTGTGAGGATAGCGAACGGTAGTTTATGCAATGAGACGTTTTTCACTGCTAGTGCAGCGGCTGGATTAGCAATGGGCCCCAGGAACAGAGGACGCCGGAGATTGCTTTAGGGGGTGGGGGAGAGGTGACTGGAGAAAAAAAACCCTTCACCTCTTGTTTCTTTGCCCCACATAAAAGGACAAGAAGTTGCTAGCGTTTCTCTCTCCAGTCCCAAAGAACATGCCACTTGCTACGTGGCTAGTGCCTTGCAAAAAGGATGGGGAAAACAGACGTCACACTTATCATTTCACACCAGCTCCCTGGCATGTCCTACCGTGTGCACATGAACAGTTGCTATGATCTGCTGAGGGAGGGGGGGAGGGAGGGAGGGAGAGAGAGAGAGAGAGCGAGAGAGCAGACCCGATTGATCCTGGCTGTATTTTAAATGGAATCTGCAGAGTAATAGCTTTTTGGACAAATGCCAAAAAGGAAGGGGGGGGGAAATCTGAATGGTTGTTGTGAAGGGCTGCATCCTTTAAGCCCCTCTGAGCAGAATGATTTGCCAGTGAGGGAGACAGGCACCCCCACCTATTTATTTCTTTATTTCTTTGTTCGTTTGTTTGTTTGTTTATAAGATTCATATATCCCTTCAGTCTTGACCACAGCAACAATAACAATTTACCAATGAAAATTGGTAATTAATGAAAAAGTATATAATATATAAATAACAGATGGACCCTAAATTCTGCAAAACTCCATTACTGTGAATGGAGAGTTGTTTGTTTTGTTTTGCTTATTTGTATGTTTGTTGGGGTTTTTTTTTTAATTGATTTTGGATACACTGCAACTGAGCTAGCAATTAAGAGGCTCATCTGTGAAACACTGAGGGCAGCATGAGATAAGACATGGGACGGTTCAAAGGCTCTGGCTGGGAGCACCTGAGGACTTCCCCATCTTCTGCCACCCACTGTGAGGATTAGTACAGGAAGTAAGGCACAGAGGGATGGCTGGTTCAAACCAACCAGAGAAACAGTCAGTGAAAGCTAGCAGGATTCAGTCAATATTTCCTTAACCTCCTCCCCCAAAGTACACGCAGTACATTTGGAAGACACTTAAGGTGTGATTTATATTAACTTCCACAAGGAAATTCCACTGCGCTGCTGAGAACAGTCAAAATGAGGATTTGGCCAAATCAGCTGGAACGCTCTCACCAAGAATAAATGAAGAATGACAAGTGTTTTTGCATAATGAGATTGGACAATGCTTGCAAAATTAGGTATGATTTGCTTCCAGTCCTAGAAACCGGTGATGGCACACAGCTTAGTTTCTCAGAATATATCTAACAGAACTGTGCAAATCCTTCAATAAAGGTGTTTGGGAACATGCAGAAGTCCTTACAAAGTGCCTCTTTCTGAATAGTTAAAACAGCCACATCTTTTTTTCAGGTTCATGCTTTGCCGTTGCCCCCAGCTTTAGAAGGATTTGTGGTTCCCTAATATCCACTTTGTTGTTTATTTGTTTAGTCATTTCCGACTCTTCGTGACTTCATGGACCAGCCCACGCCAGAGCTTCCTGTCGGTCGTCAACACCCCCAGCTCCCCCAGGGACGAGTCCGTCACCTCCAGAATACCATCCATCCACCTTGCCCTTGGTCGGCCCCTCTTCCTTTTGCCCTCCACTCTCCCCCGCATCAGCACCTTCTCCAGGGTGTCCTGTCTTCTCATGATGTGGCCAAAGTATTTCAGTTTGGCCTTTAATATCATTCCCTCAAGTGAGCAGTCTGGCTTTATTTCCTGGAGGATGGACTGGTTGGATCTTCTTGCAGTCCAAGGCGCTCTCAGAATTTTCCTCCAACACCACAGTTCAAAAGCATCTATCTTCCTTCTCTCAGCCTTCCTTATGGTCCAGCTCTCGCAGCCATATGTTACTACAGGGAACACCAGTAATATCCACTTAGGAAGAGTTTTAATTATCTTTCAGTAATATTTTAGAAACAGATAGTACGTCTGAAGCTGAGGAGGAATTGCTCTACTGCTTGTTTATTTCCTAACTGCAAAGTAAAGAGACCTGATAGTTAATGCAGACCCTGAATAGGGCAGTCCTTTCAGTCATCCAACAGAAGGCTGCGTAATTATCAATGGGCCGAATTACTAAGCATTCTTAAGAATTTCTCTATTGCATGTAATAGCCGTTTACTGTATAGATTGTCACAATGGCATTGACTGTTAAGGATACTAGCTTGTAAAATCCTTGTACTCTATGAAATCCTATGCTCATTACTACATGGATTTAACTAGTTGATTTATGTTAGTAACAGCCCCCCAGAAGTATGTGCTTTTCTTAAGCAACTGAAAACAGTCCTATTTCACTGTCTCTTTTGCCCAGACTGATTAACAGCACCATCAATACAATTTAAAATTAACGTATTTTGGGGATTTGTTTTTATTGAATTGATTTTTTTTTCTTTTATTGTTCCCTGCCCAATGCCTAAATAACTCTGGGCAGGTTACAATGAAATAACAACGTATTTTATTTATTTATTATTCAAATTTCTATTACCGCCCATCTCCCCCCAAAAAGGGGGACTCTGGGCAGTTTACAATAAAATATTTAAAATATGAATAGTAATAACCAATCGGAAGAGCAAAATACCAAAACAAAACAAATCAGGTCAAAATGAAAGAAAGCAAAACAAGAAGGGGATACACAATTACCTGTCCCCAAGACCTGATAAAACAACCATGTCTTCAACTATTTCCTGAACAATGTAAGGGTGGGAGACACATGAATCTCTGCTGGGGGGTGGGGGGACCATTCCAGAGGCAGACTCCACACCCTCTTCCCCTCACCATGATATTGTTAAATAAATTAATTCAATTAGTCTTGAACAGCAGCAGCAGCAACAACAAAAGTTCTGCCATATTTATTGAAACAGCATACTTAAGATTAGTATTTCTGGTTAACAAGGGGCTGTATCTCTGTTCACTTTTAGTTCCAAGTCACCAAGATGGGTGGATCAACTAGAGGGCAAACTCATATTCTGTCTTCCCAATAAGAAAAATCATTTTCATCCTATGTGAGATATAACTGTAATGTAAAATAGACAATTTCATTTGTATATGAAAAATCAATACATTCCAGAATTAGTGTCTGAAAATAAAACAATTATTTCATTCTGGAATATATTAGTTTTGGACATCTCAAACAACTTCACATAAAAACATAAACTGAAAAAAAGAAAAAAGGGACAGAGAGAGAGACAACAGATGAACCTTACCAACTTTCTACTGAAAATCCATTTTAGAGTTCACAATAATTCTGGAAGACAAGACTACAGAAACAGCCAGTTCAATTCACTGTTTTACAACTTCCACCTTAAAACCAATCCACATCCACCTTTTCTTGACATTTGCATTCAGACATCTTGACCATCATCTGAGAAAACATTGCAAGTCATTTCAGACTCTTTAATTTTCCATTTGGGAAAAAAAGAGGCCTTGAAGTCAGCTCCATTTGATTGAACAATAAAAGCTATTCAGTGTATTGAAAGCTCCCTTCAAAGATAAAATAAAGCAATGGGAAGTCTCAGGCATCCCCAGTTCTTGTTTTATGTAGCACATTATTGATTTTCACAGGAACGATCAGCTATATCACATATTTTTTATAAAACTTTATATCATATTTAGGATGTCGGAAATCTTCAGAAGTATCAGCTTGTGATTCATTATCATTTACTAGACTTGACAAATCTTACCAAAATCTAAAAAGTATACCTTTCTCTCTGTCTCCCTCCCCACTCCTCAACAAAATAGTTAAGGACTATATCAAAAATCCCCTATAAAACACATGTTTGAAATATCCAAAAAGATTAATGTTACCCTCTGAAATGAAAATACTATTACATGATTAGCTATGATTAATTTCAAATATGTCATGTCAATATTATTCAAATTCAGTTCTTGACAACAAACTAGGAAATTATAAAAAGTGTTCTGTGACTTGTGGAGGCCTTTGTGTGGTGCACTTCAGGACAGTAAATACCAGTGCAAAACAATCAGTTGTGTTTTGCTAAGCAATCTTTTATGGTTCAGATTTAGAGATATCTTCAACACCATAACAGAAGCTCTTTAAATAGCAATGTATATTATGCTACCAAAGACGGTTTTCTGTGCCTGGAAATTTTAACTGTGGTAATATATTTCAAAGATTTCATTGTATCCCCAGCCATAAAGATAGCAACTCAACAGCTCCAGAGAGCCCACACAAGATGCACTTTCTTAATAACTCCCATTAGACTGTTAA
Source organism: Candoia aspera (assembly GCF_035149785.1). NCBI lineage: Eukaryota > Metazoa > Chordata > Lepidosauria > Squamata > Candoiidae > Candoia > Candoia aspera. The sequence continues at coordinate 72,560,191 of NC_086160.1, forward strand.
CAAGCATCTATCTTTCCTTGATTGAGTTCACTCCTTTTTCTCACACACCAACCAAGAGGTTCCACATTTGTTCTAGCAGTTAAAGAAGGAAGTCAATCATGTCTCAAATTATGGGAAAACAAAAAAGACAATACTCTAACACTTTACCTTCCAAATCTGTAGCTCTGTTGGAATTTTATCCGATTATTATAATATATTTTATATAAAATGGTATTGAGGGAGAAAATAGACATCAATCTTCTCAAGGGATAATTTAAAAAATGGAGAAAACAATGTGTCACTACCAAAGATGTATGTATTAAACATGTACCCCATTCTACTAAGGAGCTCAGAGGTTCACATCCAAAATCCAGACACCACTGAGAACCAAACTCCAAAATGAATGTTCCATGCTTTCACACCACTTCAAAGGATTCAAAATGTTGAATTCCCTACATTATTTAACTGGACCATCTTTCAGGACTGCCAAGGTCTCACCCAGGATAAATGCTGTCCACCAAGCACGCAAGGCAATTTCACAACGGACAGAGGGAGAAGAAAGAAAAGGCGGGGGATTACTTACATTATTCATGTATTCGGTCAGCAAATCCTGCAGGGCCTGTCTCACTGCATTGCATTCAGCAACAATTCTCTCCCGCCGGTCATCACGGGTACAAGACGAATCGGCCATGAGTGCAGCCCCGCTGATAATGCTCTCCAACCTCTCTTCGAGGGAGGGTCGAAATCGGGCTTCGCTGAACGTCATGGGATCTAAGATGATCTTGTTCTGCAAAATCAAAGCAAGCATGATAGTAGTTTTTAAAAGCTACAATTTAATAGCAGGAGGAGGAGAAATGTAAAGATAGCTTTAAGTGAACTTTAAAAAAAAACCCTGATTATTTATTTAGTTATGGCAAGCAATTGGTTTTAAAGGAATATTTAGGAAATGACTGTGTTCCGGTTGTGTTCTGAAGTACCAACCCTGTTCTAAAGCAATTGCCTTTGGATACAAAATACTGCAACAGGTGTCAAAAGAAGGCAATTGTGAAGAATGTTACCTATTTATTTTCTTTTATTTTTATTAAATTTTGAGGCCACCCGGCTCCATAAAGACTCTGGGCAGCTTACAACCATAAAAGAATACGCAAGATAAAAAGAGAAAAGTGAAATGGAATTAGAAATACACCTTTCTAAAAACAATAAGCAGTAGGGAACATACAACCAAAATGAAATTAAATGAAATTACACCCACATCAGCATCCATCTCACCGACCACATATTTTTAAAGTCGTCTTCTTTCATTGTTCCCTGCATTCATTTTATTACCAATCACATTATTTTCCCCCTGTATCAAATATACAAGGAGGCACTCCTTGGTTCTTCCTTTATTTTATTCTCAGAATAAACTTGTGATATCTTGAGCAAAATAGAAATGAAGTTCACTGTGTGAATTTTCAGCCCCATGATGATTCTCAGTCTAGGTGTTATGGGGTCGGGGGGAGTAATTTAGGTCAGCATTTATTGTCTCTTATTAATTTACTGCATTTCTAAGCCAACTAACTACCACAGCCCCTTTCCACCATATTCCTATAATTTGAGTTTTGTACCTCCTGTTTAGAACTACAAAAAGACAAGAAGATTGTAGGAAGCAGTAATCCCTGCTTTCTCGTTTTGGGGATAAGAATCTGAAAGCTTCCCACAAAACAATTCTGTAGCAAAGTTAAAAAACAAAAAGGTCAGTTACCCAGGAACCAAGCCAACATTTAGAAAGGATTAGATATTTTGAGCAGCAAAGGAACATTCTCAAAACCAGATTACCAGGATTGAACACCACTTAAAAATAGATTAGAGCTTATGTTGCTGCCCCTTAATCACATTCTTCTTTAGCTTTCATTCTATAAAGATGATCTCTGGTGAGAGCGGGATGGAGGGAATGCATCCATCCTGGCTCTCCTTGACCTCTCAGCAGCTTTCAATACCATCAACCATGGTATCCTTTTGGTTCGGCTCAGGAAGTTCGGGGTGGGTGGCATAGTTTTGCGCTGGTTCACCTCCTTCCTCCAGGGCCGGTCCCAATCGGTGGTGATAGGAGAGGAGAGATTTGCCCCTCGAACTCTTCATTGAGGGGTGCCGCAGGGTTCAGTTCTCTCTCCTCTCCTATTCAACATACACATGAAACCACTGGGCAAGATCATCCATCACCACGGGATGAGGTATCATCAATATGCTAATGATACTCAGCTATATTATCTCCATCCCAGGTGAGGTAAGTGATGCGGTAGCTGCCCTCTCCAAGTGCCTGGGGGCTGTGGGGGTCTGGATGGGGAACAACAGGCTTCAACTGAACACTGGTAAGATGGAGTGGCTGTGGGTTGATGGCTCCTCTGTATCCAGGAAGTTGTCATCTTTAGTTCTTGATGGGGTTGCACTGCCCCATTCAGACCCAGTGCATAATCTGGGGGTCCTCCTGGACTCACGACTCCTGCTCGACGAGCAGGTGGCAGTCATGGCCAGAAGGGCCTTTGCGCAACTTCGTGTTGTGCACCAGTTATGCCCTTTCCTGGATCGAGAGGCCCTCCGAACAGTCACTCATGCCTTGGTCATCTCCCACATAGACTATTGCGATGCGCTCTACATGGGGCTACCCTTGAAGAGTGTCTGGAAGCTTCAACTGGTCCAGAATGCAGCCGCGTGAGCAGTTACTGGTGCCCCAAGATCGGCACATGTGACACCACTGCTGTGCGAGCTGCACTGGGTACCAGTTTGCTTCTGGGTCCAATTCAAGGTGTTGGTTATGACCTTTAAAGCCCTACATGGCATGGGGCCAGGCTACCTGAGGGACCGCCTCATCCCCATAACATCGACCCGCCCAACCCGGTCATGCAGAGAGGGCATGCTATGAACCCTGCCGATAAAGGAATTCCACCTGGTGGGGTCCAGGAGGCGGGACTTCTCTGCAGGGGCACCTGCTTTTGGAACATTCTGCCCCCGGTGTTGAGACAGGCCCATTCACTCCTGTACTTCCGGAAGAACCTAAAAACCTGGTTCTGCCACCTCGCCTGGGGTGGGAGGGCCACCAGTTCATCTTGGGGGTGGCTATTATAGATCTCTCCCCAATAAACAAGATCTACGCTGCTGGATTTTATATGATTTACTCAGTATTTATTCTAGTTTTATATAGTATTTATATTGTAATTATGTGTTTTAATTTTGATTGTAAACCGCCCAGAGTCCCCTTCTCGGGGGAGATGAGTGGTGATGGAAATTTGAAAATAAATGAATGAATGAATAAATAAATAAATAAATAAATAAATAAATAAAGTGGCAGAGCTATCCATCCATGGTGGAAGCAGTGGTGGGAAGTATGACATTATATAGCAATCTAAAGCAATATTTGGTGGGAAGGGAACCATTTCCTTGCTTTGAGCACTTGACTACTTTGAAAACATTTTATCACTGCATTAACACATTCTGCAGCCACCTGCAATTTGATTTAAAGTGCAGCCAGTGATGTAGAATCCCAAATGACACATATGCTCCTTTGTAGAAAATGTTTACCTCAACAGCGTGTTACAAGTCAATCCTAGCTTCTGTTTAACTCACAGTAGATGTCAGAAAGGCTAAAACCCAGGGCGACACACAGACGCCAAGAAGAAAAAAAGAATTTCTTCAGATATGTTTAAAATTACACACCCACACACACATCTATGCATATGCTGCTCAATAAAGATGGCAAAGGTATAACACAGAAGGAATTGACGTGTGTTACAGGTCAATCCTCTCAGTCTTCTCTGAGAGGAAGACAGGAAATCCACTGGGCAATTACTAAGGCTGGTTGAAGGGACAGGACCCAGCATGAGCTTGGCAGAAGCACAGTCACTTAGCCAGGAGATTGGGTAGAGCTATGAAACCTCCTCTGGGAGAAATCTCCTGGATCTGGCCCTGCCTCCTGCCCAGGGTAGCTACTTCATAGTTACTGCTGCCATCACTGATGCTTCCAGGGGTTACCCCATTTGGTATCTTTCCCCTAATTCTCTAGTCAGTGACATTTACAGCTCCTACAATCCGTAGTGTTCTTCTAACAAATAGAAGGTAAAAAATGGGGGGGGGGGAATGGAATGATTTCTATTACATAGTCTCCTTATAGTATAAAGGCATATGACTAGTGGCTTCAGCCTACACACCTCCTTCTTCAGAGATAAATCAGTCTCCCAAGAGAGAAACAAAAGCAAATTTTACTTTTAAAAGGCATCACAAAATATTTTATTTCTTTATTTATTTCTACTTGTTTGTCACTGAATGAACAGACCCACAGCTGTTCACAAAACAATCAACAAAAGCATCCACTGTGATTAAAATTTCCATGGAAAGTATAAGCAACAAGTATAAACAAATTAAAACCAATAACAAATCAAAGTTAGAACAATACAAAAATAAATTATTAAATAGTTATCATTAAAAATAAAACAAGTCATAATAAAATCAAATAGGATAATATCAAAAAATCAACCAATATAAGAAATTCAAAGTAAATACGTTAAGGTGGTGATAATAAACTATTCAGCCAAGTGATCTTCAGAAAAATTCTGTAGGATCCGGAACACCGGAAGGATCATCCTGCCAGTCTCCATCTTGGCTGATTCAGAAAGGATCTCTCCCATGTGAGTACGTTAACTTTATTAATAAAGCTTTATTTCAGTCACTCTGGCATCTGTTGTTCATTCTTTCTACAGCAGCCACAGCTAACAACACCAAGAAACTACAGGTCAATCAAATTCACCTTGGAAATTCTTTGAAAAGATCATCAAACAGTGGGTGTGTAAGCCCTTGGAAAGGACCATGGTTATTACTAGAAGCTAGCACAGATTTGTTTAAAAAGTCCTGCCAAACTAATCTCTCTCTCTCCCCCCTCCCTCTCTCTCTGGCAAAGTATTAGATTAGTAGACCAAGGGAATGGTGTGGATGTAAAATACTTAATTAAGGCCTCTGATAAAGTAGACAATAAGCCTTCTTCTTCATAAAACGAAACAATGTGAGATGGATGTTCCCACCACCAGATGGGCTTGTGGTTGATTAAATAACCATACCCCGTACGTCGTCCTTAACAAATTTATGTCTACATGGAGAGAGGTATGCACTGGAATACATCAGAGCTCTGTCCTGGACCACTCTCTTCAACATTTCTCTAAATGACTTAGATGAGGGGATAAAAAGGATTCTCAGAAAATCTGCAGATGGATTTGGGGTGGGGGAGAAGACAGGCTCAAGGTTCAGAGAGATCTTGATAGACTTGAATATTGGGCCTTTTCCAACAAAATGCAGTCTGAAATGTAGGCTTCTGATCTTAGGTAGGAAAAATTAGATGCACAGGTACAAGATAGGTGGTACCTGGCTCAGCAGTAGCACTTGTGAGAAAGGTATCAGTTTCTCAGTAGACTACAGTTTAATCACGAACTAGTAGTGAGCTTCATCTATCAATAGCACCAATGCAACCATGGGCTGCATCAACAGAGGTACTGACATGGCCTAAAGTATTGGTATCCCTGTTTTTTCCCAAAGAATGCCAATTTGATGTGACATGAGTTGAAACTGACATAACTAAATAGCGCCCACCATTCTATATGTCATAGTTCATACTGCAGACACTTGGCTTTTGATGTGTGACTTAACATATTCTTGTAAATAGTAAAGCAAACGAAAATGGCATGGATATCTTTATTGGTACCCATTAGAAGTTAAAACCCATTATTGGATTTTAGTGATCTCTCAGGCAGACTTTAATTAGTATCTAAGATTTTGTGTGCAAAGCATTTTGGAACAGGGAAAATTTTGGTCTCCTATTCTTTGGGTATATTCAAGTAGAGACTTGATAAACATTGTCTGAGATTATTCCATTTGGATTTCTGCAGTGAGCAGGGCACTGGATTTGATGTCCTAAAGGATCCCATCCAGGTGTGTAATTCTATGATTCTATGTTTTATTTTGCTAAATTGTTTTAGTAAAATTATGAATAATAAAATAACATTGTTCTGCTAAAAGTGTTAAATTGGCAAGAAGGATTTTTTTTTTTAAACTACCCAATCTAGATTACAGTCCTGAGATTTCCTGGTGATCTCCCATCTGAGCATTAATGAAGTCCAACCCTACTTAGCTTTTTTCAAGATCAGCCAAGACCAGCTATGGTCTGATGCCCCTGAACGCCACAGTTTGCCTGTTCAGAATCCTGAAAGTTTCCAGGAAGGTCTCCATGTTAATCGCTTGCAGAAAACACACACATGCACTCCTGCCACATTACACAAGAAAGGTTGTTGTTGTTGTTGTTGTTATTCATGCCCTTTATCCTTAAGTCTATATTCTGTAGGTGCTTGGAAGAAAAGAGAAAGAAAGAGGAAGACAAATTAGCAGGAAGACTTTCCACAACATGGAAACAATCTTTTGGACTCTGAGATACCAAGTGATAGATAGATACAGTAAGTACCTATGCATGTGTGATCCAAGTTTGCACTGGGGCACACATTTGACAACACCCAATGCACAAGCACAAATCCTTCTTGGCTCCATGGTTTCAGCCAGGATCCCTGGTTTTCTCCTATCATTAAGAGTAGGACTGCCACATCACTGATTTTAGCAGCATCACATCTATCATGACTGAGCCAGACTGTAAACAGGTGCGCTTGGACAGGTTTAAATCCTTGCACACCCATGTTGAGCTTAGTGGGTGACTTGAGGCTAATGACTTTCTTAGTCCAACCTACCTTATAGGGCTACTGAGGTGAAGGTAACATTACCTGTATAGGCTACTGAGTTCTCAAAGACAGGACACAAATGTAGTCATTCATGAAATAAATTAGAATTGCTGTGGGAGCCAGACAGACACAGAGAAAGAGAGCTTTCTCCTCTTCCATTCTTTCACAACCTTGATAGATAAAGACAGCCCTGCCTCCTTGCAGGCGTCCTTCTCCAGCACAGTCACAGCTCTGACAGTTCAGCAGCCAGTTGGAGGCCTTGCAGCACAACTGGAAGCCAGGACCACAGAACACAGACAAATGCTAGCTAATTTACGTTGGGCTGTGTGGATTGTTTTCCTCTTTCCCAGAAGAATGGTTTGGGGGAGATACAACCATAACCCAGTTGTATAATTATTTAAGGGCTCTACCAGCATATCCAAGCAGACACCTTCACAAGGAAAGAGGAACTGAGGAGCCTTATGATGAAGGTGAAAGAAGAAAGTGCAAAAGCTGGTTTGCAGCTAAACCTCAAAAAAACCAAGATTATGGCAACCAGCTTGATTGATAACTGGCAAATAGAGGGAGAAAATGTAGAAGCAGTGAAAGACTTTGTATTCCTAGGTGCAAAGATTACTGCAGATGCTGACTGCAGTCAGGAAATCAGAAGACGCTTAATCCTTGGAAGAAGAGCAATGACAAATCTCGATAAAATAGTTAAGAGCAGAGACATCACACTGACAACAAAGGTCCGCATAGTTAAAGCAATGGTGTTCCCCGTAGTAACATATGGCTGCGAGAGCTGGACCATAAGGAAGGCTGAGCGAAGGAAGATCGATGCTTTTGAACTGTGGTGTTGGAGGAAAATTCTGAGAGTGCCTTGGACTGCAAGAAGATCCAACCACTCCATACTCCAGGAAATAAAGCCAGACTGCTCACTTGAGGGAATGATATTAAAGGCAAAACTGAAATACTTTGGCCACATAATGAGAAGACAGGACACCCTGGAGAAGATGCTGATGCTAGGGAGAGTGGAAGGCAAAAGGAAGAGGGGCCGACCAAGGGCAAGGTGGATGGATGATATTCTAGAGGTGATGGACTCGTCCCTGGGGGAGCTGGGGGTGTTGACGACCGACAGGAAGCTCTGGCGTGGGCTGGTCCGTGAAGTCACAAAGAGTCGGAAGCGACTGAACGAATAAACAACAACCAGCATATCCAAGCAGACACCTTCACAAGGAAAGAAATTGTTTGCTGCACTGGCCACTAGATGTCACTATAGCACAACAAATAATCCTAGGTTCTCAATGGTCCAGAAGTTTAACAAAGGGACGAGGAACGTTTAAAGACTTACATTCTGCATTACTGATCTTTGTTATCTTGACAGTTGTTTTTTTAAAGCAGCTTCTACAACTGATAGTTTCAGCACAGGAGTGAACAACTGAAATTGTTCTTTTCTTCTTTTTGTTTGTTAGCTGAACTTCTAGTCTTGTTTCTTGGACCTCAAGGCAGCACCTCACCTCATCATTTCCTCATAATAATGCTGTAAGATAGGTTGGCCAAAGAAAGCAACTGAGCTTCACGAGAAAGAGGAGGTATTAAACCTTTCTCTGGTCCAACATTATACTATTCTCACTCAAAATGTTACATTTATAGATTACCCTTCCAGGGGGAAAAGCATCCTGTGCACTTGACTGTTCCCTGTAAAATTTTTACAAATGCCACTGAAGTGGTGCTTATGTTCACAGAAATTCAGTATGTGCAATACACTATGACAACTGTGCAGAAATATATATTGGAAAAGAGCTGTAGAGGCTAATAAAAAAATCCGGCTCCTGGCTGGCCCAGACCAAGTACCAGCATCTAACTTTCCACAGCAACGATTGATGATGATGATGATGATGATGATGATTTTATTTATATCCTAAATTGTATTGAGCACTCATCAGTCAATCCATCAATCAATAAAAACACAGCAACTGTCAGCCCTACAAGGTAGACCAGATCAAGAAACCACCTTCACAGGAAGACTAGAAGTTTACTTTATTGAGAGAGGCTTGAGGATCAAATCTTGCAAGTGATTGTGTTTTTCCTCCCCTCAATATGCCCATGAGTCAGGGAGGAGCCAGTCTGAGTCTCTTCCTAACTCTACTCCTTTCCCAGAGCAAAACAAATGCTTCTGCCTGTGTGTGTGTGGGGGGGGGGGGGGGGGCAGGGGTACCGTCTTCTGAATATTTCCTCAAGGCCATCTCCATGACTCTCTACAGCTTTTTACTGCTGAGGCCTGAGAGCGGGACCTCCATCTTACTCCAAAGCCTTGGTTTACCTCTACCAGTTGTTTCATATAAAACAGAGTCCCCCCGTGAGGGGTGAATAAATTTATATAAATAAATAAACACTGAACAGCATACAGGACAAGACAGAAGCCTGTGGGGCATCACAGGCCAAATGCTGAGGGGATAAGCCGTATTCCCTCAATGCCACTTTGTGGATATAACTTGAGAGGAAGGACTAGAACCAATGCAAAACAGTCTTCCTCTGAACCCAAATCCTCAGAGTGATCCAGAACATCATTTGTCAGTGATTCTGAAAAATGTTAAGAGGTCCACAGGAAGTAATATGGACATTCCCCAATGCTGGTCTATGACCATAATAAAAATTTGATTTGATTTGGACATTCTCCATCATCTAGTTATTGAATGGCAAGTTATTAACAATCCAGTCACTGACCAAGGCAAGAAGCAAGGTAAAAAATAATCCTCCTCCTCATATGTCCTCAACATCTGGTATTCAGAATGGTTTTGCTTCTGAACCTGGGGATTTGATTAAACTGGCATGATATCAGTTGGCAACAATACTGAAGATAACAATTCTGGAGAAAAATATTGGAAGATGGACTACAATCATGATAGGCTTAAACAGGTAACTGAGACAGAGGTACGTGCAGTAAAGGAGATAAAGAGGAGGGAGGTTACAGTGACAAGGGGGTCTTGCAGTTCATTGATTGTATAGAAGCTCCACAGGGCAACCATTCTAGTTGGCATGCCAATTATAAAGGACCAACTTGTTTTAATTCTGCAACTTATGTGAAGAGACATGATTGAGGTGTACAAAATTATGCATGGTGTGCATAAAGTGGACAATGAGAAGCTATTTTCCCTTCCCAAAATACTAGAACCAGAGGTCACCCAATGAAACTGAATACTGGAAGAATCAGGACAGACAAAAGCTTTTTTTTTTTTTTTTTAACACAACATATAATTAAACTTTGGAATTCACTACCACGAAAAGTGGCACTGGCTACCAGCTTGGCTGGCTTCAAAAATGGGTTGGATTTATTCATGGAAGTTTTGGGGTTCAAGGGATCTTAGCCTTGATGGCACTGGGGCTGCCTCTGAAGGCCATTTTCTGGAGACTGGTGGGCTTCTTTGTGCAGTTGGTTGGCCACTGGAAGAACAGATTACTGGACTAGATGGGCCAGGGGTCCCATCCATCAGGGCATTACTTATAGTCTAATGCTATTGGGTAGGTTTCTTCCCCTACTCCCCAAAAAACCAGCACAGATCGTAATTTTACAGGATGAATGCAACATGCCCTTAAATCATACTTCATTCACATTTACATTCCAGTTAAAATTTTTCTCAGTCTATTATTATTCAACAGCTTTGTTGAAATTTAGTGAAAATAATCAAATTCTGGACATATGCCAAAAACAGCTATTGAGCTGAATCACCTGGTGGGATATTGGGGAAGGTGGGCTCAGAAACCCACCTATGGGGTGTGCTGAGGAGTTTTCTGGGCATCTGGAGGATAAAATCCGCAGGGAGGCAGGACCCATTCAATTAGTCCGCCCCCAGCGACTGATGGACCCGGCTGGGTTTCAGAGGGAGCTGGGGGTTATACCCGAGTCTCTCCTGCATGGTCCAGCGGAGGCCCTGGCTGCTGCCTGGAATAGGGAGGTGGCTGGAGCCTTGGACATGATTGCGCCTGTGCGGCCTCTCTTGCCCACCCAAACTGGGCGGCCCCTGTGGTTTACGGATGAGCTGAGGGTTTTGAGGAGGGTTAAGAGAAGTCTAGAGCACTGCTAGAGGAAGACAAAAGCCAAACCCAACCAAACACAAGCTAGAGCCGTGATTAAGGCCTACCTTGTGGCGGTAAGAGTGGCGAAGCGCCAGTACTTCTCCGCTCTTATCGCATCCGCAGAATGCTGCCCGGCGGCCCTGTTTAAGATTACACAATCCCTTTTAGGGAAAGGGGAGTCAGAAATCCATCTACAGGGCCGTGCTGAGGAATTTCCAGGGCACCTGCAGGATAAAATCGCTCAGATCCAGACCAAGTTGGACTCCAAGTGTGAGACAGAGTCACAGGAGATACCCAGGGAACATACTTACCAGGTTATCTGGGACCAGTTCGATCCTGTTGAACCCAAGGAAGTGGACAGGATCCTTTGGACTGTAAATACTACCACGTGCCAATTAGACCCATGCCCCCCCTGGCTGGTGAAAGCGCGGGAGGTGACATGAGGCTGGGTCCAGGCGATAGTAAATACATCCTTGAGAGAGGGGGTGTTCCCAGCAGCCTTTAAGGAAGCGCTGCTGCGCCCCCTCAAGAAACCATCGCCGGACCCTACTATACTAGACAATTTTCGCCCAGTCTCCCACCTCCCCTTTTTGAGGAAGGTGGTTGAGAAAGTGGTGGCTTTGCAGTTCCAGAAGATTCTGGATGAAACGGATTATCTAGACCCCTTTCAGTCAGGTTTCAGGCCCGGTTATGGGACAGAAACGGCATTGGTCACACTTATGGATGACCTCTGGCGGGAACGAGATGGAGGCAGTGTATCCATCCTTGCTCTTCTAGACCTCTCAGCGGCTTTCGATACCATTGACCGTGGTATCCTTCTGGACCGACTTGGGGAGTTGGGGATGGGCGGCGTGGTTCTGCGCTGGTTCACCTCCTTCCTCCAGGGTCGGTCTCAGTTGGTGTTGATAGGGAGCAAGAGATCCAGCCCACAGCCCCTCCTTTGTGGGGTGCCGCAGGGTTCGGTACTCTCTCTGCTCCTTTTTAACATCTACATGAAACCACTGGGCAAGATCATCTGTCACTACGGGGTGAAGTATCATCAATATGCAGATGATACCCAATTATACATCTCCATCCCAGGTGAAGTAAGTGATGCTGTGGCCACCCTTTCTGAGTGCCTGGGGGCTGTGGGGGCCTGGATAGGGGACAACAGCTTGAGGCTGAACCCGGGGAAGACAGAGTGGGCTGTGGATTAATGGCTCCTCAATTTCTGGGAAATTGTCATCTTTAGTTCTGGATGGGGTTGCACTGCCCCAGACAGACCCGGTGCGTAACTTGGGGGTCCTCCTGGACTCACGGCTCCTGCTCAAAGAGCAGGTGGCAGCCGTGGCTAGGAGGGCCTTTGTGCAACTTCATGTTGTGCACCAGTTACGTCCCTTCCTGGAGCGAGAGGCCCTTCAAACGGTCACTCACGCCCTGGTTATCTCCCATATAGACTACTGCAATGTGCTCTACATGGGGCTACCCTTGAAGAGTATCCAGAAGCTACAGCTGGTGCAAAATGCAGCTGAGCGGGCGATCTTGGGTTTCCCAAGATCAGCACACGTCACTCCTTTGCTCCGTGAGCTGCATTGGTTGCCAGTATGCTTCCGGATCCAATTCAAGGTGTTGGTCATCACCTTTAAAGCCCTACATGGCACGGGTCTAGGTTACCTAAGGGACCGTCTCCTCCCCATCACATCAGCCCGTCCCACCCGGTCGTGCAGAGAGGGCATGCTATGGACCCCGTCTGCAAGAGAATTCCATCTGGTGGGGTCCAGGAGGTGGGCCTTCTCTGCAATATCACCTGCCCTTTGGAATATCCTTCCCCCAGAAGTGAGATTGGCTCCCTCCCTCCTGGACTTTAGGAAATAGCTAAAGACCTGGTTCTGTAATTATGCCTGGGGCGGGAGAGAGAGTAGGGATGGTTAGTTTCTTAGAAGGACCCAGCTCTGCCTGCAAATCATAAAGAACTTTCAGCCATCGAGGTTTTTATTATATTTATTGTATTATGTATTATAGTGCTTCATAGTTTTATATTTTTATTTATGTTTTATTGTAAACCGCCCAGAGTCCCTTTTGGGAGATGGGCGGTGATAAATTTGATTAATAAATAATAAATAAATTAATTAAATCACTCAGATCCATTCCAAGTTGGATGCTAAGCATGTAGCAGGGTCTGAGGAGATGCCTGGGGAATGTACTTACCCTGTTATCTGGGAACGGTTTGATACTGCTGGGCCTGAGGAAGTGGACAGGGTTCTTGGGTCTGTAAACACCACCACAACTAGATCCCTGTCCCTCCTGGGTAGTGAAGACAGCTTGGGAGATGACGTGTGGGTAGGTCCAGACGATGGTGAATTCATCCTTAGGGGAGGGAGTGGTTCTGGCAGCCTTTAAAGAGGCACTGGTGCACCCCCTCCTCAAGAAACCATCACTAGACCCTACCATTCTGGACAATTTCAGTCTCCCACCTTCCTTTTTTAGGGAAGGTGGTTGAGAAACTGGTGGCACTGCAGCTCCAGAGGGTTCTGGATGAAATGGATTATCTGGACCCCTTTCAGTCAGGTTTCAGGCCCGGACACAGGACGGAGACAGCTTTGGTCACACTTATGGATGACCTCTGGCAAGAGCAGGATGGTGGCAGTGCATCCATCCTGGCTCTCCTTGACCTCTCAGCAGCTTTCAATACCATCAACCATGGTATCCTTTTGGGGAGGCTCAGGGAGTTGGGGGTGGATGGCATGGTTTTGTGCTGGTTCACCTCCTTCCTCCAGGGCCAGTCCCAATCAGTGTTGTTAGGGAGCGAGAGATCAGGCCCTTGGCCCCTCCGTTGTGGGGTCCCGCAGGGCTTGGTGCTTTCTCCGCTCCTTTTTAACATCTACATGAAACCGCTGGGTGAGATCATCCATCACCATGGGGTGAGGTATTATCAATATGCGGATGATGCTCAATTATACATCTCCATCCCAGGTGAGGTAAGTGAGACTGTGACTGCCCTCTCTCAGTGCCTGGGGTCTGTGGGGGTCTGGAAGGGGAACAACAGGCTTCAGATGAACCTGGTAAGATGGAGTGGCTGTGGGTGGGGGACTCCCAGGTATCTGGGAATTTGCTATCTTTGGTTCTGAATGGTTGCACTGCCCCAGACAGATCCAGTGCGGAACCTGGGGGTTCTCCTGGACTCACAACTCCTGCTGAAAGAGCAGGTGGCAGCCATGGCCAGGGGAGCCTTTGCACAACTTCATGTTGTGCGCCAGTTACGCCCCTTCCTGGATCGGGAGGCCCTTCAAATGGTCACTCATGCCCTGGTCATCTCCCGTACAGACTACTACAATGCGCTTTACATGGGCTACCCTTGAAGAGTATCCAGAAGCTACAGCTGGTGCAAAATGTGGTCGTGCGAGCAGTCATAGGAACCCCAAGATCCGCACATGTAACACCTTTGCTGCACAAGCTGCACTGGGTGCCAGTTTGCTTCCGGGTCCAATTCAAGGTGTTGCTTATCACCTTTAAAGCCCTACATGGTATGGGTCCAGGTTACCTGAGGGACTGCCTCACCCCCATTACATTGACCCATCCACCAGATCAGGCAGAGAGGGCATGTTGCAGATCCAGTCCATAAGGGATTGCCGATTGGCAGGGTCCAGGAGGAGGGCCTTCTCTGCCATAGCACCCACCCTTTGGAACAAGCTACCCCCAGTGGTAAGACAGCCCCCCCCTCTCCCGGCCTTTCAGAAGGGAGTAAAAACTTGGCTATGCCATCTGGCCTGGGATGGGACGGGGGACAGCTCTTCATGGGGGTGGTTGGCCCCCATGAGGGTGCCAGGATAAGATCTCATTGTCCATTCTGAATTTTATATTTTATATTTATATTGTATTTATATGTTTTTATATTATTTTTATTCTTTGTAAGCCACCCAGAGTTGTCGTATGAGAGATGGGCAGCAGAGAAATGTAATTAATTAATAAACAAACAAACAAACGCTGTCTGTTCCAATGCAAAACCAGTATGATTGTGTCTAAGAGCATCTTTTTTTTAGATAAGACTGGAACTGGAATTTCATGGTAAATGCTCTTGGTTGGAAATAAAAGAGCACTTTTATTGAAAGAAAGAGTATTTAAGCCAAGTCAGGTTTTAACTTCGTTAATGTCCCAACTATTGACAAAGAGATATATACCTGAACTATGGGCATCACTGAGTGATTTCAACATGGCATTAAAAGGTAGAAGCTATGCATATCTTCTATTTTGTTGTCGTTACAGGTAGTCCTTGTTTAGTGGCTGCCTTGTACAGAGACCGTTCTTTGCAACCAATCCTCACCTTTACAACCTTTGCAGGTCTGTAAAGCAAAGGAAACCTGAAGTAAGATCATAAGCACAACTGCAGTTCCACTTAGTGACCACGTTGTGTAACAACTGAGTTGCCAGCCCCAAATGCGGTTGCTAAACGAGGACTACCTATACTGCTGTTTTAAAATACACTAATGGAACTATGCCATTTAGTTTAGTATTTAGGAAGGAGTTATTTACCTTGCTGAAATTAATCAGAGCAGCTACAACAAAAACAAAGAGGACTGCATTCTTTATTCCATGCATTAGGCTTTTTATACAATGGGCAATGGACTGCTTTGCTTCTTAAATTTACAGAACCTGCTGAGCTTGCAAAATATGTCCAATTCAAATGGTGGGTCACGTTGCAAGTTTAATGCCATTCCCTCCCTAAAGTTTTCCTCCTTTTTCAGCACGGAAAACACAATTCTGCACACAGGCAATCGGCATTCGTTAAACAAAGGCACTGAGAAGCATCTGCTCTGCTCTCTAATAGTAAACCTTTTATTCCTGCTAAAACTGTTGTTGACTGCTGTGCGCTAAGTGACCATACCACCTGCCTTGCAGTTTCTTCTTTAGTGCTTGCCCTGTTTGAGAGCTCTCGCTTGATTACTTTGCAGAAACAAGACTTTGGTTGCTACTCTTGCCCAGATTTAAAATCCCATTTTTTAGATGTTCGTTTGAGAAAGGAAGCAGCTTCAGACTGTCTGCTCTTTTGTTAAATGATGATGGGCATAAGGAGTAACAATTCCTGGAAGGCATTAAAATATAAAGCATTCTTACAGGTCCAAATCGAGGGGAAATGGATTTAGTGATTTCTGGTGAGAAGTTCAGTAGCAAAAACATTATGGAATACTAACCCTGCATACATAACATTGTCAAACATGTATTGTCCATGTTCTGTATCCTAGTTAGAGGCATTCTCTTTAAGGTGTAGAACTAGCGGTACTGCAGAAGCTACAGCTGTGCCTATGTTGATGGACTGTGCTGCAGTGGGAAAATTATCTTTATCCAGGCCCATCAGAAATACGAAAAACTGTAAGTGGTAGTTAGGGGAATTCCAGTGTTCCATTGTGTTTACTCCTGTTGTTCAGCATAGTACTTTCTGGAAAGCTTCAGAGTAGAACCACCAAGATTTGTGACCCTCCTGAGCTTAACATGTATGGTTCCTATCATTGTGCATGAAAACTGGGTGGCAGAAAGTTTTTCATCAGTTCCACAGTGAAAGTTAGGTAATTTAGGAACTTCCTTCCTTTGCTGAAGGCCTGACTTATGCCTCCCCCATGAGATTTGGAGGGCCCCAACCCTTTTGGCCTTCCAGAAGAACATTAAGATGTGGCTTTTTCTCCAAGCATTACAGGAACCCAATATACATGTGTCTGTCTTGTTGAGTAGTTCAGTTTTCTTTTGTATTGGATTATTTTTAACTTTGTTCCATTATGGATTTTTTAATATACAGTATATGGGTGTATTGTGTTTCTGTTTTGTTTTTGGTGGGGGTTGTGGACTGGTTGTTAGTGGCCCAGATTTATGTATTTAAAATGGACAGCATATAAGTTTTCTAAACAAATGAATAAATAAATATAATTTATTGGGCAGAGATACTTCAAATGTTCAGAACTGGATCATGTCCACCCATTATGGCTTTCCATTTTTCAGTCACTTAAGTAAATCCATACTTGATGCAAAATTTGTTCCTGACTGGCTAGCTCCATTCAAAATTTATACTAATTGTGAAAGTAAATGAACTAAAAATAAGCCCTGGAAGAACAGAAAGTTCCAAACCTTCTGAGGAAAAAGTGATACAGATATAATAGAAAGGGTTTGGGGAAAATAAAAATTATAAGCTTTTGACTTCTTGTATAGGAGCAACTTTGATGAAGCTTGAATTCTCTTTGATGAAGCTTGAATGCAGTGTTTTCAGTCAATACTTCTGTGCTGTTTTATTTCATTTTGGATCTCAAGAACAGGCTCACAAGTCCAGGTAGATGTCATGTTCACCGTTTCAATGTGCTTGGTACATCGTAACGTTTCACATGTCATTTGCCTGATACGGGTTTGATCTCGGGAGGGAGGAAGATTCCTCTTCGGGGAGTTGTAATCTGTTGGCTGCTGGGTTGGAATGTGTTTGGGTTATCTCATGTGTTCAAGGTTGCTTTCCTAGGATGTGTGGAAAGCGGTTACCAGCACCTGGGAGGGGGGTGGTTGCTATGGCCGGTAGAGGGGAGGGATTACGATTGGAGCCGAGGGTTTTTAGCTTGTATTTGGCGCGCTTTTAGTCATTCTCAGCTTTCTCTGTATTTGCCCTAATTTCCCTAATAAATCAGATTTCATTTAAGTAACCTCTTGTGAGTCTGAGTGTTTGGGGTAGGCAACCATTACATAAAGCTGAGAATCCAAAACTTCAAATCCCGCTGGCCCCTATCCAGGAAAAGAAAGGTTCTTTCGATCCTGTGAGGGAGAGTGCTGGCGATGACTGATCCAAGTGTGCTACTCGTGGAGAGTGATGGGTCGAGCGAGGGAGAGCCCGACTCTACCATGATGCGACCCGACAGAGCCCCCCTGGGAGAACTCTCAGCGATTCGGGAGGAGGCGAGTTCGGGGTCTGAAGGCGAAGCTGCGGGCATGAAAACCGCGCCAGAGACCACGGTCACGACCCCGGGCGAACTGGTCACCTGGGACGACAGTCGTGGGGACTTCTCAGAGGCGAGGGGCTCGTCCTGGAGGCAGAGATACCTGCTGTCCCCAATGGTGGTACAGGTGCCACCGGGGGGGGGGGGCTCCCCCACTCCAGACCGAATTCGGGTGCTAGAGTCGAAGATGGACTCCCTGGAGCTCATTCTGCAGAAAATGAGCATGGACCTGAGTGCGCTGAAAGATGTGCGGGAGGGGTCAAGCCAGCGGCATTCGACCCCTTCCTCTCAGACACAGTCTCCGGAATGGAGAAGGGGAGCTCGCCCAAGAGAGGGGGACCGGGCTCCCAGGGTGGAACTAGCGTCGCCGCTCGTCCCTGAGCGGAGGCAGCCGGGAGCTGTCAAAGCAGCTGAACCGCAAGTGGGGGGGCGCGGCCCGCTGGGCAGAGAACTGAGGGACTTCTCTGTCAAGTTCGATGGAGACCCGACAAAACTCTTGTTCTTTCTGATGAATGCCAAGGCGTACATGGAAGAGTGGGGGTCGCTCTTTCGCTCGGAAAAAGCGAAAATCATCACCATTGCCACCAAGCTTAAGGGGAGGGCAGCGGACTGGTATGTACAGATGTGCCAGTCGGAAGCCCCTGAACTGGAGAAATTTGACGAATTCCTCTGGGCCTTACAGCACCATTTCGAAGATCCACTAGCTAAGGAAAGGGCAAAGCGTGCCTTGAAAGAACTCAAGCAGGGATCGAGAACCGTGGCTGATTACGCGCTGCAGTTTAAAGCGCTAGCGGGGAAGGTGGAAGACTGGTCGCAGGCAACTGTAATAGAGTTGTTCAAGGATGGTTTAAACACCGAAGTGCTGCGCTGGTCGCTGGGACGAGATGATCCTGACAGCTTGTATGGGTGGATCCAGCTCACTGGTAAGGCTGAGCATGCCCACGAGGTGTTCACGCAGAGATGGGCGACGAAGTTGGGGTGGGATGGAAAACCCACCCGCCCTTCGGGCTCCTTTGGAAGATCTGGACAACGTTCGTGGGAAGAGGAGAAGGAGCACCGTTACGCGAAGGGGCAGTGCCTGCGCTGCGGCAAAGAGGGGCACCGCGCGGCGGCGTGCTCACGGGTGAAGGGCGAGGACCGGCAGGGAAAGTCAACTGTGAAGTCCCCCTCTCTGCTGAGAAAAATGAAAGCAGCAGTGGCTGACAGCGAGTTGGAAAGCGTGCCGTTCTACGGGGACGAGGGTGAGCCTGAATTGCTGCAGCCGGCGGGAAACGCCAGCCACCTGCTCTAAAGGGCGCTGCAGGGCAGGTGGTAGAGGAGGAGTGCGAGCCTGTGTCGGTGAGTGACAACTATCGCATTCTCACTGTGAAAGTAAAGTTGGGATCCCGCTCGAAGACGATAGAAGTGTGGGCGATGATTGATTCTGGGTGCTCACGGTGCTTAATGCATCCCAACGTGGTGGCTGCCTTGGAGTTGCCCACCTTTCCATTGCAACGACCCATAGCCTTCACCCAATTGGATGGATCCATGGCGGGAGGCAAACTGGTCACACATTTCACCGGTTTGGTAGCCTTGCAAATGGGTAGCCACCGAGAAGGGTTGTCATTTGTGGTAGCTCCGGTGGGGAGTCCTTTGGTGGTTTTGGGTGTCCCATGGTTGGTCCAGCAAAATCCTCAGATAAATTGGGTCTATCGAATTGTAACCTTTAGGGACGGATTTTATCAAGCACCGGAGGGGAATGAAGCCCCAGAGGAGGTGGTGGGGGTAGCGGCAGCTGCGACTCCGCAGTACCCAACCCCTCCTCTTGAGGGTCTACCGGAGGAATACCAGGCATTTGCTGATGTGTTTGGGGAGAAAGAAGCGGATCAACTGCCCCCCCATCGGAAAACTGACTGTGCCATTGAGCTGGTGCCTAACACCCAATTGCCTAAGCCAAAAATTTACTCAATGACTCAGAAGGAACTAACTTTGTTACGGGAGTTTGTGGACAAAAACTTGGCAAGAGGGTTAATTGAACCAGCTAGCTCGCCAGTGGGGGCACCAGTTCTCTTCCGCCCGAAGAAAGATGGGACATTAAGACTCTGTACCGATTTCCGTGGGCTCAATGCAGACTCAATATCAAATAAATATCCTTTGCCTTTGATAAAAGATATGTTATCACATCTGGCTAAGGGGAAAATCTTCTCCAAACTGGATTTAAGGGAAGCCTATTACCGTGTGAGGATCCGGGAGGGGGATGAATGGAAAACGGCATTCAATTGCCCGTTGGGAGCTTTTCAATATAAGGTTTTGCCGTTTGGTTTGGCTGGGGCACCTGGGGTGTTTATGCAATTGATCAATGAAGTATTACATGAACATCTGTTTAAAGGGGTATTGGTCTACTTGGATGATGTATTGATTTATACTGAAACTCTGGAAGAACATGTACAGTTGGTTAAGCAGGTGCTTCGCAAGCTCAGGAAAGCTGAGTTGTATGCCAAACTGTCCAAATGTGCATTCCATCAAACACAAATTGATTATCTGGGGTACAGGATCTCAGATAAAGGCATAGAGATGGATCCTGCTAAAATTCAGGCCATCCTAGAATGGGAGAGACCCCGCATCCGCAGGCAACTTGAAAGTTTCCTGGGGTTCAGCAATTACTACCGGTTGTTCATAAAGGGGTTCGCAGAAATAACTTTGCCCCTGACAGATTTTCTTCAGACGAAGGGGGTGGGAGAAACCCGCCGGGTAAGGAACCCAGGCGCCCTGCTTAGATGGACTCCGGCTTGTCAGATGGCGTTCGATAAGCTGAAGGAGTCTTTTACACAGGAGCCTATTTTGCAACACCCTGACCCCTCCAAGCCTTTTGTTGTTCAAGTGGATGCCTCTGATTATTCTATTGGAGCCCTGTTGTTGCAAGCAGATGGGGCAGGTTGTTTAAAGCCATGTGCCTACCTGTCCCGTAAATTCTCTGAGACGGAGAGACGTTGGCATGCGTGGGAAAAGGAGGCTTTTGCAGTCAAAGGGGCTTTGGACTCTTGGCGCCACTTGCTGGAAGGGGCTAATCATCCATTTGAGGTGTGGACTGACCATAAGAACTTGGAAGCCCTTAGTACCCCCCACAAGCTGAGCCCTAAACAAGTTCGCTGGGCTCAGTTCTTTAACCGGTTCAACTTCAAACTGAAGTTTATCCCAGGGAAAAAGAACTTCTTAGCAGACGCGCTGTCCAGGCAACCCCAGGACTCCAGCTCAGCGCCAGAGGTGGTCAGTACGCTGTGGACACAGCCACAACTGGGAATGCCGGCTGTGACCCGCAGTCAAGCCCGTGCGCAGCAGCCTGCCGGCAGTGATTCTGCCCCGCAGGGCACCTTGTCCATTTCATCTCAATTGCAACAAAAGTTTCTAAAGGAGCTAAAAACTGACACTTGGTTGCTAGCAAATAGAGATAGTGTTACTTTTGACCGGGGATTCGCTTGGAACTCCAATCGTCTCTATGTCCCTGACGGCTTGCGAAAGGAGGTTTTACTCCGTTCGCACGATGATAAGGTTGCTGGGCATTTTGGCTTCGTGAAAACTTTGCACCTGGTTCGCAGACAGTTTTGGTGGCCTGCGTTGCGCAAGGATGTAAAGGATTATGTTGCGTCCTGTTCTGTTTGTGCTATGTCTAAACGCAAGGTGGGGAAGCCTCAAGACTTGTTGCAACCAGTGGCCAGTCCTGCTTGCCCCTGGGAGGAGGTTTCCATGGATTTCATAGTGGAGTTACCTCCCAGCCAACGAAAAACGGTTATTTGGGTAGTAAAAGACTATTTCTCCAAGCAAGCTCATTTCATCCCATGCGTCTCCATTCCTTTGGCACGACAGTTAGCCCGCCTATTCCTGGTACACGTGTACAGGTTACACGGATGTCCCTCCCACTTAATCTCTGACAGGGGCACACAGTTCACCTCTCAGTTTTGGCGGGCATTTTTAAAACTTTTGGGCACTAAACAGGCATTGTCCACGGCGTGGCATCCTGAGACTGACGGGGCCACAGAGGCGCTAAATTCAACACTAGAGCAATATTTGCATGCTTTCGTGAATTATCAACAAGACGACTGGGTTGACCTCCTTCCCTTTGCTGAGGTTGCCTACAACAACACCGTTCATCAAAGCACCGGTCAAACCCCTTTTCGCACTGTTCACGGCAGGGATTTTGTCCCAATCCCTGACTTGCCGCAGCCACCTGTCCCACCTGCTTCACCATCCGAATGGGCAACGCAGCTGGCAGATTCTTGGCCGGTCATCCAGCAGGCACTAGCGGACGCACAGTCTGCTTACAAACAGCATGCTGATAAGAAGCGTGCCCCTCACCCTTCATTTCGAGTGGGTGACATGGTGTACCTGTCTACCAAGTTCATCAAGTCCTCTCAACCATCGAAAAAATTAGCTCCAAAATTTGTGGGTCCATTTCCTATTGTGGCACAAATTAACCCAGTGACTTTTAAACTCGATTTGCCACATAATCTGAAACGCTTACATCCTGTCTTTCATTGCAGTTTGCTCAAACCCCTGACTCGCTCTGACCGCTGGCACGATCAACCTCCGCCGCCTCCTCCCATCATGACTGACGGGCAACAACATTTTGAAGTAAAAGAAATTCTTGACTCTCGCCAGCTTCGCAACACACTGCAGTACCTAGTTCGCTAGAAACATTTCCCCCACCCGGAATGGGTGGCCGCTCACAATGTGGCTTCCCCTATTCTTGTTCGTCGCTTCCATAATGTTTACCCCTCCAAACCGGGTCCTTAGCTATTTTTGGGGGGGCAGTATGTCATGTTCACCGTTTCAATGTGCTTGGTACATCGTAACGTTTCGCATGTCATTTGCCTGTGAATGTGTTTGGGTTATCTCATGTGTTCAAGGTTGCTTTCCCAGGATGTGTGGAAAACGGTTACCAGCACCTGGGAGGGGGGTGGTTGCTATGGCCGGTAGAGGGGAGGGATTACGATTGGAGCCGAGGGTTTTTAGCTTGTATTTGGCGCGCTTTTAGTCATTCTCAGCTTTCTCTGTATTTGCCCTAATTTCCCTAATAAATCAGATTTCATTTAAGTAATCTCTTCTGAGTCTGAGTGTTTGGGGTAGGCAACCATTACAGTAGAGGAATTAGTTCCAACTCCAAGTCTTTAGATTTGCTCTGTCTTGAGCAACCAGGACAATCAATTTTATCTTTCCATTCTGTTCCGTCCAGGAATAAATGGGCTGCTGCCCACTTCTCGGCATGCAGGCCAATTCAGGCTAATGGGAGGACAAGAACAAATGTACCAACCTTTGCAATACTGAATAAAAGAGCCAAAGACCAAAAGAAGGAATTGGAGTGTTTTCCCTTCTATTCTGAAAACAGCAATGGCCAGTGGAGGAAAAATGCATTCACTACTATAGGAATCTATTGCATATAAGTTCTAATTATATTGCATAGCAAAGCCTTCCTTTTCTGTATCTTTATCAGATCATTTCTTAGTGGAAGAAGTCCGAATTACATTCCAGTCCTTATAAAAGAATAAACGTCATAATACATGCTTTATATCTTCTCCCCAACTCTTCAATGAGCAAAGAGCTGCAGATGGGAGAAAAGAGAGTGACAGAATACAAGGGTTGGAAATGTCCTAGGAGATCATCTACTTTAACCTCCTGCCCAAGGCAAGAACCGCTGCTACAGATTCCTGGCTGACAGTCTTCAGCCTCTGTTTAAATACCTCCAGCAAAGGAGAGTCCACCATCTCTTGGGAAGTCTGCTCCATTCTTGAACAGCAGGTACCACTGGAGTGTGTTTTGATGTGGTCAATTGACTAATCAATAAAGTTATTCATTCATTGGAATGTCTGTGTGTGATGTCCATCCCAAATCAGCTTCCGTGTAATTTAAACGTTTTGTTTCTCATCCTTTCTTTGGGAGAAACTCTGAACAACTGTGACCCATCAACAACAGGACCAATCTTCAGGTACTTGAACAAAGCTGTCACATCTCCCTGCTACCTTTTCTTCTCCAGGCTAAATATACCCAACAACTCCACCCATTCCTTATAAGCTCTTACTTCCAAAGCCCCTTTTTACTAGTGTTTGGTTTTTCTCCTCCCACCCCTCCACTTCCCAGCTTTTACACTGCTGGCATAAATTCCAACCTGGAACTCACTGCCACCTGGAAGCCCGTTGGGGAAGGGATGGCAACTTTTCCAGCAAGAGGAGTGTTCAGTGATGTTCTACCCTACCTGAAGACTGCTGGGAGCACAGCTGGGGACCTAATGATGTTGGCACACTGAGAGGAGCTGATCCTTGTGTCCTTGTGCTAAGCAATCGGACTTCTTAAAAATTAATTTTGAGCAGGATTAAGAAAACAAGCTGGTGCCTTAAGCCCTCCAAATCAAAGAAAAATCAGCCCACTTTCAGAAAGGAAACTGTGGGTTTTAAGGGGTGCCTTGGGTCTCCTACATCTCTGCAAGTATTTATTTATTTATTTACCATGTTTACATGGCCACCCATCCCACACAAAGTGACTCCAGGCGGCATACAACAATGAGGTAAAACAGCAAATAGATTTTAAAAAACTATCATTATAAAAAGGATAAAAATTATTAAAAATAAAATTATCAAAATTCTTAAAATATACAAACCCCATGGAGAGAGCAAGAATATTAGTCATAGTGGAGCCATCTAAGAATGTCTCCAGTTCCCAAAGACCCCCAGGCCCGATGACATAACCAGGTCTTGAGGGACCTCCTAAACAATAGCAGGGAAGGAGCGAGCCTAACTTCGGGGGGTGGGGGGTCCACAACAAGGAAGCCATGACAGGGAAGGCCCGCCTCCTGGGACCCACCAAATGCAAGTCCCCGATGGATGGAACCAGTAGCATACCTTCCCTGCCAGATCTCATGGGACGGGCTGATGTAATCAGGGAGAGACAGTCCCTCAGATAACCCAGTCCCATGCCATGAAGGCATGAAGTCTTAAGATACCCATTAGGCTCCTCTAGCCCCTCTTCCCCCCTCCCAATGGGTCTGAAAACTGTATCCCCACCCACTTCAGAGTATACAGTACCTCTAAATGGGATGCTGGGAATTATAGATCTTAGGGGAATTCTGGCCTACAGGCTACTTCGGTATCTCTATTCCCAAGCAATGATAGATATATCTGCAGGTAAAAAAGTTCCTCCCCCCATTCCTGCCTTCTGAAATCAAGGTACAATAAGTCCTTCCTACTGTTGCACTAATAGGAAGTGCCGTTTTTCATCAGGTGCCTAGGAGAAGGAAAAAATCCTTATTTGAAAGAGGCTTTTGCATGCTGGAGCCTTCAGCTGCTTTCTCTTGAGCACAGACCACATGGAAATGAAATCAGTTTAAGAAACACGTTTACAGAGTCCAACCCCTTCCTCCATTTTGGCCACAGTGACAGCCCAGTCTCAACCACACTGAACGTGGCCAATTCCTCTGCTTCGTTCCTTTAGATTCCCATGCTTCTTTCCTGTAGAAAATGCCAAGAAAGGAAGCACCAATGGAGAAAAAGGACACTGGCTTTATAGTCTCTTCTGACCTTTGGGCTAGAATGAGAAAGTTGGTAGAATGCTTCACAATTTCATCCAAAAAGAAGTAAAGGAAAACAGGCCAGCCAGCCAGCCAGCCAGCATTTCATCCTTCCTCCACTGAACTTGTAATAAAAATGGAGCCCAGCAGCCTGAGACGAATTGGCTGTCAAAGGCAGAGAACGTGGACAGGGGGCATGCCTGCCAGAGCGCACACCACCAGCCACCTGGAACGTAGGCATTTGGGTAGGATGGGGTGAAGCGCAGCAGGCAGACTGCATTGCTCTGCTTGGTCCAGAGAAGAGGAAAAAATATGACTTTTCATGCAGAGCCAGAAGCTTCAGATGGAGGTTACCTCCCCAGCAGGTAAGGAGCAGGCTGAAAACATCATCCACACTTGCCTTCCCAAACCAGGAGGTGGCCATCCTCACACTGGGGCAAGCAGGAAGTGGGGATCAGCCATCAGACATTCCTTTTTGTTCACTATGAGAGAAAGGCAATGAGGAAAAAGCATGTTTTGAGAACCATGAACCAGGAGGAGAGTGATGAAGGGCTTCCTACCTGCAATTTTAGTATAATAGAGTGGTGAATGAAAAGTTATAATTGTGTTTTAAGGCACTTCTTTTCCTTCAGAGTTTCTGTCTTCACAGAGATTTGTCTGTCAAGGATTCTTCAAACATGGCAGAAGTTTCTGAGGATTCTCTAGCATACACTTTTGTGGCCTCGGTCACCTTATATGTGGGCTTCTCTAAGACCTTGATAGGTTTCCAAGCTAGTGAATGTTTAGTGCATCCCATTAAGACAATTAATATACATCCACTATCAAGATATATTTGTGCCTTTTGTAATATTGCGATGAACATCAACTTATGCAATAATTTAATCCTCATATATTTATATTATCAGGGAGTACTTTATAACAATTCACTTTGAGTAAAAGTAAGCAAGATCCACATTTTTCCTTATCTAATCCTAGCAGTAGGTCCCATCTGAGTTATAGGGAAACCTTGGTTAAATAAATTAAGAGTGTTCTCTAAATTCAGTGTGGACATATTACCAAGTACTATATTTTGGCTTTCTATGAGGACTTAGGGGGCAAATCGCATCATCTCACATTAATCCTTTGTACTGAAGCAAAATAAATACTTCACTAAAGGATTTATATTCAGCTCCATAATCCAATTAGCATAATTAGATTTAATTGGGCAATCCATCCCCATGACAGTTTGAAACTAGGAAGCAAGACTTATCACAATTCTGTGGAAATACTGGCTGCAAGAGTGTGATTCTCTGAATTCCAAAACCAAAGAAGTTTCTTGCTGTTTCGTTGGCTTCCAAGTTAAGTATCTGGGGGCACCAGACAATCTGCCTATTCCCAAAACAGCCTGCTTAACAAAGGTTTTAGCCAGAGCTTTCTCCCCTTTGTTTAATAAAAGATATTTGGTCACAGATGAGGAGCACTTCATCTTTGTGATGCCCTGGTTATAAAATATTGTGCCCAGGGATATTCAGTCTAACTTCTCAGAGCCAGCCTAAACAATATATCCTACTCCACCAAGCTTCTGACTACATTATTTTCAGTGAATGCTGTGCTTTATGTGCTTCTTTACTATGAATGCAATTTTGTCCTCCTGATACCTTTGTCTATTACAAAGGTTTTTTTTCAAAAATCTCTTATAGTTCCACAGTTTTTTTTATTAATTTATGTTTTGTGCTTCTTAGCCAATTTGAAACCTCTGTGACAGAAAAGTGAGCAGATCACTTTTGAAAGTAATAATAAATTAAATGAAATATTTTAGAAACTATCAATGTTATTTGAGGAAAAAGGTAATGCAGTATTTGAAGATGCCAGGTACCAAGACGAGACACTTTCCTTTTTCTCCCCTGTTGCAAAAAGTCACACTTACGTCAAACTCGTTCAGGGCTGCAGCAAGCTCCCCAATTCCAGTGTGCCCCTTGTTCTCGTCGGTAGGTGAGGTGGCCTGAGCTGCATTGGAAATCCCAGCAATGGCTTCTTGGACTTGTTTGAAGACATAATCCCTGTTGGCTCTGGTGGCTGCAACATCAGGGTGGCGGAGGAAAGCTTGCGAAGCAGTGTACAGCATCGTTGCATTTTTCTTCAAGGCACCACGAGCTGCAGCCATTTCATCTCTACAGTGGGGATCCTTTAGCTCCTATTTGAAATAAAAAATAAATAATAGACACCAACACGCACATGCATGTTCAATCTACAGAATTTTTAAATCAGTGCCTCTGCAGAGGAACCAACTATTATTGAAAAGAAGTTGTCTTGGTCACAAAAGTACATGGGAGCCTCCAAGCCATTCCAAACTGCTCAATCCACCAGGGATGAACCAGACCTAAAATGTGGACAAAGATGCTCAAAGCAGATGCCTCTGAAGACAAAGGTGTAAATGCTCAGTGGAATGAAAAAGAAAAATAATGGGGAAGGTGAATTAATTGGATATGTGTTCAGAATCTTAAGCAATGTTCACCAACAAAAATTGGCTGAGAGAATATATCATCAATCTTGGCTCTCTAATGCAGTGTTTCTCAACCTTGGCAACTTCAAGATGTGTGGACTTCAACTCCCAGAATTCCCCAGCCAGCAAGGCTGGCTAGTAATTACTGGCTACTATAGTAATTGAAATTCTTAATAAAATTATATTTGAACATTAAAAAAAAAAAAAATTGCCTTCAGCTGAAAACTTCCATCTGAAAACAAATAAAAACCACTTGTATGATTTTGTTCAGGTCACCCAATGCATGTTACAGATAATAAAATCATGTTTACCACTTGGGAGAAAACAGTGCCCATAGTAAGGGCATTTGGCTGCTTATAGGTCTCCTTGTTAGCCTCTAACCCATCTGTTATTTATTAGTAGATGAACGTGGGCTGAAGAACAGCTTCCCCATGTACACATTTGTACATTTCAGAATGGTTTCAGAATTGGGAATCTTTGTTGTCTATTTCCTGTGCTGCCAAAACTTATTCTTTCCAGAATCTGAATGTGTCTCCCAGCAACAGGTAGTCATTATCTGGCTCCAGCAGAGCAGGCAGAGGATCACCCTTTTAAGCTGAGCTGGACAAGAACCACTGATTACATTGCCATTCTCTTTCCACAGCTGGCTATAGAACAGGGATTATAGTGGTCTCTCCAGAAGATCTGGCTGTTGGTTCCAGAAGCACCCAGAAGCTTTAACAGATGTATCCTACACAAACAGTTCACAGGAAAAGTGACTGTGAATCTGGCAGTCCTCCCATGGAAGGTCTTCATCTCCCCTGCTGCAACAGGGCTTCCAAACTGGGAATCTGAAGGGCGAGTCCTGTCCAGCACTAGATATATCTGCTTTCTGAGGCCTGGGACTCCATTTCAGTAATTTGGGGTATGAAGGTGCAAAAGAGCCACCAATAAACAGGATAGGCATCCTGGGTAAATAAAACCTTCCAATCATAAAAACACATCAACAACAGGGCTAGCCTAAACTCCTGACCCAAATATCTGGGGAAACTGATGAAAACCTGAGTCATTCTACAGTTTACATAGGATGCCCTTTCTATATACCCACCTGTTGCCTTCTAGCAGCTACGTAGTTAAGCTTCACCATCTCTTTTCCAAATTCTTTGAAGCGGTTCGCAAGGTCTTGTTCGTTGGTGGCATTCTTCACAGCTTCTAAGGCTTCCTCTACCTGCAGTAGAGGAAGTTAAGAGAGTTGGGGGTGTTCAGCCTATCATTTTCAAATCTTCATTGCATTACAAGGCAGCATTGGAACTCTGGGGCGTATCCTCCAAATGAGATGAAGTGATCACCATGAAACTATGCTATGGGTATTTCCAACTGGATACAGCTCCACTGTATGTTTATAAATTTCCATATGGCGAATACAACATGCCTCCTAGTTTCCTATATTACGGAATATAAACTGCTACTGCTAAATCAGGCTGGCTGGATGAGACTGCATTCCTGTGAAAGCATGTTCCACAGTACAGGAGCACCCTCAACCCCTCAGTGACAGCTGTGGTGAAGCTTTATGCATTCAGGTCTACTGCATAGAGCCTATATTGATGGGGATGGCCCATAAATATTGTAAAATAAATAAATAAATTAGCAGCCGTGAATATTCCTAAACTGATCAAACTTGGCAGCAAACATCCATGCCTCAGTTACAGCCCAACTTCACTACTGTAATGCACTCCATATAGAGCTACCTTTGAGGAATATTTGAAAGCTCAAAGGGCTGAAAAATTAGCAAACCGGGCTGGTAATTAGGCCTGTGTTGAGTGACCCATGCTGGTTGTCAATAGATGTTTTAACTTTCAAAGCCTGAAACAGCTTAGGACCTGATTCTCTGACTATCTACCTATCTCAATACCAACCTTCTTGCCGTTAGGACCCACAGGAAAGATTCTCTTAAAGATGTCCTCCTGTGTTTCATTCAATGCCCTCATTGTCTTTAACAAATGAATTAATGCTCCCTCCTTAACAATTCTATTTTTGGGGTTTGAATGAGTTCAAACTGATTTCAACTGTTTTTTTTTTTTTTGTTTGTTTATTTATTAGCTGATTGATTGAGTCATTCATTTATTCAACTTATGTACTATTCCCATTTTCAGAGGCCCTGGGTAGCTCAAGGTTTTCATGGCTTGTCAAAAATGTAATAGGGAAGGATTAGTTCATATATCCAGAAGTAGGATGTCGAAAGGAGGTTCCACACTATGTTCTATTTTTTTTTTTTTTACCATTAGCTTCCTTGCATAGATAAATTGGACAAAAAGTAAATATTCTATCCAGGAAACCACAAAATCCAGATGCTAAAAAAGCCCATTCATAAGCCCCCTTTTTGCAGGGCATATTTTGAACCCTACTGAGATGCCTTGCACAAGAAAAGCCCATGCTCAATCCTATATCATACTAAAGCAGGTCTGTCACTGAAAATGAACCAAAATCTAGTACTTACTCTGAATATATGGGAGTTGCTTACATTAGGCTCTCTCACAAGACTGTAGTGCCAAGTCACTACCTCAAATAACAACTTCCAATGGGAAATAATAGCCTGTGACTCTCTTCTTCACACAACTGAAAGAAGTACACATATAGGATGGTTTCCATGTGAAAAATAAATAAATTTGATTGGCTCTTCAAATCTAAGAATCGACAGATGCCTGCTTGTACCACACAGTGTACAAAAATTAGTAATGGGTTTTGCCACATCTACATTGCAAAGGCAATCAAGCAAGGGAAGCCACTTCAGCTATGCCATGGATTTCGTATCTATTTCTAGCAACAGAGACTACAACTGAGGCAGCTCAAAATAAAGCAACAGCAGGAAAATAAGAACTGTTATTAACCTTTAGTTGTTGACATGTGTGTTTTTACTCACTCAATACAGACCTATTTTCTCCCTACAATTTGTAAAAGGCAGGCAGGCAAGAATACCTACCCAACATTGTTCAAGCTTCAACTTCATAAGAAAAACGACTCTGATCATATTATTATTGCAAAAAAAAAAAACAACAGTAATGATAAACTGTCACAACAAAGGATATCTCAGAATGGATTACATAAAAGCTGGCAATATTACAAAAATTAAAATGCTGATTGAAAACTGCAATCTGAGATCAAACCATTAGTTAGCCTGCCATGATCTCTTGACAAATCAGATTAAGTTATACAAATTATCCTGTTGTCTTCATAGTGCTTGTGGACTATCACTTTGTGCATTAGTCTAGAATGTTTCCAGATATAAATGACAGATTGGCCAGAAACTCCCTGGATTTTCCATTTCCCCATTTTTTGAAGACAAAAACATTTTACTTCCTCCATTGTGATGCATTTCATCTCTGCTCTGAGATTTCTCATAAAGATTCTGGCAGACCAATAGGAAACAATGATATAAATGATGCTGAAAAACACATTAGATCTGTTAAGACACCACAGCACCCAGTTAAGTTTTCTGGGATTGGTATTTATCTATGATGGCATAGAGGGTAGGTAATTCATTTATCACCCTCTGCCATTCTTCCAAGCTTGCCACTCTCCTCCTACCATAAGGAATAGGCCATGGTTGTCAGGGACTTTCCATCCCACACTGAGCTATCGGCTGGACTATATGACACTAAGATCCTTTCAAACTCCTTGAGTCTATCTTTCTCCCAATTTTTCAGCAGGTTCTTGATCCACAATAAATAGTTCATCCTAAAAAGACACATACTGATGCAATGCCATGGATCATTCCAAATGCCTTTTGAAGTCATGAGAATATGAACCTTCCCTGTACCACCATTCCCTCAGAACTTCTACTTGCAGACCACTGGATTCCTGGCACATAAATCCATTCATTTTTAGCATGGTTATTGGGAGATGGTTGGAAGGCACCTGAGTGATCTACTGAAAGAGATCACCAAAACAGGAGCCCAGTTATTAAGTGGGAGATTAGACTCTTGTCTCAGGTCAAATCCCAAGTTGGCATAACAAGCAAGCTGAGGTAGCTTTTCTATTTCTATGATTAATCTGTTCCCAAGTAATTAGTTATAATTAAGCAGAGATCACAGCAGGACAGCAATTTCTTCACACAGAAAACTATCAATAGGCAAGCATACAAGGCAACAGTTACAGCTATATACATTGATTTAAGATGCCCTCTGTCTGAGTCAATGGATAAAAACTTTAATATTTTAAAATGCCAGCATAGATAAATATTAATCCTCAGGAAATTCTCTCAGCAGGAGCAAGCATTTAGAATGGATTTCTCAGGGAATATTGTTACAATATTAGTGCTCTGCATTTTTATGTCAATATTGAAGAATATCATAAAAGCTCTCAGCACTTCTCAGTTGGTAGAAAGACTTTAAGCATTCAGCCCTATTTCTTTAACGGCAGCATAGAAGTGTTTTATTATTGCATTTTACCATAATGCAAAACAGACTGGGTTGCATTATGGTAAAATGAAAAGTGTGGCATTTGGGAAACATCTAAGTGCTTGCAACTGGAAAATTGATGGGGTTAATATTGGGCAAGTCAAGAATTTTAAATATTTAGGAATCAATTTTAACAAGAAAAGTTCCTGGGTTGGTCACCAAACACAAATGAAAGTAGGCTTTTAATCATCTCAAGCTGTTATAAGTTATTACAAATTGTCTGCCTATTTCAAGCATTAAAGTTAGTGCTAGAAAACTAACAGTGCTTATAATTCATGGAGAATTACAGGATGTAACTAATTTAACAGTATTAACATTTTTAGAAGCTCACTTAGAAACTATCTGCCATTAGCACAACCCCTGCAGCAATACAGAATCAACAGATCAAAGAACTGTGAATTACTGTTTGTAAGTAGTTTACAGACAAAATGAGAACCATAAACTAGAATTCTGCTGGGAAACAATTAACAGTAGATTAAAAAAGAATTAATTAGATTTGGAGATTACTTTTTTTAAACTACAAAATTGTCACAATAATGTTGTTGTTTATTCGTTTAGTCGCTTCCGACTCTTCGTGACTTCATGGACCAGCCCACGCCAGAGCTTCCTGTCGGTCGTCAACACCCCCAGCTCCCCCAGGGACGAGTCCGTCACCTCTAGAATATCATCCATCCATCTTGCCCTTGGTCGGCCCCTCTTCCTTTTGCCCTCCACTCTCCCTAGCATCAGCATCTTCTCCAGGGTGTCCTGTCTTCTCATTATGTGGCCAAAGTATTTCAGTTTTGCCTTTAATATCATTCCCTCAAGTGAGCAGTCTGGCTTTATTTCCTGGAGGATGGACTGGTTGGATCTTCTTGCAGTCCAAGGCACTCTCAGAATTCTCCTCCAACACCACAGTTCAAAAGCATCGATCTTCCTTCGCTCAGCCTTCCTTATGGTCCAGCTCTCGCAGCCATATGTTACTACAGGGAACACCATTGCTTTAACTATGCGGGCCTTTGTTGTCAGTGTGATGTCTCTGCTCTTAACTATTTTATCGAGATTTGTCATTGCTCTTCTTCCAAGGATTAAGCGTCTTCTGATTTCCTGACTGCAGTCAGCATCTGCAGTAATCTTTGCACCTAGGAATACAAAGTCTTTCACTGCTTCTACATTTTCTCCCTCTATTTGCCAGTTATCAATCAAGCTGGTTGCCATAATCTTGGTTTTTTTGAGGTTTAGCTGCAAACCAGCTTTTGCACTTTCTTCTTTCACCTTCATCATAAGGCTCCTCAGTTCCTCTTCACTTTCAGCCATCAAAGTGGTATCATCTGCATATCTGAGATTGTTAATGTTTCTTCCAGCGATTTTAACTCCAGCCTTGGATTCTTCAAGGCCAGCTTGTCGCATGATGTGCTCTGCATGCAAGTTGAATAGGTAGGGTGAGAGTATACAGCCCTGCCGTATCCCTTTCCCAATCTTAAACCAGTCTGTTGTTCCGTGGTCTGTTCTTACTGTTGCTACTTGGTCGTTATACAGATTCTTCAGGAGGCATACAAGATGACTTGGTATCCCCATACCACTAAGAAATTGCCACAATTTGTTATGGTCCACACAGTCAAAGGCTTTAGAATAGTCAATAAAACAGAAATAGATGTTTTTCTGAAACTCCCTGGCTTTTTCCATTATCCATCGGATATTGGCAATTTGGTCTCTAGTTCCTCTGCCTTTTCTAAACCCAGTTTGTACATCTGGCAATTCTTGCTCCATGAACTGCTGAAGTCTACCTTGCAGGATCTTGAGCATTACCTTACTGGCATGTGAAATGAGTGCCACTGTTCGATAGTTTGAACATTCTTTAGTGTTTCCCTTTTTTGGTATGGGGATATAAGTTGATTTTTTCCAGTCTGATGGCCATTCTTGTGTTTTCCAAATTTGCTGGCATATAGCATGCATTACCTTGACAGCATCATCTTGCAAGATTTTGAACAGTTCAGCTGGGATGCCGTCGTCTCCTGTTGCCTTGTTATTAGCAATGCTTCTTAAGGCCCACTCAACCTCACTCTTCAGGATGTCTGGCTCTAGCTCACCGACCACACCGTCAAAGCTATCCCCGATATTGTTATCCTTCCTATACAGGTTTTCTGTATATTCTTGCCACCTTTTCTTGATCTCTTCTTCTTCTGTTAAGTCCTTGCCATCTTTGTTTTTGATCATACCCATTTTTGCCTGGAATTTACCTCCAATGTTTCTAATTTTCTGGAAGAGGTCTCTTGTCCTTCCTATTCTATTGTCTTCTTCCACTTCCGCGCATTGCTTGTTTAAAAATAATTCCTTATCTCTTCTGGCTAACCTCTGGAATTTTGCATTTAATTGGGCATATCTCCCCCTATCACTGTTGCCTTTTGCTTTCCTTCTTTCTTGGGCTACTTCTAGTGTCTCAGCAGACAGCCATTTTGCCTTCTTGGTTTTCTCTTTCTTTGAGATGTATTTTGTTGCCGCCTCCTGAACAATGCTGCCAACTTCTGTCCAGAGTTCTTCCGGGACCCTATCTACTAAGTCCAATCCCTTAAATCTATTCTTCACCTCCACTGCATATTCCTTAGGAATATTAGTGAGCTCATATCTAGCTGATCTGTGGGTCTTCCCTAATCTCTTTAGTCTGATCCTAAATTGTGCAAGAAGAAGTTCGTGATCTGAACTACAGTCAGCTCCAGGCCTTGTTTTTACCGACTGTACAGATGTCCGCCACCTTTGGCTGCAAAGGATGTAATCAATCTGATTTCGGTGTTGTCCATCTGGTGAAGTCCATGTATAAAGCCGTCTCTTAGGTTGTTGGAAGAGGGTGTTTGTTATGCAGAGTGAATTGTCTTGGCAAAATTCTATCAGCCTGTGTCCTGCTTCATTTTGTTCTCCCAGGCCATACTTACCTGTAATTCGAGGTGTCATTTGACTGCCCACCTTAGCATTCCAGTCTCCTGTGATGAAAATAACATCTCTTTTAGGCGTGTTGTCCAGTAGGTGCTGCAGATCCTCATAGAACTGCTCTACTTCAGCTTCTTCAGCATTTGTGGTTGGGGCGTAGATTTGGATCACTGTGATGTTAGATGGCTTGCCCTGAATTCGAATTGAGATCATTCTGTCGTTTTTTGGGTTGTATCCAAGCACTGCTTTAGCCACTTTACTATTAATTATGAAGGCTACTCCATTTCTTCTGTGGTCCTCTTGTCCGCAGTAGTAGATCTGGTGGTCATTTGATGTGAAGTGGCCCATTCCAGTCCATTTCAGTTCACTGACGCCCAGAATGTCTATCTTTAATCTTGACATCTCACCAATAACCACATCCAATTTGCCCTGGCTCATAGATCTTACATTCCAGGTTCCGATGGTGTGTTGATCCTTAGAACATTGGATTCGCCGTTCACCACCAGCACCATCGGCCGCTAGCCGTCCTTTCGGCTTTGAGCTAGCTGCGTCATCACGTCTGGGGCTAGTTGAGCTCATCCTCTGTTCCTCCCCAGTAGCATTTTGACCATCTTCCGACCTGGGGGTCTCATCTTCCGATGGTATACCGACATATCTCTGGTTGTACTGATCCATTTAGTTTTCACGGCAAGAATACTGAGGTGGGTTGCCATTACCTTCCCCAGGGATTGCATTTAGTCTGACCTCTCTGTCATGACCTTCCCGTCTTGGGTGGCCCTTCACGGTTTAGCTCATGGCATCATTGAGGTGCTCAAGCTCCAGCACCACGACAAGGTAACGATCCTTTGCTGATGGTCACAATAATATCATTTTTAAAATATGAGGTTTAGCGAGTTTGTTTGCGTAATTTGTTTGCTCTTGAAGAAGGCTGTTACAACTACTCAATTTCAGTCTATGCCAGCCTGAAGATTCTCATAAACAGGAGCTGGTGTCCTAACAGTCAGGAACCATGCTGAGACGAGGAATAGTTCTCTAGTGTTTATTACTGCTACATAAGACAGAATCCTAACAAACTGAAGAAGCGTGGGAAAACCCAGACAGATAAACCCCAAAAGTCAAGGCGGGTCTGATCTGTGTCTCTTTGAATGGCTGCTTAATTCCTCAGTACTACGCATGTGTTTCCCCCCCTGGATAGAGGCCCCCTCCTGCTCACCATCAGTGCTCATGACATCACCCTCCCCTCCAGATTCACATTCCATTTCAGCCCCCTCCCTTCCAGAGGCTTGATAAGATTCGACGTCTCCTTCTAAGCTCCCATGGGAACTGGGCAACGATGGAAAGTCTTCAAAGGAAAATTCCTCCAAGGACGAATCAGTGCTGCTCTCCAGGTCTGATAACGCTTCTGGCCCAGGTGGCTGCTGCTGGAAAATAGCTAGATAATTAGAAGAGTCGTCCCCCCTCCCCACTGGGAAATGCAAGCCCCCACCTCCTCTGTTACTGGTGTCAAGGCTTCAGGCGGGGGTGGAAACTGCAAACTTACGAACTCCTCTGCTTGGGATTCCTCTGCTTGCTCAGCCAAGTGAGGAATCTCTGGTAGAGTGCGAGGCTTGGGTTTGTGAGGGAAAAGCTGATGGAATCAATGAACCAGCGTTGGTGCATGTACATCTCTGGCATTCTCCCACATGCGCTCTTCCTCAGGGTACCCTTTCCAGTGTATGAAATATTGGATGCCCCTTCCCCTCCTCCTAGAGTCCAGAATTTCCTCGACTTCGTATTCTTCCTCCCCTTCCACAATTACTGGAGGGGGGGGGTATTTGCGATCGTAAGGTACTTGGGGGAGGGTCTTTGGCTAGCAAGGCTCTGTGAAAGACTGGATGGATTTTCACGGATGCTGGCAGCTTTAAGCGATAAGCCACTGGATTTATCTGCTGTGCCACAGTGAAAGGGCCCACAAACTTAGAGTCCAACTTCTTGGAGGGTCTGGTAGAGGTCAAAAACTTGGTAGAGAGCCACACTTTGTCTCCTACCGCAATCGCTGGGCCCTCTTGTCTGTGAGCATCTGCAGCTCTCTTGTAAGCACTCTTTGCCCTGTTCAGCTGCTCCTTTAACAACTCCTGTGTGGCTTGTTGCTCTTTAAGAAAATCAGCCGCGGCTGGAACAGTTCCCTGCTGGGAGGAGGTGGGCAACACCCGAGGGTTAACCCTGTAGAGTGCTTGGAAAGGAGACATCTTGGTAGAGGACTGCACAGAATTATTATATGTAAATTCTGCCATGGGGAGCAGGGATGGCCAATTGTCTTGCTGATAAGTGGTGTAACACCTGAGATACTGCTGTAACCATTGGTTAATTTTCTCAGCTTGCCTGTTACTAGCTGGATGATGTGATGATGATAGGTGGATCTGGACCCCTGATGACTGGAAAAGCACCCTCCAGAACCTGGAAGTGAACTGAGGACCTCTGTCACTCACCAAGTGATTTACCATGCCTCTATACCTAAAAACATGGTCCATGAACAACTGCACTGTGGCTTGTGCAGATGGGAGGCCCTTGCAAGGAATAAAATGCACCATTTTAGTGAAAAGGTCCACCACCACTAGTATGGAAGTCAGCCCCTGGACCGGGGGTAAATCAGTGATGAAATCCATGGAGATCGTATCCCAAGGCCTACTAGGGTGGGTAGGGGTTGCAAGAGTCCTGTGGGCTTCCCTGGGAGAGGCTTGGCTCGTCTACAGGTATGACAAGAAGCCACGTAGCCCTTTATGTCTGCAGTCATCTTAGGCCATCAGTAGTCTCTCAGAGCTCTATGGAGAGTTTTGAAAACACTTCCGTGGCCTGCCATTTGATGGTCATGGCAAAGTCTCAGTACTTCTTCCCTCGATGAGGGGGGAATGTATAATCGCCCACTATGCCAGAGGATTCCTGCCTCCACATTGAATGGCAAGGCAGTGTCTTGTGGGTCCCTCTGGAGGTCATCCATCCTGGCCCTGGCATATGAGTCATGTTGCTGCTGAGCTCTGACTCTTGTAAATAGGTCCTCTGCTTGTCTGCCTGCTGCTAAAATCTCTTTCTGGTTCCCCCTCATAGACTGATCAAAGTTGTGAGGTTGTAATATAGTAGCCTGTGCCTCCTGGTGAGTAGCGGGGTTGCCTGAATGGATCGAGACAGGGCAGCTGCCAAACGGTTCTGCACCCCGGGAGCATAAGAAATAACAAAATTGAAATGGGAGAAAAACTGGCTCCATCTGATTTAGCGTGGGGTGAGGGATCTGGCGTTTTGTAGAAGCTGTAAATTCTTGTGATCGGTGCAAACTTTCACAGGAAAGGCTGCACCTTCTAGCCAGTGCCTCCACTCTTGAAATGCTGCTTTAATTGCTAGCAACTCCTTGTTAAAAACATCATAGTTTCTCTCTGCTGGTGAGAGCATGCGTGAAAAAAAGGCACAAGGAAGCAATGTATTCTCGGTTTTGTTTGTATATTGCAATAACACCGCCCCAATGGCAATATCGGAAGCATCTGAATGCATTATGAATTGCTTCGTGGGATCAGGGTGTCTTAACAGCGGCTGGGATGCAAAGAGTTGCTTGAATTCTCGGAAGGCTGCTTGCTCTCTCTCCCCCCAAATGAATTTTGATCCTTTCTTCAAAAGCTGTGTGAGGGGTTTAGCCCTGTCACTATTTTTTTTTATGAACCTCCTGTAAAAATTGCAGAACCCTAGGAACCTTTGTACATCTTTCACATTTTGGGGGGGTTGCCAAGAGAGAATTGCCTGGACCTTAGAAGGATCCATGGATATGCCTTCTGTCGATATTTTATAGCCCAGGAAATGTAATTCAGTTAAATCAAAGGCACATTTCTCTAGCTTGGCGAACAGCTTGTTCTCTCTCAGTCTTTGTAAGACATTACGTACATGGGTTACATGAGTTGTAGCATCCTCAGAGAAAATTAATATGTCATCTAGATAAATGACCAGATACTTATCTAGTAAATCAGATAAATTTTGATTCATAAATCGGGAAAATATGGCTCCTGCATTAGACAAGCCAAAGGGCAAAACAAGGTACTCAAATTTACCAGACCTGGTGTCGAAGGCAGTCAGATATTCATGCCCCTCTTTCATCCGGATCAGATTGTACGCATTCCTGAGGTCCAACCTAGTAAAAATGTGTGCTTTCTGTAAGCAATCCAGCAGATCAGATATTAGGGGGAGTGGGTAATTTTCTTTGACCATGAGTTTATTGAGGGAACTGAAATCGTGTATCACTCTCATGGGTGCCTCCTGGTTTGCCGGTGCCAACGGGTCAGGCTTCTTTGGTACGAAGAAGGTAGGAGCAGACACTGGGGAAGTAGATGGTCGGATGAAACCCTTTTGGAGATTAGAATCCAAGTAATCCTTTAAGGTGGCTAGTTCCTTGGGGGACATGGGATATTGTTTCCTTGCTGGAATCTTGGCTCCTGGTATCAACTCAATGGTACAATCACAGTCCCTATGGGGGGGTAGTGCTGTGGCCTCTTGTTCGCTGAAAACGTCTGTGAAATCTGCATACTTGGCTGGCAACTGGACCCCCCCCTGCTTCCGTGACTGCATTGGTTGCTGGAGGGAGGAGAGCGGCTTGAATCTTGTGGTGCTGGCATTCCTTAGCTGGGAAGGAGATTGCTCCCGTAGTCCAGTTCAACAATGGGTTGTAGATCTTCAGCCAAGGTGTGCCCAGGACTATAGGCACATTAAGTGATGCAGTAACATAAAGTTGGATCCACTCAGTGTGGTCTCCCGTTGTTAGTTGCAAAGGTTCTGTGAACCTTCTAATCGGCCCTGCCTTGAGGGGCTGGCTGTCAATGGTCTCGACTTCTATGGGACGTGGCAATTCTACGGTCGGGATGTTCAGGTCTTGTACAGTCTGTACATCAATAAAATTGGTGGAAGCTCCGGAATCCACGAGGGCCTCTAGCTTGACCTGGTGCTCTGGGTTTACGTGCATTATTACTGGTAAGTAGTAAAAGGATTGCCTGGACTCCTCGGAATGAGCCCTCCTTAATTGATTGATGATCTCCCTGCTGAGCTCTGTGGAGGGAGACTGATGGAGTTTCCCTGGTTGGAAGTAGAGGCGGAGGTGGCTCTTGTTTCAGCTGCTTGCCCTGGGGCTCTTATGGAATATGCTTGGCTTCTCGCTGGGCAAGCTCTCACCATGTGCCCCTGGACTCCGCAGCAGAAACAGAGGGCTCTCTCTCTCCTTCTCTGTCTCTCAGCCTCGGAAGTAAGCCTCCTGCTCTCCCTGATCTGCATCGGTTCCTCTGGTCCTGAGTAAGGAAGTGCTGTGGAGAGAGCTGGAAATCCTGGAAGCATCCTGAGGCCCCTGGCTTTCCCCAGCTGCATCTGTCTGAGCTCTTCTAGCCTGGCATCTACGACCACAGACAGTTGATATAAACCTTCTAAAGTAGCTGGTGTTCCCTGGCACACTAATTCATTCTTAATTTCTTCATCCAGCCCCTGTTTGAATTGGTCTTTCAAGGCACTCTCATTCCAGTCCAGATCTTCTGCTAACAGCTTGAAATCAGCAATTGTCATGTTCATCGTTTCAATGTTAAAGGTGCATCGTAACGTTTCGCATGTCATTTGGCTGATGCGTCTTTCGGTTGGGAGGGGAGGAGGACTCTGTCTCCTGGGATGTTATCTGTATTCAGCAGGATTGGAATGTGTTTGGGTTATTTTGTGTGTTCAAGTTTTTCTTCCCAGGACATCAGCAGAAATGGTACCAGCACCTGGGGTGGGGAATTTGAAACGGCTGGGCGAGGGGAGGGATTATGTTTGTGCCGAGGGTTTTTAGTTTGTATTTGGCGCACTTTTGCTCATTCTCAGCTTTCTCTGTATTTGCATACTATTCTTTAATAAATCAGATATCATTAAGCCTCTACTTGTGAGTCTGGTTTTGTTAGGGTAGGCAATCATTACAGCAATGTAGATTCCCACTCTCTTGTTGCTTTGCTTGAGCTTCCGAATTTCCCGGCTGGCAGTGACCTCTCTGATCGGGTCGTCAAAGTGTGCTCGGAACCCTGCCAGAAAATTCTGGTAGTCGCTGAGAATTGGGTCGTTGTTCTCCACCATGGGAATAGCCCATTTGGCTGCTGGGCCCTTTAGCAGACTTAAAATGAAGGTGGCTCTGGTTCTGTCTGTGGGAAACTCTGCCGGTCTGCTGTCGAAAAACATTGTGCACTGTGTGAGAAAGGTTCTCAAATGCCCTGCTTCTCCTCCAAACTTCTCTGGTAGACTGCCCTGGGATCTCAAGACTACTGGTGGAGCTGCTGCTGCTGCTGGCACCGGTTGTGGGTTAATCGGAGCTGGTTGTTGCAACTGCTGTAGCGTGGCTGCTTGTAATGTGTTGATCTGGAGATCTACTTGGTGGTGGTGTTGCAGGGCTGCTGCCAATTGTTGGATGGCTTGCCGAATTTCCTGGTTTTCCAAAGACATTTTCCAAATGTCTCTCCTTTATTTTTCTTTGTTCCTCCCTCTTTCAATGGGAGTAGGAGTTTGTTAGGATTGATGTCCTGACAGTCAGGAATCACGCTGAGACGAGGAATAGTTCTCTAGTGTTTATTACTGCTACATAAGACAGAAAATCCTAACTGTCATGAGTAAGGATGGCGAGCAGGGGGCTCCCATCCAGACTGTCAAGTGCATGCGTAGCACTGAGGAATTGGTCAGCCATTCAAAGAGACACAGATCGGGACCGCCTTAACCCTTGGGGGTTATATGGCTGGGTTTTCCCACGCTTCTTCAGTTTGTTAGGATTCCTCTTATGTACTAGCAATAAAACATTAGAGACCAGTTCCTTGTCTCAGCGTGTTTCCTGGCTGTTAGGACACTAACAAACTGAAGAAGCGTGGGAAAAACCCAGACAGATAAACCCCAAAAGTTAAGACGGGTCTGATCTGTGTCTCTTTGAATGGCTGCTTAATTCCTCAGTACTACGCATGCGTTTTCCCCCCTGGATAGAGGCCCCCTCCTGCTCACCATCAGTACTCATGACAGCTGGTATAATTCTAACCCAAAGATAGATGAGAATGTTATCAATTATCATTCACTGAGGTACATTATCTCTTCATGAATTAATAATTAATCATTATTTAGAATCCTTGTTTGGCTCATGGATGAATGAATGTTGTAGTTTCCCCTCTAGTAACTTAGAGCATCTTCTAGAATCATCCAACCACTGTTCTGCCAAAGTACCAAGAACAAGCTTTATATCCCATATGACAAGGCTATGAAATTACTGTAAGTCAGTTTTAGTAAAATAGTTTAAGACAAACTTTTGTTACCTTTTCTTAAGTCAACAGACAAATGTGCTTTATTAGCAGTTTTGAGCAAAAGATTCTAGAGGCAACGATGGAACAGAATGACTATGCCCTGGGGACAACTTATTTATTTTATTAATCAAATTTAACACCGCCCATCTCCCAAAAGGGACTCTGGGAGGTTTACAATAAAACTTACTGCAAAATAACATATTTCTTTGCGTGTACATGCTTGTTCCGTGTATACTTCAATTATCTCTTAGCCTCAGTAATACGTTAATGTAATTCATTGCATAAATGGTTTGCATACAGTTAGGGAATGGCCCTCGTATACCATTGCTAATTAAGTACTTCCTGTTGTAGACATTACAGGAGAAGAGCCGTGTTAGTCTACGGTGGCAAAAAAATCAGAAATTTGGAAGTACCTTTTCTTTGTTAAACGCTTGTATCTTATAACACAGTGTGTTAGTCAGAAAAGGTGCTACCATATCCCAATTCGTTGCTAATTAACTGTATGCTAAATAGCATTTGAAACAAATATAATACAAAATGCAGGACCTGAATATGTTTATGACATACAGCTGATATGGATATAAAACATTTATAAATACCTCCCCCACCCCCCAAAAGAGCTACTTTTGAGAGTTCTTTCATAGACTATCAAGCAACTATCTTCATTTGCTATTTGTCTATACCAAAAAATAGGAAGTTTTTGTTTTGTTTTTTTTCCTTAAGAAGGAGGCTATCTGAGCCAAAATATCCATTATTAATTAGATGAAATCTTTTGTGGCATCCCTGGTGCTCTCTGAGCTTGGTTGTTGGCTTGCAGACATTTCACTACCCAACTAGGCAACATCATCAGTGAGAGTGAGTGTGGGGTCTGCTCCCTGTTTATACACAGTAGCTTGCCCTGCCAGTGTTGGTGGGGGTGGGGTTTTCTCCTTGGCAATGCCTTGATTAGGGCATTGTTTGCCTGGTGTTCTTCCCTGCTTATCTGGGTGTTGGCTGCTGGAGAGGACGTGTTCTGGTGTTTTTGTTTCCTTCTTAGCTTTCTTATTGTCTCTTTTGAATGGTGTGTAAATATGGTCTATCTCTATGTGCCTGTTGATGGCTGACTTGTCTGAATGCCAAGCTTCCAGGAATTCCCTAGCATTTTTGGATTTAGCTTGGTCAAGGATGCTCACAGTTTCCCCATTGAAATTTACAAGGAGGGAAACACTAGCATGCTAAGGATGGTGGAGCAGGTCTAAGGAACTCCATTATTCCTCTATCAGCATGATGCTTTTCTACAGTGGGCATGGAAGACAGAGCTTCTCCAATCCACACAGCTGCAACGTTTTATTCAAGGAAGCCTAGAACAGTTTTAATGATTGCCAAGATGGCCAGAAGAGAACAGCTGCATGTGCCATGATTTACTAAATGTCATCTTACTCAGCTTAATCATGCAGGTCTTCCCGGTAATGGCTCTGCCTTCTAGTATTTTTTTCCCCTGTATTCATGAGTACCTACTATAAACTTTTCTTAAGCACTTAGTGAAAACTTACTTTTTCACCCAAGATTGCTATGTTTGAATGTTATGGATGAAATTGTATATATTTCCTCCACCTTTTAAGCCATGCATTTTAATATTAACTGCTGGTAATTTATTCTAATTTTATTGTCATGTTTTAATATTTATTGTTTTTGTACACTTTTTCAAAAAGAATATATGGGAAGTGGTTAAAAAAAAAAGTATGAAATCCAAAAGGAACTCGGTGAATCTGGTGGAACATTTACTTCCTTTCTGATTTCATACAATTCTTTCATTGACTTTAGCTACCAAGCAAATGTGCAAAGGAAATAAGGAATAGTATTCAGGAATGTGATACAATTATCAAACCTGCATGTGACAGATTGCTTATTTCATGTTACAGAGCTGCTCAGACATCTGGGCTCTCTGCTAATGTACAATTGCCTCTTGTATTTTCCTACTGACATAATTCTAATAAAACGGGGGTCCAGAATTTTTTTTTTCCCCAGAAAAGTACAGCAAATTCACATACTTGGAAAACTATTAAAGATAAAATTTGGATCCAGAAGACAGATGACTGTTTATGTGTATCCTCCCCGAATTTAAAGAGTGTTAGCTCTTAATTCTTCAGCAAGTCATGAGCAAACTTAGAAAGGGCAAGTGAGGGGGTAGTCACTTTTTGAAGTATATGTGTAGGGTTGGATGGGCAGAACGAACAGTCAGTAAATCTGCTCTAAATTTGGTCTCTTTGTCTGAACAAAGCCCCAAGCTAGTTTTGATAGATGACTAAACCCCAAGATCTAGACATCTTTCAAAACCATCTGCCAACCACAGTTCGGTTTGTTATTCAGTTATCTATGCATTA
Organism: Candoia aspera; assembly: GCF_035149785.1. Lineage (NCBI taxonomy): Eukaryota > Metazoa > Chordata > Lepidosauria > Squamata > Candoiidae > Candoia > Candoia aspera. The sequence continues at coordinate 72,604,930 of NC_086160.1, forward strand.
TTTGGTTTTATTCCGAACAGAGGTTGCACAAATATTTTAGCGAATCATGACAAAGCAGACTTTCTGCTCCAGAGAAGTATTTACACATAAAAAATGCTACTCTAGCGACTGAGTTACCATCTGGCCACATAAAGTATGAGAATACCTGAAAATTGGATTGCAAACTTTCCCCTCTTAAACTAGAGCACTTCACTTACAAACAAGCATTTACAAATTGCTACATTGCTGCAAGGATATATCCAAATTACCCCCAGTTTAAGAACCACTGCTCTAAACTAATAAGAGTAAAGATGCTTTGCTAGAAAAGCTTTGAATTTTCTTCCCACTATATGTATCTACAATAGACTTATAAATAAATATAATAATAATAAATAATAAGTAAATAACATAAACATATTTTATCTTATCAGCCATCTACCGGTCATACTTCTGAATGCCACATGGAACAATCCCATTATTTTCATCCGGTGCTCTCTAAATTAGAGGCAGTGTTTGTAATACGACTGTTTCAGAAAAGCCATGAGACGTTCTCCAAATACCAAGCTTAGTCCATGGACTCCCTTAAATAATACACCCAATTTTGTAGTATAAAAGGAAGCAGCCAAGGCAGTCAACGCAGCACACAAGCCAATGAGGGAGAAAAGGCATAGCATTTCAGATTCTGTGTGGCAAGCAATTTTATATAAACCCCTTGCTATTTCCAGCCCATTACTAAATGTGAGACCTTCAAAGAGTTCTCAATTCATCAACTCTGTCACAGGACATAAATGGAGGTTGTGCAGTAATGAAACCATTGCCTCCCGTGCCAGGAATTGGGCATATAAAATAAATAAAATGTAGAGAAACCACAGAAACTGGGATCGGCTCTTTAACATTTAATCTCCTCTTTACTGTCTAACACATACTATTCAATTATTTGCAAGAAAAGATGCCTGAATCCGCAAGGCCCACATGTGCAGAGTATAAAATTCTGCTGTGTGAAGAGATTATCTGGATTGGATTGGCCTTCCATGTGAGTGGGAAAAAGTGGGATGACATGTTCAAGGCAAGCATCACTCTCTGTGATTAAAGTGCTGCTGAAATAGGAATGCAATACGCTTGCTAAAGCAGTGTGTGGTGGTAAAAGGTACCGCCATGCACACATGCTGCATTTGCTACCAAACCTCTGAGATGTCCCCCACCCCACAATACATATGAACTGCTGAAAGTGCCCTTGTAAGTAAACATTCACCGCAAGCTGAATTGACCCTGAGTGGGGCAGGGAGAAGACTCAGTCAGGAACTTCTGGCCCAGTAAACCAGACTGTTTCTATTCACCAACGGTATCTCATAGATCATATGGCTAGCATGCTGACCTAGTAGGAAGGCAATAATAATAATAAGGTCTCACAGATGGGTTTACCTAAAATACTCCAACGTCACACTATAATTTCCACTGTGTCTGCCTTTTTCTGTGTCTTGTCTTTGCAATGTAATGGGCCAAAGGTATATAACCTCTGGTTCTACCTTTGCTCAGGGCTGTTCAGCAAAGTGCAAAGCTTTGCTGGGAGCCCAGTGTCCTGTATTATTGATTGCATGCAAATAAAAGTATGCTGTTTCTTCAAAGTGATTTAGATGCCTTAGATGAGCCAGATTTGGGGGACAACAAGGGACAGTCGTTCTCTCTTCAGGGAAAAAAAAAAATGCCATTTTCCATTATAAACCCTAGGTTCTGGAGAATCCAAAATTTGCCTGCCTAAAATCTCTCATTTTAAGCCATGCATCACCCATTCAGGAAGGAAAGTTCATAGCAATTGCCTTTCTATGGGAGAAAGAGAGAGAGGAGAGGGAGAAGATGGGGTGGGGGGAATCTGTTGAAGATAAACCAGCCTTTGAAATACTTTATTCAGCTGAATGTACACAAGGTAGTCCCCCCCTCCCCTCTTCTTAGCAACAACCAACCTGAAGCACTGCAAGGGAAAATCAATCATTACACTGATTAGCTCCAATTACTTTTTTTTTTTTTTGCAGGCAGACAGCAGCAAACCAGATACAATCTTATACAATAGATCACTTGCTGCTCTGTAATTCCTCTGGGGCTTTCATTCGGCCCCCATCTTCGATGATTCATTAAGCATTCACTGTCCCCAGCTGTTATCAAAATTCTGGCATTTGGATGGACTTAATTCCTTACTGTGATTCACAAAATAAGTCAATTGCCATGCTTTAAATCTACCACAAGAGGGGGATCGTGTACAACTCCCTATTTGTCACAGAAACTTTCCGAAGAGTCACTCTGACTTTGATGAGCATCTGCTACAACTAAGCTACATTTCTTTTTATGTATAGGGAGAGAACCAGCATCTGGGAAGACCACAAGAGATAATGAGACCAGCTCTTTGCAACCACTGTGCTCCAGAAATGGGTATTTGGATGCAGGAACCTGGAGATAAAATGTAACCTTCATGAACAGTAGGCATTAATAGTTTTACTTCCTTGCTTTGTTTAAAATTCATGTGTGGAGCTTATGATGGCTAATCGATATATTTTCATTTTCATCTTCACTTGCAGATGCTGTTGCATGATAGGCCAGAGATTATTTTTATACATACAGCACCAAAAAATCATTAATCATCAGAGAATCTGCTCTGAGGCTACATATGCTTCAAAAACCAATTGTAAACAGTGCTTTAGAACACTCAACACAGAAGCACGGGAACTCTTTAAAGCAGCTGCATCTGTATCTGGGCTCATACAGAAGCCTGGAAAAAAGACAGAGTGGCTTTAAAAAGGTACTGTCTTTGAGTTCCTGTGCCCTCTGAAGCACCTCTTCCAAATCATTTTTGAAGTATACACAGTCCTAATATAAAATAAAGTATTTTACTATGGCTACTGACTAGCAATTTCCACAATTCCACATCAAAGATTATAAAACACAAAGAGAGGTTAAGAAAAAGGAAAGCAATACTAAAGAGTACAAAAAATGCAAACAAAACAGTATTAAAATTATAGGAATACAGAGATTATAATGTAAAAAAGTAAGAGTTAAAATACTAGTATCAGCAATAAACGACTGTTACAGATGCACATAATTAAATGCAAAAACACTGACCTATTAAAATGCTAATCTGTTAGAATACCATTAAAATACTATACTAGAAATCAGTAATCTCTCAATGATTTTTATGGGAAACCATGGAGATTTTATAAAACCAGTAAAAAATCCAATAAAAGAAAACAGGCTCCATCGTCCTATAGTTTATATTCTTTCATACAACGGGGGCATATCTGATAAGCTGCTAGACAATATATGGATGATAATGTGGCCTTTAACAATGGGAACAGCAAAGATGTATTAGGAATTCCTGGCTGGACAATAGTATGTTGGAGGGTGGGACTGAGTACTTGTAATGGGTTTACACCATCCCCAACTCTTCACCTCTTTCCCTCTCTGTGATGTCCTTTCACGTTCAGATTTGGATGTACAAGCCCAAATCTAAACAATGGATTCAGGTAGGACAATCACATTTTCTCTCTTAAGCCAAATTGTAGTATTTATGCCCTGAAAAAGTAAGTAGTGTGGACCAAATGATTTGGAGGATTAAAAGGCCATCAAATTGAAACAGAAAAGGAATTCCTTTTGCATACACCACGTCACTGAAACATGAAGTTCACTATCACAAGATGGAACAGTAACTACCAACATGAGTGGCTCTGGAAAGGATTTGACAAATTCATTGAAGATAATGATTCTTAGACATGATGACTGTATATTAGCTTGAATATTAATGGAAAAAAGCCTCTTATAAGTTGCAGGAGAAAACAGTAAGGAAGATATCATTGCGTTCAGGTCCTGCATTTTGGCCTTGCAAGAACAACTGATTGCTCACTGCCCATAACTACACATAACTGCCATGGGGTTGTCTTTTTCCAAGATGTTTTGCTAATGCCTGGTCTGGCCAACAGTCATGGGAAGCCCAAGTCTCCCATCCAAATACTGATCAGACCTGGCCCTGCACAGCATCTGAGCTCAAATTCATCCAGGTAGTTCCATCTGCTCAAAGCACATTCTAGCTTAGTGATATTTGGAGTCCTTTACGTTTCATGCAGTATATCACAAAGTATATCTACTGCAACCCACCCACCTGCCTGCACAGGAGATAACGTGACTAATTTAAGGGGACTTACAATTTTCAGGTGAGATAAAAGCCTCATGACATCTGCCATATCAGCCAGGATGAGCAAGCGAGTGACAGCAGAAAGTAGAGCTCGAGCCGCTCGGACCATCGTGCCTCGTTTGACAGAGGAACAAGGATCGTCAGCAAATTCCGATGAAGCAATTCTCATGGTTTCACCTGAAAGATTATTAAAAACAAGCACATTAAAGCACCTGGTTAGAAAGACCACCTTAGTAACTAGCCTGGAATTTCTATTTGACATCAAATAGATAGTGTGCTATATTTTATGGTGTTATTAAATAAAATGTGAATTGAAGTTTGTACAGTTGGGCTTTACAAATCGTTAAGAACACTGATACAGCTGAAGTTTAAACTTATGGTGACATTAAAAGCAGGCCCTAATTATGTTCTGAGTTTATAGGCGGGATTAATGATTAAGTGCAATTTTTTTCATGCCCTACACAGAAACTTTGAAGAAAGTGAGTTGTATTTTCTGAATACTCGTGCAATTTTCAGAAGCATTAAAACACCATGTAAATTTTTAGAAATGCACAACTAGTCCTTGGGATATACAATGGCATTTGAAACTTAGAAGTACAACCAAGAAAAAATCCTTCCCTTGATACCCCACTTTAAATCTAATATTTGAATCTAATAATTCGAATAGCCCAGAGCACAATCCAAATCAATCTAAAAGAGTTCCCCTATTTTGCTTTTCTTGCTCTTTCCAACATTGGCAGATCTCTAGCAGAAACCTGGAATCCTTAAGAGAAGCTGTTCTGTTGTTGTTTTATATCTATCCAACACATAATTTGGGGAAGAGAAAATAAAAATGGTTAAATATTAAACATCATAAAATATTAACAAGCATTAATTTGCAATTAAGCAGAGTAAAATATTCTGAATTTAATACATTTGTATGCATATATTCTGTTCTCTTTTTAAAAAGCTGATGTATTCTAGTGGCAAGACATTGTAGGAGGAGACCATGATGCCTCTTAATAAAATGTGTTAGTCAGAAAAGGTGCCACCAGGCCTCTCCCAGTGACAAGGGAATATGTTCCAGAGTGGAGTACAGAATCATAGAATTGGAGGACCTCATTTAGGCTGTTGAGCCCAATTCCTTGATTGGAGTGAGAATCCAAATCCAAAAACATCTATACAGATACCTCTCTAACCTCCACTTGAACACATACAATGAAGAGGAATCCATCACTTCTCTAGATAGTCAGTTCCATTCCAGAACTGCTCCTACTTGGTTATGTGCCATCAAGTGTAATGGTTGCCTATTCTAAAGCACCATCAGACTCTTAAGTAGGAATTCAAAGATATCTGATTTATTAAAGAACAGTATGCAGGATCACAGAGAAAGCTGAGAATGATGAAAGCGTGGGCAAATTCAAACTAAAAACCCTCAGTGCAAATGAGATCCCTCCCCCGCAGAGTCTTCTCAAATCCACAATCCCAGGTGCTCCTAACGGTTTCTGATGGTCTGCGGGAAAAGGCCTTGAGCAGAGAACATAACCCAAGCACATTCCATTCCCCTGATTCCACATACAGAGCTTGGCACAAGGTCTCACAGCAGCTCCCTCCCAAACAGAAATGCGTGTCAGCGCCATGGCATGGGAAACGTTACAATGTATAAACTACATTGAATCAGTGAACATGACATCAAGTCGGTGTTGACTCTTAGCAACCACACAGATAGTCCCCATGATGATCTGTCCCTAACCTGGTCCTTCAGGTCTTCCAACAGTGCACCCATCACCACTGTAACTGAATCCATCCAGGTTTGTTTTCTTGCCACAGTATTTTCAGGACTTTTCTCCAGCTCCAAAGTTCAAAAGTGTTAATACTCTTCCTATCCTGCTTCTTCAAAGTCCAAAGCTATTATGATTAAGTCCCCCCCTCTAAATATTCAATCTGAATCTACCTTCCTGTATTTTAAATCCAAAATTTTGTGTCCTATACTCTGAAATTAGAGGGAACGTGCTTTCAAATTCTTGAAACGTCCTATCATACCCCCTTACTTGCTTTTTCTCAAAGCTCAGCACCTCCAATCTTTGTTCACACATCTTCATTTTTACTCTCTGGATCATCTTCGCTGCCATTCTCTGATCCTGTTCCAATATGAATGCTTAAAGTGAAGTGCCCAGAACTGGACACAATACTAGAGGTGGAGTCTGACCAAAACAGAATCAAGAGGAATGTGCATTTTGCATGGTTTATGAATTATACTTTTGTTGATTCCGCCTAACACTGCATTTGCCTGCTTTGCAGTCATATCACAGTGCTGGCTCAAATTCAGTTTGCAATCTACTATTGCAAAAATGCATTATCTTTGTCTAAATACTGGGAGATCTCAAAAGCAAAAGACTCCCCGCTACCAAAGAATACTGTAGAGAGTTTCAAACTATTGACATTTTTTAAAATTTCAGAACTTCAGGGAAAATCATTAACCTATCATTCTCAAAATAGTTTGCCAGCCTATCATGCCAAATCTCATTCTGTTCTTGAGTCTATGAATACCGCAGTTCTTGTGTTCACTGCTGTGGCCCTCTATATGCCCAATTTGCCTGTTTCCCCTAACAGCTGTTTTAAGTGCTAGCAGCTGCTTAATAACATTATGACACAGCTCATGGCTAAAACATGGAAACAGTGACCAAACATAGCAGATTTAGAAAGCAGCCAATCAACAGAAAAAAACATGACCTATAAAAGGCTGCCTCATTTAGGTGTGATCTTTGGATATAACGGAAGCTGATTTTGTAAAAAGAATGTGGTGCCTCAAAAGAAGATATGCCAACCTACTTCTTAATACTGCCTCCAAAGATAAGTACAGCAGGTGTTTTGCAAATGGACTGAAGTAACGTTGTGAATAAAAGGCATTATCAGGCACTTAGCAGCAGGAGGGAATCAAAATCTACAACAAAAGGTGAGAAAGAAATTCCGATACATGCATCTGCAGAATAAAAATGCTAGAGACTTGTTTGGATATGGAAGATTTCACTAGTTATAAAAGGAAGGGCCTTTAGGATCTCACACACAATCCAACCCTTCACCTAGAGCCAGTATGGTCTAGTGATTAAGGCAATGGGCTAGAAACCAGGAATCTGTGAGTTCTAGTCCCAGCTTAGGCATGGAAGCTGGCTGGGTGACCTTGGACCAGTCCCTCCCTCTCAGCCCAAGAGCCAATCAGGCTTGGTATGAGAGTTCTAGTCCGGCCTTAGGCACGAAAGCCGGCTGGGTGACCTTGGGGCAGTCCCTCCCTCTCAGCCCAAGAGCCAATGAGGTGTAGTAGGAGAGTTCTAGTCCCGCCTTAGGCATGAAAGCCAGCTGGGTGACTTTGGGCCAGTCCCTCCCTCTCAGCCCAACCCACCTCACAGGGTTGTTGTTGTGGGGAAAATAGGAGGAGGAAGGAGTATTAGGTATGTTTGCCGCCATAAGTTATTTATAAAAATAATAAAGGTGGGATAAAAATTAATTAAATAAATAAATACATTTGCTGCAAAGGAGAAGGCGGCAGGGTTATGCAAGGAAGAGACCCCGAAGACTCTTCCCCCATGTTTCTCCCATGAGTAATTTTGATACAGCACACAGCAGCAATCAGCATTTTAACTTGGGAAATTTGCCAAAGAGTAAGTGCTCGGTTTTTCAGTGATCTGGCAAATCAGTATATCTTCCAAGACAACCTGTTCTAATTCTCCCTTGTCAAGTTCTTCCACACTCCCAGAGTGTGTGAACACTCCCCGACAACTCAGATCTCATTGGGGTTCTTTTGGGGATCCTCTTTTAGAATTTATTTAACTTTTTTAAAAAATGCTTGGGTTCCCATAGCCCTTCTTCATAGACATGGTGCTCCCTCTGGTTACAGGGCCATTGGAATCAGAGAGAATGCTAAAGCAAGGCACATGCTGGCATTGGTGGGAAGGGCAAAGACTAGGAGCCCTTCTTATTTCTTGTGCTATTTAAGCCTGCAATGGATAGAATCCATGTTGTTCTTTCCCTGGCTCTTCTCCTACTCATTAATCCAGGACAATTATAGACTGCCAGCACCATAAATACAAGATATTACAGCAACGATAGGCAGCCTCCAAAAGTTCTGGACCTCAATTCTCACCACTTCCAATCAACATGGCTAATTACTGTACAAGGGATCATGGGAGCTGCAGACCTAAAGTTCTGGAAGACACAAAGTTACCTACTTCTACTTTGAGGAAGTGGGCAGGATACTCAGAGCTGTTATGAGGCCACCTCTAAGTTAAATCCATGTCCCCTTGGCTGCCTCAAGGCCATTCAGGAGTTGAGTATGGTACAGTCCAAGTAGTGGTGAATTCATCTCTGAGTGAGGGGGTGGTTCTTCCTGCCTTGAAAGAAGCAGCGGTATACCTCCCCTTCAAGAAACAATCACTGGACCCAACTCTGGACCTGTTTCCAACCCTCAGCTTTTGGAGGTAGAAGGTGTCTGGCTGCAGCTTGAGAGGGCTCTGGGAGAAACAGATTATCTGGACTCTTTTCACTCAGATTTCAAGCCAGGATGTACTGCTAAAACAGCATTGGCCATGGTTATGGCAGGACTGGGATAGGAGTAAAGCGACTCTTCTTGTCTTCCTTGACCTTTCAGTGGTTTTCAGTACTATCAATGATAGTATCCTTCTGGGCTGATTTCAGAGTTTGGCGGGGGGGACACAATTTCACAGTGGTTCTCCTCCTTTCTCTGGCCAGTTCCAGTTGGTGTCGGTGGGGAGGAGAGACTGAGCTCTAGAACCATGTTTTATGGAATTCCTCAAAGTTTGATACTCTCCCTCTCCTGTTTAACATCTACTGTACATGAGACCACTGGGGGAGATCATCCAACAGCAGAGGGTCAGGTATACCAGCACACCAATGGACGAGTTTCTCCAATCCCTACTTTTCCTGATTCCATTTTCATTGTTGCTCTCAGTCATCTTTTCCATAGTTTTTACTAATATGCTAGATTCTAAGAATTTAGAAAATACTCAGGCCTCCAGGTCGTGTTCAGCTGAACTTTTAGGGAAGTCTCAATTTTGGATGGCTGAACAACCAAATCATCAGAGTTCTATCTGAAGAGGGGGCAGCATGCTTCCCAGTACTTGCTTAGGGGAACAATGGGGAGAAATGGATTGATCTCCAAACAAATTTAAGTAAGGTGCCACACCCCAATATCTGTCATTTTCTTCCAGAAGGGTTCATTCCAGCTTCTTATCTATCATCTATCACAATTTTGAAATTTCGTAAAGCTTTCACTTTAGCCAGGCTGGATGCACTGCCCTCAGCAGTCCTTTTTGGACGTTTTAAGGGTACTCCTATGCACCTTCGACTATGTCCATGTGGAGACAGCTCAACAGAAACCCTAAGCCATATGTCGTTATATGGTTTCCTATATAAGGACTCTAGACAGATCCTTATATATCCATTATTGAAGAAATTTCCAGGCAGGGAGAGTGACTTCTTATCTAATGTTACTTCTTTCGGACAAGGACCCAAAAATATCCTCCCAGGTTGCCCAGTTCTGTGCTACCATCCATACAATATTCCGCACCATCACTTAGATTTTGAATTTCTTAACATAGTATTTTATTTCAATTCATTTTAGAATTTTCATTCTTAATTAATTTCGGAATGTAGTATATAAATTGCTTTTGTTTATATATATGTGTGTGTGTGTGTGTGTGTGTAAGATTGTTGCTATTGTATAGTTTTATTGTGTGGCCTTAGGGCTGTAATAAACGTGATGATGATGATGATGATGATGATGATGATGATGATGGGAGAAATGGATTGATCTGCATCTCCTGCTTGAGAACTATGAGAAACAAAACTATGAGCTGGACTAAGGTAGGCCTTCTTGGTGTGAGTCACCAGAACTGTTCTTATGCCCTCTGCTTTATGGTATGCAACCAATTAATTAAAAACTGGACACAACTGAAACAGATTCCAAAGAGTTCTTCGGATCCTTTTTCAATATGGCTTGGATGCATGAACTCTTTTTCCCCTCACCTTCAAATGTGATGTTAACCATCCTACTCTTCATTCCTTAGGCATGAGATACCCATATTGTGGGGACACGGAGGGTGAGGCATTGCAGCTTAAGAAGTATGGTTTTGTGCTGGGCTGTAACTACTGTCACTAACCGTGAATAAGATACCTATCTATCAAGGCAAGTGTTTTGTTTTCCAATGGATCCGAGCTCTTTCTCCTGGAAAGCATAATCTGCTCAACACCATTTCCTTCTTTGAAGAGGACAGAACTGTGTGCCGCTGATATACTTAGATCACCCCCTAATGAGCTGCATTCTGGTTTTAAGAATGTGTGGAACTACTTCTGCCTTACAACACAGATGACTGGAGACTTTCAAACAAGGGAGGGGAGACAGAGATTCACCTATGCATGTCAGGAATAATTGCTCCAACCAGTGCCAACACTTTATATTTAATGAAGCCTGAGGTACACCACTTCTTTAAATAACAGTGATTAGCAATTCTTCTGACAGTGATTCACACTCCCACTCTAACTTTCTAAATTCTAAGCAGCTTCATTAGCTTCCTTTAAATAGCTTCCATCTATTTGTCTCAAGTGACTCTTAATGCTATACAATTTTTTGAAAGTGGGCAAGGGTAATACCACAGCTCTCTCTCTCACAATGTTCAGTAAACCTACTGTTGTGTATTAAAAAGCTCATTATGACTGAGTAGCTTTAGAATCACAAAAACATCAATGTCACTTAAAGACTGTATAGCACACTGGCTTTCCTAAGGCTATTAAACATTTTAGAACCAATCACCCACAGCTTCACATAAGACAAAGGCTATTAAATGAATACATTAAATCTATAGATTTTAATTATTGTAACTGCTGTCTTTCCCTGGAGAACTTGAAGAAGGATGCAGAACTTTATCGTCTTTCAGCCACAAAGCTATCAACCTTATATGCGGTGCCTAGCAAATGTCACCTTGCTATAAAACCAGATTTTTATTCTGTATATGTCACATTGTGAAATTTTGTCCATCAGGCCAATTTACCCCCTTTGTTGTTTATTCGTTCAGTCGCTTCCGACTCTTCGTGACTTCATGGACCAGCCCACGCCAGAGCTTCCTGTCGGTCGTCAACACCCCCAGCTCCCTCAGGGACGATTCCGTCACCTCTAGAATATCATCCATCCACCTTGCCCTTGGTCGGCCCCTCTTCCTTTTGCCTTCCACTCTCCCTAGCATCAGCATCTTCTCAAGGGTGTCCTGTCTTCTCATGATGTGACCAAAGTAGTTCAGTTTTGCCTTTAATATCATTCCCTCAAGTGAGCAGTCTGGCTTGATTTCCTGGAGGATGGACTGGTTGGATCTTCTGGCAGTCCAAGGCACTCTCAGAATTTTCCTCCAACACCACAGTTCAAAAGCATCGATCTTCCTTCGCTCAGCCTTCCTTATGGTCCAGCTCTCGCAGCCATATGTTACTAGGGGGAACACCATTGCTTTAACTATGCGGGCCTTTGTTGTCAGTGTGATGTCTCTGCTCTTAACTATTTTATTGAGATTTGTCATTGCTCTTCTCCCAAGGATTAAGCGTCTTCTGATCTCCTGACTGCAGTCAGCATCTGCAGTAATCTTTGCACCTAGGAATACAAAGTCTTTCACTGCTTCTACATTTTCTCTCTCTATTTGCCAGTTATCAATCATGCTGGTTGCCATAATCTTGGTTTTTTTGAGGTTTAGCTGCAAGCCAGCTTTTGCACTTTCTTCTTTCACCTTCATCATAAGGCTCCTCAGTTCCTCTTCGCTTTCAGCCAACAAAGTGCTATCATCTGCATATCTGAGATTGTTAATGTTTCTTCCAGCAATTTTAACTCCAGCCTTGAATTCCTCAAGCCCAGCATGTCACATGATGTGTTCTGCGTACAGGTTGAATAGGTAGGGTGAGAGTATACAGCCCTGCCGTACTCCTTTCCCAATCTTAAACCAGTCCGTTGTTCCGTGGTCTGTTCTTACTGTTGCTACTTGGTCGTTATACAGATTCTTCAGGAGGCAGACAAGATGACTTAGTATCCCCATACCACTAAGAACTTGCCACAATTTGTTATGGTCCACACAGTCAAAGGCTTTAGAATAGTCAATAAAACAGAAATAGATGTTTTTCTGAAACTCCCTGGCTTTTTCCATTATCCAGCGGATATTGGCAATTTGGTCTCTAGTTCCTCTGCCTTTTCTAAATCCAGCTTGTACATCTGGCAATTCTTGCTCCATAAATTGCTGAAGTCTACCTTGCAGGATCTTGAGCATTACCTTACTGGCATGTGAGATGAGTGCCACTGTTCGATAGTTTGAACATTCTTTAGTGTTCCCCTTTTTTGGTATGGGGATATAAGTTGATTTTTTCCAATCTGATGGCCATTCTTGTGTTTTCCAAATTTGCTGGCATATAGCATGCATTACCTTGACAGCATCATCTTGCAAGATTTTGAACAGTTCAGCTGGGATGCCATCATCTCCTGCTGCCTTGTTATTAGCAATGCTTCTTAAGGCCCATTCAACCTCACTCTTCAGGATGTCTGGCTCACTGACCACACCATCAAAGCTATCCCCAATATTGTTATCCTTCCTATACAGGTCTTCTGTATATTCTTGCCACCTTTTCTTGATCTCTTCTTCTTCTGTTAGGTCCTTGCCATCTTTGTTTTTGATCATGCCCACTTTTGCTTGGAACTTACCTCCGATGTTTCTAATTTTCTGGAAGAGGTCTCTTGTCCTTCCTATTCTATTGTCTTCTTCCACTTCTGCGCATTGCTTGGTTAAAAATAATTCCTTATCTCTTCTGGCTAACCTCTGGAATTTTGCATTTAATTGGGCATATCTCCCCCTATCACTGTTGCCTTTTGCTTTCCTTCTTTCTTGGGCTACTTCTAGCGTCTCAGCAGACAGCCATTTTGCCTTCCTGGTTTTCTCTTTCTTTGGGATGTATTTTGTTGTCGCCTCCTGAACATTGTTGCGAACTTCTGTCCAGAGTTCTTCCAGGATCCTATCTATTATGTCCAGTCCCTTAAATCGATTCTTCACCTCCACCGCATATTCCTTAGGAATATTAGTGAGCTCATATCTAGCTGATCTGTGGGTCTTCCCTAATCTCTTTAGTCTGATCCTAAATTGTGCAATAAGAAGTTCGTGATCTGAACTACAGTCAGCTCCAGGTCTTGTTTTTACCTACTGTATAGATGTCCACCACCTTTGGCTGCAAAGGATGTAGTCGATCTGAGTGAGTTGTCTTGGCAAAATTCTATCAGCCTATGTCCTGCTTCATTTTGTTCTCTTACCCCCTTTACTCCTATATAAAATAAATGAACGATGATGATAAGGACTATTATAGATCAGAAGGTTCGCGTGCAAAGAGCACCCAATCTACTCTCTGGGCATGAATGGGAGCTCCAGAAACAATATATAAATGTTGATACTAAATAATATATAACTTTTTTTTTTCTTTTGTGCTTTTGAGTCAGTCTTGACTCCTAACAACTATATAATCAGGTCCCTGTAGTTTTCTTGGCAAGGTTTTTTGGAAATGGTTTGCCATTGCCTCCTTCCTAGGACTGTGAGAAAAGAACTGGCCCACAGTTACCCAGCTGGCTTTGTGCCTAAGGCAGAACTAGAACTCGCAATCTCCTGGTTTCTAGTCCAGTGCCTTTAACCACTACAAACTGGGTCTCAACAATAGTTATAGTTAATAAATAACAGTCTGTTCCAAAACGGCACATGGCTCATTTTTCAGCAGAGTTCGATTTTTCACCAAATGCCAGCTTGCATAAAGCTCATCCATTCTTCTGCTTATCAGTATAAAAATAAGAGGTATTAGATTAAAAGAAAAACATGCAGAAGTGTAATAAATTGCAACCAGCATTGACCTATTCTTGCGTTCTGTAAAAGTTTAATATTTGACATTTTGGCTGCTGATAAAAAAAAAATCTGAATTTCACTGCAGCTTATGTTAATGCAATATAGATAACCTCTTATCAAGGGATGCATAATGCATTAATGCTTTAAGAACACAACAATCAAAATAGTCAAGCAGTCAGATAACACAGCAAAGTCAGACTATTATTTTTATATATGCTATTACTCCTTCAAGGAACTGTGAGGAAGACAGAAAAATTGTGTTAGTTTTTGTCACTTTAAAGAAGAGGATATTTTCCCTTTGTTTTATCAAAAATCAATACTGTTCACTTAGAACTAAAAGTATAAACTTTATTAGGATCTCAAATGTAGACTAAAAGGTCCAAGATACTATAATTCACATATTCCTAAAATTTGCCTTGCACAGATTTAAAAATTCCACTTGCTCATCCCTAGATATATGCGAACATGTATCCACAATGGATAATCTGTCAAATTATCCTGCTGAAATGCAATCGTGTTAAAAAGAAGGGGACAGATGGATTGAAGAAGAGGACAAATAGGTCTAAGTCATTATCAGGATTTCAAAATTAAAAGTGATCAAAGGCAAGTATTTCACACTGCCGGGCAACTCCAAAGGAGCAGAGTAACTGCCATGAAAAGAAACTGATCTTAATTTGTTGGTTTCCGGGGTTAAAGTACAAAGCCTTAAGAAGCTATCACTCTTTGGACTTCAGGTCAACCCTGAGGCTTTGGGTAATGAGGACGCTGCCTGCTAGGGAAATTTTGCTCAGACATTACAAGACATTACCTCTGGCTTCTGGACTCAAGTACAGTGGTAGGACTCAGACCTTGTGCTGCATCTAACTCTGGGTCTCTTAAGCATGGGAAATTGTAACCAATGCTACAATTGGGCTGTAGCTCTTTTTTCACTTCCTCACATACTGTTTCATATAATCACATGAATTGGATTTATCTGATAAAGTTTTAAACTTAAGATTGAAAAATTGAGAACAGCAACTGATAAGATCAGGATTTAAAAGAAATATTGGTGGGTAAGAAGTGACAGAACCTGACCATTTAGGCTATGCATCTAAGTCTGCACGCACAAAAGTTAAAACATAAGAAAATGCCAGATCAAAAAAGCTGAAAATCCATACAGGCTGCATGTTCAACGCTATAGTTTAAGCATCTTATAACTTACATTTCTCTGCTTATAATGTCAGATCATTGACTGGTAGTCCAGAAGTCTAATAGCTGTAAAACTAAAAC
Organism: Candoia aspera; assembly: GCF_035149785.1. NCBI lineage: Eukaryota > Metazoa > Chordata > Lepidosauria > Squamata > Candoiidae > Candoia > Candoia aspera. The sequence goes on from NC_086160.1 coordinate 72,620,254, forward strand.
AAAAATAAAGATGGTTGAGTTTATCCATTAATTCAGCCATAATGTGGTTTGTTGGATTTTGGCTTAGTATGTGATATGAATCCTGTCTTTGTGACCTATAAACTATGTTCAATAGCTTAGCATTCAAGTTCATCCAACTGTTTATTTTGTTTTATTTTATTAAATTTATATGGCTGCCCATCTCAAATGCATGACTTTGGGTGGCTAACAATACTTAAAAACAGAATAAAAATAATATAACAGAATTATAAAATAAAACTGTTGTTTATTCAATGTGCAAACTCAACCACCTATGTCATATATCACTGCCTAACAGCAGGCAGGGGCCTCTGAATTATAATTGTGCTATGTTGCTTCAACAAAAGGAAAGCTGAACTTGGAGAAGTTGTTATAACCCATTATGGTGGTTAAGTTCTCCCTTGACAGAGACATGAGCTAAGCAATCTCATTTCTTGCAGAAGTAGAATGTAATAACTGTGTCCTTAGTAAGCACAGCTGAGTTATAGTTATAGTGCAGATATGAGACAGAAATTTTAGAAGGAAGCCACAACAGAAAACCTCTGCAACCAATGTATCAATGCCACTTCTAACTGCATCTGTGATGATCCAGGGTCACAATAAGATGAACACTGTTTAAACTAACAGAGGTAGTCACTTTCTTCAGTGCAATGCAAACACCATGAGAAGGGTGAAAATATGTATAACATTTAGATAGGAGAAAGAAATCTGAAGACACTGTCAAGGGGAGGGGGGGAGGAAGGATAAAAATGCCTAATTGAAATCAGAAGAAAAAAGACATGATTTAAGATTTTAAAAAATGATATATATGGTGAATGCCTAAGTTCTGAACTATATATATGAACAAGTGCACACCAGAAGTAGTAAATATGTGCCCTCTATTCTCCAAAAGTCAGGAAATCCTAGCAGAGTAAAATTTGGAAATAATACCAATGAGCTACTGATAAGAATGCTTCTGAGTTTCCTGGTAGAAATCTAGTTATTGCCCATTTCATAAGCAATAAAAATACTTAGACAATCTAAAATAATTGACTGCTAAGGTAGATAATTAAGAGCAGAGACATCGCACTGACAACAAAGGTCCGCATAGTTAAAGCAATGGTGTTCCCCGTAGTAACATATGGCTGCGAGAGCTGGACCATAAGGAAGGCTGAGAGAAGGAAGATCGATGCTTTTGAATTGTGGTGCTGGAGGAAAATTCTGAGAGTGCCTTGGACTGCAAGAAGATCCAACCAGTCCATCCTCCAGGAAATAAAGCCAGACTGCTCACTGGAGGGAATGATATTAAAGGCAAAACTGAAGTACTTTGGCCACATCATGAGAAGACAGGACACCCTGGAGAAGATGCTGATGCTTGGGAGAGTGGAGGGCAAAAGGAAGAGGAGCCGACCAAGGGCAAGATGGACGGAAGATATTCTAGAGGGGACGGACTCGTCCCTGGGAGAGCTGGGGGTGTTGACGACCGACAGGAAGCTCTGGCGTGGGCTGGTCCATGAAGTCACGAAGAGTCGGAAGCAACTGAACGAATAAACAACAAAGGTAGATAATAATATTTAATAATTGAAAAAGTGCACTTCCCAGAACAGGTCGCATCTGTAATGCTTAAGAACGCAATATTTTACAGGCACTGACAAAGCATCCCAAAAAGTTAGCAGCAACTGCACAGAATGGAGAAAAGCATCAGGAGACCCAGGGGTGAAAATGGTTCTGTTCAGATTTTGTTCAGGGCCTGAGCCAGTCCTTTAGAAAAGAGGCTACTGTGGTTTGGGTAAAGTCAAATCCCAGACAAGACACAGAAAAAAACAAAAGGTGGTAACTATTTTAAAATTATTTTTGACATCTCCATTCCAGGAGAATGGAAATATGCTCCTTTGAATGGAAATCTCTGCATTCCCACGTGCAGGGCATATGCCTTTCCAGAACTTGTGCTGAGAACCTTGCAGGCCTCAGGAGCTGGAGATGCTTTCTAGCGTATCTGTACAGAAGATTCCTAATTCTCCCTTCATATCCCTGAGGCTGCTTAAATAGGCCAGGAAGAGAGATGTCAATAAGCACAGGTACATTCAGAGAGAAACGCCAGTGCATCACTCAACAAACCTCAGTTACTTAGCAAGTTCACTCAGGTAAAGGTGCCCATACAAGCAGATGATGGAGGAAAGCTGTGTACGTCCAAAGGAAACACCAGAGTGTGCTCAGGCATCCAGATGATGGTAAAAGACCAAGACCAGTCCACGTGAAAGGCCAGTGCATGCCTGTAATGTCCAATAATGTCAAGGATTGTTTGAGATGAGATAACAGAGAAAGAAAAAGGATAGGAGGTATAATTCATTGGGGACATTTTCATTGTTGGTCTTGGATGATGTTGCATTTCCGATTTGAGACTAGGGTGCAACTTGGGGGTCCTCCTGGACTCACAGCTACTGCTTGACAAGCAAGTGGCAGCAGGGGCCAGGAGGGCCTCTGCACAGGTTAATCTTGTGTACCAGCTGCATCTTTTCCTTGACTAGAAGACATTTCAGATGGTCACTCACATCCTGGTCACCTCACAACTTGTCAGCCCTTCCAGGTAAACCAGACCGGAAACACAACTAGATAAACTAATTCCACTTTATGGTGAGGCTACATCAACAGACTCTTGCAAGTCTGAAAGTACGTGTCTCCTGCCCTCCCTATTTATCACTTGAGTGGTCAGGGTGGGACTTCCCTAAGTTTCCTCTTTAGACTGCTATCCCCTCGTGGACTTCCTTTCCTTTTATCTGATCATTCCCTAGGCCCAACAGGGTCAAACTGCTCCCAGATAACAAGGTAGATCCGTTCCCTCGGCATCTCCACAGACCCCGCCTCGTGCTTGGAGTCCAACTTAGAACAGATCCAAGTGATTTTGTCCTGCAGATGCTCAGCTAATTCCTCTGCATGTCCCTGAAGATAGGTCACCGGGGCACCCTGTCCTGAGTACGGATGGTGAGCAGGAGGAGGCCCCTATCCAGGCAGGAAAGCGCATGCGTAGTTTAGAGACTTTGAGCTGTCATTCAAAGAAACCCAGAACAGACCCGCCTTGAGTTTTGGGGTTTATCTGTCTGGGTTTTCCCACGCTTCTTCAGTTTGGTAGGATTTTCTGTCTGCAATAGCAGTAATAAAACACTTGAGACTTTCTCCTCGTCTCGGCATGGTCCTTGCTTAGTCAGGACACACCCTTCCCCAAAAGAGATCGAGTAATTTTAAACAGGGCCATTGGGAGGCATTCTGCGGACATGGTAAGAACGGAGAAATACTGACGCTCCGCTGCTCTTACCGCCACAAGGTAGGCCTTAATAGCGGCTCTAACCTGTGTTCAGTCAGATTTGGGCTCTGTCTTCCTCCAGCAGCTCTCTAGGTGTCTCAGAACCCTCAGCTCTTCCATAAACCACAGGGAGTATCAGGGTTCGATGGGCCAAGAGAGGCTGCACAGGCACTATCCTGTCCAACGCCCCTGCCACCTCCCTATTCCAGGCCGCAGCCAGGTCCTCCTCTGGACCATGCTGCAGATGGACAGGTATAACCCCCAGCTCCCTCTGGAACCCTGCTGGGTCCATCAGTCACCAGGGGCAGAGCAATCGAATGGGTCCTGCCTCCCTGCGGAAGGGGGCAGCACAAGAGAATCTCAGGGCCACCAGGGCATGATCTGACCATGACAACAGGGACATCTGTAACTCTCCCCTCAGATCACATTGCCACTGCTCTGACAAGAAAACCAAGTCTGCGGTGAGGCCACTGTCTCGAGTCAGGTCCCGAATCATCTGGGACAGGCCCATGACTGCCATGGTAACCACGAACTCCCGAGCCACCTTCGAGGCACGCCCCAGGGACGGCAGGTTGAAGTCCACCAGAACCATAAGTCTGGGGAACTCTACTGCCAGGTCCCTGAAGGCCACTATGTATGGCACCCACTGTCCTGGGGTTTTGGAAGGCCCTTAAGACCTGGTTCACTTCCTGTTAGGAGTGCCATAATGAGGGTTTGGAATAAATATAAAGCAAGACTGTCTCCTAATGTACCATTATGGTTGTCACCTCATGAAGCATTCGTTAGAAGAGAAAATGTGGGAGGAACAAGTTGGTTAAGATCTTTAAACTTCGAAGAGGGTGAACTGAAGCTTAAAACAAGGGAACTGTTAGAGTTGGAAGGTTTTACATGTCATTGGTTCACATATGTGCAGCTGTCAGAATGTTTTAAAGTGGATGAAAAGAATTTTAGATTTGTCAGTGAAACAACTCAATTCGAAATGGAACTCTGTATAAATTATGAACATGTTATCACAAAGATGTATAAAATGTTGTTACAGATGAATTTAGAAGACGAACGTGTTTAAAAATGTATGATTAAATGGGCTAAGAATTTTGGATGCAATATTATGTTGGAGCAATGGGAAAACATGTGGAACAAAGGTTTGATATTTACTTTGAATTATAACTTAAAAGAGAATTCTTATAAAATGATGTATCGTTGGTATTTAACTCCTGATAAATTGTCAAAAATGTGTAATGGAGTAACGAATGTTTGTTGGAAATGTTCTCTTGGTGAAGGAACTTTTTATCATCTCTGGTAGACTTTAAGAAGGGTAAAAAATACTGGGATCAAGTATGTGCTAATATTCAAAAGATTCTTAAAGTGGACATACAAAAAAAAAACCCTAGAACTGTTCCTTTTGCGTTTGATTGAGAAGCAGCTTGAGAAACAACATGGGACTTTGCTTTTATATATGATTACAGTAGGAAGACTCTTATATGCACAACAATGGAAAGATCCACAAATTCCTACAGTGGAGGAATGGCTGATTAAACTGATGGAGCTGGCCCAAATGGCCAAGTTAACAGCGTTGATAAGAGAAAATACTGTTTCTGGATTTATTTTTACTTGGCAACCACTTTTAGTCTACTTGCTTGTGTCAGAAAAAAATGAAGCTTTGATTTTGGGTTTTAGTGATTAAATGGTTTGTTTTGATAGAAATAATTTTACTAAGGTTTAACTAATGGTAAGAAATTATATTTGTAAATGCATTTATATCTGTATTGGAGAAGGTCGGAAGTCACTTTCTGTTTCTGTTTTCTGTCTGTTTTGCACTTTTATAGCTTTTTCTTCTTTTTTCTTTAGTCCTATATTCTAGCATATCTATATTCTAAATTTTGTATTTTAATCATACTTTGAAAATTAGTAAAGTTCTTATTAAAAAATAATACCTGGTTCACTTCCCAGGCCTGGGGTAATGTGTCTGTGAAGCCCCTCTCATAGTTAGTGGTAGTGGTAGTGGTGGTAGTAGTTGCTCTTTAGTCCAGGAGGTTCTGTTTTGTTCTGTATTTAACTGTTTTATTAATTGTATATTTTGCTGTTATATGCTACCCAAAATCTTTTGGAGTGGAGAACCATAAGAAACATGATGATGATGATGATGATGAAGATGATGATGATGATAAATTTTGTCTGAAGAAGTACTTTGTCTTTGTGGAATTGACCCTGCCTGCATAGCAAAGTGTTTGTGAAATTGAATTCATCCTGTTGAAATGCATAATGTTCTCCCTCTCTTTTCAACGAGGTGATTGCTAGGAGAAGGACAACCTTGCATTAAGTAGCCAAAGGTTCAAACAGTATTAATGAAAATGTCAGAACATGAGAGAAACCTTAAGGAGGATAGGAGGTGTGACAGACGGATGCATATTATGCAGTTCCTTGAGGAAATTCACAGCAAAGGGGTATAAGCTGTGGCATGGAATGTTGAAATTGCCACCAAACAGACGTTTTGTCATGTTCACTGATTCAATGTAGTTCATACGTCGTAACGTTTCCCATGCCATGGCGCTGATGCGCGTTTCTGTTTGGGAGGGAGCTGCTGTGAGACCTTGTGCCAAGCTCTGTATGTGGAATCAGGGGAATGGAATGTGTTTGGGTTATCTTCTCCGCTCAAGGCCTTTTCCCGCAGACCATCAGAAGCCATTAGGAGCACCTGTGGATGTGGACTTGAAAAGATTCTACGGGGGGGAGGGATCTCATTTGCACCAAGGGTTTTTAGTTTGCATTTGGCGCGCTTTCATCATTCTCAGCTTTCTCTGTGATCCTGCATACTGTTCTTTAATAAATCAGACATCTTTGCATTCCTGCTCATGAGTCTGATGGTGTTTTAGAATAGGCAACCATTACACGTTTAAGGAAGACAATGGAAGTTCCCATAATCATCAGAAATAGAAGGAACAGAAAAATTACTTGCAGCAGGTGGGTAACTAGATTAGTTGGTCAAGTAGCCACAAAACACGAGACAAAAACTGAATCAGATGCATAAGACCTAAATGGAGATTGATGGGCAAAGCCATGACAATATTCTCCAGTTCCCCTCATCCAGGAAACAAGCTGGGAATCTCAAGGACTGCAGATTTGGATGGCAAATCTGGTCTCAGTTTTAAAGGAGATCTTGTCAAGCTTCTTGCCTGAACTAGGTCCTGTGAAAACTGAAGAAGAGATTCAAATACCATGACTATCTTGGCCCCCCGGTGGTTAATCAGGATTCATGGAGGTGAGCCACAGCAATCTTTGGAAAATCTTATCATGAGCAGTACAAAAATGCACCCTGTGCCCTACTTTCACACAATATCTTGGACACAGTATCGTCTCTGTTCACAAACAAGTTGACTGTCAGCATCACCCCTGCTGAGAATATGTTGAGAACCACCATCCAGTGGTTCTACTCATGAAATGAATCTCAGAGAGGCTGAGATGGTCTTTAAGACTATTATGTAAATCTGAGAAGGTACAGCTGTGAAAGCAACCAGATGAGAAATGTAGAAGGAAAGCCCTGCAATGCCCAGCATGAACTCTTCCTTCCCTTTGTTTTCTTCCCTGAGACTCCCCTGAGATCCCGCTAAGACAACCTGAAGAGCACTGGACCGTACCTGGTTTCCAATTATAAAAGGAAAATGCTGACAGCACCTGAGTGTGTGGGTGTAGATTGGAGATTGTGTCCTGTGGGAGAACAGGGAGGAAGAATTTGCAGCCCTCAGGATAAACTGCAGCTTAGCAGGCAACTGACAGTGAAGGAGGAGCAGACTTAGACTTCAGCAAACCAACAACAGCCAAGCTCAGAGAAGAAGCAGAACCCAGCAGCCTCGCTACCCCAGCAGAGATGCTGAGAGCCTACAGCTTATCAAGCACCTTCCTTCGCCGCCGCCGCCGCCACCCCCAGCTCCCAATGCAGACTAAGAAACTCTTCAGCAGCAGTTCAGAGCAGCAGCTGACAGCAACAGAAGCCAGCCAACCTGAATGTGGCTACATGGTGGCTAAAGACTTTGTTATAAGCTCAGGCAATAAAAGAGAACAGGACTGTTTAGCAAGCAGATAAACACATTTCCGTGGTGGCTTCCAGGGTATGGGAAACATTCATCCAGATGCCACAAGATAATGCCCATCTGGAAATGGAAGCTTACTCCTCTACCTGATGCCCTGATGAAACAGACCGCCAGCAGCCACTGCCCCAAAGTCAACACTGTTCACATGAACTGACTTCTGGACTTTAACCACTACTCATCCAAGAAGTTGAACAGAATGGCATAAAGGAACATTGTACAGATTAACCGCACTGAAATCCTAAACCAGAGAAAATCCTGCAAGGGACAGAAAATATTCCTAAAGCTGCTGCTAGTGCAGCCGTTGAAAGAAAACTGACAGAGTAGATAGATGGCCATTGCCTTGCACAAGCATACAAATATCTTCAGCCCTGGAAGGGTTTTAACACACAGCCCCACTCATAGACACAGGGAGACCCTGAGGAAGAAAGTGAAGGTGTGGGGGGAATGGGAATCTTTACACATTTTGGAACGGTATATAAGATAATTAAATCACTTTGTGGACACTGTCAGTGAATTTCTGAGCAGTGAGGGGATATCTGCCCTATCTATGCTCATACATCTTCCCGCTTTCCAGTGAATTGCAAGCAGAATTGTCAAGTGGAAAATGTTTGTGATTTCCTGTGGCTCTTCCTAATGAACAAATGTGTTGCAGCTCATCGGGATCTTTCCATTTTGTATCTCCCCTTTGTGCTCATAGGCAAAGGACCCCACCAAAGCCTCTTACAGCCATGTCCCATCTATTAGGGTCAGGAGGTCAGCTGCAAGTTTGAGAGGAGAACAGAGGATAAGGAAGGAGGAAGGGATGGATTTGGATGGGACAGGCAGACAGACCGACCACAGACCACAACAAGACGGTGATTCATTTGCCAACACACTACCTGCAGTGTATGAGCCAATCCCTGTGATGAGAAAGGCCTTTCTTTCCCCTGTCCCTATCCTGGCATTTTAACAGAAAAATGAAAACAAAATAGCTGTTTCTGCAGACACAGACCTGCCCTTCTCCATCACTATGAAGTCCTGAATCAGACCAAAGCTCTGCACTTCCATTTCAGACCTCCATAGGAATTTCACTGCGAAGATTTAGTTCAAGGATAGATTTAGTTGAAATCGGACTGAATTCAGGGTTTGGCTGAATTTGATACATGCCCTACTTCAGAAGTTAACTTCTAATAACTATATTAATTTAGTTAACATTAAAAATTATGGTAGAAGACAGTACATTAATTTAAGAAGGCAGGTGATAAACTGAGATATACACAGCTAAGTTTTTACTTTCCCTTATGTATCAACAACCTTTAAAGCCTGCTTGCTGCTCACTGCTTCAGATTATTTCAAATATTACTGCAAAAGGTAAAAAGCAACGTATCTTCTAAGGTCCCACACAGGGTCTGTTCATTCATCTCAAGTGCTTCATATCACCCAGGAACAGAGAATATAATGCCTTCCACAATCTCTATTTTCTGAGAGCTGTAAAATAATTAATGGATTTGGAGAGGGCCTGAGAAGACTAACAACGGAATATTTGCATAGAGTGACATTTAGCACATAATATTCACAGAATGAATCCTGGCAAACTTGAATAACAATTGAAACAGATAGCAAATTGTTAGAACTGGCTATAAATATTTTTCCCAGTAAAATCTGATTACAGATACATTGATACAAACCCCATAGGGACACAGTTAAATTTAGCAAGTTCTCTATACCCAGTGGTTGCTATCAGTCCAACAGAAACAAGGAGGGGAAGGAGGAGGAATAAGAAAAGTTGAATGAAGATTTTTAATGCAGCTGTTTCCAGATCTTAAAGTTGGAAGCAACTTTCAATATAAGAAAATAGGAGCTGTGTTTATCAGTAACAAATGTTTTCTGATTAGTCAGTCTGTATGGGATCAGACTGCAAGATAGACAAATTATAGGATTCTTTTTTTAAAAATTGGGAGTATAAAGTATTCCCCCCTTTCCTCTTTTGACTGCTAGTGCTCTGGATCTTCAGTCTTACTACACAACATTTACTCTATTTTTGTTTTATTTTTTGTTTTTTTCCTGCCAGCACAAAGACATATACAGGTAGTCCTCATTTAGTGGCTGCCTCATTTAGTGACCATTTGCAGTTACCACGGTGATGAAAAAGGACTTTTGCAGCCAATCCTTGCATTTATGACCTTTGCAGGTCTGTAAAGCAAAGGAAAGCTGAAGTAAGAGCATAAGCACATGCGGTTTCACTTAGTGACTGCTTCACTTAATGACTGAGTTGCCAATCACAACTGTCATCACTAAATGAGGACTACCTGTAAAAAAAAAGCTTCAAGAGAAAAGGTAGGCTTGTAATAATTACTAGTAAATGGATTCTCCTTTCTCCTTTTGAAAGGAGCTCCGTTACTCATTCAAAGCTAGTGAACTTCAGTCAACAAGAGCAAATGAATAAATTGAAGCATATGTAAATCACATTAATTGATGCCATGAAATATGTTGCTGGGACTATAATTAAACCTAAGTTGAAAAGCGTGATTACGCTCTGTAAAACATTGTTCCAAAGTTATTCTTCCACAGCTGACAACTGTGATAATAGATTTGACAGGGAGAACTGTAACTCATATAATCTGTTCCCGTGAGAGGAACAACATGATGCCACGGTTGGCAGCACCCATTTCAAACGGTGGGTTTACAAACAGCACCCCAAATTCTCCAGCAGGTCTGCTAGTGAGACTCACGTAAAGAGAGATGGCGTACAGAGCAATTCCGAAGCGAGGCAGCTTGCCAGTGGATTAAGAACCACACAAAGCCTCCTAGACAGCATTCAAAGTGTGACGTGTTCATAGAATTATCACCACCATCCTGCAGATAACTGCAATCAGATTCCTGCCCCTTCCCCAGAGACACACCTTGCTTGCGCACATCCTCCACTGCCGCCACCAATTCGTCCTTCAGGTCCTGGCTTTCTTTTGCAATCTGCTCTCCTTTTTCCAAGAAGTTCTGAGTAGCTTGTTCAACCGAAGCTGCCAGGACGTGAGCTTTTTTGGATCGACCTTTCTTCTTCCCCGATGGCCCTTTGTTGCTTGTGTTTACGAGGGTCGTCACCTTGGAAGGAGAAACAAACAAGGTTCTTTGTAAGCATCATTGTCCTAACAGCCAGGAACCATGCTGAGACAAGGAACAAGTCTCTAGTGTTTTATTGCTGCTACATAACAGGAAAATCCTAACAAACTGAAGAAGCGTGGGAAAAACCCAGACATATAAACCCTGAAGGTTAAGGCGGGCCCGATCTGTGCCTCTTGGAATGGCTACCTAATTCCTCAGTGCTACGCATGCGCTTTACAGCCTGGATGGGACCCCCTGCTCGCCATCCTTACTCATGACAATCATCTTAATTTGCTCCACACCCAATTGTTCTGAGGGAGGTGAGTCAGTATTTGTGAGAAGCCCACTTCTTTTTCACTGAATACCGAGGTTTTGTAAAGGGTGTTCTAAAGCAGGACCTCAGCAGAACTTAACCTGGTCAGGTCAGTACAGGAGTAGGTTGAAACGAGCCTCCTCCTACTGATCACTTAAACCTTTCACTGTTTAATTGTTCTGATTGTTTAAAGAATGTGTTCTTTTGCCAACTGAACTGTTTATTGTTTTAATAATGTTTCACGGAGTGGTGATCGTACTTTTGCTGTTTCAGTTATATGTCCGTAAGACAACCTGAGCTGTTAAAAGATGCAGGCAACATGCACATATACTCACACAGGCCATCAATCAACTTTCAGCCCCAACTTATGGATGGGAAGGGTCAGAGACAGCAGATATGACCTCCCTCCATATGTCGTTCTTATTCCATGTGGTTTGTGCAGAAAGAAAGGACTGAGGGAGGCCCTGTTACTTTGGATCAAGCATTGGCACTTGATTGCCAATGCTACATCTTCATTCAGGCATAAAAAAAGCATTTCAGAAGAATATCTGCTTCTTGAATACACAAGGGAAAGAGAGACATAATCTGGAATTTCAGTAACTTCTCTTTCATGTTGGCTGAATGGAACAAAAAGATGTGGCTTTTTGTTTCTGTAGCTGAATAGGTAATGGAAATTCTTACTCATTTTCTTTGAAGAGAATATATTCTACCACCTTTAAAGGATACAATAACAAGACCTGTACTGAAGTCACCTTTCATTTCCATCAGCACAGACAATTTTTGGCCACTTTCAAATCTGCAGCTTTGAATAAGTTTCTGGGCAGGATGGTTGGGTCACAGATCCAGGTTTAGGAACACAAACAGCTTTGATCACCATGGTTATCACCCTAGATGAACCACACCAGGAGCAGAATAGGGGAGACATCCCTATGGCATTTGATATTCTAAAGTGTGGTTCCTCCAGGATGACTTGCTAATATGGGTTTTAAGGACAACTTTTTATGGAGAGTTTAACGCTAACCATTTCCCAAATATGGTACTGAGGAACTTCTGGTCAGCTATTTGGCTTCTGGCTTGATTCCCCGAGTCTCTGTTTTCTGCCCTATATCACTGGGGAATACCATTTGGAGTTTGGGCATGGGAATTAGCATCGTATGGCCAAATGCCTTTATAAGTGATCACAAAGAAAGATGGAGAAAACCTGCACTATGAACAAACTGACCAGATAAGACATAGGTCCTGTTGATCCCCAAATAAATCTAGCCTGGGATTAGGATTAAGTGGGATAGTACTTAAAACTCCATCTTTCTGAAAATTTATCTGATCTGACAGTGAACAAAAGCTTAAAATGATTTGTAGCCAAGATATTTCGAGAACGATTGTTTTTTGAACCTGCAGATAATTTTCAGTTTTTATTGAAGTTACTTGAATAGAGCAACCAGGACCTTCTCTTCACTTTGTTTCAGATGGACACTACAGACCATTCTGTTTCATCTTATTTCCATGCAGTGTAATCATTTTGTATTACTGTAATCTTCAGCTTTAAAGTTGTTTTCAAATTTTATTGTACAGTATATTGTGCTTCTTAGCTTTATCATGCAATTTTAGGATTCTATAATTTTGCATTCATTCATTCACTGCACTTATATGTGCCTTTTCCAAGGAACTCAAAGTAGCCTACAAAGAGATAATCCCTACTTTTATTTTGTATGTTAGTACTTGGCAGATAGAGGATGCAGTTAAAAACTTCACAAACAAATATTCCTTTTGTATGAGGTTCTTCCTTTTGAAACCAGAGTGAGAAGGTAACTACTGCAATTTTTATATGGCCTTAGGAGAGCAAAAATAATCACCTGTTCAAAATAGGATTATATATTAGGTAAACATCGCCCAGGGCTCTGCTGCTACTGGCTTCTTCCTGTCTTTATTTGAAATTTCCTTTTCAAAAATCTCATCCATCATCAATAGCCCTCAAACACTAAAAGTAAGAATTATTCCCTCTTGACAGGCCAGCTTCTCAAACCCTGACTTATTTATGTGGAGGCAGAAAGCCATAGATTACTTCTTCTCTTTGGCCTTTCCCTTTTCTCTTTAAATAAAGCATTAACAGCCTGCCAGTTCATGGGGATTTCAGATCTCCTTGTGAGGTTTACATCAACCAAATTTCCATAATAATGACAACTGTGCTCCTTCCAAGCAGTTTGGCCATACATCTGGGGAGCTGCTGTGGTGCAGCTCCAATGTACTAAGAATACAGATCCTCCACCACCACCACCATCACCCACCCACCCACCCACCCGATCACTGTGTGTTTCTGAACTTGGTGTTCCATAGGATGGATCACAAAGTTAACAGAACATATAACCTTGTATGTAAGACTGGTCAACTCTTCTAAAAGCTGAATGGCTTACATTTACCTATGCATCTGCTGGCAAGTCAAAAACTCTCCAAGTATGAAACTAGTTTGCTTGCAATGGCATCTGCTGGGGGGGTTGTGTAAAAAAGCTAAGATGGCAGATGCAGGGGCACTACAGAAGCTACTCCACCCCTGTACACATGTGCCATGTGGACACACGTACAAAAGAAGTGGGGCTTGGATCATGCGGCCACAATAGCCATTTTAAAATATTTTATTTTAAACGCTGCTATTTCTTTGCATTGTAGTCTGACAACAATTCTTTATTATATTAGGCAATTGGAAAACTTTTGCAGATTACACATATTCAGCAAAGTAATTTCTACAGAGATTTACAGGGATTTTTTCTAAAGAAGAACATGAGTTCTTTGGTCTGAAATGCTATCCACTCATTATATTGTTATTCCTCAATATAGTCCATGGAATTTTTGAGATTAATTCTTTTTTAAAAGAAGCTTTTTAAGCTTTGGATTTTGCTTTCCATCCAAATATTAAGGAGGGTTGAGACTATGTAACTGTCTCCCTGTTAATACTTTTGTACTCAATTTGAAGATTTTAGCACTTTCCTACATGCTGAATCTGCTGCTTTGAACTTTCAGCTTTCTGCTGCTACTTTCCCTGGGGAACTGCCTGTTAGCTTACTTTCACTTGTGTAAACACATTCCGGAAATTCTTCTATTATCTCCCACTTTCATTGGTTAAGTACCTAGGGGGCGCCATAATCTACTGCATGAGACATGGATTTCAATCAGACTGTTTCCAACTTTCACCGAGAATTTATACAGATGCTTTCTGATTCCTATCAAGGTTTTATGCAAGGTATTCAGGATATTGTGAAAAACATGAGATTTACAATGTGACATCTGGCTGGGGATGTCATGGAAAAAATTGAAAAGCTTAACAGTGATAGAAATGTCTCTTTTAACAGTGAGATCAAGGCTTCTGTTGAAATGCTGGATGAAGATTGGTTCGTTGAGTTGAAGAAATTAAATGGAAGGATCGAGCTGCAATCTATATGTGAATTTGACTTTCTGATGGAATGCCATAGAAAAGAAGGGGTTATGATGTATGGAAGGTTTCCTGAAGAGAAGTTGGAGTTTTTAAGGGGGGCAGTTGGGCTGTTTGGTCTCTTTATGAAAAAAGTTCTGTATTTGTCAAGTTCACTGTTTCAATGTATAGTATACATCGTAACGTTTCACATGCCATGGCGCTGACGCACGTTTCTGTTGGGGAGGGAGCTGCTGTGAAACCATGTACCAAGCTCTGTATCTGTGTTCATTACAATGGAATGTGTTTGGGTTATGTTCTCCGTTCAAGGACTTTTCCCGCAGACCATCAGAGGAGCACCTGGGATTGTGAACTTGGGAAGATTCTACGGGGGGAGGGATCTCATTTGCACCAAGGGTTTTTTAGTTTGCATATGGCGCACTTTCATCATTCTCAGCTTTCTCTGTGATCCTGCATACTATTCTTTAATAAATCAGACATCTTTGTATTCCTGCTCATGAGTCTGATAGTGTTTTAGAATAGGCAACCATTACAGTATTGTGGAGATATGCAAATGCTTTGGTTTATTTTGAAGTGGGGTAAGGGTTTTACAATATTTATCTGGATTGCTTTTAAGGTTTGGTTGACTTTACTTATCTTCAATGATTTGGATTAAGATTAAGGTATATATCGGACATGACTGTGCAGGGGAAACCTTTACCTTTTTCTTTATCTATACTGTGTGTGTGTGTATATAAATGTTTGATTTTAGGTTTAATATGATTAAGATTATTATAATTGTTGTATTATTAATTATAATAGCAGACAATTTACATGTTTTTTAGTTTGATCTTTAGACAGGAATGTATAGAATAGTAGTAGGAAGGAAGAAATTAAATAAATGTTATCTTTGGGGGAGAAGTTGATTAGGAGGTTTATATATATATATTTTCTTTTTCTTTTTTTAACATAAGGGGAGGGAGCAATTGTATTTAGTGATTTTTATATTGTGTCAATGGAATGATTTATAGAAATAATGTGATTTTAGTCTAATATCAAGTAAGGGATTGGTTATGGAGATAGTTGTATATCCTTGCTGTTAAAAGTTGGAAGTCTGCTCTTTCTGTAACCTTTAAAAAAAAAAAAATCCTTATGTTTTCACTCTTAGTTTTTTTCTTTATTTTTTGTAGGGTTTTTTTTTGTTTTTCTGTAGTTTTTATCTTTATCTGAAATCTAATAAAATTCTTATTAAAAAAAATAAAATAGTATTCTCAGTGACTACCTGGCACACAAGCAAAGCAAAAGAACGTTCAAGGACGGGAACTGTGCTAAATATACAATCTCACAATAACTGAGGCTCGATCGTTTGAAACGAACGGTCAGTTTGCTATTCTTTGCAATGGACTTTATGTGTGATGCCAAATAGCAACCTTAGAAAGGCAGTTGCTAGCAGCTGATAACCAACTTTTCCTCCTTCCAGCTAGATTTGCTCCCTGGAGCCACTCAGGCCAGAGGGAACCAATACCCAGCCCCATGGTCTAGAAAATGCTAGTTAGCGACCAAGGCAGCCAAAGCTGGGGTCTTCAAGCCTGAGGTGAAAGAAGAGGGGGAGAGGAGGAAACGGGGTTCACAGACACGGTAAGAAACCCATCGAATAAATTACAGATTTATAGGAATTATAAGCACAGGCATAGTTGAAAAGTCCATAGAATAAGATACTTATTACATGAAGAGAGATAAAGATTTAGAAAATGAGTGGATACCCTCTTAATTTTGTTTGGAAAGGTATAGTTAATTGCATGCAATCTTTGGCAAAAGAGGTGGGTGGCCTCCATCTGTGTGGTCTGCACCATTTCCCAATAAGGCTCCTCTTTTCATTGAGTTACATGATCTGAGCCATATATTAACCATATATGCACTTAGGACCAATGAAAAATACAGATGCAGATGCAGGTGCAGATACCTTGTAAAATTAATAATTAGCACAATTGTACACCAATGTCTCCTTGGGATTTAGTGCACAATTAGGTACTCTGTACACTAACATGGAATGTATGTCTATTCCTACTGCTGCATATACTACCTTGAAGCAATATAGGCACAGATAGTACAAAAGGTTAATTAATAGAATTATAATATCAAAACTGTAGAATTAAAGAGAATCGTTCCACTTATAAGTCATCAAACAGTTCCTTCTCCAATTTCCCCAGAGGAAAATAGTTACAACAACATAATAGATGTGGAAGGCACAGTTATAATATTAAGGGGGTGTGTGCATGTGTGGGTGGGTGTGTATCTTACAGAAGTTGGAAAAGGCCATTTAGGCCATTAATCCAATCCAATCTGTTCACAGTGGGAATCCAAATTAAAGTATCTCCACGAGATGATTGTCCAGCCTGTCCTTGAATATATTCAGTGAAGGGAACTTCACTACCTCTACCAATAATTGGTCCCTCTGTTGAACTTTTCTTATTGTTTGGAAGTTTTTCTTAACTTTCAATCAAAACTGACTTTCCCGGAACTTAAGACCATTATTCCATGTCTTGCACTCTGCAATGACAGCACACAGGTCTAGATTCTCTTCTGTTTGACAATTCTTCAGATACTTGAAAGGCGCAATTATATTCATGCTCAGTTAGCTGTTTCAAAGCTAAACAAATCCAGTTCCCTTTGTGTTCTTTTACTTTCCAGTCCTTCATTTGTTCTTCTTTCCATTTGTTCCTATTTCTCTGAATCATTCTTAAAATGCAGTGCCCAAAGAAATCCCTTATGCCTTATCCCAATTATAGAATTTGATTCAGATAGCTACATAATATATTTTAAAAATGAGCAGCACATTCTCTCAGTAAAATATCATTGTTGTGTGTTGTTTATTCGTTTAGTCGCTTCCGACTCTTCGTGACTTCGTGACTTCATGCCATCGTCTCCTGCTGCCTTGTTATTAGCAATGCTTCTTAAGGCCCATTCAACCTCACTCTTCAGGATGTCTGGCTCTAGCTCACTGACCACACCGTCAAAGCTATCCCCAATATTGTTATCCTTCCTATACAGGTCTTCGGTATATTCTTGCCACCTTTTCTTGATCTCTTCTTCTTCTGTTAGGTCCTTGCCATCTTTGTTTTTGATCATACCCATTTTGGCCTGGAATTTACCTCCGATGTTTCTAATTTTCTGGAAGAAGTCTCTTGTCCTTCCTATTCTATTGTTTTCTTCCACTTCCGCGCCTTGCTTGTTTAAAAATAATTCCTTATCTCTTCTGGCTAACCTCTGGAATTTTGCATTTAATTGGGCATATCTCCCCCTATCACTGTTGCCTTTTGCTTTCCTTCTTTCTTGGGCTACTCCTAGTGTCTCAGCAGACAGCCATTTTGCCTTCCTGGTTTTCTCTTTCTTTGGGATGTATTTTGTTGCCACCTCCTGAACAATGTTGCGAACTTCTGTACAGAGTACTTCCGGGACCCTATCTACTAAGTCCAGTCCCTTAAATCTATTCTTCACCTCCACTGCATATTCCTTAGGAATATTAGTAAGCTCATATCTAGCTGATCTGTGGGTCTTCCCTAATCTCTTTAGTCTGGTCCTAAATTGTGCAAGAAGAAGTCGTGATCTGAACTACAGTCAGCTCCAGGTCTTGTTTTTATCAACTGTATAGATGTCCACCACCTTTGGCTGCAAAGGATGTAGTCAATCTGATTTCGGTGTTGTCCATCTGGTGAAGTCCATGTATAAAGCCGTCTCTTAGGTTGTTGGAAGAGAGTGTTTGTTATGAAGAGTGAGTTGTCTTGGCAAAATTCTATCAGCCTATGTCCTGCTTCGTTTTGTTCTCCCAGGCCATGCTTACCTGTAATTCCAGGTGTCATTTGACTGCCCGCCTTAGCATTCCAGTCTCCTGTGATGAAAATAACATCTCTTTTAGGCGTGTTGTCCAGTAGGTGCTGCAGATCCTCATAGAACTGCTCTACTTCAGCTTCTTCAGCATCTGTGGTTGGCGCGTATATTTGGATCACTGTGATGTTAGATGGCTTGCCCTGAATTCGAATTGAGATCATTCTATCATTTTTTGGATTGTATCCAAGCACTGCTTTAGCCACTTGACTATGAATTATGAAGGCTACTCCATTTCTTCTGTGGTCCTCCTGTCCACGGTAGTAGATCTGGTGGTCATTTGATGTGAAGTGGCCCATTCCAGTCCATTTCAGTTCACTGATGCCCAAAATGTCTATCTTTAATCTTGACATCTCACCAATAACCACATACAATTTGCCCTGGCTTATAGATCTTACATTCCAGGTTCCAATGGTGTGTTGATCCTTAGAACATTGGATTCGCCGTTCACCACCAGCACCGTCGGCCGCTATCCTCTGTTCCTCCCCAGTAGCATTTTGACCATCTTCTGACCTGGGGGTCTCATCTTCCGATGGTATACCGACATATCTCTGGTTGTACTGATCCATTTAGTTTTCACGGCAAGAATACTGGGGTGGGTTGCCATTACCTTCCCCAGGGATCGCATTTAGTCTGACCTCTCTGTCATGACCTTCCCGTCTGACCTCTCTGTTATGACCTTCCCGTCTTGGGTGGCCCTTCAAGGTTTAGCTCATGGCATCATTGAGGTGCTCAAGCTCCAGCATCACGACAAGGTAACGATCCTTTGCTGAATATCATTACATTCATTCTATTCAGTCAGTCTATTCTTTAACCTTTCAAATTCATTTTGAATTTCTACTAGGATATTAGTGATCTAATATTCTGTATCCTCTGCAGTTTTGATAAGCACTTCCTCTACTTCTTCACCCAACTGTTTAATGAAAATGTTGAAGAGTATAATGATACGGTATCAACGGAGGAGCACTTGATACCTCACTCCAGCTTGATGAGAAATGTTAGTAAGTTTCCACTGAGTACAACGTTGAAGCAAGCAGAGGATTCAGCTAGCTGGCACTGCATCCAGTCTGACTAACATGTTAATCAGAACATCATAAGAAACCTGGACTTCTGGGGGAAGTATGGTGAACTGAAGATGGCTCTGTGAAAGCCGAGCCGATGACCGTGGCAAAGACCCAGGAACCAGTGAGTAGACTGGTTCCTTGGAACCTCTCTGGATAAGAAGAGGACGGGAGATTGCCCACGTGTGCTCTGGATGGCTGCTCCTCATGAGGAGACTGCAGGACAGCGGTTTTCCGTGTGTTTGAGCACCGGGAGACAACGGGATCGGCCATCTTGCTCACAACCACGGTGGAGTCTTTTGAAGGACACTTAGTTCGCAAACCTCACTTTCTAATCACTTTCAGAAATTGCTCATTAACTACTTTAAGGAATCTGAAATAAACAGCAAAAAGCTAAATAAGATTTTGATCATAGAAAATTATAAATGGACTAAGGGTCCAGATAAAATTGGAGTATTGAAACTTTGACAATAAGATTTTGGAATTAATTATAAAGAACAAACAGCTTCTTGTGGGAAATAGATCCTGTTTTGGTTTTTACATGACGTAACATAGATAAGCAATTTCATGATTTCAAAAACTGGACACTAGAGGGGACTAAAGATTTTAGACAGAGGAAATATATACAGGCCTGTAAGATGGCGCAAAACTTTATGATGATAAAAATACTGAAGGAGACTTTTGAAGAGTGGAATCAGAAAATAGTAGCCACAATATCAATAATGTGAGTAATGATGTCTGCTTCTATGGATAGACTATGTCCAAAAGATTGTTATTGAAAGAAATGTCAGATGTAGAACAAATTTTATCTGACAGGATAGAGATGGTATTGAAAGTGGATTTACAGCTGACCAGCCAAGAGAATGATTTAGAAAAGAATGATTCGTTAAATCAAAAGAAACTGGCTGAGGTTTTAAAATGTAAAAGGGAAATACAAATGATGAACAAGAGAGTGACCTGGATATTTTTTTTTCCTATTGGATTTACAAAAGAGGCTTGTTAAAGCCTTGAAGAACTCTTTGCAATTGGACAAAGAAGAAATGAAGTCAAATGCTATGACAATATTTGAATGAACTAAAGATTAAGACTGTTAGAAGTAAAGGAAGAAATATAAAATTGGTTTATTTGAAGATATGCTGTTACTTCTGTCAACACTTTATGGATTTTCTGCTGACACCAGGATCGAAAAGATGATGACTTATGGATTTGTTTATAGATAAACAAATATGGGATTTGGGATGAAGAGATGAATGTTTCTAACCTTAGAGGGGGTGAAAAGTTACTAAATTTGTTTATACTTGTGGTGAAGGTCGGAAGTCACTTCTTTGTATATTTATTTTCTCTTTATTATATTCTTACTTTTCTCTTTCTTCTTTCTTTTCCTTTTTTCTTTTTTTTCTCTTTATTGTTTTCTTATTTTTCTCTTTCTTCTCTCTCTCTTTTTTTCTTGCACTTTTTACTTCTTTCTATTCTTTCTTTCTCCAAGGTTAGACTGCATTTCACTTGAATGTGAAAGAGGAAAGGTCCACGTGATAACAGGCAATAAGAACATCCAAAAACTAATTCCAAACACAGACCTGTCATAAGCACCCTATGGAAATCACTGGTTTGGTTCAATCGGGTTGTTCAGTTTAGTTTTATTTTGTTAGACTAATATGTTTCCTGATAGCCACTTCTGCTAAGTTTCCAAGAGATTGAAAATATGGTGGTAAATATGTTTTACACAAAAAGAGCCACAGTTTGTTCTTTGGCTAAAGTTGGGAAAGAAGCAAGGCAGACATTTCAGTGTTAAGAGATAATATCAGTGAAGAAGAAAAATGGAAAGTAAAACAAACTAATTATGTCTTAATTGGATCAAACAAAGGCTAAGAACTAGGGAAATGTTAGTTTAATTACTATCAAAGACAGTAGAACACAGTGCTAAATCAATTGCTTCAGGAGAATAAAGGAACACATGCAACTTCTATACATAAGATCAAGTGGATCTTTACAGCTAGAAATGCCAAGTGGAATAGCAGCATTATTGGCACATACTAGCCGTAAAACAGGCCATTATAGCATTGTGGAGTTCACCCTGATAACCTCATTTTGGACAGGAGAAGATCGTACCACTCTTCAGTGAATGAAAAAAAATATGAATGCAATTGCCACCCAGCTGTCCTGATAGAACATGGCTTTGCCATCATATGCTTTATGCTAGTGCTTCCTAACCTTTTTCCTTCATTACCCAAAACCACTTATCAGAAAGTTCTCTTTACCCAATGTACGCAAAACACTTTAAGTCAATGGAAATGTCCCTGGTGTGACTGGGTAATGGGTTTGTGTGTCATCACTCAAAGAAAAACCACTTTTATCCAATTGTGAGTATTGTACCCAGGTTTGGGAAGCACTGCTTCAAGCAATAGAATATAGAAAACGCAAGGACTGTGCTAACAGAGGATTTCTGTTGTTGTTTTCTCAGCACTACAGAGTTCTATTGCCTTCTTGAAAGAAGAGATGTCAGAGCCTGACAAGGTTTTCTTCATTTAGTGATGGGGATGAGAGATGCTGATAGCTGGTGGGGAGACTGCCGCCATCAATCCTGTCTCAGCACATTGTTTGCTTGGCCTTAAACCAGCTATCCAGCACTGTGCCAGAGTGGCCATGCAAGGAGAAAGCAAGCAAGCCTGGTTATTTCAGTTGGGTAGGAGGTAGATTTAAGGTGAGTGGGAGAAACGGAGGGAGAAAGGATGGCCAAATTCAGCCTCAGCAAGGGTGTTGTACAGACACCCAAGCCCCAAATCATAAGATATGACAGTGGAGAATGCTAATAAGTGGAGTAGAGAAGATGTGTTCTTCATCAAAAGAGCACGATTTTCCATCAAGAATTCCTAGAATGCAGCTTGACCAGCCTAGATGGGCTAAATCCTTATCAAGATTGTTTTCCTGAATGTCTTTGTGGAGTTTACTACCAAGCATTTGTAATTTTGATGTAGTAGTAGAAGATGCAAAGGATGGAACGGCCAAGCTAAGAGCTCTCTGGCAATCCTTAAATGTATAAGGTCCATCATAGGATGATGTTATGCTGTAAGAAGGAATTTATATTCTGAATATTTCATCTGGAACTTGGGTTTAATAAAAGGGTCCAAACTATATGACAGAGGAAACTTTTCTGTGTGCTGAATGGAGTAGGACAACAGGGTTTCTGGCATTCCTCTGTTGCCAGTGGGGAATGGCTAAGACACTTCCACAGCCATTTTATATTATTACAGGACTGTGGAAAACTGGTCGTATTTGGAAGTGAATGAAAAGGTGATATAAAAAAATAATAATAATACTATATTTCTATATATGGCCTTTGACAAAAATAGCACGTGGCAGAAGCATTTTTGGTCTAAACGAAGGTGATGTGAGACCACTCTAGAGAGAAAGAGACACAATTTGGAAAGAGAGGTCCCACTCAGGTTCCAAGCAGGCTTCCAAGCTGGAGTCCTGCCTGGGAAAAGGAGAGGACACAGCCGCTGATAACAGGAGGGGACCTGAACTTTTGTTGTAATTGCTTTCCAGAGGCCTCTTTATGTCTGCCAAACCTGAATAGCTCCTTGGTTTACCAAGGAGTTCTAGGAAATTCAGAATTGACACTTGCAGGAAAGTGAAAAGTGAATCTGACTGTACATGGCTACAGTACCCATGGCTGTAATAGAAGCAACTAATGCATTAGTATTTATACCCCAGCAGGGTAACGACTGGCTACGTTATTTATGGTAGCCACCTCCTGCTCAAAGAGAAATAGGCAAGTAGATCTCCCACCTGACCATTGTGACTGTTTTGCACTGTATGTTGCTGATAAAGTTGCTCAGATGTGCTGAAGTCTTGATTCTACTTGGATGATATAACTGTTGCTTTATAGACTGATAAAGCTTCAGGAGATGGTTTTGTGAACAACTGCAGACTCCCCTGTTATCAATGAAAATAACTACTTCCTCATCAGTTCCCAGGAAAGATGCTAGAAAGAAACTAAAAAAAGTGTCTGGCCTAATGTGCTGGTCCTAAATTGGAAATTGTTCCATTTCTGACATTCTTGAAACCTTCTCCCTTTCATCTCAATAAATACTGTATGGTAAAGAAGACTTCATGAGAATCTTTCTTGGAAGAAATATGGTTGGTTTGAGGCAACTGCCAAAAGCTTGACAGTTAGGGTCCCATGTGGTGACTGGAGTAACATCTTGCTAAGTTAGATGAATTCCTTTTGCTCTGTGGACTAATGAAATAGACAGGGTACTTTCTCATATGGGCTCTGACAACTGTGGGCTAGAGCCATGCCCTTCCTGACTCTTGTGTGCTTTGGACTAATGCATTAATGCAGGGTAGCTGCTGTGAGGTTAAGTCATAATCAGCCCAACAGTCTTTGGCTGCTATTTAGACAGTTAGACAGTCTTTGGCTTCTATTTTGGACAGCCCTGCCTCTAATCTT
Organism: Candoia aspera; assembly: GCF_035149785.1. Classification (NCBI taxonomy): domain Eukaryota; kingdom Metazoa; phylum Chordata; class Lepidosauria; order Squamata; family Candoiidae; genus Candoia; species Candoia aspera. Next base: position 72,643,833 of record NC_086160.1, read on the forward strand.
AGTAAGATTGATTGATGGATTGATTATCTGCTATCAAGTCATTTTCAACTTCTGGCAACCACACAGATATTCTCCATGATTTAGTAATATACTAGAAACATGTTATCTTAGTATTATACTAGTTACATACATACCTGGGAGTCTGAAGAAGAACTCTTAAGAAAACTAACTGAATTTCGGGGGGGATTATAGGTGAATAAGGTCTCATGTAATAATTGAGCAACCAATTTGGTAATAAATAGCTTCACAGCTGCTGGAATGAAGTTTCCTCCTTGTTTTTGATAGAATTTTAATATGGCCATAGCACTTCTGTGAGCCACAGAGGAGGCACAACCAAGGTGAGTGGATTATCTTGTAGAAGCTTGAGGGAAAAAAACCAAAGGTATTTAAAACATTTAACTTATTCTAAGTCATGGGTGTCAAACTGTAATCTATCTTGTTCATATTAGAAAGTGCCATGACTTTTTCTTATGGTGGTTAATAAGTAGTTTCTTCTCCTGGCAGTGTTGAACAGGGCCTTGAAGACTCTCCTAAGGCCAGCCTGGGTTAATGACAGCATCATCTATATAAACTAGAATGGGAAGTCATTTGTTTACCAGATATGGGGCAAGACAATCTATCCCCTGTTACAAAAGAACTACATGTTAAACAAGGAAGGTGCCAGGAGGCAGCCTTGTTTAACCCCCTTGGCCACTGAGACTGAACTGGAAAGCAGTCCACCATGACTGATTCATACTCTGAGTTGGGCAGTAATACGGGAGTCCTTAGAAATTATGGCAGTATACAAATTTGATCTAAAATTATTTACAAAAAACCAACCTGCACTTAAAAGCCACAGGAAGATATCTGAAAAGAAAACTACTTCATATTACTAAACAAAGCTTCTGCGCTGTTTTGTAAGGTATAAAGCATTATGCTGTAGGTATAAAAAATGTTTTTTCACACAATACCACTTGCAACAAAAAGTAAACGACCACATATTTTATCAAGTTTTGATGGACCACTCAGCTCGAGGAAACCATCGATGATCTGAACAAAAGACAGCCTAGCATTTTAGAACATGGTCTTTATCCCTTCAGGATACAATGACTGCCTTTTTCTTGAATGCTTATCTAGTTGACTGAGGGAGGTTGCAAAGGGCTTTGATCTGAAGCGTAGCTCTTCAAAGCCCTATTCTTTCTCTCTCTGTATACACAAACACAAACACACACACACACTGTATATGCACAAATATAAAAACACAAAAGAGCGAGCAAGTTGCATCAAATGTTTATTTTTTTTTTTTAAAAAGGACAAATGATGTTTTTCAAGAATATTTTAAAAATACTTACCCCCCCAACTTAACCACATTTTCTGCTTCCTCAACCTTCTTTCCAAAGCACATTAAACGCTGCTTTGCCTCATTACTGTCAACATGGTTTTTGCATGTTGCCTGATAACAGGTAGAAGGCCAGACACAGCAAGCCTGGAAAGGAACCAGTTTTGTTATGCTTATTGTTGCTTAGCTGGTTTTCCCTCATTGTTTCTCCTCTTCTTTTCAAGCAGCCTCTATTCAATGATAAACCAACTTCAATGGGAGTCATTCTAGTTTCTTCTCACTATGCCCTTATATAGGATGCTAGGCATAATCATCACCTACAACTCAAAAGCAACCACAAATTCTAAGATTTTAGGTTCAAATATTGGAGGTGATGCTTACCTCAAAAATGCTATAGCATTTATCAATATTTCTTTTTTAAAAGCTGGAAACACATTGGGGCCATGTGCAGCTTTGAAGCTCTGTTCCTCTTCTACAAATATTCAAACAAGTGAATCCTTCAAAGATGCTTTGCAAAGCCACATCCGCCCCGTTTCCCAAAGGAAAACAAAGTGACCATGTTTCTTCACTCTGCATTGTTCTGAGACCTCATCCAGCAGTTCCAGTAGGCAAAAGAAGATTCTGTGCACGGGCTGAAGGCTCTTCTGACCTTCCTGTTAGCTCAAAAAGGCAATCTGCATGGCGTCTATACCCAGTTGAGTCAAAAGTGACCATCCTGCTAAAATAATTATAAATGTGTATTTTACCATTGACATACAATCAAGTGCACATAAAATAGTAAATATGCAAGTATACGTTTGCAGAAAAATGTCATAATTTATTGGCATATAGAGATTCTGTCAACTTATGTTTACTTAGGAATTTAGTGAAACATACAATTGGACCAGGAGTGCTTAAAGCTTTTGCATGCAACTGTATCTTATTTATACATGACTAAGTTGAGGGGATAGAGAGATGCTCAGCAAAGCTGCAGATGACACAGTTGCAGAGGATTGCAAACAGTTTAGAAAATAGGCTCAAGGTTCAAAAGGATTTTGATAGATTTGAACACTGGGCCTTTTGTAACAAAATGCAGTTCAGTGGCAAGAAATGTAGTGTTCCGCACTTAGGCAGCAAAAACCAGATGTGCAGGCGCAAGGGAAGTGGTACCTGGCTCAGCAGTAGTACTTGCAAGAAGGATCTGGGTGTCCTGCTAGACCACAGATTGAGCATAAGCAAGCATCGAGCTGTACCTGCCAAAAAAGCCAATGCAATCCTGGGCTGCATCAACAGAAATATAATCTTGGGAATGGATAATGCTGCTTTATACTGCACCTGAAAGACCATGTCCAGTTTTGGTCGCTGTAATACAAGAAGGATGCTGAGGAACCGGAAAGAGTGCAGAGAAGAGCAACAGAGAAGGTGCAAGATTTGGAGTCTAACCCTTATGAAAAACAGTCAAGAGAACTGAGTATGTTTAGCTTAAAGAAGAGAAGACTAAGGGGAGACACGATAGTAGTCTTCGAATAGTTAAAGAACTACCACTGGAATGAGGGTATGGATTTATTTTTCTGTAGTGCCAGAAGGTAGGACAAGAACCAATGTGTAGAAGCTTTACAGAGACAGCTTCAAATTCAAAATGAGGAGAATTTCCTGACAGCCTGCCTCCTGGAGTCATGGGTGCTGATCACTGGAGTTTTCAAAAAAAAAAGGTCGGACATTTGCCTGAGATGGGATGAGGATTCCTGCCCTAGTCAGGGGGTTGGACTAGAGGACCTCAAAGATCCATTCCAGCCTGACGTTTCTAGCTATTTCAGACGTTTTAATATTTTATTTCTCATGTTAAATTATAATCCCATAACTGTAATGATGTCTTCAGTTCTCATCTGTCTCTGGGTACCTGAGCAGAAACCACTGTGTTTTGCCTTGGATGATTCTTTTGACATTGTTAGAGTATTTATTTATAACAATACTCAGGGTCAAGGGTTTTTATATGTTTCTGTGGCTTAAGTTTAAGGATCAGGTTTGTGTAGCAAAAGATATCAAATTCTTTCAATTTAGAATTTTCTTGCGTTTTTTTCTGCATCTCGCAAAATTAAGCTCTGGGGCACGAACTTTGATCCAGTTTTGTCTGTATCTCCGTCCAATGGAGTGTGCTCCATATCTAGCAGGGTATCTGTCAAATAATGTGTGGTTTTCACATTTTGATGCTAAAAATAAAACAAAATTTCAACAGTGTTTCTGGACATTTAAAAAGAAAATATGAAAAACTTGAAACGTTTTCTTCAGCTTTCCGGAAGGATAATGATTTTCTGTGAACACTGTGAATCTCATAGGTAACAAAAACATTTTTGTATCAAGCACAGAGTCACACAAATGTGTATTTAGGAGTGTTCTTTCTTTTGGGAATCTTTGTTTTATGTTTGCTTTTTATTTTGTTTTGCTTTGCAAGCAACGAAAAGTAGAACAATGACAAGCATATTTCAAATTGGCTCCAAAATAAAGAAGTCTGACATCAGTTCAAAACAGGAGTTTGCAGTTCAAGTTGCACACATGTGGATTTTGTCAATATCACTGATCCATAAGAGCCAGTTTGGTCTAGTGATTAAGGTTCTGGCTAGACACCAGGAATCTGTGAGTTCTAGTCCCGCCTTAGGCACGAAAGCCGGCTGGGTGAGCTTGGGCCAGTCCCTCTCTCTCAGCCCAAGAGCCAATCAGGCGTGGTATGAGAGTTCTAGTCCCGCCTTAGGCACAAAAGCCGGCTGGGTGAGCTTGGGCCAGTCACTCTCTCTCAGCCCAAGAGCCAATCAGGCATGGTATGAGAGTTCTAGTCCCGCCTTAGGCACAAAAGCCGGCTGGGTGAGCTTGGGCCAGTCCCTCTCTCTCAGCCCAAGAGCCAATCAGGCATGGTATGAGAGTTCTAGTCCCGCCTTAGGCACAAAAGCCGGCTGGGTGACCTTGGGCCAGTCCCTCTCTCTCAGCCCAAGAGCCAATCAGGCGTGGTATGAGAGTTCTAGTCCCGCCTTAGGCACAAAAGCCGGCTGGGTGACTTTGGGCCAGTCCCTCTCTCTCAGCCCAAGAGCCAATCAGGCGTGGTATGAGAGTTCTAGTCCCGCCTTAGGCACAAAAGCCGGCTGGGTGAGCTTGGGCCAGTCACTCTCTCTCAGCCCAAGAGCCAATCAGGCATGGTATGAGAGTTCTAGTCCCGCCTTAGGCACAAAAGCCACCTGGGTGACCTTGGGCCAGTCCCTCTCTCTCAGCCCAAGAGCCAATCAGGCATGGTATGAGAGTTCTAGTCCCGCCTTAGGCACAAAAGCCGGCTGGGTGAGCTTGGGCCAGTCCCTCTCTCTCAGCCCAAGAGCCAATCAGGCGTGGTATGAGAGTTCTAGTCCCGCCTTAGGCACAAAAGCCGGCTGGGTGACCTTGGGCCAGTCCCTCTCTCTCAGCCCAAGAGCCAATCAGGCGTGGTATGAGAGTTCTAGTCCCGCCTTAGGCACAAAAGCCGGCTGGGTGAGCTTGGGCCAGTCCCTCTCTCTCAGCCCAAGAGCCAATCAGGCGTGGTATGAGAGTTCTAGTCCCGCCTTAGGCACAAAAGCCGGCTGGGTGAGCTTGGGCCAGTCCCTCTCTCTCAGCCCAACTCGGTGCAATGTAGACTAGCCTCCTCATGGTGCACCCCGGGCAACGTGACTTGTCACGGCTAAATAGTCTACACACCTGGCTGCTGGAGCTGACAAGGATTTCCCAGCAAGAAAAAGCAGCATGAACACCGAACTGCTATGCCATACAATGAAAAAACAAACAAACTGATCCATAATAAGTTTAGAATGAAAGTGTGGCTCATTCCTCTCTTCTCCTTTACCAATAAGACAAAAGATTTCATTGTCTGAAATACACTGAGAGATTTAGCACACCTCTGGTGATGATTTGAAAAAGAGTGCTACTATATTGATATTCTGCTTGTAGCCATTGGTGAAAAAGAGATAGTGGACAAGATTAGTTTCTGAGATGATCCAAGGTAGCTCTTCTTTTGTTCCAATTAACTGTGACTCAAATTCCAGATCCAAGGGCATTTTTTACAATTCATGTATGATTAAGTACTACCAAAACTGTTTTGACTCTTGGTAACCACATAGACAGATTCTCTCCAGGATGATCTGTTTTCCACTTGGCCTTTTAGGTCCCACAGTGGTGCATTCTCTGCTACCATAATTGAGTCCGTCCATCTTGTTGCGGGTTGTCCTCTTCTTCTCTTTGCTTTCACGTTTCCCAGCAACATGGACTTCTCAAGAGAGCAGGCTTTCATATAATGTGTCCATAATATAATAATTTGAGCCTGGTCATTTGCTACTTGAGTGAGAACTCTGGGTTGATTTGTTTTATGATCCATTTGTTTGTTTTCTTGGTTGCCCATCGTATTCTTAGGATTCTTTCCAACACTAAAGTTCAAAAGCACCAATATTCTTCAAAGTCTAATTTTTCCATCCATACTGTGCTGGGAAAAACCACTGTCTAAATGATTCTGAACTTTGCAGGCATCTGAATATCCTTTTGAAGGCTTTCATCACTACCCTAGCAAATGCTAGCCTCTGGCATATATCTTGATTGCTGAATCCTTTACTAATGATGTTTGATCCTAAACTGCTGAAACTGTCCACCATTTCAATATCTTCAGTATCAATTTTAAAACTGGCTGCTTTATCTGTTTTCATTTATTTTGTTTTCTTTATTATTACAATTTCTATCACTGCCCATCTCCCCCTGAAAAGGGGGACTCTTTTATAAAGTGCTCTTTATATAATATATAAAATATATAAATTAATAATATATTGATTTAATTAATATATTTTATTATATATAATTTTATTATTAGCTTTCAGATAATTCATTTTTTCAGCCATCGGAGTAACATCACCTGCACAACATAGGTCATTGATGTTCTTTTCCTCCAATTTTAAATCCATTCTCATCTTCTAATCCAGCTTCCCTCTGGGTATATTCTGCATGTAGGCTGAATAAATAAGGAGTATACAGTCTTGTCTCACCTCTTTGCCAATCTAGAGACAGTCTGCTTGACCACATTCCATCAGGACTATAACTCCCGGACCTGTACATAGGTTTTGCATGAGATGTTCTGGGATCCCCGTTTTCCTAACTGCATTCCACAGCTTTACACGGTTGACACAACTGAAGGCCTTTCTATAATCAATGAAGCATATATTGAGTTCTTTTGGCATTCTTTGACTTCTCCAATTATCCAGCAAGCATCAATAATAATGTCTCTTGTTCCTTAGGTAAAGGTAAAGGTTTCCCTTGACGTAAAGTCCAGTCGAGTCCGACTCTAGGGGGCGGTGCTCATCTCCGTTTCTAAGCCTTGGAGCCGGCGTTGTCCATAGGACACTTCCGGGTCATGTGGCCAGCATGACTCACAGCACCTTCTTAGTATTGGTACGTAGACTGGCTTCTTCCAATCTGTTGATCCCTCTGTCCCCCAATTCACATGTACATACCCAAATTAGTGTTCATGCGGAAGGAGTCCTTTAGAAGGCCCAGCAGGAAATGTTAGTAATGACAACCACTATAATTGCTGAAAGACTTGCTAAGTTTTTTTTTTCCCTTATATTTATTTGTCCTTCATTAACATGCTCTTAGAGTAATGGGTTATTAAATCAACCGAGCATATTTATTACCACAGTATAAATGCTTACTTCCAAAAACATTCTCAACAGTTTCTACAATGAGACCAAAGACTAATTTTCATAACTTGGCCTCAAAGGTCAGTTTGCTTCCAATTGTTGGCTATTCTACAAGAAACCTGCCAATTTTAGGCCTTATTCCCATGTCTGAATTTTATTTATTTATCATATTTATATGGCCACCCATCTCATGCAAAGCAACTCTGGATAGCACACGAGATAAAATAGCAAACAGAAAAAAAAATCATTATAAAGGATAAAAAGTAGTTGTTAAAATAAGAATATTATAAAAAAAAATTAAAATATACAAACCCCATGGAGAAAGCAAGAATATCAGCCACAGTGGAGCCATCTAAGAATGTCTCCAGTTCCCAAAGACCCCCGCGCCTGGTGACACAACCAGGTCTTGAGGGACCTCCTAAACGATAGCAGGGAAGGAGCAAGCCTAACTTTGTGGGGGGGGGGGTTCCACAAGGAGGGAGCTACGGCCACTCAACAAATGCAAGTCCCTGGCTGAAGGAAGCCACAGCATACCTTCCATGCCAGAAGTAATGGGACAGGATGATGTAATCAGGAGAAGCGGTCCCTCAGATAACCCAGCCCCATGCCATGGAGGGCTTTAAAGGTTAAAACCAGCACCTTGAATTGGACCCAGCAGCAAATTGGCAGCCAAGGCGGCTCGCGAAGCAGAGGTGTAATACTGTATGTGCTCTTCTAGGAGTACATGTAACTGCCTGCACTGCCACATTCTGCACCAGTTGAAGGTTCCGGATACTCTCCAAGGGAAGCCCCATGTAGAGCGCGTTGCAGTAGTCCAATCTGGAGGTGACTACGGCAAGAGTGACTGTGAGCAGAGCCTCCTGATCCAGGAAGGGGTGCAATTGGCATACAACATGAAGCTGTGCAAAGGCCCTCCTAGCCACGACTGCCACTTGCCCTTCAAGCAGAAATAGCAAGTCTAGGAGGACCCCAAACTGTGCATTGGGTCTGTCTGGGGCAGTGCCATCCCATCCAGCACCAAAGATGGCATAGTCCTAGAACTGGGAGGACCCAAAATTCAAAGCCACTCAACCTTGCCAGGGTTCAGTTGAAGCCTGTTGTTCCAGACCCTCACAGCCTCCAGGCACTGGGATAAGGCATTCACCATCACTTAATTCACCAGGGGCAGAGATGTATAGTTGGGTATCTTCAGCATACTGATGATACACCACCCTGTGGTGATGGATGAGCTCGCCCAACGGCCTCATGTAGATATTAAATAGGAGAGGGGAGAGCACCAAACCCTGCGGCACCTCACATAGTAGAGGCTGAGGGCAGGACCTCTCTTCCCCAATAACCAACAACTGGAACTGACCCTGGAGAAAGGAGGCAAACCAGCACAGCACTATGCCACCTACTCCCAATCCCCTGAGCCAATCCAGAAGAATATCGCGGGCGATGGTATCGAAAGCCGCTGAGAGGTCAAGCAAGGCAAGGATGGATGCACAACCTCCATCCCGCCCACACCAAAGATCATCCAAAAGCACAGTCAATGCCATTTCTGTCCCACACCCAGATCTGAATCCTGATTGAAAAGGATCCAGATAATCTGCTTCATCCAAGGCCCTCTGAAGCCGTTGTGCCACCACCCTCTCAACCAACTTCCCCCAAAAGGGGAGGTCAGATACTGGATGAAAGTTGTCCAGTATGGTGGGACCCAGTGATGGCTTCTTGAGGAAGGAGCACACCAATTCCATGATTCTCTCATGAAAAAGCACGGTATTATTTAACTACAATAGAATGGGCCTAATATTTTAATACTAAAGTGCTTGTCTAACCTGTTATTAATATTAATGTTTTTTTCATTAGTAAGTTAAATCAGTTAAAATAGTTTAATGTATATTCAAACATCAAAACACCTTTGGTCTAAGGTGAAATTGTAAGGTAATTCCAATCATGTTTCAAAACCAAAGAAATTGGAGCAATCGCTGATTCAACACTATATAAGTTATAAAGACTTTATTCAGCCTTGCCTGCTATTACGGCTTTAGAAGTCAGGTACCCTGCACCAACAGCGTCAGAGGTCTATGCTGGTGAAGGTTGCATCCGGCAGATATTCAAGAGGTAAAGCCTGACAGTGATATTTCTGAAGCCTAATTCAGCTCCACAAAGCATTGTGTTTTCCCCAGATTTCACCTGCTATAGTAATTGTGCAGGAAGAAATCCAGCAGCTGCACATTCATCCATAATCACTTCCTACAGATACTTCCAATAAATGTTATGTCTGATCCTTCTTGAATTCAAGTACACTTCACGGAGTCCAAATGGCAATGTGCTCCAGATTTGGTCAAGATCTTTTAATATGCTTACTTAAATGCAGATTATATGTTGCCCCACTCCTGAGACTCTGAGCAGCTATTCCAGAGTTAACCACTTATTGGTTAATACTGGACCGTGGTTTTTCTCCTTAGCATTAGAGGCACATTTCATCTGAGGCATATTTATCAAATGTGAAAATTCACAAATGTCTCTGTAGGAACTGATTATGGATGTGGGCTTTATGGCCAATTTCACTATCGAGATTTCTTTAATATATTCTTCTCACCCCTAGCTTCTGTCTCCCAATTCCCAAGAAGAAAGACCATAATAATTGACTGAAGTACTGTTCGCCATTACACGAGCAGCCTTTTCCTAAGCTCAAACTAAGACACATGTTTAAATAATGAGCGAGAGCAACACAGCAGGATGGAGTGGAGAACAAAGGGAGAAGTTGGGAGAAGAAGTAGGGGGCGGGGGAAGAAGGCAAAGAGCAGAATGGTGTGATGGGGAGCAAAGGAAAGTGGTGTGGAGAATGGTGAGCAGCTCAGTGAGGAGATACAAAATGATGGGATGGGGCAGAGATTGAAGTGAGGGATAGTAAAAGGCAGAAGGCATGAGGCTAAAGTACTGAAGGTACTAAGGGAGAGGTTGTGGAGCGCAATGCAGAGCATAGCAGGATGGAAGAGGGTGGGGAATACGGTGGCAGAAAAACAGGAACCATGTAAGGGCAAAGAGCCAAGCTGGGTGAAATGGAAAAACTCCATATACACATGCTTTTCACCTCAGTACTAGAGACAGAAGAACTGGGTGGCTAAAAACCTTAGACATGACACAGCATGGGAAGATGTGAAAGTCATCACAGTAGTTATCTGACACCACCTCTGGGGGAAATCTCCTTCATCCCTCACCAATCAGAATTCTAAATGACTTTCTTCTTGGAGCTGACTGGACACTGGCCCTTTTTTCCCCTTGTTAGATATTGCCTTCATTTCCCACACTATTACAGGACTTAGAGCCATCACTTCTCCTAAAGCAAGAAGTGGTTCTCACAGCCCTGAGAGAACCCACAGATGTCCTGGACTCACCCCCTCTCCACTGCACTTGTCATGCCTCTCTGCTGAGTTTGCGCAACAATGAGAATGTTCTGATATTCTCTCCCACCGAAATGGGATAGGGGTTGCCTTTAAATTATTCTTACATTAACAAACTGATTTGCCAATAATTTGAGATTTCATTAGTACAGTTACAAATGAAACCTCCTTTCATTAAAAGTTAGTCTGGGTTCCCTTCCTCACAGGCAACAGGACCCATATCCAAGGTTTTGAAGTGTCATATTTGGAGCAGATATGAACTGAAAATTTAGTATGTTTCTGCAGATGAGCCTGTACTCCATAACTGTCAAATTCCATTAACCAATAATATATAGGTTTAAGGTTAGGAGGAATAGAGTATTCAGAAAATGAATGATAGGATCTCATTTCTATCTTCTATAAATAGGGTTCAATTGGGTCTTCATCTCCGATGCACACACATAATCTCTGTGCTTATATTTCTTTTTAGGGTTGTTGAAATTTAATACCTTGTACATCATTTTATAAAATCTCTTTTCTGCCAAATGAAGAATAATTGGGAAGGTGTTTAATCAGGCAAATTAACCAATATACAGGGTTTTTTTCCTCTGCTTCCCAATTGCCTTCCATGAAGACAAGTTATTAAGAAAACTGATTACTTAACTACAGTATCATATTTAAGAAATCTGCTCAGTGTCTAAGTGTTAAGTATAACTGGTATTAGGGGAAAAATCCACATTCCACAGTTCTTTACCTTTAGCCAACTTACTAATAATCACGTTTTCCAAGGGTTTTCGTTTGCTTGCTTGTTTCTACATCACAACTCTGGATAAGGAAATACCTAATGCTTCTGCAGAAGTGTCCTGGCCTGTGGACAACATTTGGTACCGCACAATTAGAGTTGTTGTAATACGAGATGGGCAGGGCAGAAATATGATAAATAAATAAATGACTAAGAATGTGAAAAACTGTTTTTGAAAGGGTTTTAGTTCACCTCCTAGCCTGCACCAAGAATGACAAAGCTGAGTCGTAATGATTCAGCCTGGGTAAAGTCTACAAGGATCTGGTTGTAGCCCAGAAAACCCTTCACTAGAATTATCAGAAGGATGGATTTATTGATGTTCAGATATCAGGAGCAAGAACACAAGGCAAGCAGTGATGATGGGAGGACAGAAGTCCAGAGGTACCAGCGATATGAAAAGGATTACCTGCAAATTTGCTTGTCTGAAAATCTACACAGGGAATGTTAAAAAACCACCGTGCACTGAGTCTAAGGCCACATCCACCCAGCTGCTTTGCTATGCGCCCCTCCCGACCCAGGGCAAGCAGGAAATGATACTGCCCTAAATCTTGCTGCCCTCACAGCATACCTTTACCATGTATTTAGCATGTGTCGGCCCTTTAGGTAGACCAGACCAGGAAATGAACACAGGAAGGCGAAAACTACTTTTACTGAGATTGGCTATAATCACAGAATCTTGCGAGTCTGATTGTGCTGTACCTCCTCCTCCCCCTTACAGTTCAATGAATCAGTGAGGTCTCTTCCTGAGCCACTTCTGAATATTATTTCATTGCTCTGGACGTAAAAAATGCTTCATCTCCTTTCGCCTAGGGAACAGCTCCTGCATATTTCCATCAAAGTCACCTTCCTTACTCTCTACAGAGTGGGTCTGTGATGCACTGCTGCTCCTTAGTTTTAACACACAAGATTCTAAGGGCTGTAATTACTGGTTCCTGTGGCTGGAATTTCAGCCCTGTCTGACATCTTCCACCATGTGAGAAGCCCCCTCCAATGGCCTACACAACGTTCTGTTACTCTATGCACTGCATCTCTTTTCTTTTCCATTGTACCATCATCCAATGAAGCTTTTTTTTTAATTCCTTGAAACTATGGGTTGAATGGTTGACCGTTTCACCTACTAATGTATTCACCATGTGGTGGCAGCAAAGAATTAAGAAATTCTTTTATCTGTTAACTGCCATCTAGTGATCATCCAAATTTGATTAGCCAGTGCTGAACAGCTGGAATTTGAGAAAGGGATTTAGATGTGGGATTAGTTTACAGTGTAAGCTGTAAAGTACCATAGGAACATTATGTGAGGAAAGGAAGTAAGAAGCTAGAAGTCCTGGGAGCAGCAATAATTGAAAATTTTGAAATGTACTTACAGGCATTAAGTCAGAGAGAATGCAGTCAATCTCAGGGCTTCCTACTCTCTAGGTCAACCAGTGGACCAACACATTTCAAAAAGAAGAAAGAAAGGGGTTACAGAAGCCAGGTTCTGGGGTCTCTCATAGCCAAAGAGGACTGAGGGGTGAGAAAGCAGATCAGGGACCTGATGGAAGGGAGTGGGTTCCACAGGAAACTAGCAGAATCAACTGGATATTAGGAGGAGATGTTAAGCTAGGGAAGAAACAGCTATCGCTTCCTGGTCACTGCAGATTTTCCAATGAGAGGTGGAGGGTGACCTGCCAGAGGTAATTGGGCAGGGGATAGTACTGATGGTACTGTACTGAGCGGGGGATCAATTAGGTGACCTAAAAGTCCCTCTCGTGTCACACTTTCTAGGATTCTAACCAAAAACTCCATCACCAAAACCCTGCTGAGCTTATGGAATTACTTATGTGCTTCTGTAGGCAGCAGTAAGCAGAAATAATGAGGGCGAACTAGCACATAAAGTGTGAAGTCTCCTTGTCTTAGTAAAGCACAAATCACCTCCCTCCAGACAAGGCCACACATAGACATTGATCCTCACTACTGCGCCATATGGGAATTCAGTATCTATGAATAAGTACAGTCCAGCAAATTTGGAGGTATAAAACTGCCAAATAAAGAAGGAAGGAGGGAAAAAAATTATTCTTGAAATGTAACCATTTCAACAAAGCCAACTTTCCGATCAGAAGCTTCACAGAATGAGCCCGCAGCCAGTTTAGAAGACAGCTGTCCCTCTCTTGAGTAGCAGGCCACTCTCGTAGCTATGGACTGGGTTCAGTGCTGTTACAGCTTCTACTTCTGTACAGCAGATCCGCTTACATGAAAGCTGAGCCCAGCTTTGCTCCCCCTTTTTCTGTCCAGGAGACTGCATTCCTTCCGGATTCTGTTGCCAGTCCGGATCTATCCTGCCAAGTCAGGACTACATTACCAGTCTATTCTCCTTCATTCTTAAGCCCTTTCAAACTCAGTGTATCCTCTCCCTTGCCATGTTTCATTTAAATCAAACTCTTAGTCATCGACGATCCAGCCTGTCCACTGTCTTTCAGGCTGAGCTGAATCCCCCCTTCCTTTGTCCTGTTTGTCTTATTTCAATCCTGAGTATTCCTCCATCCATCTGGATTGTGCTTCTTCGTTATTTTTTCTCTTATTTATAATATGCCAAATCCTCTTTGAATATACTGCATGAAGAAGTCTCACAATGCTGCACAACCTAAATCAAGCAAGGTTGTGCATCTGGTATGTTTCTATTTTCTGCCATCAGAACTGTGGTTTATAAAGTAGATGAATGGAAAAGACCAGACAACAGACCTTCCATAAACTTTTTCTCAATCCTTTTGCATTTAGTTTTGGGATTAGGATGTGTACCTTCCAGATATGATAAAACTACCACTCCCAACATGTCTGACCACGAACCCCACTGTCTGGGTATTCTGGGAGGCCACAGGTCTCCCACCACTGATTTAGGTTTTTAACTGTGGAAAGATATAGTCCACTACACCGAACAGGCTCTCGCTGAATAAATAGTTATGCTTTAAATTTCTACTTCGGTTCTCAGGTTCTACTCTTCCAGGTTCAATCCCAGTCCTTGGTCAGCAATTATAAGAGAGGGAGGTGATCTGGGACCATCTCCCTTGAGACTGACTTTCATCACTTCTTGGCCTTTTGGCTAAGATCAAGTGTACTGCCCTTAAGACTGACTTTCCACTTAATTTGAGCCAGTTTCTGTGTGAAAATCCATTTCAGAGGGTCCTCATGGCTCAGTAAAAATAAACCTCAATGGTGAATCTACTGGTCTCCTTGGTTTCTAAAATAGAAACTCTGTGTTTTTGACTAAGCTTATATATGGTTTTTATTGTCCTTAAATTGTTGTATTGTTTTGGTGTATTTATATTGTTTTAATTGTTTGCGAGCTGCCCAAAGTCATATATTTGAGATGGGCAGCTATATAAATTGGAATAAATAAAGATTACTTTGTTCAATTAAAACAATAAAATAATTTCATTGTGAAAGTGGGAACCAAAAATCACAACCTGAGGCAGCCTTCTGACAAACCTGGAAAGTAAATTTGCAGAATTCCCATGTGTATCATTCTAAATCTGCAAAGGATAAATCAACAGAAAAAGATGGAAGCAGTATATTTAATAAATAAACAGGGATTTAAGATGCTAACTTTCTTAAGAGTGTGGCACTATATTAACACTTTTTCATAGTTGTATCCCTTAACCAAAATTGTGTAAAATCATTTTATTATATTTAGTTCTATCGGCAGTACTTCTAATCGAGGCATTTTAAGGCTAGTAAGTTGTTTGTTTTAAAATGTGACTTCACGGTACTGTATATTTTCTCACTATTACATCCATCATTGTTTGTGTGAACAATCATAAAATTAAATGCAAACCGGCAACAAGAAGCTGTAATATCAGAAAGACATATTAAAGCATAGATACGATTTCTGTCTCCCTAAAGTCTATGCTATAAAAGGGAGCATTAAATGACAAAAGATGTGGGAAACCAGGCTGTAATTACAGTACTGTATGATGCAGTAACATTTTCAACTTGTAAGAGAAAGATAAAAACTGATTACATATATGTAGAAGCAGACATCAGTATTTCCTAGCAAGCCCTGAACTCAGGAATTGAATATTAATACATATTAATATTAATAAGCCTCAGGTTAACAGTTTTCTCTATTTCATGATGGGGTATGTGTGGATATAGAGTTATGAATACATACAGATAGACAGTCTGTATGAGCAGCCTCTATAAGAAGAGTTCATTCCATTAAAAAAGCACACGAAGCTTGAAGTGATGTTTCCCAATGGGAACACTTGGTCAACCTGTCCCAGACTATTTATGCAGATTCATAATTTTTTATCTAACTCTTCCCTTCTCTTCCCCAACTTCAGAACTGTTATTGCTGCAGTACTCCTGAGAGATGATCGCAGAGTGTGAAGTCAACACCCAAGAGCAAAGGACACCGTATCATTTTATTGAAAAGACTTAATTCTTAGCAATCTTTTCCTAATGTTTAGTCCTACCTTCCAGAGCAACAGACAGCAGATTTATCCCAGTGTCTATTTATTCTTTATTGAAAGTAGTTTAACTCCGTGATGAAGGAGAAACACCAGCCTGCCTGTGAGTAAGCCACGGCTCCAGGCTGTAAGTGCCTGCAGATTCAGCGCTTGCCAAGCGCAAAGGCTGCTCTGAAGAAAGGGCAGGCGTGGGGGGGTTGAGAAGATGGTTGAGGGGAGATGCCAGAGGACGATAAAGAGAAGCCTGCTGGAATCACCCTTCTCAGGCCTGTATAAACAGACCCCCCACCCTTCCCTGCTGCCTGGTTGGGACCCAGTTCATTGCCCAGGCAGAGAAGAGAGCTGGTTCCTCCCACTGGGAAGCCTTACTCAGCGGGAAGGAAGGGGGCAGGGACTCCTCCCGCACGGAGAGCCGTCTTTAAGCTCACAGCCGAGGCTGGCAGGCATATTGAAGCATGAGCAGGAGAACAAGCCTCAGCTGCCGCCGCCGCCAAACCCGTTTACTCCCTTGCTTTGGAATTTTATTTTGAGAGTTACATTGAGTTTTGGGTTTGGGCTGCTGAGATTCCAAAGAGTCTGTTTTTGTTGACAACCCCAGTCCCCGAATGCTTGAGGGCCTGGGGAGAATAAACTTCAGCGGGCTTTCTACATCTTGGGAGAGTCCAGTGTTTGCTTTCTGTTACTCGCTAGTCAGCTCCCCACCTCCCTGTTGACAAGGGTCTCTGCCACAAACTCGCTTTTCCACTGAAAAAACATGAGTATGTGCTTATATGCTTTAATGCACATGTGCAACCCTGCTGGCAAAGTATGTCTTCTTGCAGATGTCTGCCTAATGACAAATATATCTTCGGGCCCTCCAAAAATTGTATTATATATGCTATTCAAAGCAGCTGAGTTGTTGAGATCTATGGTGTTGTTGTCAAGCTGTCACAAGGCTGCCTACTTCTACTGTTGGCTTTTGTTACTGAGGCGGCCCAAAATTTTGTGGGGTAACTGTATGAATAATGTCAGGCATTTAGCAACTCCTTTTGTGTTGAAAGTACAGTAGGAAAGAGAAACAGCACATTTTGAGCAAACTTTTGTGTAATCTCAGCTTAGCATTTAATCATACAGTTAGAGAAATTTTCTTTTATCCCATCAAAAGAAGGATTTTTAAAAAGAAAACAGCAGTCTGACTGAACATATATCCTAATTTAAGAGGCATTTTCAACACATTCTTTATGCAATAAAAACCTTTTACAGACTGTACTGAGTTGGAATTTAAATAGATTTCCTTTTGGAAATAACTTTATTCCTCATGCCCTGCCCTACATCTATCATCCACAACAGAACTACTTTATTTGATGTCAAGTAGAGAAATACCAGAGAAAGCTGCCTGAAATGAAAGTTAAGACTTTGGATCTTTTCTGTTTTCCTTTCAATCAGACTTTTCAAACTCATCTATAATTTTGCAACTGTAAAAACACTTGTAAGAAATGATTTATTTACATTTTTACTAGTGCTGATCTCCGTTATCCATAAAAGCACTGTGCTGTTGGCTTTATAATCCCAGTGCATTCATCCTGTTCTCTTACCCCTCTAACTACAGCATTCAAAATCAGCAAGAATGCTATTCTTACCTTCCCCATGTTGGTGAGCCTACCTTTCACATTATCCTGCACCTTACCTTCAGAAACTCAGAATTATGCGACCTTTTCATCAACAGAAGGATAGGATAAAACAGTCACATCAATGCTATCAGAAACATTTTATGACCAAAACATGAGACCAATAAAGCCAAAAGAATGCAAAGTCAGTCTGAGGCTGATACTGAATGAAGAATGGAGCTTCTAGTGGCCACCAAATTTAGCGGCAGCCGCAAAAAACTTAAAGGTCCCTTGGCTGCCTACTGAATAGGAGTCCCCTCACGCAGGGTGATTTGCCACAGCAGATTATGACTTAATAGATACAACCGTAAGTCATTCAGATTTGACACGTACTTAATTTACAGGTGTATTATTCCAAAGCTCAACTTTATGAACTTGACTATCCGTATTTGAACTCCTTACATCCAAAGGCTGTCTACTGTTTAAACTTGCTTCAATCAAGTTAGGCCACCTCATCTCTTTTACACTATGTTCCCCTTGCAAGTTCTGATCTTGGCACTGAAAGGCACCTCAACAGTACATGTTTTCAAAGTGGGTCACATGCCTGCCTTCTGATCTCTGTACTTAACATGTTTGATTTTATGGTGTACTAAGAACTTGCTTGCTCAGGATTTGATTCACACTGGTATTGATAGTTTGCAACCCCGTTTTTCCAGGCAAGAAAACAGTGAGGAAACAGAATCATTGTTTAATTTTTACTTAAAGGTTTTTACTTGCATATTAAAAAGTGAGGGGGGATAAAAAAAATCCTGCTGCTTTTATCCTGATAAAACCTGCAAAGCTTAAGAACAATTTTCTCTCTTAATCTGCAATTGGAGTGTAAAATCTAGAATCAAACCAAGCCCTACGACTTTAAGCTATCCAAAGGTGTTTTTCTTCAAAGACAGACAACAAAATGTATCCCTGGAATATTCTAATCATTAAAAAAATTAAGAATGCGTTATGCACTGGTAATTGCACTGAAGATATGTAATACCTTCACAGTCAGGGTGGGTGCAGGTTGGAGTTCGTTAGAATGCAAAAGGGATACTGTTCTAGGAGGCAACAATGATGTCCTGATGTATTTTAACCTTTGAATCAGCCTTTAATTAATCTACCTAGACTTCCCCAAAGAGAAAAGAAATGGACCCCCAATTTTATGGCAAAGCACCTTTTTTTTTCAGTACTGGCTTTAAATTTCAACAGCAAATAGTTTTAAATTTTGTCAATTTTATTTTGGGGTTGCACTTAAAATTACAGTGATTTATGGTTGTAGATTAGTTTTTACACAGGACTGTTGCTGACTCCACAACAACGCATATTTGTATATTTATATAGGCCTATTCTGAAATTATACACTGGTCCGTGGAATATACAAGTGCAACTACCTTCTAGTATTTCAACCACTGATTTTATATTCCCCCTTTCTACCTACTCCTGCAGACACTGGTCTGTTTCAGACTTCTTTTACCCATTTAAAGTATTTTTGTGCTTCTGCAAACCTTGGTGATCCTCCAAATATGATGGCACCTCCTTTGTATTAGTGCCATTTTAGTTACATAAAAACCAACACAGAAAGAGTTACGTAAGATTCTTAAATGCAGAAATCTACTGAAAAAAATAAATCTTGCTTCTTTTTCACCATTATTAGATTATCCTTGCTCCAGGATGACTTTTTAAATATACTATAAGAGAAGGCAAACCAGCTTTCCCTCTCATACAGAAAGATCAGTATATATGTTTCATAGGATTTTTACAACAAAATTCTATATATATATTTCTTTCCTTGTAATGCAAGAGATGTTATATATACCTGCAAAATTCAGTCCTCAATTTAAATGCCAAGTATTAGCCCCAAACATAACATTTACTAGCAACATGTTTAACTATTACAATTTACTGTTCAGTTGACTAATAGCTAAAATGGAAGAAAGATAGCTCATATATAAAGAGGATCATACCATGGGGGGGAGTGGGGGAGAACTAAGCATATCATTGTTTATATATCAAGCCTAGACCTTACTGTCATTGTTCATTAATAAATTCCACGCTAGAGGAATCACTACATATCTAGAATTCAGTGATGTAGCACTATCATTAATCTTCATAGTGAATTCTGGTTCACAGACTCACTTCTCATTCTCAGATATTCTGGAATAGGTAGGAACAACCCTGGAATGGCAGTCTTTTCAAAATGTTCTCTAGCATACGAGTGGATTCTCCTTTGATCCAAAATTTAAGAGAGAGAACTACGAGGCTTCCAGATTTCCAACAGCTGTTTTAAGCATTCTTAATTTTTCCAATTAGCTATTTTTTTTAAAAAAAGAAAGAAGTAACAAAATAATGAAAATCAGGCACAAGTACCAAAATATGGGTGAATGAACCATACAAATATCATAAAACTAATATATTCCAATGCATCAATAGAAGTTTATGTTATTATATTTCATATCCATTTTCAAGTCAAAATTCACATACTGTATCTCTGTTGAGCTTTAAACTGAAAATTGATTGATTGATCAAATTAATTAAACTAAAAATCACTCGGTTAACATTGTTCAAAATGTTAGTATTTATAGATTCTCATTCTTGATTTTTCTAAAAAAAACTAATCAATCTCCCTTTCTGGTAGGTAAAGGTGAAGGTTTCCATTGACATTAAGTCCAGTCGTGTCCGACTCTAGGGGGCGGTACTCATCTCCACCTCAGAGCCAGCGTTTGTCTGTAGACACTTCCGCAGTCATGTGGCCGGCATGACTACACGGAACGCCGTTACCTGCCCACCGAAGCGGTACCTATTAATCTACTCACATTTGCATGTTTTTGAACTGCTAGGTAGGCAGGAGCTGGGACTAGCAACGGGAGCTCACTCCGTCACGTGGATTCGAACCACCGACCTTCCAATCGGCAAGCTCAGCAGCTCAGCGGTTTAACCCGCAGCGCCACCGCATCCCTTCCCTTTCTGGTACTCAGTATTTAATAAACATACTGGTGAGCAATTTCACAAAAATAAAACTAGAGGAGAAGAGGATTGAATAGTCTTTATTGAATCATTAATTTCTTACTTTATCATTATCATTTACGAACACTGTTACAACTGGAGATGGAGACATGAACTATGGGATAGAGGCCAGAAACATGGATAGGTGGCAATTCCTTCATTCCTGTGCAGACAATGGTCCATCCACAACTGCAACAGTTTTCTTGGGCCCAAAGATGGAAATACTTGATGTTTGCCAAAACCCACTCTTTATGATGGTTCAGG
Organism: Candoia aspera; assembly: GCF_035149785.1. Lineage (NCBI taxonomy): Eukaryota > Metazoa > Chordata > Lepidosauria > Squamata > Candoiidae > Candoia > Candoia aspera. Next base: position 72,664,324 of record NC_086160.1, read on the forward strand.
TTCTTTCTTTTAACCAAAAGAACAGCTGCATCTTAAAGACCCACCAATTCTTAGCCACATAAAATCTGAGGCATGTGGCCCAAGTATACACGTAATTGAAACCTTTCTGTGACACTGACTTTTAATAGGCTGCTCTCCACCACGTCAGGAAGACCTAAAGAAGAATATAGAGATGTCCATGCATACCCACATTCAGGAAGAAATGGAGAGAGTTAACCCAGCTCGTGTTTGCCTAAGGACTATGTGGAAATCAAATGAACTCTGGGATAATTACTCTGAAACTTCATAAAATATATTGAATTCAATCCTGATAAAACCCAATTACCCGAAATTCTGCTTCCTGGCTTAATGATACTGATAATGATTTTAGTATCACTTGATGAGTGGACAGCTATATAAACTGCATAAACAAACAAGCAAGCAAAACATTTCACAAGGCGGAACAGTGAACATTAAGGATAACCACCTCAGGACTATATTGTGTATTATATATACCTACTAATATCAAAACGAAAAATGGCACTACAAACGAGCTTCAGGTTTGTGCATTCCTATTCTCCCCTTTTCTCCTCTAGCAGAGATGTGAGGATAACATAAAATTCTGCTTTAGATTAATTCTACTTTAGCATGTCATCCAAGCTCTAAACCAATACTGTAAAGGGATTGGGTGGCCTTTCAGAGGCTGCTAACCTGCAAACCCATGTTGAGGATTCCAGTAACTACTAGAGTGCTACAGATTGTCCACCTCGACTCTAAACGGAAGTTAAATTTAGCAAAAACTAACTAAACAAGCAAATGTCGTAAGTCGATTTAATCATAGTTAGGATTAACCACTATATTTCTGGCTTTGGATAGCATGGCAAGCTGTAGTTACTCTAACCAGAAAATGAAAGTTTCCCTACTGCTGTTTGCAGCCATGCTAGAGACAAAGAGTAAGCATCAAAACATTAAACTAAAACATGCCACGTGTTATGTCCAAGGCATCTCTTACTCTTAAATGTTTTCTTCATTTACTTTCATTAGAGAACAAAACAGATGGTGATCTTTCACTGAAAGTTGGTACCTCAAGTGCTCAGATGATTAAATGACTGTAAAACTTCAATTTCTGTTGATCTGATTTTAACAAGTAGCGAACTCAGTATTTTAGAAACAGCTGCAGCCCATTTTGTTCGTATTTAGAAGCAGACGTGCAATAGATTGAAAGCGTTCACATTTTCTCCTGAGGCATTTGTAAATTATGTATCAGACTTTTTTTTTTTACTATTAAATGCTATGTTTCCCTTCCCAAGGAATTTCTGTAATTTTAGTGAGAGATAAGATGATTTAATAGAAATTTCTAGACACCTTTCACAAAAAAGCAACCACAGAATCAATAAATGTATGAAGGTGACAATGACGCCATCAAATCCAACCCCCTGCCCAGAGCAGAAACCCAGATTAAAGTATCCCTGACAGCTATCCAGACTCCACTTGAATGCAACCAACAAAGGGGATCCTATCATCAATTTAGGCAACTGGTTACACCCTTGAGCATTTCTAACCATGAGGAAGATGTTTTTCTTCCTGCCAAAATCACATCTCCTGTAACTTAAATCCATTATTCCATGACGGAATCCATCCTGAATCCTGGAACACAAGACAGCAGGTTTTGATCTTCTAGGTGCCACCACTTCAGGTATTTGAGATATCCTGCCTGAGTGATGTTTCCTCTAAGGTAAACATATGCAACTCCTTCCATCTCTCTTCTGGTCCCCTGATGATATAGTACATGTATGTGCCTCCTGAATTTCAGGAGAAAGAATATTCCCTAAGATGGAACAAGACTTCCCCATAAGCACCTGTCAGATGGCATATAGCAGCTCTCCACATCAGGATACCCCCCAATGATCTTAGTGACCAACCAGGTCTAGAACAGCAAAAGCAGCCTTTTGGTATCCTGGTTCTACGTTGTTTCCAGCCTTATACAATACAGCAAATGCAAAACCCTGAATAGCGTTGTACCTTACTGGCAGCCTTGCAGTTGCTACAATGAAGAGGCGACATGGGCATAGACAGATGCCCTACTCAGCCATCCGGCCACTGCATTCTGCACCAGCTGCACCTGCTGGCTAAACATAAGGAAAGCTCCCCACAGAACACATCACAGTAATCTAAACATGAAGTTAGCAGCACGTCAATAGCTGCACCTAGGCCATCCCTCTTTAGTAAAGGCCACGGGTGGTATGACAGCAGAAGCTAGCAATAGATACTCCCATCCTCAGAGGAAATCTGGAGATGGGGTGACTCTAGCACCATCCTGAAACTGCATTTCTGTTATTTCTGAGACAGTGCACTCCACGTAGAAGAAGTAAGACAGCCAATTCCTGAACCCAGGGCCATCCCCTCATGAAGTCTCTGTCTTTTTGAGATTCAGTCTCAGTTTACTGACCCTTATTCACTTCCACTACTGAATCCAGGAACTAGTTCAGAACCTGCAAAGGCTCTCCTTATCCAGATGTTATGGGACAGCAGAGCTGATTGTCATCTATCCCAAGATCTATTTCCTAAGTACTAGTACCAAGACCAGTAGCCCTCAGGGCATATACCCATGGCATATATTATTTTCTTTCCTAAGGTGAGAATTTTTGTTAAATTTTATCTTGGTACTTTCAGCCAACTTCTCCAGTCCATCCAGGTCATTTTGAATTTTATTTCTGTCTTCTAAAGTATTCCCTATCCCACTCATTTTGTGTCATCAGCAGATCTGATGAGCGTTCCATCCACCATCATTCATGAAAAAGTTAAATTGTAGGGGACCTAGGCTTGATCACTGTGGCACCCCACTTGAAAGCTCTCTCCAGTCTGAGTACAGCTAACAGGCCAGCTACTTATCCCCTGAATTGTCATGCCATCCAGCAACCTTTAACTAGCTTGCTAGGCAGCATGTCCTAAGGAAGTTGCTCAAATGCTTTGCTAAAGTCAAGGAATATTATATCTATATCATTCCCAAGAAAATTTACTGAATTTACAGAAAAACAGGTAAGCTTAGTCTGGCAAGGTTTGTTCTTGACAAATCCCTGTTGATTTCTTGTAATGATAGTATTGTTTTCCTGGTGCCTGCTGATCAGTCTCTTTATGGTCTGTGCTCAAATCTTCCAAGGTATAAATGGCACAGTAGTCTGTAGTTTGCTGAATCTTCCTTTTGCCTCTTTTTGAAAGTAGGGGCTGTGTACATCTCCTACAGTCATCTGGCACTTTACCATTCTCCAAGATTTCTCAAAGTTAATACATACATAAGTGTTTGGCCAGAACATCAACTAGTGTAAGGTAAAGGTAAAGGTTTCCCTTGACGTAAAGTCCAGTCGTGTCCGACTCTAGGGGGCGGTGCTCATCTCCGTTTCTAAGCCTTGGAGCCGGCGTTGTCCCTAAGGACCCGTCCGTGGTCATGTGGCCGGCATGACTCACGGAACGCCGTTACCTTCCCGCCGAAGCGGTACCAATTAATCTACTCACATTTGCATGTTTTCAAACTGCTTGGTGTGCAGGAGCTGGGACGAGCAACGGGAGCTCACCCCGCCGCGCGGTTTCGAACCGCCGACCTTCCGATCGACAGCTCAGCGGTTTAACCCGCAGCGCCACCGCGTCCCTTCAACTAGTGTAATGGTTGCCTATTCTAAAACACCATCAGACTCATGAGCAGGAATTCAAAGATATCTGATTTATTAAAGAATAGTATGCAGGATCACAGAGAAAGCTGAGAATGATTAAAGCATGCCAAATTCAAACTAAAAACCCTCGGTGCAAATGAAACCCCTCCCCCCGCAGAATCTTCCCAAGCTCACAATCCCAGGTGCTCCTAACGGTTTCTGATGGTCTGCAGGAAAAGGCCTTGAGCGGAGAACATAACCCAAACACATTCCATTGTACTGATTCCACATACAGAGCTTGGCACAAGAAACGCGCGTCAGCGCCATGGCATGTGAAACGTTACGATGTATAAACTACATTGAATCAGTGAACATGACAACTAGTTCCTTCAGGAGGATGCAATTTATCTGGTCTTGAATATTTGAACTTATTTAAAGTAGAGACGTTTTCCCTGACAAGTTTCTACACTTCTCAAGCTTCAATTTCACCCCTTCAACCTGTTCCTCCCAATTTCCTGGTGAAACATAAAGATTTACTTGCTTGCTTGCCTGTTTTTGGAGAAGCCTGAGTAGAGTAACTCTGCCTTTTCTTTGTCACCTATTAGCATTTTGCTTTCTTCATTTATCAGCTGATATCCTGCTTCTTTTTTCTTCTCCTATTATTTTAGACATATGTAAAGCCCTTTTAAAATTATTCTTAACACTCCTTTGCGAACTTCAGTTTATTCTGAGCTTTTGCTTTCTTAACACTAGCTGTACAGCTGCAGGCTGTTTATACTTCTTTTGTAATTGGGTCTTCTTTCCATCTTTTGCATGTATCCTTTTTGTTTTGTTTTAAATATTCATTAAGATTTTTGTCAGAATACAATTAGCTTCTTTTGGTTTCGTCCGTCCTTTCACTTCTTTGGAATTCTTTCCAGTTGTACTTTTAGTACCTCCTTTAGAAACTCTCCCCATCTTCAGCTCCATTTCCGATCAGTCTCTCTTGTCATGGAATTCTGGTTATCTTCTGAGTTCACTGAAGTCTGCTTTTTTGAAGTCCAAGATGTTTGTTTGACTAAGCTCTATGCTGGTCTATGATCATAATAAAGATTAATCAAAATTTAAACTAATCTGGCTAAATTCAACTGTAGTTTCTCTTCAGATCAAGAACTGCAGCATTCCATAGCTCCTTTGTTCAACATTTCTTCTATTTAGACTTCTTACACTAAATCCTCAATATTAATTAGGATAAAATCAAGGACAGCTGAATTGGTACTATTTTATGCCTTCCTCCATCCTCTCAAGGAGAATGTTGTCAGAAAGACAAGCCAGGGATTTCCTAGAAGAAGCATGCTTGGCAGATTTTATCTCCCAGCAGATGTGAAGTCAATTAAATCCTCCCATCACTGTAACTTCAAGCCTGTTTGAAGGATCTGCAGTTTGCTTTCGGAAGACATCACCCACTTCTTCTAGTTGGTTTGGAGGGTGAAAGTAGACACCATCAACAGTATTGTCTTCATTTCCTCCTCCCCCTATATTATATCAGTTGCTTTCTACAGTACTCATTAGGAGTCCTGAGTATGAAACCACAGTGCACAGCTTTCACTTCAGTTTAAAACCCTTCTAATTAACATTGCCACACTTGGCCGAACAAAATTCCCAGGTTTCTTGGGAAGATGGAATTATAGTAGAAGAGAACTCCTAGCGCTACTAATAAAAAGGCTTTGTGCAGGTTTTTTTCATCCTTCTCTTCTTAACCAATTTGTTGGAAGCAATTGTGGGAAGATATGGGAATGTTACAGATGAAATAGGGTATCATATGGATTCCTCAAAACTCGATTGCTACAGAAATGCTTTGTATTACGGATTAAGTCCCTTAAATCTGACACAGCGGAGACATCCATCCTCAGACAGACAGACAGACAGACAGACAGACAGACATGCTTTCCATACCATAAAGGAGACAGGCATTCCTTTTGCTTTTACAGCCTAGCTTTATATGAACAGTCAAGCATCCAGAGAAAATTCTACTGAAATAAAACAGTTACAACTATTTCCAACGAATGCTACTTTCTGCCAAGTCCATAATTACAACAAGAGTCAAAGAAGCTAAATTGTACTGCTGCTCTTCTTTTTACTAAGATTCCCAAATGTTCCTGTTAGGCTTTTACTTTAATTTGCAACATCAAAGGAAGAACAACATGTGGCTCCAAGGAGCTTCAGACATGGAAGCAACGTCGACAAATTATTTGGTAACTGAATGGGGTCCCATTCAGGGACAAATAAGAGTCCCGACTGTCATGAAAATATGCCTATTTCCACATATCAAATAGTCATCTTAAAATGGATTTTTTTTTATTTGGCTCAGGGTTTTTCTTTTTTTGGAGAGTTTGGTGGGACTGAGTGTCACTAAACGATGCTGGCTGGGAACAACATTTTTTGCAGGTTTTGGATCAGACTGTTTCAATGTTGTACAAGCATGCATCTTTTAGATTACTGTGCTGCAGCATCTGCTTTATGTCATTTACTATTTCACCATGTTGTTATAGAGCAGCAGTCAGGAGCTGTGGAATGTACACGGAGCTAAAACTGAATAATTATTCAAAATTAAATTGTTGCTCATTTTGCTTGTCACTACTTTTTGTGTTATAGCCTAACAGTGTAAATTATTTTATTTTAATACGACCTGTGCACACTCTTAATTTTTCTGTGTTAACAACGGCATGGTTTTGTTATTTCCCATCCAAGTTAAATCACTTATGCATTTCGTTGTTGTTGCTTATTCGTTTAGTCGTTTCCGACTCTTCGTGACTTCATGGACCAGCCCACGCTAGAGCTTCCTGTCGGTCGTCAACGCCCCCAGCTCCCCCAGGGACGAGTCCGTCACCTCTAGAATATCATCCATCCATCTTGCCCTTGGTCAGCCCCTCTTCCTTTTGCCCTCCACTCTCCCTAGCATCAGCATCTTCTCCAGGGTGTCCTGTCTTCTCATTATGTGGCCAAAGTATTTCAGTTTTGCCTTTAATATCGTTCCCTCAAGTGAGCAGTCTGGCTTTATTTCCTGGAGGATGGACTTGTTTGATCTTCTTGCAGTCCAAGGCACTCTCAGAATTTTCCTCCAACACCACAGTTCAAAAGCATCGATCTTCCTTCGCTCAGCCTTCCTTATGGTCCAGCTCTCGCAGCCATGTGTTACTACAGGGAACACCATTGCTTTAACTATGCGGGCCTTTGTTGTCAGTGTGATGTCTCTGCTCTTAACTATTTTATCGAGATTTGTCATTGCTCTTCTCCCAAGGATTAAGCGTCTTCTGATTTCCTGACTGCAGTCAGCATCTGCAGTAATCTTTGCACCTAGGAATACAAAGTCTTTCACTGCTTCTACATTTTCTCCCTCTATTTGCCAGTTATCAATTAAGCTGGTTGCCATAATCTTGGTTTTTTTGAGGTTTAGCTGCAAGCCAGCTTTTGCACTTTCTTCTTTCACCTTCATCATAAGGCTCCTCAGTTCCTCTTCACTTTCAGCCATCAAAGTGGTATCATCTGCATATCTGAGATTGTTAATGTTTCTTCCAGAGATTTTAACTCCAGCCTTGGATTCCTCAAGGCCAGCATGTTGCATGATGTGTTCTGCATACAAGTTGAATAGGTAGCGTGAGAGTATACAGCCCTGCCGTACTCCTTTCCCAATCTTAAACCAGTCCGTTGTTCCGTGGTCTGTTCTTACTGTTGCTACTTGGCCGTTATACAGATTCTTCAGGAGGCGTACAAGATGACTTGGTATCCCCATACCACTAAGAACTTGCCACAATTTGTTCTGGTCCACACAGTCAAAGGCTTTAGAATAGTCAATAAAACAGAAATAGATGTTTTTCTGAAACTCCCTGGCTTTTTCCATTATCCAGCGGATATTGGCAATTTGGTCTCTAGTTCCTCTGCCTTTTCTAAACCCAGCTTGTACATCTGGCAATTCTCGCTCCATGAACTGCTGAAGTCTACCTTGCAGGATCTTAAGCATTACCTTACTGGCATGTGAAATGAGTGCCACTGTTCGATAGTTTGAACATTCTTTAGTGTTCCCCTTTTTTGGTATGGGGATATAAGTTGATTTTTTCCAATCTGATGGCCATTCTTGTGTTTTCCAAATTGGCTGGCATATAGCATGCATTACCTTGACAGCATCATCTTGCAAGATTTTGAACAGTTCAGCTGGGATGCCGTCGTCTCCTGCTGCCTTGTTATTAGCAATGCTTCTTAAGGCCCACTCAACCTCACTCTTCAGGATGTCTGGCTCTAGCTCACTGACCACACCGTCAAAGCTATCCCCAATATTGTTATCCTTCCTATACAGGTCTTCTGTATATTCTTGCCACCTTTTCTTGATCTCTTCTTCTTCTGTTAGGTCCTTGCCATCTTTGTTTTTGATCATACCCATTTTGGCCTGGAATTTACCTCCGATGTTTCTAATTTTCTGGAAGAGGTCTCTTGTCCTTCCTATTCTATTGTCTTCTTCCACTTCCGCGCATTGCTTGTTTAAAAATAATTCCTTATCTCTTCTGGCTAACCTCTGGAATTTTGCATTTAATTGGGCATATCTCCCCCTATCACTGTTGCCTTTTGTTTTCCTTCTTCCTTGGGCTACTTCTAGTGTCTCAGCAGACAGCCATTTTGCCTTCTTGGTTTTCTCTTTCTTTGGGATGTATTTTGTTGCTGCCTCCTGAACAATGCTGCCAACTTCTATCCAGAGTTCTTCCGGGACCCTATCTACTAAGTCCAGTCCCTTAAATCTATTCTTCACCTCCACTGCATATTCCTTAGGAATATTAGTGAGCTCATATCTACCTGATCTGTGGGTCTTCCCTAATCTCTTTAGTCTGATCCTAAATTGTGCAAGAAGAAGTTCGTGATCGGAACTACAGTCAGCTCCAGGTCTTGTTTTTACCGACTGTACAGATGTCCACCACCTTTGGCTGCAAAGGATGTAGTCAATCTGATTTCGGTATTGTCAATCTGGTGAAGTCCATGTATAAAGCCGTCTCTTAGGTTGTTGGAAGAGAGTGTTTGTTATGCAGAGTGAATTGTCTTGGCAAAATTCTATCAGCCTATGTCCTGCTTCATTTTGTTCTCCCAGGCCATACTTACCTGTAATTCGAGGTGTCATTTGACTGCCCACCTTAGCATTCCAGTCTCCTGTGATGAAAATAACATCTCTTTTAGGCGTGTTGTCCAAGTAGGTGCTGCAGGTCCTCATAGAACTGCTCTACTTCAGCTTCTTCAGCATTTGTGGTTGGGGCGTATATTTGGATCACTGTGATGTTAGATGGCTTGCCCTGAATTCGAATTGAGATCATTCTATCGTTTTTTGGATTGTATCCAAGCACTGCTTTAGCCACTTGACTATTAATTATGAAGGCTACTCCATTTCTTCTGTGGTCCTCTTGTCCACAGTAGTAGATCTGGTGGTCATTTGATGTGAAGTGGCCCATTCCAGTCCATTTCAGTTCACTGACGCCCAGAATGTCTATCTTTAATCTTGACATCTCACCAATAACCACATCCAATTTGCCCTGGCTCATAGATCTTACATTCCAGGTTCCAATGGTGTGTTGATCCTTAGAACATCGGATTCGCCGTTCACCACCAGCACCGTCGGCCGCTAGCCGTCCTTTCGGCTTTGAGCTAGCTGCGTCATCACGTCTGGGGCTAGTTGAGCTCATCCTCTGTTCCTCCCCAGTAGCATTTTGACCATCTTCCGACCTGGGGGTTTCATCTTCCAATGGTATACCGACATATCTCTGGTTGTACTGATCCATATAGTTTTCACGGCAAGAATACTGGGGTGGGTTGCCATTACCTTCCCCAGGGATCGCATTTAGTCTGACCTCTCTGTCATGACCTTCCCGTCTTGGGTGGCCCTTCACGGTTTAGCTCATGGCATCATTGAGGTGCTCAAGCTCCAGCACCACGACAAGGTAACGATCCTTTGCTGAAGCACTTATGCATAACTTGTTTTAATTTTTCCAGCACAATTTTGAGTCATGTATTCACTTTTCATAAGCTGAAAAGCATTCACTCGTCTTCTGCAGGAATTTTGCTCTCTACGACTGCAGTCTTACCATTGTCTCAACAACGTTCCCCCCAAAAGGGTCTCCAGAATATTTGGGTTAAGCAATGGCTTCTTGACGGGGGTGGGGGGACACCACTGCCTCCTTCAGGGAAGATAGCAGCAATCCTTTATTCAAGCATGCCTTTACCATGACCCCAACCCAGCCCCACCACCTCCCTGGAAGCTTTCACCTGCCAGGAAAAGTGGGCGATCCAGACTACAAGCGGCAGCACCAGTGCTGTAGAGAACTGTGTCCATTGCCATAGGATCAAATTCATCCCCGGTAACCTTGAAGATGAAGAGTGAGTCACCTCCTCTGCCCAGCTTCATCTCTGAGTAGATCAGGTTGAATTTGCTCTCCAGGTGCCTAGTGGTTTCCTTCCAGCAGACCAAGAAATGGCTGTCTCAACAGTCCATCTTTAGTAGAGTCCAGATCACTTTGAACAGGATCACTGAGCAGAGGAAAAATTGATGCTTTGTTGCTCTTATTACCACGGTATATGCCCAAATATTGGATTCATACCTAGGTCCAATCTGACCTCGTCGCCAAATGTAAATCAAGTAAGTGGCCAACAGTACTTACAGTAAGTATTGGTGTAGGCTTTCATGGCTGGTATCTGTTGGGCAGTGTTGAGCTTCAGGGTTTAGTGACCATGGTCTAGACAGCAGCTTTCTTGATGTTTTGCCAGCAACTATTAACCTCAGGTAAATAACCTCCCTTTCCTGAGAGCCTCACAGAAACTCCAACTTCCAGATCCTGCTCTGACCAGGCCCACCAAGGAGCAGTCCAATTCTCCTCATTTCCAATCTCTCCCCTTCCTCCAATATTCAATCCAATCACATCTCACAACTTTCAAGATCTTCCCTTCAAACCTCTGTTTCAGCAGTTTCACCAAAGTCCTTCTCTTGATAAAGAAATCCCTCAGAAAAGCCAAATGCCCTCCAAAAGCTGTCAGTTTTGTAAGAGGTCCAGACAGATATGCCCAGTCACAAAAGCTGCCAGGCTCAGGCAAGTGAAACCCCTCTCCCTAATGAGCCTGACCTCAATCACTCAGACCTTCTCTACTGAAACAAGATTCACATCCACCTAAGTGTTTGGCTGTATATCATTCCAAGATTCTGTATCCAGGAACAAGGTGGCTTTTCTGCAGTGACACATGTCTACCTTCATTTCTTCATTCTTGCCCTTTAGAAGCTGAGTTTGTATTAATGCACAAGACTTTGCCTTTTATTTACTGATTGAATTTAAAGGCTTATCTGTCAGCCTCCTTATTTTAAAATGTATTTATGTATTGGAATTTGAGAATGAGTTTGGAAGATGGGGGGTGGGAGAGCTGCTGCCTACAGAACGATGAGATAAAGGGGGAAGGAGCCCGCAACTGAGTAACGGGCAGAGGAAGAAACTTAGAAAGGATCCACCCTAACTTGGAAGGCAGTAAAAAGGGATGGTGGGAGATTTGCACTTTCAGATTTGCAAGATTCTGTTAATGCAGCCTAACAATAAAGTAGTTCATCTGGTTGTGTTTCCTGTCTGGTTTACCTGGGAGGGCTGACAATTTAATACATGATGCCTATTATGTAGGATGATCCAAAAGATCTTGAGACAAAGACAATTTCCTTTTAATTTATGCCTTAAAACTTTTTTTAATTGTTTTTGTTTTTGCTCAGTGGCAGTCAGCCAGCCACAAATTGCCTAAATAATATAACAAGAAACCAAATTCAGATTCCATTCCAAAGTGTTCGATAAAAACTGACCAGTAATAGTCAATGTACCTCTCAGATCTGATAGAATGCTCAATATGAAAAATTGTCTTTGAATTCAAAATCAGACAACACAAGGATATACTTAATGTAAATATAGTATTTCTTTCAGGACTAGAACTGTCTTAAGTTCTAAGCCAGGAGAACTAAAATTTGCATCTGAACTTTGACTCTTTGAAATCTGGTCAGTATGACCTTTCATAACAATGCACGGCACATTAAAGTAATTCAATTCATAAATTAAAGTGCAATCATTAAATTCTGCCACATGCAGAAATGCTTAATTTGCTGTGAAACGTTCAATATATTAATATATGTCCTCTGAAAATAACTCAATATTCAGCAGCAGTTTAGGCTGCTAGACTGATTATGCTTCCACTTGAACAGCATGAAATAAAAGTTGAAATAGTAGCAAAAGGGAAAATTATTCAATTGTGTTTAGATATTACATGAAAAAGCAAAATATTACTTTTTATGTCTCTTTCTATTTCTATATACACATAAAGAAATGAAACTTCTCAGACAAGAAACTCCACTCAGGGGTAATTAATGACACATGCAACCATGTCATACTTTCAAATATTCCCACTAAAATGAAAAAGAGTGTAAAGGGACACAACTAGAGAGGAATGGAAGAATCTGATGGCCACCTACGCTTGCATTCCCAAACAAACTGGAATTTATGCTTGAAATGTTCAATAGCTGGCACTCAGGTAAGAATGAACCATATAAGAATCAACAGGATGTTGAAGAGGTTCCAACAAGGACAACTATGTTCAGTTATGGAATTCACCAGGATCAATCTCCAAATTGAAAGTAACAATGAGCCCCATATAATGCATTCACAATCATGAAATTTCTCACTTAATATTCCTGCAGTAGGGAATGAAGGCAGGGGCTCAGCCAGTATGCATGAAACCAAACATTCCTCTTGAAAGAGTGAGTTACAACTACCAACTTATTGCCTTGAAGATTAATCTGACTTAATATTTTGTTTCTTCAACCATAAATTCCTGTTGGCGTGGGAATATAGATGGCCACCAAGCTATTCTATTCCTCTCTCATGGGAGGCAAAATGTTGCTTCATCCTAAGTACAATGGGAGATGTAAAAATAAAAGCCTGTGAAATCTTCTTCTGCCCAATTAGATCACAGAGCTATGGATTTTTAAAGCTATGGTAAGTTGAAATGGTTCTCAGCAGCAGAGTTACAGAAACTATTGATACAATAAGGGAATGGATACACATTTTTGTACATTAGCTTCCCTATCTAAGAAATATAGCATCAATAATAGATAATTGCAATGACAGGGAGAATAATTAGAAGCTTCAATGATATTTTAATGAGTAAGTGAGCAGGTTTCACCCAAACAATGGAAGGGGACAGCAACTAAACAGAAGCCAAAACCAAAGGAAAGAGGGGTGAAATGGTCATAACTGACCAATTTCCATGTACATTTGCTAAGACAGAAAAGTCTAGTTTTTGTTTTAATCCGGGATATTGCTCATGATGGATGGTATGTGCTATGATGAGGAGAAGGGGCAGAATATAAATCAAATCAAATTTTTATTATGGTCATAGACCAGCATAAGGCAGAATATAAATTACATTGCTTATTTTAAAAAATTGGAGCAATTCTGTGCTCCAACAGATAGGAAAAAAATGCATTCGTTTCCAAATGACCACACATAAACACATTAATACAATTAGTCTGAAAAACAAGAGCTGGTAAGTGGCTTCTGCCATAATAACTGAGTTGACTGAGAAGCTATTCTGGCTCTAATGTTAAGCCATGTATAAATCATTACACAAATAAACTGAGTGGGCAGTCATAAATAAGGGCCTTAACAAAAAAGAAATAACCTTTTAAGGAGGTTTATGAGTATGGGTACAAATCATTTAGAAGCAAAATGTTCTGCTGAAAATAATTTACCCGAACAACCTTCTAACTCCATAACAGTTCAGAATGAAGAAAGCCCAAAGGGTCATTTACTACAGTTCTTTTCTTATTCTTTATTCAAGCCAAGTCTTGCCATCTCTCATCTCAGATAGGACCCCAATTTCTTATTTATGTTTATTTCAGCTCAGGCTTCGGCATTGCTTATCAACCATCTTCCCCTTGAATTTGGTTCACTGAAAGCATCAGAGGTGACATACCAGAGACTATGAACTGCCTCTGTTTGGCTGATAAAATGATCCAACAGGAATGCATAAAAATAGGGCTATTAAAGGTCACCTCCAAATCTTATCTATACAGGTGTGGTGAAGCCTCTCAATAGTAACAACACAGCAAATGGGCAGTAACTCCATTACAGCATTTCTTAACGGAATGTTTTTTACACTATATTTGTCCTAACTACCAGGAAACACACTGAGACAATGGTTTGGTCTCTAATATTTATTACTAGTACTTAACAAGAATCCTAACAAACTGAGGAAGCGTGGGAAAAACCCAGCCATATAAACCCCAAAGGTTAAGGCGGTCCCGATCTGTGTCTCTCTGAATGGCTGAACAGTTCCTCAGTGCTACGCATGTGCTTGACAGTCTGGGTGGGAGCCCCCTGCTCGCCATCCTTACTCATGACAATATTACACCTTTTCAGAGTACCATTCTAAATGAATTTACCCAAAAGTCAGTCTCACTGTGCTAAATAAGTGTGGAAAAGACAGCACTTATAAAACTACAGCCTTTATTCTTCATGACATCTAGTAATTCCCCGTAATAGTTTTGGACACCTAATTTCTCTCTTCATAAGTATCGTTAAGGAAATAACATTCCTCAAATATCTACATATGAGAATTTATCCCACAGAAAGCAGTTAAAGCGTTCTGACTTCTGGGGAAGAAATAGCAAACTGAAGATAGCTCCGTGAAAACTGGAGCTGATGACTGTGACAGAATGAAGAGGCGGCAAGTAGACCGGCTCTTTGTAATTCCTCTCTGGACAAGAAGAGGACTTGAGATCACCCACAAGTGCCCCAGGCAGTTTCTCCTTGTGAGGAGACCACAAGACTGTGGTCTCCTGTGGGTTTAATGTTCTGGGAGACAAGGGAATAGCCATCTTGCTCAAACCACGATCGGCACCTTTAAATGGACAGTTGGTTCGCATACTTCCTTTTCTAATCACTTTTGGAAATCGCTTGTTAACCGCTAGTTATGTACTAATGGTGAATATCTTATTGCTAAAATGTAGAAGCTTTTGTTGAGATTTGAAACTGAGGATGAACAAGTTAAAGACTGCATGATAAAGTGGGCTAAAAATGTTGGGCATAATATACAAATGGAACAATGGGAAAACATGTGGACAAAAGGGCTGAAATTTATATTATGTTATAACCTTAAAGATAAATTTTATAAAATGAAGTATATATCTATATCTATATCAAAATGTAAATCTAAGAATAACAGCAATAATATCATCTATGAGAAGAAAGGAGGGTCTGAAAACTATTTTTATTTCATCATAGGAAGACAAAGCTATTTTAAAATAGTTTTGCCATTACTTATTCTGAAACTGCTTGTACTCTTACAGAAATAGAAATTTAGCCAGCTCAAGTTTGATCTAAATTGTTTAAGGAATGTATTGATTACAAAATCACCTTGCCATTTATTGTTTTTTCATACCTTCCATCTCCACTTGACTCAGAAGCCTTAAGTAATGGGTCAAGTTCTGAATAATAAAAGTTAAGTAGATTTCCAGAGCCATATTTCTATTCCACCATGGATCTTAGTGAATTAAAGTTAAGACGTATTCACCTGTGCTAAATTAAGCATGGACATTTTGTTCTACATCAAAACTCAAGTTGGAAGTACATCCTGAGCTACATTAAATTTGCATATTTTAACACCATATTTAATTTCATGAACCTGCAAGTAAAAATGACTGACAGCACTTTCCATACCATTCTGCTAGGAATTAGGGTTTGTGCCATCCTGGCCTTCCATATAGCCTAAGGCTTTAAATCTATTGCTCTTTTATGACTGGGACTCAAGCCTTAAGATATACATTGCTTGTTCGTATATCATGAAAGAAAAGGAAGAGGTGGAAGCAATAAAAATTCCCATATTTGCCAGATCCTGCACCTGCTTTCCACTACCTTGCCCCACCCCCTATCATCATCCAGGCTACACAAACCAACTGCCCTCTAAGGAAGAGAACCAAACAGCTTAATCTGTATGGTAGGAGTCCTCTACCAGTTTCTCAAACCTGTTTTATAATTATGTAAACTAGGAACTGTGCCTGGATTTCTCTATTTTCCCTCACCCCTTCCATTTCCTTCCAGCTAAATGGAAGCCCTAGACAACCTTGCCCGATCTCAATGAGTCAAGGAAATTCAGGCCTGGTGAATACTCAGATGGAAAACCAGCAGGAAATTGCAGAGCTGTAGTCTGATCTGGGAATTGAAAAAGAAACCTCACACGTTACTTCCATATTCTTACCCATGAAGTCTCCAGGGATGAAGCTTGACTTGAAGAAGACCTCATTTTAGTTCGTAGACCCAAAGACAACTGGGTTTATCTTATTATTTGCAAGCCATTCCAGGAGTCTTTTAAGCTCAATAGATGAAAAACTGTATGCATAAATAATACAGTGCCTACTGATAAGCAACATATGGAACCCCTGATGTTTCTCTTTCAATCTGCCCAGAAACCCAAGGCCTTTTTCTCCATCAACCTGCTAGTCCATCTCTTCCCATTATAGTATTCTGAACTCCCAAATAACATTTCTGTCTTTAGTTGTGGTCATTTCTACAATAGGTTTTAGCTGCAGTTACAGAACAGTACAGATAAGGCCAAGGTCCATCATTCAGGTCAAACTGGACTGAAGAGGTTAGTGAATGATGTCTCCTGGCTTCTTCAGTCTGATGCCGCATCAGTTCCTCCAAATACCTGGCAAGAAGGGACCAAACCAGATTTTTTTAGCTCTTTGGTTCAGTTGGCTTTCAAAATAAAAAGGTCCCGGAAGACTTCCTTGATGGCTCTTTAATACCTATGCCAGAAACAAATGTTCAGAGCTAAGTTTTGTACTGAGTATATTCAGACAAGGGTTCCTGCAATGTAGATCATATATTAATTATGACCATTTTATAAGAAAAATACTGTATTTTAATATATTAATATGTTCAGTTTGTTGAAATATCAATTACAGAATTTATATCAATTCATTTAGATGCTCCCTCTAAGAGTTCTGGAATTCAATTAAAATTGTATCTGCATCTCATCTGAATTGGTTTTATGCTGGCCGCCAGCCCATCTTATCAAATATTTCTCCTGACACCTAAAGTCCCTTTGCAGATATGTGATCTTGTAAAAGCAAGGATTTTCTATCACAAGTGTTTTTCTTCTCATACTGTATATTAACTATTTTAAGTTCCTGTTATTTTATTACTTTAAAAATGTACTGTAAACCGCAGTGAAATATATTCAGGAAAACGGTACATAAATGTTACAATAAATAAATACATCTCTTCCTTGATATATAAAATATGTGTAGAAATATCAAACTCCATGACATTTCGACCTAGGTTTTGCACTGTCAAGTTATGATTACTAACCTGCCATATTTGTAAACTTAAAAATTCTGGTTTGTTTTAAAGAAAGCAGGTATTATTTCATACTTTGATCTATTACATTTCAGATGCAATAGGAAATGGCAGTTTGTCCTTAACTGGACACAGAAGCTTCATTCTTTCCATTTCACATGATATGACAAAAGGAGTGAAGATTCATCGTGGTTCATTTATGACAACTTACATCATTGCTTATAATACTCCCTGAACTAAACCAAATACTGGAAAGCATTCCAGTTGCTAATACAGTTAAATTCCAAACAGTCACTTGCCACTTAGGGGCCCAATATAGATATTTCATAAAAGATGCTTCTTTAGGACCAATATCAAGATGAATCAATATCTGAACAGTCAAAGTGTGTTATAAAATTGTTGTCGTTTTTCCTAATTGTCAACTCTTTGGCATCTATTTACAAGGCTTTAAACTTCATTTTTATGTCTTCTCAATAAAAGCTAACCAATACTAATTATTAAGTTTATAATTACAATATCATATATACTTACAATCACTTTCAGATAAAGCAAATTGTTCCGATTTTAGAGAAAAGAAAACAAAACCAGGATATTGAAATCAAAGTAGTACTTAGTGATCTAGAATTTAAAGATTTAAAAAACCAAATACTATTCTTTTCTTCCTGTCTTCCTGGTCATTAAGCTGCTTACAGATCAATACATTTTTTTTAAAAATGCACAATAAATTAAATAAAGAAAGGGTTCTTAGTCAAATTAGGCCATATGGAGGAACAAAAAGCATGCAGGTTATTCTCATCTTACAAAATTCATTCAACAGACAAAAAAAAAAACCCTTTAAAACAGAAAATATTTTGAAACCTTATTGAAAGTTTTCAGTTTTAATCAACAGAGTACATAAGGAAGATTGTTTTTTTGGGGGGGGGGTAGAACCACAAAATCAATCTATTTTCTTTTTCCACGATCCAGTTCACATATAATTCTTAGCTGTAAACCATAGGTTACTAACAACAAAGGTGGAGTTCAACTGTCATATAAACTAAAATGAAATCATATTTTGACTTAGCTTAATTTGTGAAGCCAAATACACTACTCAGTATTAAAAGCTGAGTTCCAAAATATATTATTATCATTGATCTATAGATTACGGACTTCCTGTTATGGGTCTTCTAAAGATCCAACAAGAAAATAAATAAATGCTAAACCTTATACAATACTAACCCTAGATATTTTGACTTTTTAAAACCACCAAAAAAGTCAAATACTGTACCACAATTCCATTTATAATTTGGGCATTTATGAGGTTTTTTCCCAAAACCATTGCACAAGACTGTGTGGTGTGTTGCGGATAACAGCTGGACAACTACATTTTGAACTAGTTGAAAGTTCTGGATATCAGAAGCAGCCCACCAAACCATACTCCGGTGATCTGAAATGACAGGAGCAGGGTGCTCCCTTGGCATTTCACAGTGAGCTGCAGAAAGTACATAAACCACTAAAACTAGTAAAGCAGATTCCTTCTACTTCCAACAACAAATAACCACTTAATTCTTAAAGGAAACTAATTTACATTCAGAATATGCCCCTTAGCCCCAGTCAAGCCACCACCACCATCTCTTTTCTTAAATGGGCTAAAAAAAGAGGGAGTGTTTCCTTAAAGCCAAGTCCAATGCCTGAATTACAGGAGATCTAAAGGTTCTTTTCCATAAACAAATGATCACTATAACAATCAAACCACTTACTTCTATCCAATTGACGTGAAACTTTCCTGAATATGGTAGACTATTTCTCTCCTGACCTGGTTGCCAAATGTAAATGAAATAAGCGCCCAACGGTACTTAAGTATTGGTGCAGGCTTTGATGGCCGGTATCTGTTGGGCAGCATTGAGCTTCAGTGTTTAGTGACCACAATCTAGACAGCAGATTTTCTGACATTTTGCTGGTAACTGTGGCTGGCATCTTCAGAGGTAAAAGGGTATGCTGTGCAGACCATAGGCAACTTACAGCCTGGTGACCTGATCAGGCTTGTGCTGAATGAGGAAACAACCAGCACAAGACTGTCCCAAAACAGGACCAACCAGGAATGAGCTCCCAAAAATAGGCAAATTGGAAACATGCCTGGACAAGGACCCAATCAGGACTCAGCTGCTCAGACTAACCAACCAGAACCCAGCACAAACGAAGAACCAGTCAGGAGTCATCACTCCAAAATGACCAATCAAAAGTTGGTATAAACAAAAGACCAGTCAGGAACCAACACCGCCAAAATGACCAATCAGGATTGGGCACAATAAAAGAACCAATCAGAAACCAGCCCTTACCAACCTGTACCAATTGGAAACCAGCTTGGCTAAAGACCAGATCAGAAGTCAGATCACCTGGCTATAAAGACAGGAGCCCAGTCGGTCCCTCTTCAGTTGCCTGAAGATGCCGGCCCCTCTTCAGTTGCTTGCTTCTGAAGATGCCAGCCACAGTTGCTGGCAAAACATCAAGAAAGCTGCTGTCTAGACCATGGCCACTAAACCCTGAAGCTCAACACTGCCCAGTGGTACTTACTTACTGCACGTTCTCATTCCTCAAACAGATAAGGGCAGTGAAACAATCTGCATTTCTATCTTCCTCATGGAATGTTCACCAGACCTATTTTGTTATGCTTTCCTAATGCCTTCCTTAGATTGCAAACTTAATTTAAGAGCTACTGAAAGGCAATGTCAGTGAGTAAATATTTGTAACTATGACTCAAAACTGAAATTAGGAATAATACTTCCCCTATTTCAAGAGGACATTCTAATTCACATCCATTGTTGCAAATTGAACAGCTCCAGTCACAGTATTTCAAAGAAACATAATTGTAATTCCATTAAATGTATTATTTGGAAACACTTAGTGCATTACTGCTTATCATTTATAACCATAAATGTTTTTTCTCTCTTTTCTTCCTTTCATCTTTATGATAAAAAATACTTCCATTACACTTAGGTTTTCATAATTTTTAATCTGGTACAGAATACAAAAAAGCCAAGTGAGGCTCTAAGTGTCCTGTGCCAGTGCCTGGAGGCTGTTACTATTGTTTAGAAGGGCTGTGAAGACCTGGCTCTTCACCCAGGCCTTCGGTGAGGGACAGTGGGACCCCTGACTTCATCACACTTGCCATCTTTTTTTTTTAATGTTTTATTGCAATTTCTTTGATTGGCGTGAGCCACCCAGAGTGTTGAGAGTCAGGTGGCATACAAGTTTAATATATTATTATTATTATTATTATTATTATTATTATTTAGAGATGGAAAGACAGACTACCATTTACTACCATTTTTCCTCTTGATAGTCATCTAGTTTGTGATCATTTGTAGGTAACTTTTATTATAATAACTTAGGAATTTAATACATGGGGTATCATTAGCTACAAATTAATATTTAAATCATTTACATGGCAAAAAAAATTAATTGTCCTTTCATAATCTGACCGTGTCTTATGTTCATCTCCCATCATACATTACACTTCTATATTCTACAGTTCTGGGAAAAAGTATTCATTTTTCAGTTTTTATGAATTTTCTGCCTATATTTGCCATCAAATGTTATGACAACTTCATACACATAAATATATGAAGATGTATAAATAGAGTGAACAGTAACACCAATGTTTGGTGTTTGTTTCATATATTTCATAAGCAAAGTGATCTGACATGCAGAATGGCAGTATGAAAAACTAATGACCCCTTTGATTCAGTACCTGGTTCTACCACTGTTAGAGGCAATGTTGTTGTTGTTCAGTCGCTAAGTCGTGTGCAACCCTTCGTGGCCCATGGACCACAGCACGCCAGGCCTTCCTGTCCTCCCCTGTCTCCCGGAATTTACTCAGATTCATGTTCATTGCATCAGTGATGCTATCTAACCACCTCATCCTCTGCTGTCCCCTTCTCCTTTGCCTTCGGTCTTTCCCAGCATCAGGGTCTTTTCCAGTGAGTCCTCTCTTCGCATTAGGTGGCCAAAGTATTTGAGCTTCAGCTTCAGTATCTGTCCTTCCAATGAGCAGTCAGGGTTGATTTCTTGTAGGATTGACTGATCTGACCTCCTTGCAGTCCAAGGGACTCTTTATCTATCTATCTATCTATCTATCTATCTATCTATCTATCTATCTATCTATCTATCTATCTATCAAATTTGTCACCACCCATCTCCTCCCACTGGAGGGACTCTTAAGGTTCTTCTCCAGCACCACAGTTCAAAAGCATCAGTTCTTTGGCGCTCAGCCTTCCTTATGGCCCAACTCTCACAGTCATACATCACTACTGGGAAAACCATAGCTTTGATTATACGGACCTTTGTCGGCAATAGCTGTAAACAAATGCTTCCAGTAACGACCCACACAGCTGTACAGGAATTCTGCCCCACACCTCCCTGGTAAACTGCTTCAACTCAATAATGTTTGAGGATGTTGTGGCATGAACTGCTTGTTTCAGGGCCTGTCACAACATTGTTTTTAGTGTTCAAGTCTGGATTTTGGATTTATTTTTCCTTGCTTGCTTTCTTGTTTTCCTCATCTTGCTACACTACTCACTTGTGATTAAGCTTCAGTTGACAGGGGAAAAATGGCTTGATGTTCTTTCATAGATACAAAACAGAGTTGTGTTTTCTGAAGTGATGGATCCAGGTCCTGAGGCAGCAAAACAGTCCATAATCATGGCACTACCAACTTCCTGCTTGAATATAGGTATGAGGTTCTTAACGTGGAAAGGCAGTGCTTGATTTCTGCAAGCAATGGTTTCAGCTCTGATTATTTTGACCATATAACATTTTTCGAGAAGTCTGGAGAATCATCTAAGTGCGTTTTTGGCAAACTTGAATGAGCATAAATGTTTTTCCTAGTGAAGAATGCCTTCTGCCTTGCTACTTTCCCATGAATTCATTTTACCCAGGGCTTTTCTGATGCTGGTCATGAACACTGACTTCAGTCAAGGCAAGAGAGACCTGCAGATCCCTAGACACTGCTCAGGGGTTCTTTATAACTTCCGGAATTATACTATATTGTACTCTTAAAGTAATTTTGACATGATGGCCACTCTTGGGAAGATTCATTACTGCAAATTATATTTAATCTTTTTCAGACTCATAGGCATCAAAGGAAATCTTGAAAAAAATCTGAGAATTTTATTTTCCAAGAACCACATAGATCTTACCTATCAATCTTTTTACTCCTGAATTATCATCTCTACAGTATATCTGCATATGAATAGTGACAACACTGAAAATCTGAAAACACTGAAAACAAGTCATATCCACTCACCACACACAAAGTAATTTTAAGGATGTTTCTATTTGATCCAAAACATGGCTTATTCTTTTTCAGAGAACCAAAGTGTTCAATGAAGCTTGAAAAATACTCAATACAGAGTGCAATTAAAATCCTTATTTGACAAACCTTATCACTCTTGTCAAACAAACAAACTGCAATATAAACAGGGATTATGAATACGTACGTTATGACCAAATATTAGCAAACAAACAATAACACTTAAAGCTACACTAACAACTTACCTGTGTAACTAGTGGCTCCAATAATCTCTCCACCGTTAGAGTCCTGATTTCCAAACTTTTGGGATCCCATTTTAAAATGATCGGTGAAGTTGCAGAAGTCATGCTCTCTAGAACAGAAAGATAATGAGCATTACAAATCAAACCCAGAGCCATGTTTCTATCTGAAATTTAAATCAGATGCCATCTTGATTTCAAAGAGTTACATTTACAATGGACAGTATGTTCAGCAGCTAATTCAGAAGTAGCTCAGTATATTGTATATTAGGTAAAATGTGTAGGAGTTCCAAAGGATACACATTAACTGGATTTATTCCCTCTCATGTGTCTTTTCTACTCAGCTCCAGCATGGAAAATTTGAAAACAAAATTTATGAGTATTTTTACAATATTTTCTATACATGTTTGTTTTATTGAACTTTCAGATACTGAATTCACAGTTGTTTTCTGTTGAAACACACCTCTGCAATGGTGTACTGAGAAACAGCCCGAAATAGTCTGGGAAAAAACATGAATCTAATTTATGAGTGCTAAATAAAGAAATAGAAACTGTAAAGAAATAATATGATGCGGAGGAGCAACCAAATCACAATATAATCAAGACCGCCCTAGTAGCTTCTAAAATCCAGATAATAAGAGAATCAAAGTTATAAATATATATGCTGTAGGTAAACCAAACCAAACCAAAGTAGCAATAAAATAAGTAAGGTCTGGCTAAAACTAAAACCCAGTATCTTGCAAGTCAGGCAGTGCTACACAGTATTAACATTACTAGTATCATTCAAAAGGGTACTGTAAAAAGCTTGTTAGTGCACATCCAGCTCCTTCAGAGGCTGTCACTGCTTGTCTGCACAGATGTGTGCATGATCAGAAAAAAAACTTTCACATCCCTGCGGACAATCAGGGAGGATTTTTGCACTAGAATAGCCACATGAGCCGGCTTCCAAAGGATGTAGCTGCTTTAATGATTCAGGGAAGGCTGCTTCACTCATACCAGCATCCTTTGCCAAACGCCTCATTCGAATACTCTGCACAACCCTACAAACGCTTCCATCAGACAAGCCCTTTTCTCTACAATAAAGAACTGCATTTGCACAACATGAAAATGGGCATAATGAAACCCTAGTAACTTTAAACACAAAGCTTTAAACACAACTTTAAACACAATTTTGAGCAGAAGAGTCCCATCCTTCCACTGCAAATTACTTTCCCATTCAAATCACTCAGTCTTGCTGGCCCTCCACTTGCCACAGAATCCAAGAATTTCATTGCAGCATAATAGCATTTTTTTTCCCTCAAGGAACTCCCACTAAATCCAGATTTTAGCTAGTTATTGGTCCAGAGCGCATCCTAAAGCTATAAACAGAATCATTTAGAAAGGATTAAAAGTTCTTCTTTTGTCACACTGTTCACATCAGCATGATCTTCTCATCATATATATCAGCCCTTGTTTGCAAGAGGTCCTGATTACCCTACACTCATGAACAGAAGGGAACAGAACAGCTCGTGCCCACAGAAAAATTTTCTAAGTATCTCTGAGCAGCCAGGCAATTATATCCTTTGGGCCTCTGATATCAAAAAGAAAATACATGTACCTGCTTTGATTCCTTTTCCTTCTTTTTCTTCTAAAATCATCCTTCTTTTTCTTCTGAAAACACTCTAAATCTATTGATTCAGCCCTCTCTAATGATTCAGCCTTTGTCACCGAAATTGCCTTGTAATACAAGCTCTACTTTGACGTACAACCTTGCTCCTTACCTCAACAACTAATAATCTGCATCTTTATCCTTGATCATCACTCTACATTATTACAGGATAGCTCGCCAGACCAGTGCTTGATGGTAAATATCTAAATTGTTAGATATCCTCAAGAACTCACAAATCCTTTTAATTGCCTGAATATCAAAAATAATTTTGTAATATAATGTTTTGATCCTAGAGTGATGCATGGGTATAGTCATAACAAACAGTCCCAATTACAGAACGACAAGAAAAAAGTAAAATGGGAGATGAGAACACACAAATATGTATGTTTGTTTTTAAGGGTGACTGGGGTTGGGTTGGGGACAGAACTGCAAGTTAAAGGAAGAAGTTATGAAGTTATGAAAGGGAAGAGTTTAAAACACTGAAGGCAACAATAATCAGAAAAAAATCCTTGGGCAGAAGCACTTGCCATTATTCAATGGCAGGAAAACCACCCTCAGGAATATAATAAAACAGAAGATGACAGCAGAGGACTAAATCATCTTGTAGCTAGAGAAAAAAAAACATAAACTGATGCAGTAGATGGTTCAAAGGAATGCTTTTTTTAATCACTGAAGTATACATTTTAATATTGTTCATTATGTATGAGAACTTTTAGATGTTGGTACATCTGCAAGTAATTTCTATAAGCTTCATGAGATAAAAATCATGTACCGCACATATGAACACACAATAGGACAGTGACCACTGTACTCAGAAGGAAAAAATCTATCATAGATTGCAGATATAGAAATATAGAGATATCCACAGAAATACATATTTTAGATATTTTTTTTAGAACAGTATTAAAGAATGAGTCTGTTGCTTCGTAGTGGTTGTGATTGTGGCTTGTCATAAACAGAAGAAACAAACTTGACTCTTCAGATCTCTCACAAAATGTACACATCTGTTCATCCAACTGATTGAATATGTATATTTTTCCTCACAGGTGGTCCAGAATGCAGTGCCGTGGGCAATGTTGGGCATGCTTTGATGGCTGCTTCGCAAATTTAACTGGTTGAAGTTTGCAGGTGCAGTTCAACATGCTGGTTATCACCTATAAAGCCCTTCAGAGCATAGGACAAGGTCATCTCAGGCATTCTCATTATGGCATATCTCACCCATGGTTTCTGCCCATCCAGTAAGATCAGGCATGGCTGGAGCGCTTTGGGTCCCTTCAATCGAACAGTGCCATCTATTGAGACCCAGGAAGTGTGCTTTCTTTGTCGCAGCATCTGCTCTCTGGAATAAGATCCCCCCATAGATTTGTGTAACCCCCACCCTAATAATGCTCCAAAAGACTTTTAAAAAGTCTTTGGGGCAGGGGGTTTCTGGAGCTCCCTCAGGGGAGATGGGGGAGAGGTATTTATTTTGTAAATTGTAAGCTGCCCAGGATCATTGTGAACTTGGGGAGGCCCCAAATCAAATCAAGTCAATAAATACCCTTTCCCAGCAACTTCATGGAGATACTAAAAAGCAGCAGGGGGAGGAATAAGCCACCTACAAGTGAGTAGCCCCTGCTCTGATCTCTCCTATCAGCTACTGATAGGAGCTTCCACAATGCCTCCACCATCCAACTTCGTTCAGCACTGTATCTAAAACATCCTCAGTGCCTAAGTACACTCCCATTGCATCCTTGGATAGCTTTCCTACATTCAAATTGCTGTTAATATTAAGAAGATTCTTCATTCAGTCAGAAACAATCCTTCTATAAATTAAAACCATCAGTCTAATCCTGCCCTCTTGAGCAGCAGAAAATATTTGCCCTCTTTTATATGACAACTCTGGAGACCTTAATTCAACAGACTGAATTTTACATAGTAATCATATCGCAATATTTGCATTAGTTTTAGGTATTATAAACTTGGTTGTTCTTTATGATTATTGGCCTTGAAAAAAAATCTAAAAAGCTGCTTTAAAAAAAAATCCCACAATGCTGATCTGTGTAGCACCCATTTAGTTTTGTTTTGTTTTTTAACTATTTGGTATTTATACAAAGTGATAATGTAAGAATAAGCAATCAAGTAATGATCAGACAATATAGGAAATTAGCTATCAACATTTGGAAAGATCAGAACTACAGAGCTGCAGTTGATTTGTCCTTGACAAGAAAGACATCCATAAAGAGATATTTGTGCAGCAAATAATTCTAGCAACTCTGCTAGCATCACTGCTGTAGTTGGGATGATGTATTCTTTTTTTTTTTTACATAAAAATTACTTGATTGGCATCAGCTCTGGCTTCAGGCTTTTTAAGATTCACAGCAGTAGAAACTTGTCCCACCAACTAACTGCTCACTGGGAGAGCGATAAGTTACACATTAAACCTAATAGCTAGAAACCTTCTCACCACCCCCTCCAAACCAAACCCAACATTTAAGTTATTATCAGTTATGGACCACAAGAGGGGGAAGATGGCAGCAATACGTTGGGTGCATCTCGTTAGGCTATTGCTGTCAGAAACTCTGATAGAGATACATGTGTCTCTTACACTGACTAAAGAGGTCTGGGCCTCATCAAATACCATCAAGAGGATCATAACCTGGAGATAATTTGGCCTTGGAAATCTGCTGTGTTATTAAAGAGACATAAACTGATAACTGGGAGGCTGGGAAATAAATTGAAGCACAGGTTGCCATATTGCTTGTTACTTCCTTCCAGTGCTCTTGGCAATGCTCCCCGGGAGGGGGAAATCTTCGCCCCAGTGAATACTGAACAACAGCAACAACAAAGAAATGAGGATTGACAAGATGCTTGTACAGGCACTCCAGCTCCACCTCCCCCAATCCTAGCAACTCATGAAGCATTTCAGAAGAATTATTTTTCATGGTCTGAAAGCACAACCTCCCTGACTATCTTCGCAAAGGTCACCGCTGCTCTATCATTTCGTGCACTAGCCGATCGATGAGGTTGCCACAGATGATACCAGTTTTCAACTGGAAGAATGAGCGACAGTTCCAAAGCTACCTTGCATCCCCTGGGAAGACCACCCCTCTATATGAATTCACAGTGGTTACGACTGTTATGAGTACTGCAGTAGCTCTTCCCTTGTTATTACAATGTCTTCCAGGTCTTCTTTAAATGTTTTTGAAGAGCCCTCCTCTTTCCTGCAGATAGTATCCAACACATAGCAGTCTTGGGTGGCACACATTTGACAGATGAAGAACTATCCAGCAAAATGTACTTTGTGCACCTCACAATGTCTTTAAAACCATGTGAACCACTTCTTGGCAGAGTCTCATCATTAGAAATATAATCGTGGTAACTGATATCAAGAATTTTTCATAGGCAGTGCCAATAAAATACATTGAGCTTTTATTTATTTGTCCATCATATTTATATAGTTGTCCGTCTCACAAACAAGTGACTCTGGGCAGTGTACAACAAGGTTAAAAACAAAGTATACAAATTAATACTAATTAATACTAATATTATTAATATTAAGAACTTTAAAATTATAAAAGCACAAAACTAAAAACAGAATAAATAAGAGACTGGGCAAAGAATAGGTGTTCATTACCCAGAAGTCATCTTAATATTTTGCCACTCCCCTGGGATCCCCAGGCCTGCTGACACAACCAGGTCCTGAAGCACCTCTGGAAAGCTAAAAGGGACAAGGTCAGCCTCACTTCTGGGGGAAGGATGTTCCACAAAGTGGGGACCACAGCAGAAAAGGGCCACAGCCTAGGACACACCTAATGAAACTCCCTAGTGGATGGGACCCACAGCACGCCCTCTCTGCTGGGTCTGGTGGGACAGGGCATATGAAAATCAGACATAATCAGGGAGAAGCAGTCCCTCAAATAACCCAGCCCCATGCCACATAGGGCTTTAAAGGTCAAAAATAGCACCTTGAATTGGACCTGGAAACAGCCTGGTAAGCAGTGCAGGCGTAACGTGAGTTCTTCTGGAAACACATAAAAATGCCCGCACTGCTGCATTCTGCACCAGCTGAAGCTTCCAGATACTCTTCAAGGTCAAATTTTGCACAAGGTTATTTGTGCAAAACCTATGCAAGGTTTACTTGCATAGATTGCTTTTGGCAAAATGCTGTTGTGAAATGAGATCATTGTTGCAGTATCAACCACTGATGTAGACCAAATTGGGTGTAGTCACGGAAATCATGTTGGCCAAAGAGTCAATTCTTAGAGCCACTCGGGAGCTAACAATTTTGGAAGCTTACAATAATTCTACTTTGACTCACTTGCAGCTACTGACTGGAGAATTAATATATTTGGATTTCATGATCATCTAAACAGTAAGGCAAGGGTCTGTATCACTTATGGATGTGTATACTGAACTAGGCATGTCAAGAATCTGGAAAGCTTTGTTGTAGGAGCCAGGCCATTAAAATGTTTAAATTGCTGTCAAAATGAAAAAGACTACAGTAATAAACGTGTCCAATTAATTCGAAAGAAAGTAGCAAATAAAGAAGATGGGTAGATGTTCCAGTTCATAGAAGTCACAAACTTAGCCTCACTGCTAGCTCAGGATCATGAAAAACCCTATATTTCTATACTGTAGTTGTATAACATTCTACCCTTATGCCATCTTTAGAATATTCATATGCCCTAAAACTAGGGTGCTGCTATGTTTGATAACAGGGAAGAAATATCCGCTATCTCATTTGGTAAAGCTATGTCTCGTTTTGTTTTTAATCTATAATATATTAAGGATTTTGATTACAACAGTAAAAAATAATACAAGCTAAACTTAAAGAAAAAATAGTAAGAATAAAAAGTGCAAGAAAAAAGAGAAAGAAGAAAAAAGAGAAAAGAAAGAATAAAGAAAAAGAAAAGGAATATATAAAGAAGTGACTTCCAGCCTTCATTACAAGAAGTAGAGACAAATATAGTAACACTTTACCTCCTATTAGGTTACAAACAGATATCTCTTCATCCCATATCCCATCCCTTATTTATAAGCAAATCCATAAAACATCAACTTTTCAATCAAGGTGTCAGCGAAAAGTGCATAAAGGTCCTCCAGAAATTCAGAAAAAGAAGTCTTATTTTAACCTTGAACAATAAAACCAACTTTACGTCCCTTCCTTTTACTTTTAAGAGTCCTAATCTTTAATTCAATCAAATATTGTCATAAGATTTTATTTCTCTTCAATTCTTCTTTATCCCATGCCAGAGACTTCTTCAAGAGTTTAACAAGTCTGTTTTGTAAATCAAATAAGAAAACATTTTCCAGGTCATTCTCTTGGTTTATTATTTGTATTTCCTCTTTAATTTTTTAAAAAATCAGCAAGTTTCTTTTGTATATACAATGGTGAAAGGTCCCCTGTGCAAGCACCAAGTCACGTCTGACCCTTTGGGGGGATGCCGCTTTCGCGCCATTTTCTTGGCAGACTATAGACCGGGGTGGTTTGCCATCGCCCTCCCCAGTCCTCACCTTCCCCAGCAAGCAAGCTGGGTGCTCCTCTTACCGACCTTGGAAGGATGGAAGGCTGAGTCGACCTGAGCCGGCTACCCGAGAGAGAATCCAGCTTCCTCTGGGATCGAGCTCGGGTCATGGGGAGAGTTTCGGCTGCAATACTTCCGCCTACCACTCTGCCCCACACGAGGCTCTTGTATATCATTCCAAATCATTCTATTGGCCTGTCATTTGTAGTTTTTTCCAAATCATTCTCTTGGCCTGTCATTTGTAGTTCAACTTTCAATACTTTCTCTGTCTTGTCAAGCAAAATTTGTTCCATGTCTGTCATTCCCTCCTTAACATCTTTTGGACATAATCTATCCATACAATCAGATATCATTACTGACACTGTTCATATTGTAGCTATTAGCTTCTGACTACATTCTTCAAAGATCTTCTTTAATATTTCCAGTATTACGACGTTCTATGTCATTTTGTAAGTCCCAGTTAACCAAAGCAGGCTTGTATTTTTCCTTCTACTTAGAATCTTTAGTCCCCTCTAGTGCCCAGTTCCTAAAACCATAAAGTCACTTATCTTTGTTATGAGACAAGATAACCAAAATAATTCCAGTTCCCACAAGAAGCCATTTATTTTTTATAGTTAATTCCAAAATCTTATAGTAAAAGTCAATATTCCAAATTTAACTGGACCCTTAATCCATTTGTAACTTTCTTAAATCCAAACCCTATTTAGCTTTTTGCTGTTTATTTCAAATTCTTTAAGTTCTTAAGTGTGTAATATATTTTTTTTTGTTCAGAGTTTTGATGAAGAATTTTCAAACTTGTCATTCTGAAGGTGTCTATTAGCTTTAAGATAGTTAATAGGCAATTTCTGAAAGTGATTAGAAAGTAAGGCTCGCAAACTCAGTGTCCTTTAAAAGGTTCGGCCGTGGTTGTGAGCAACATGGCTAATCCCTGTGTCTACCAATGCTCAAACCGTGGAAGACTGCTGTCCTGTGGTCTCCTCATGAGGAACAGCCACCTGGAGCACATGTGGGTGATCTCCCATCCTCTTATCTGGAGAGGTTCCGAAGAACCCTTGTCGTGCCTCACTTGCACCTTCGAACATCCCTTCGCACGCCCGCAGATCCTCCCTGAGCTGCACCGCCTCCCCACGCAAGCTCCCTGACTTGTGTGGCACCTCTTGCGCACCCTCAACCCTCGGATGCACCTCCATTCACTCCTAGCAGCAGCCACTTACCTGCCTGCCAGCCTGGGACTTGCAACTTCCTGCCAGCTTTCCCGCTGACTTTGGTTGTGGGAAGCTGGCAGGAAGTTGCCTCACCTAATGACCGTGGGATTCAGTTACCAACAGCAACCGGGACTGCAGGGATTGCCATCACCGAACAATGTGATCACACTTTACAACCACATTGTTTAGTGACAGAAATTCTGGTCCCAACTGCCTTCGTAAGTCGAGGACTACATACACACACACACACACACACACACACACACACACACACACACACATGTATATGCAACTATAAATGCATATTTATAATATAAATGTAAGAAATGTATAGTATATAAAACCTGATGACATTAGAAAGTCCTCCCACCCCAAAATTCAAAAGATGCTTTAATTCCTGAATTGTATAAGGTCAGTATTTTTTCCTTTCCATACAACCTCTTTTGTTACTGTCTGCCATATGTTGGGGATATCCTGGAGAAGATCTATTTATGTGGCTGTTAAGAGTCAACAAAATCAGGCCATATTTTTGCTAGTGAACTGTTATATTTTAATAAAATATTTTCCCATTAGAATAAAGGAATGTTCAGTTGGTAAGCAGAGGTCATCTCTTTTTTATTCACTGACCATACATCCTGCAAGTAAATTGCTCCAAGAAGCTTTTAAAGAGCAACAATCTGTTTCCAAAGAGATCTGTGAGTGCCCAACTAATTGCCCATCTCATGGCTGGATACCAAACAGTAGCATATAATTAGATTCTCTGGACAGGAAACTAAAAAGGTCACAATTTTCATCTTATATATTGCATCTGGAAATAGTGATGTCTGTGCAACAATTATATTTCTTTGCAAAAAGGGAGTAGCTGCCTTTGTACATAAAAAATGCTTTTTGGCTCCAAGGAAATAAAGTAGCATTACTAGATACTGACAGTTTAGCCAACAATTTAGATCAGGCCAAATTAGCTCCAATTTTTGTTCATATTCCTCTAAGGAACACTTTCACTTACTTATCAAATCAAATACAGCTTTCGAGACACATGCCACAGACTTCATACCTCTGCTCTTTTTTACTTTTTAACTAAGTAACAGAAACATACAGTTCAACACACCTCTAATAAATTCCATGGTGAATGATTAGTTGGTTGCAATTCTCCAAGCCTGCTGGAAGGAATCACTTCCAGCAGGCTTGCAGAATTATTGGAAATATTTCCAATTAATATTGGAAAAAAGTAGAAACAAGTAGAAAAAGAATTAATTTTACTTATATATTTATAAGTATATATTTATCTCTTCAGCAAAGGATCGTTACCTTGTCGTGGTGCTGGAGCTTGAGCACCTCAATGATGCCATGAGCTAAACCGTGAAGGGCCACCCAAGACGGGAAGGTCATGACAGAGAGGTCAGACTAAATGTGATCCCTGGGGAAGGTAATGGCAACCCACCCCAGTATTCTTGCCGTGAAAACTCAATGGATCAGTACAACCAGAGATATGTCGGTATACCATTGGAAGATGAGACCCCCAGGTCGGAAGATGGTCAAAATGCTACTGGGGAGGAACAGAGGATGAGTTCAACTAGCCCCAGACGTGATGACGCAGCTAGCTCAAAGCCGAAAGGACGGCTAGCAGCCGACGGTGCTGGTGGTGAATGGCGAATCCGATGTTCTAAGGATCCACACACCACTGGAACCTGGAATGTAAGATCTACGAGCCAGGGCAAATTGGATGTGGTTATTGGTGAGATGTCAAGATTAAAGATAGACATTTTGGGCGTCAGTGAACTGAAATGGACTGGAATGGGCCACTTCACATCAAATGACCACCAGATCTACTACTGTGGACAAGAGGACCACAGAAGAAATGGAGTAGCCTTCATAATTAATAGTCAAGTGGCTAAAGCAGTGCTTGGATACAATCCAAAAAACGATAGAATGATCTCAATTCGAATTCAGGGCAAGCCATCTAACATCACAGTGATCCAAATATATGCCCCAACCACAGATGCTGAAAAAGCTGAAGTAGAGCAGTTCTATGAGGATCTGCAGCACCTACTGGACAGCACGCCTAAAAGAGACGTTATTTTCATCACAGGAGACTGGAATGCTAAGGTGGGCAGTCAAATGACACCTGGAATTACAGGTAAGCATGGCCTGGGAGAACAAAATGAAGCAGGACATA
The DNA here is from genome assembly GCF_035149785.1 of Candoia aspera. Taxonomy (NCBI): domain Eukaryota; kingdom Metazoa; phylum Chordata; class Lepidosauria; order Squamata; family Candoiidae; genus Candoia; species Candoia aspera. Next base: position 72,697,406 of record NC_086160.1, read on the forward strand.
GGCTGATAGAATTTTGCCAAGACAACTCACTCTGCATAACAAACACTCTCTTCCAACAACCTAAGAGGCGGCTTTATACATGGACTTCACCAGATGGACAACACCGAAATCAGATTGACTACATCCTTTGCAGCCAAAGGTGGCAGACATCTATACAGTTGGTAAAAACAAGACCTGGAGTTGACTGTAGTTCAGATCATGAACTTCTTCTTGCACAATTTAGGATCAGACTAAAAAGATTAGGGAAAACCCACAGATCAGCTTGATATGAGCTCACTAATATTCCTAAGGAATATGCAGTGGAGGTGAAGAATAGATTTATGGGACTGGACTTAGTAGATAGGGTCCCAGAAGAACTCTGGACAGAAGTTCGCAACATTGTTCAGGAGGCGGCAACAAAATACATCCCAAAGAAAGAGAAAACCAAGAAGGCAAAATGGCTGTCTGCTGAGACACTAGAAGTAGCCCAAGAAAGAAGGAAAGCAAAAGGCAACAGTGATAGGGGGAGATATGCCCAATTAAGTGCAGAATTCCAGAGGTTAGCCAGAAGAGATAAGGAATTATTTTTAAACAAGCAATGCACAGAAGTGGAAGAAGACAATAGAATAGGAAGGACAAGAGACCTCTTCCAGAAAATTAGAACCATCGGAGGTAAATTCCAGGCCAAAATGGGTATGATCAAAAAGAAAGATGGCAAGGACCGAACAGAAGAAGAAGAGATCAAGAAAACAATATACAGAAGACCTGTATAGGAAGGATATACAGAAGAATATACAGAAGACCTGTATAGGAAGGATAACAATATTGGGGATAGCTTTGATGGTGTGGTCAGTGAGCTAGAGCCAGACATCCTGAAGAGTGAGGTTGAGTGGGCCTTAAGAAGCATTGCTAATAACAAGGCAGCAGGAGACGACGGCATCCCAGCTGAACTGTTCAAAATCTTGCAAGATGATGCTGTCAAGGTAATGCATGCTATATGCCAGCAAATTTGGAAAACACAAAAATGGCCATCAGATTGGAAAAAATCAACTTATATCCCCATACCAAAAAAGGGAAACACTAAAGAATGTTCAAACTATCAAACAGTGGCACTCATTTCATATGCCAGTAAGGTAATGCTCATGATCCTGGAAGGTAGACTTCAGCAATTCATGGAGCGAGAATCGCCAGATGTACAAGCTGGGTCTAGAAAAGGCAGAGGAACTAGGGACCAAATTGCCAATATCCGCTGGATAATGGAAAAAGCCAGGGAGTTTCAGAAACACATCTATTTCTGTTTTATTGACTATTCTAAAGCCTTTGACTGCGTGGATCATAACAAATTGTGGCAAGTTCTTAGTGGTATGGGGATACCAAGTCATCTTGTATGCCTCCTGAGGAATCTGTATAACGACCAAGTAGCAACAGTAAGAACAGACCACGGAACAACGGACTGCTTTAAGATTGGGAAAGGAGTACAGCAGGGCTGTATACTCTCACCCTACCTATTCAACTTGTACGCAGAACACATCATGCGACATGCTGGGCTTGAGGAATCCAAGGCTGGAGTTAAAATTGCTGGAGGAAACATTAACAATCTCAGATATGCAGATGATACCACTTTGATGGCTGAAAGTGAAGAGGAACTGAGGAGCCTTATGATGAAGGTGAAAGAAGAAAGTGCAAAAGCTGGCTTGCAGCTAAACCTCAAAAAAACCAAGGTTATGGCAACCAGCTTGATTGATAACTGGCAAATAGAGGGAGAAAATGTAGAAGCAGTGAAAGACTTTGTATTTCTAGGTGCGAAGATTACTGCGGATGCTGACTGCAGTCAGGAAATCAGAAGACGCTTAATCCTTGGGAGAAGAGCAATGACCAATCTCGATAAAATAGTTAAGAGCAGAGACATCACACTGACAACAAAGGCCCGCATAGTTAAAGCAATGGTGTTCCCTGTAGTGACATATGGCTGCGAGAGCTGGACCATAAGGAAGGCTGAGCGAAGGAAGATCGATGCTTTTGAACTGTGGTGTTGGAGGAAAATCCTGAGAGTGCCTTGGACTGCAAGAAGATCAAACCAGTCCATCCTCCAGGAAAGAAAGCCAGACTGCTCACTTGAGGGAATGATATTAAAGGCAAAACTGAAATACTTTGGCCACATCATGAGAAGACAGGACACCCTGGAGAAGATGCTGATGCTAGGGAGAGTGGAGGGCAAAAGGAAGAGGGGCCGACCAAGGGCAAGATGGATGGATGACATTCTAGAGGTGACGGACTCGTCCCTGGGGGAGCTGGGGGTGTTGACAACCGACAGGAAGCTCTGGCGTGGGCTGGTCCATGAAGTCACGAAGAGTCGGAAGCGACTAAACGAATAAACAACAAATATATTTATCTAAGACCATTTTTAAATAGTTTATATTAGTTTTTTAATAGCTTATACTGGTCTCAAAATTCTGTTCAATGAACCCAACATTTTTACAACCATGAGGATTATTTTGAATAAATGAAAATTTTCTTCTTACAAATTCTGGGTCTGTGCGAAGACTAAATACTAATATGTTTTATTCCTTAGGAATAATGGGATTCCTGAAACAAAGTAATCCACTTCTTTGTCCCTGGACTTCCCTAGCTTCTTGGAATAATTCCAACCATTTATCTGAGATTATCATTAAATTGGCTACAGAAATCGCTTCATCCAAATATTGAAAATTATGAAGATCCACTTTCTAGTGCTGTTCTGCTCAAGAGCTAATATAGCCATTCATCAAGGCCTAGAAGTTTATATATACCCAAAAGTATTTAGCTGAGCAACAATATGTGCTATAGTTTTAATTTTTTGAATTAAATAAAATACAAATTATGGCAAATATAGAGAAAATGAATGAAGAGGTTCATTATCTTCACATTATCTTGCCCTTGACTCACAGATACTTTTGAACCTTCAGTTTTCAAGGCAGAAAATTAGAATGACTAAACTACCTGATAAGCATTTAAAACTTTAATGGAACAAGCAGACTTAGAAAATAAAGTAGGCCACAAAAGATATGAAGCATTTATCAGTGCAGGACATTTTTCACATTTTTGAAAATAACTGTATGAAATACCAGATGGATGTCCACTAGCATTTCACAACTTGTCTGTATTTTAAGAACATATGAAATTTAAACAGAAGAACAAAGGAAGATGGAGACTGCAGTTCCAATAAATGGAAGCTATATTATATGTCCCAGATAATCTTAGAGTCATTACCACAACAATTATGACATTATGGTTAGAATGCTTAGCAGACTGAAAGAATTAACAATGCAGTTTAAAGGAAACTGGAGGTGTCTGTAAGTTTTTTTTTTAAAGTTCCACAGTTAGAAGCCTTAATATTTTATTGGGCATAACTGACTATATTAACACCCACCTTTCAAACTGCAAATGTATTTAAAGTTTGTGATGTGGTTCTCCAATAAACAAATGCTTACAATGCTTATTAACTCTATTCAAAGATTAACGACTTAATATTGAAAAGGCTATCACGTTGCAACTTCCTTTTTTTCACGGAGTTGATAAACCTTCAGTCTGGATTTGAATTATTTACACTGGGTGTTATTGTTGTATTCTGCTGTACCCCATTCAGAGTCCATTTGGATTGGGTCAAGCTATAAATATCATAAAACAAAATAAAATGAGGGATGAAATGTTAAAGAAAGCCTAACTTCTAATATTTTGATTTTGAAGAAGCAGGATAGGGAGAGTACTGACACTTTTGAAGACTCCTGAGAATACCGTGGACAGCCAAGAAAACAAACCGATGGATCATCAAACAAATTAACCCAGAGTTCTCACTCAAGACAAATGACCAGGCTCAAATTATCCTACTTTGGACACATTACGCAAAGACCCAGCTCTCTGGAGGAAGCTCTAATCTAGGAAAGGCAGAAGGAAAGAGAAGAAGAGGACAACCAGTAGCAAGGTGGATGGACTCAGTTATACTGGCAATGAGTGCACCATTGGCAGTCCTGAAAGAACAGGTTAGGGATAGCTTACCATGGAGAAAATCTATCTATGTGGTCATTAGGAGTCAAAAGTGCCTTGATGGCACATAATCAATCAATCAATCAATCATCTTCTAATATTATGGAAACATTAAACATTATGCTCTTCCTAGATAACATTAAGAAAGTTCAACAATGGAGAATGGCATTTGATACTATGAGAAATTTGGCTCATGAGAGGAATTTTCAATATTTTATTAGCTTCATTTTTTAGATCCATTTTTGTTCTTAAATCATTGGATGAAGTCCAGAGACTCTTTCACAGTCCTGCAGAGGCTGATTGTTTTTTTTCTATCACATATCCCCACTATAATCTCTTTCAGAGGACTGAAAACTCCCCATGTTTTGTACCTATTCCTGTTTTATTATTTATTATGAATATTTGTATGCTGCTTCAATCACCAAACTCTAAACTTCTTAAACCTTCACTCTGCCAAATTATTTATCTTCATTTTATAATATGGCATTTGTTTTATTTAGTTGGCATAGTTTATCTTGCCAAGGGCCAAAGATAATAAACCGCAGCCTTTTTGCAACTATGGTTAGCTCTTTCTTCTTCCTCTTCCCCTTCTCATCTATTCATACTGATATATAAAAAAAGTATTTTTATACTGATACATGTATTTCAGCTGGTCAGTCTGCAGAAATCTACAGCAATTATTGCAGTTTAGCTTAACAAACCTATTGCAGAATATGCCACTTATTTATTAAATCTGTACACTGCCCAACTCCCAGTGACTCTTTTAAGAGGGAGCCAGAAAGTCATACCAAAAGTCTTCTCAGCTGGATCCCACCCTATCCCATAGTGTCATTAGTGCTTATGGAAAAACTGGAAGGTTATTTTTAAGTAAATAAATTTGTATATATAATTATTCTATTGTTTCTTTTCATATGGAGATATCCCTAGAAGAGATTGTCTTTTTTTTTTTTGTAAAAAGATAGCCATCCGGTCAAACTACATTTGAACAGCAAATTAAAAGTACTTTCTCTCACATAAAAGGAAACATTTTGGCATTATTTAACCTAGAAATATTACCTTGAAAACCAATACATGCAGCAGTTCATGAAATGAACAAAAGAGGAGAATAAAAATATTTTTCAATAGTTCAATGCATTATATATTAAAATGTAGTATCCCTTTAGAAACTTGTGTTTCAAATTCATAAAATAAAAATGGCAGTCTACTACATGAAAAGCCACTGGATGACATAATCACTTTATGTCCAACCTTAATCTATGCTTTGCAAAATCAATAAAAATCAGAAACTTGTTCATCCGTCTTAACATAATGCGCATTGCTTCATCTAGCTCATATGGGTATATCCATTATTCTGGGAGCCTTGTACGAACTGTAATTTGTTGCATGTCCTTCAAATTTTAATGCCGGAACAATATGCATCATTAATATTACACATACACTATATATTTAAAGACTACTTTACTGCATAGGCGGTGAAATATTCTTGATGAGATAGCAGCATATCTCAAGCAGGCGGGCCTCACCTCAGCTTACCAGAACTTTTTCTCTGCTTCCTTTAAACATGGAAACTTACAACATGCCTTTGGGCCAGTCAGAAAAGCTGATAAAAGAATAAAACTGTTATATACCCCAATATATAACATTCAAAATCATTTGAGGAAAATGAAGACATAAATATGAATGCACATATATATAATTCAACCACAGTGGAAATAAATATAATTCATCAACAATTTTGGTATAGAATGTATTTTATTAGGGTTTGTTTTAATTTCACAATTTTTTATTATTTATCTAGTACTTCATTACAAAGTATTAGATACTTAACGCACAAACAATTTTGGAAAGCTAACGTTCTTATCTTCTTCCATACAGTAGCCTTTAAAATTATAGTTCCTGTGTTAACATTTTTATATTCCCTTCTCTACTATCCTTAGTTAACAAAGTACAATGCTATTGGAGAATCCTAAATCATGCATTAGAATCCATTGCCCAGATTTCTAAATCCTTTTGAATGCCTTTAACCAAAACCTCATAAACATATATACAAAAAATAGCACAATGAACTGCTTCAGATTTAAAGAGAAAAAGTTGCTTCAGGGAAAACTGGGGGCTCAGACTGCACCTGCCACCAACTCGTCCAACCTGCTGCATTATCCAGAAAAATAGAGGATTGGTTGAAGAAGTTATTGCCAGTTGCCACACACACAGTATACACAGTACAAGGTTAATAACAACATATGCTGTAACTCAGCCTGCCCTAACAAGGTGTCTTCAAGATGCTACTATGACTATCAAAATTTCTAGGCACTGCCTGGGCGTTTTGGATACTCAGGTCCAAATCCAGCTGAAAGGCACTAAGATGAGGATGGCTTGCGTTGTTGGCAAGATTTAAAATTGTACAGGAGAAAGCTATACGGCATGCATTAGGCCTGATTAAGTTTTTTTTTAATTATTCAGCTCAAGTGGCTTGGATAGAGCAGGAGAAAAACTACCAATCATTTCTGCCCTGATCACCTTTTAGTGGTGCAGTTCCATTGCTTTTCTGCTAAGATGACCAGAGGTTTTCATAAAGTGCCATCTTGTCTTCCCTGATGAAGTGATGCTATGTCAATGGCCCCCAATGCTTTGGCACAGCCAAGGATGTGATCCTTAAATGGTTCTGTTGGAACAACTCCCACTGAAGTTCTGCCTTTTTTTTTTCATTTTGTTTTGGGTTTGGGCTGTAAACTGGTTTATAGGTGATGATCACATCATGAAATTAAATCTTCCATTTGTTCTACAAAACAAGAATAGCAAGAAAATATCTATAGACATCCACACTCTCCTCTGCCAATTCTCTCTACCAACTGTGCAAACTCAGTGATTGCCTCCTCATGGCTAAATTAAAGCCATCAAGTTCCAGCTTTATTTATTTATTTTCTTCGTCTAACTTTAACCTTTAATTTCTAATTTGGAGCATCTCTTTTTCATGGTTAGCATCCTAATTTCCAATGGCAGCACTTGCATAATGCGACTCCCTTTTTTCTTTTCTATCTTTTCTCTTCAACCAAATAGCAGACTATAAATTACAACTACTGTCAAGGGTGCAAATAAGATCACACCACGTTTTCCCAACGCAATTAAATATACTAAAGTTCAAGTAGGATTGCTTTGGTATGGTGCACTTCAATGTCATTAAACAAATCTTGATTTTGAAAAAAAAAATGGTCACGATAAGGATATTTTTTGTAACTAGTTTAAAATGCTGGTAACAACAAAAGATGATCATAATGAACCAAACATGAAGTTGTGTTTGTACTTTCATGTCTGCTCTGCTGAAGCCTTAAAATTTTAAAAAATGAAGATCTCAAACACCAGTCGAATCCATCAATAGTCTTTTGTTAGCACTCAGCAACAGGCAGAAGAAAACCTATATACATATACATATACGTCCATCCATCCATCCATCCCACCTTTGTTGTTTTTTGTGAATAACTCAAGGCAGCGAACATACCTAATACTCCTTCCTCCTCCTATTTTCCCCACAACAGCGACCCTGTGAGGTGAGTTGGACTAAGAGAAAGGGACTGGCCGAAGATCACCCAGTCAGCTTTCATGCCTAAGGTGGGACTAGAACTCACAGCTTCCTAGTTTCTAGCCCGTTGCCTTAACCACTAAACCAAACTGGCTCATAGTTCAGTTCATAGGATAACACAATTGAAAAACATTTCTGTCAACACTGGCAGCTCCAAAATTCTCCATGGCAGCAACTATGTTCCATAAAGCTGGTTCCTCACACAAGCATTTGCCAGATTTAATTAGGGTCTATCTATCCTTGCAGATTCATACTATGAATGCAAACTTCAAAGATGCTCTTCAAATTCCAAACATGCATATTAGTAGAACCTTCAAAACCATTAACAGTAAAATCCATAACTGTGTGCCAAATATGATACTTCTAGGAGTATGATCAGAATAATAATGCCTGATGGATTAATTGGAAATATGCAGGGAATACCGTTGGTATTCCTTACCAAAGATACAGCTAAATAGTTAGAGGATAAAATTCCACTGCAAAAATCATTTCATCCTGCTTAGTCCCGTCCCCCCCAATCACTCTCAAGTCATGCTATGCTGCCATATTGTGGCAGAGGAATGTTCCTGGAAAGAGTCAGCAAAGAACACCAGGAATGTTTGCCAAGAGTATATACACCCAGCAGGGTCATTCAAAGTCATCCCAGCTGCCCAGGTAAAGCAAGCAGGTATCTGTATCAGGCAGCAGTGATACAGAAAGAGGCTGGAGGCAGATGACCAAATCGCTTCATGCTGTGCAGGAGAAGGCAATGGTGAATAATTTCTGTATTTTGTCAAGATCTCCACATGATAGACAAGCTTTTTAAATATTAGCCAAGGTCATCTAGCTGATGCCACAACCCTTTAAAATGAAAAGCTTTAATTCTTTCCAGGCAATGCAAAAAATCAGGAACAGGATGTTCAAGATGACTCCCCGCTTCCTTCACCTCCAAATTTCATAAAATGACACAATGGGTATGCCAGTATAAGACAAGACAATTCAATCTAAGAAGTACAGATATCTCACTTTACACACATTTAATATATTTCCCCTTGCCTCTTTCTCTACCTATTTTGTTCCACTTCATTCACGTAGCATATAAAAAAAATCAACCATTGCCATAGCAACAATTAAAGAAGTGCATCACTCCACAGTTGGTATTAACATTATGTTCTTTAATCCATCCTTCAACTTTCTTAGAATAGGTAGACATTCAATGTAGAATCTAAAGCACCCTTCATGGTACCTAAATAAATATTTATTAAACACTAGTAAACAGTAGCACTACTATTAGGGAAAACAAAAACCTTACCTTGTCATAAAGCTATTTTAAAAAACTGACTTGGAAAGACTAATACAAATTATTTGGATAGTCTACAGCACCCTACTCTCTGAGAAGTGTTAGGACTGCAACTCCCAGAATTCCCAGTTAGCTTGACTTATTCTCTGTGAGTTCTAGGAATTGCAGTCTCGA